>NC_140965.1:112528998-112591498 GCF_056783735.1 Eptatretus burgeri | reverse complement strand
TTCTTCTTGTTCTTCTTCTTGTTCTTGTTCTTCTTCTTGTTCTTGTTCTTCTTCTTCTTCTTCTTGTTCATCTTCTTCTTCCTTCTTCTTCTTCTTCCTTCTTCATTTCATTTCCAGTGTTAAATCAAGCTAATTTTTATGTCCGGTTTTTTACCCAACTTATCTCTCTCGGTTTCTAATCTACAAAAGATATCGGTCAATGACAATTGCTTTTCCTTTTATTTTGCCAATTAGACCCAAATACTTGGGTGAAAGGTTTTTTTTTCTTGTTCTTCATTTTGGTTCAGATGTCGGCTCGAACGTGCACGAAACACAAACAAATATTAATCTCCCGAACATTCATTGGGACTGGAAGGGGACATGTATTGCAAAGCAATTCTCACTCTTGTGATTACAATTGTTGTATCGACTTAACAGAACAATTTGTTCCACTGATCTTTCTTTGTTTGTGCTACCTCCCTGATACCAGACAATCCTCACCACAATGAAAGGCATGATGAATTTGTGATGAAGCCACTGCATGTGTATTGAAATTGCTCATGGCTAATTGTTGATGGAAACATGACATCAACGTAATGATAAGACGAAGGGTTTCACTCATTGCAGAAGCCACTGGAGTTTTCCGTCTGAAAATAAAACACATTGGGTGTTAATGTCACCTGATGGACTCAATTTCTTGGGAACATGGGGGTGAAGGACAACAATTGCTCTCTTCTCTTCATCAGATTCCATTCCTCACTCTCCATGCACTGCCTTCACTCCCCCACACCCTCAGGAATACCTCTGGCTATGGTTTCCTCTTCTCTCCGACCGCATGTTTATATGTGTTCTGAAACATCCACCAAACAGTGATGACTCCATTTCCACTCACCATCCGAAAACATGGACCAACTTCTATTTTCTCATCCAAACTCTCTCTTCTTCATATATGGTGATTTCCATTGTCATCATTCCCATTGGCATGGTGTGGGTACCTCTCTCACCTGTCATGGTACTTCAGCAAAAGCTTTCTGCGACTCATTGGGACTGACTCGATCGGTAAATTTCCTGACCCGGATCTCAACCAATGGTACTCCATCTCTTCTGGATCTGATTTGGACAAATTTCCCTGAAAATATGTAATGTCCTTCCTCCGCTCCAATCGGTTCTTCTGACCACGTGCTTGTCAAAGTGGACATCTCTCTGGCTGTTATCAGAGAAACACCTCACCACTGTCGAGTCTGGCATTTCACTCAAGCCAACTGGCAGGGTCTCCAAGCAGCCATCAAACTTCTAGACTGGTCTCCCATTGCTGCTTTCTCCAACATCAACTCATCCTGGGAATTCTTTCAAAGAAACTTGCTCTCCCTCATGCACAGATTTATCCCCTCTCATCTTCAGTTGTCTAACCCTTCCTCCCACCCAAGGTTCACTGAAGCTTGTGGCAAGGCAGTTGTCCTGAAACAAATTGCCTTTGCCTCATGGAAAGCAAACCCAACTGAGGGCAATCTCAGTTCCTTCCATAAAGCTCGGAACTAGTGTGTATCTACCCTCAGGAGAGCCAGGAAACAACATCTTTCTCAGCTCAAGCCTGAACTCTCAAACCTCTCTCCCTCTTCCAAATACTGGAGGTGTCGAATCAAATCTGTTTGTGGTGTATGTTCCCCCTCCATCCCCTTCCTCACCTCAAATGATACCGCACGTGAAAAGGCTGAATGCCTAAACACGGTGTCTGCATCGAAATCTTGTGTCCAACCCAAAACCCATCA
This sequence comes from Eptatretus burgeri, assembly GCF_056783735.1. Lineage (NCBI taxonomy): Eukaryota > Metazoa > Chordata > Myxini > Myxiniformes > Myxinidae > Eptatretus > Eptatretus burgeri. Next base: position 112,589,750 of record NC_140965.1, on the reverse strand, counting down.
CTTTCTGTACCCACCTGACCCAGTCACACCCAACTGTCCCTGGACTCTGTGTCCTTTTCGTTTGCCAAAGTGGAGAGTTTGCTGTCAAACCTCGACTCAGATTCTGCAACCGGTCCAGATGGCATCAGCCCACATGTCCTAAAAACCTGCTCCTCTGCTCTTGCTCACCCCCTCTCTGTTCTATTCACCCTCTCATTTGCTCAAGGTCATCTGCCATCTGCTTGGAAATCAGCAAACATTACTGCACTGCATAAAAAAGGTGCAAAAACAGTTCTTGCAACGACAGACCAATCAGCCTTCTCCCATTCGACAGCAAGGTTACGGAATCCATCATCGCTTGAGACATTAAATCCTTCCTCTTCTCCAATGACTTGATTTCCGATCATCAATTTGGTTTCAGACCAGGTCACTCTACCCGGGATATGCTGCTTCTGCTCTCCAAACAATGGATGGAGGTCCTCAATCCCGGACATGAAATTCGAGCTGTATCCCGAGACATATCATGTGTTTTTCTCACGGTCTTCCACCCTGCCCTGCTCACCAAACTCTCTTCTTATGGTATCCAAGGCCATATCCATCCATGGCTCGCAGACTTCCTCTCCTGTCGCAGTCAACGTGTGGCCCTAAATGGAGTTCTTTCATCCCCTCTTCCTTCCTGTCCAGGCTTTTGTTCCCCAAGGCAGCGTTCTGGGCCCTGTTCTTTTTCTGGTTTTCATCAATGATCTCTCAGACTCTGTACAATCCTCTTTATCTCTTTGCTGATGACTCCACCCTTTGCCGTACCATCTGTCATCCCTCAGACCGGCAAGCAGCAGCTTCTTCGCTCACTGCAGATCTGGATAAAATCACAAACTGGTCCAATACGTGGAACATGTCTTTCAATCCAGACAAATATCTCACTCTCACTTTGTCTCTCCGAAAGGACTTTTGGAAACCCACCCATTGACTTTCTCAACAATCCTCTGAAAGAAGTCCTTTCTTTCAAGATTCTGGGTCTCACTATCTGCCATGATCTTTCCTGGGAAAGCCACATTTCTAACTTGGCCTCCAAAGCCAGTCGCCAACTGCGAATGCTCCATCGTGCAATGTCCTTCCTCGGCCCACCTGAGCTCCTGACTACGTACAAACCTTTCTTCCGCAGCCTGTTGGAGTACTGCTCTCCCCCCTGGGCTGGTGCTCCTGCCTCTCACCTTTCTCGGCTTCACACTGTGGAAACCAAGGTATTTAGGATCATTGGCATATCCCGCGATGAGGCTGAGTCTTTGGGCCTATCACTATCTCACCGCAGGCAGGTCAGTGGTCGTTCTGTCTTCTACCACCTACTCTCTGGTCTCCCCCTCTTCCCCCTCTTGCCCTGTTTGCGAAATGTCCCCACCACCTTTCCGCAGGGCACTCAAGGTCCGCCAGCAACCCCCTTCTGGTAAAACTACCAAAATCAGGAATCGCTGCTCACCTTCACTCTTTCATTCCTCTTTTTCCCTGCCTTTGAAATAAACTCCCACACTCGCTTCAATCCCATTCTTCCTTCGAGGTCTTGAAAACAGCTGTTCACCACCACCTCTTATCATCCCCCATCCAAATCCTCGATCTTTTCTACCCCCGTTAATCCACCCTAAACCCACCTCCTTCAAATTCGCTGCTTTCCTTCCTGAAAGTCCCTGTAATGTCCATCTTCTATTCCCCATGTTCCCCATCCCATCCCTCTCCCTTCCACTGATCTCCTAATGTCTCTGTTCCCCACTGTTTTCTCCTTCCTACTCCTGCACCTCTTGTCTCATGCCCCCTTTTTGTGCATTGTGTGTTTGCTCTCATTCGAGCCTTGACAAGGTATACAACATATATATATATATATATATATATATATATATATATATATATATATATATATTTTATAGATCATAATACCAAGCCTGCACACTAAAAACTCAGCTCGCCGTCACACGATCCCTATGAAATTGCTGTGGCACTTAGCGGACATGCTGACAATGTTTGGGAAGTCTTGGCGTTCCATAGTACCACTTGCATTTTGCACAATGCGTACTTTTGTCATTCCCCATGTACGGTCTGTCGTCTGCTACCAGCTATGTTGTACTGCTATCCCGTGCATGTGCAAGGGTATTGCTGGTATGTATGTGTATATATATATATATATATATATATATATATATATATATATATATATATATATATATATATATATATCATCAAAAATAAGTCATTGTTCTGGAGGCTGTTTGATCGCAAATACATCAGGCAGAATCTTACGTGGGGTAACCTGTGGGGCGGAACCTTTTCCGGTTGTAAAAAACGTACTCCTTTCACGTCGGACATCGACTCGAGAGTTATGCACACGCGTCTCTGAGCCGTCTCGCCTGCATTTGAATCTTGCCCTGGCTATAAACTACCATCCTGGTGTTTCACAGGTCGCGTAAGGCATCCCTGTCTGCACCGTCCCTCACATGGATGGTAAACTTGGCATTCCCTCTGCTCAAATTAGTTGGTGGACGTTAAAGATCTGCCGATGTCCTTCACAAACAGTAGGCGAGCTATCGCCGGCACCATAATCAAGCTGCTAATTCCTCCCCGAACCCTAACCTGCGTCCTCAAATGTCAGGCTGGGCATACTGGTCCATGGGAAACCACTTTCCACGACCGATCCCATGAGAAGGTGTGACGATGAATTGGCTTGCTTGAATAACTTTTTGATTCCACACATAATTTACAAGCTCAGTAAATGAATTTTCTGTAGTTTGTGGAAATGAATGAAACCATCATTTTACAGTATTGAGCAGACTACATCAGAGGCTGTGATGTTGGGCTGTTCTTAACAATTTCAAATCCTTGCAATGGTATTGCCAGTAAAACTTCCAGATACATATTACTTATCTGCCATCCAAGGGTAAATGTTACACTCTTTTTCATGGGGCTTGTATAAAGCTTGTAAATGGCACAAATCCATGAGTGATTCTGGGTGCTGAGATAGCTCATTTTGTAGCACATTCGCCATTAAGCTGTCTAGTCTAATTTTGATCCCTCATGGGGTCGGATATGCAGCCAAGCTAAGAGACAGCATTGCATATCAGGGCAAGGTGTCCTTCAGACGAGGTTAATCCCACGTCATTGTCCCACTTGCATTTCGGTTGTGGACATTAAAGATCCCATTGTGAGTTTAATAAAGAATTTGCTGTTGTGTCTTCGCACCCTGGCCAAATAACCTGTTTGGGTGTACCATACTCAGTCTCAGGACATCAGTGATGCCGAAGCAGTTTATTGGCAAGGGTTATACTGGATGGTTTTGCCATTTCCTTCTCAGCAGTAGTTTGGGCACGAATTTGGAATTTGTTTTTGGTGCCGGCGATAGCTTGCCGACTCTTCATGAGGGACACCGTGGGATCTTTAACATCCATTAATTAATGTTGGCAGGCTGGACTTCCAGTATAAGATCCATCCCACGCATTGCTCAATCACCGTGCGTGTGAAGGTGGACAGTTTATAGCTTGGACAGGATTCGAACCCAGGGTAGACAGCTTATGAAAGGCAAGTGTGCACACCTCTGTATAGAGGCTATCGTGTGTGTGTGTGTGTGTGTGTGTGTGTGTGTGTGTGTGTGTGTGTGTGTGTGTGTGTGTGTGTGTGTGTGTGTGTGTGTGTGTGTGTGTGTCGTTTGATTGTTATCGCCATAACTTGGATTTCAGAAGGTGGAACAGAGCCCTCCCTGGACTCAAAGTATCCACCTTTGTTTCGGTGATGGATCGTTATTCATGGCCTAAGTTGTGAAGTTGTGTTGTTCTCAGAGGTTTGTTCCGAGGGCTCTTTTCAGGATCGTCATCGATCCCTGGACAGCCTCTAACTGCAGTTTGTTTGTGGTAATATTTCCAGGGATTGTTTGGAGGATCTTTTTGAGTTTCTTCTTCATCAGTCCCATTGCTCCAATTATTAATTATCAGTGGTCCAATGTTTACCCTCTTTGGGTCCCCGAATCTTTTCACGTCATCGTTGAGGTCTTGATATTTGGTCATTTTCTTGATTTCTGCATTGTTTAGACCAAAATCACTGGATACTGAAACCTCAATTAACAATGTCTTCTTTTCCATTTTGTAGCTCAGTAATATGTCCGGTCGCAGTGCTTTGTTTTCTATGTTGACGCTGAATGGAATCATCAGGCGTGGTGAGCATGATGTCCTTGTTTTCATTGATTGCTTTTGGTTCATGTTTCCAGGAGTTTTCTGGAACTGGGATATTGAAATTTCTGGACATGTGCCAGTGGATTACTCCACATACCGTGTGATTTTGTGTGTACCGTTCTTCTGACATGAGTTTTTTTTACATCCCAATAGGAGGTGACTCGTGCCTTTTGTCTCTACCTTGTAGAACCTACACTTGTCCGATTGGCTCAGTCCTGCCAGTTTTTTTTTTTTAAACTATTCACGTAGTGTCTTTGGTATTGGGAATTTATAATGATTCATTCACCGTCCCAATTGTGCTGACCTCTTCTTAGCCATTCCAATGATCCTTCTTTGTCTATCCCCAATCTGTCCACCTTTTTTTTTCTTAAAAACAAAAATTTACCTGATATTTTGGCTTTCTCCCAGTTGTCACCGTCATCTGTTGGTATTTGATGTTGTATTTTTTTCATCTTTTTTGCATTTGTTGGGGTTGCATTTGTTGCTGTTTCAGTTTGGTGCGTGACATGGTCTATTCACACCTGTTTTTGGAAGTTTTTTCACAAGGTGAGTGAGAGATTCCTTTCATGGCTTGTTGTGTTCATGCTTGAGTACAAAATGTATTTGGTAGTCTGTTGAACTTTTCACCTACTCTGATTATAATCTTACAATCGTCGCTCTGTACACTTGATTGAGTTCCATTCGGCTGCCACTTCCTCCTCCTTTCCTCAACAGGTATATTCTTCGGATACATTGATTTTTGTGGAATATTTTGTTGATAATAAGTGGTTTCCTTGTTCTGATATCTCGTTTTCTTGTTTCTGCTTGTGGCCAGTTTACGATTCCACATTTGTTTTGGAACACTGGTCCGGCTAGTTGGTTTATGGCTTTGATTTTACTCCTTGAGAGGTTTGTGCTCAGGATCAGCCTCGCTCTATGCAGGTTTCTTTGTTAAATGTTTTGTGCATTTTTTTATGACATGTTTGATAGCCTTCTTCTGCTCCAAGGGATTTATAAGATGCTTCGTTGTCTCGCTCCTCTATTGTATCCAGGTTGATTTTTATGTTGTCTATTTTTGTTGGTCAACCTTGTACGAATATGCACTTGGCACACTTATCAAGGTGAAATTACATTTGAATGTTGTCAGAGTACCGTTTCACTAATTTCAGTTGTTCTGCCAATTTTTCGTCGTTCGGTGAAAACAGTTTTAAATTATCCATGTCCAGTAGATGTGTTACCTTTCTTGTTTCTTTGGACGTTCTTTTATTGGTTGTTAGGGTGTAGCCGTGTCATTGCTCATTAATGAGGTTACTTAGTGGATCTAGATCCAGGCAAAACAGGAGGGGGGAAAGGCTGTCTCCTTGGAAGATCCCGTGTCATATCTTCACTCCTGGTATTTTGCTCTTTTCTTCCGAGTGCTGCAGGATTAGTGGGGTATTCCATAGATCCATAGCTTTCTCAATCAGACGGATTATTATCAATCATATATCAATCAGACGGATTATTTGTGGGTTAATTTTGTAGATTTGCATGCACTTTATCATCCATGAATGTGGGACACTATCAAAAGCTTTTTTTATTGTCTATCCAGGCAGTGGACAATTTCGTTCTTCTTGTATAGTGGTTTTCAAGTATGGCCTTGTTTAGTGGTAGGTAGTCTATTTTTCCGTAACATATCCCTGTGTCGTAAGAGGCGACCAGGGTTGCGTCAGGAAGGGCATCCGGCGTAAAACCTGTGCCAAATCACAATGCGGATCATACGGATGATCTGCTGTGGCGACCCCTAACGGGAGCAGCCGAAAGAAGAAGAAGAAGAGTCTATTCTTCCGTAACATCCTCTCTTGATTGAGACATTTTGACTTCAGTAAAACATCAAGAAGTTTGTTGTTCACTCATATTTATTCATGGATGTATCCTGAGTGTGTAAAATCGTTCGATAGCATATGTTGATTATCGAGTATATAAAACGATCAGAGTAGAGCATCTAGGTAACTGTAATGACCATTAGGTACACCCCAGTGCTGCCACGAGGTGGTGCTGAGCTGACCCTCATCCCATTCCCGCAAGGATACCTACATGTATTAAAAAAAAATGTCATTAATGAAGGAATATTGGATCAGAATGTAGTTTACTTGTTTGGCCTGTTGGTTGTTCTACCACTACTCAGGAGTGGCCATGCTCTTGATATACAATAATTTACTTTAACATCCATCAATGAATGACACTGAATACTGAACATGGAGCTTTGCTGTCTATCCCAGTAATGGGACACCAATTGAGCCGAACCCCAACCTGCAAAACAGGTCGACATTCATAGTTTTCTTAACAATTGAACTTTTACAAAACAGCTTGGAGGTAAGTGTGTGGACCTCTGCACCAACATGCCAGATATGTTGCTATCTGTGGAAGGATGTATCACGACTAGGTAGCATGTGGATTTTTTTTTTCACAATGATCAAACTCTCATGAAAGAGCTTGTATGGGCAGTCAGGATAGCCGCGGGTATGTACATTCACCTCTGAATTGTCGAGACATTGTCAAATCTCGGGCCGGCTTTAAACTGCCGTCCTGACGTTTGTATGCAGGACGAACCATCAATGTGTGTGCCGTCGCTCGGATGGAGATGAAACTGGGTGTCCAGTCTGCCCAAAGTAGTTGGTAGACTTTAATGATCCCACGGTATCTTTCTCGAAAAGGAGGCGAGTTATCGAGGCCCACACTCCAAATTCCTGCCAAGTGTACAGGGGCACTGCATCAGCTCAGCAGCACAGCCGCACCTCAATAATAATGGAAGTACCAAGCTGAATTCAGGATGGAATTGTCGTCCGATATACATTCACCAACGATGTAACAGACAACAACACAGGACGTATCGGCACACTTTCACGCACGTTACAAGGTGCACGAGACAATGGACAACACAGTTCAGTTAAGGGAATTTTAACCTTGGATTCTCGGATGCCAAGTGCTCAGATGGGAATGTTAAATGGTTCAGGTGAAAAACGCTCTTTCTGCTCATTTGTCCATCTGTTTCGTTTGTCACTGTTACATTTTCATACCTGTGCACACACACACACACACACACACACACACACACACACACACACACACACACACACACACACACACACACACACCAATTCCTTCTCAGTTTATTTGCTCCTCCTGACCCCAAGCTTGCTTGCTTTTGTGTGCAATGCATGACTGGTGGTGTTTTCCTTGAGAGTTATCCTTTTTACTGCCATATTCTACTCTGGGGCATGACATGCATTATGTATGAGTGCTGTCTGTGATGGGGTTTGTGAAAGGACATGACAGGCTCAGCAGCGTCTTTCTGTTTTTACATTTTCTCCTCGAGCCTTCATCTCCATACATGGTAAGAATTGACGAGTCCAGAGATCAACACCGACTACTGACCACCACGGGTTGAGTGTTGTGACGACAAATTATACATTCCATCTTGCTTTTGGAACAAAGTGGGTTTTATTATTATCTTGCCAAAACGAAGTTTTTGCAAGATATGTTAGTCAGCTTGTATGTTTTTTTTTTGTTTTTGTTTGTTTGTTTGTTTGTTTGTCTGTAATCACGCATAAAAAATTCTGCAGAGCACAGTTATCATTGGAAATTTTTGTAACTTCGCATATCAGAGGCCTATAGAGGTCCCTTTCAGCGCACAAAATTTTGAAGGTCAAGGTCAAAGGTCAAGGTCACTTTGTTGCAAATCAGGGGAGTCGACGAAACCCTTATTTTTTGAGTAATTTTGATCGGATCGTCTTCAAACTTCATGGGAATATAGTTCATGGTCTGGCGCTCAGCTGATTAATTTTTGGTGGCGATTGGCCTTGACCTTCATGGTTGGCGCTTAAGGTCAAACATATTTGACCCCAAGGTCAAATTTTCAAGTTTTAGGAACCATATCGTGTAGTACCTCAAATTGAACACCTCGATGAGTGCTTTCTAGATATGTCAAGCTTGAGACATTATGACGTCATTTGGTGACGTTATGAGACAAACGCATATTTTTCATGGTTACTCTGTAGAACAATTCTCATCGGAATCTCTCGTAGGCAGATATTCCTCAAGGAGTCGCTCCTGGTGGATAGCAGCTCTGTTCACCTCAGTGTGACCTTAAAGAAGTCACACGTGGTCACCTTTTGGCAAGATATGGGTCACCCTACGGGTGACATTGTTTTTATTATTATTTTTGATCACACCAAAACAGAATAAACATATGAGCATGCACTCGTCCATCTTCGAAACGAGTGGTTCGTCATTTGAGCACAATGTCTATGTCAAGGTTCCGGCCCATTAAGTTCAGAAGCACAAGAAGCAACTTGTCCATGACAAGTTTCCATTGCACCTCATGAACAATAAATCTTCAAAACACACACACACACACACACACACACACACACACACACACACACACACACACACACACACACACACACACACACACACACACACACACACACACACCCTGTAATTGAAGGTGATCTCATTTGTTCCCTTGATCAATTTATTAGTCCACTGCAGATAGACATCCCCGCAGCCACCGCATTGACTTTATGACAGAACATCTTGTTAAGGGCTTGTTCGGATTTTCAGCAATTAGAAGGGAACAGGTTACTCACGAGTTCGATTCATCCTTTGTTCACGGAATTGGATGTGAAATTTCGTCCAGTTGTTTTGCGATGCGATTTTCTGCTGGCTGCTTGATTGGCACAGTCACTCAAGGGCAGTGCCAACCACGAGCGTACAGAAGTGTCATTTTGACTCATTGCTGGTGTCCTGAGCATGAAATCTTCACATCTAGCCTTTCTACCCCTCGGAGACTGTCCACACAAGTGAAAAACAGACAGGCACACACACACCCTTTCAGAAGCTCTTTCCCATGTAAAAAATTTTTTTTTACAAAGCTATCGACTTGATGCTAAAGTGATGGGACAATATTTTTCCATTGAAGGAATTGGGGGTGACATTTCAAGCGAGTGAAGCCACGCATCCAAATTTGGTCGTCGGTGTCGTCGCCTCGTACTTTCTTTCCAGTCTTGATGCCTAATGGGACTGGGAGGAGGCTGCACTTGAACACTCAGGGGGTTTAACTGAAGAGTACTCGAATGATCCACAAGGAAAGCCTTTACTGCTTTATCGCGTGGAGAATTAATGATTTTTCATTTCTGTCCTTGGCAAGGTCAGCTATCTGCCAAAATGGAGTTGACATTGCCAAACACATGGAGGCAATCGATTTTTCTGTTGTCAATCTTTCCTCAAAAGTCACATTTTCTTCTCGTCGGCATTTCACCAGGCATCCGCATCACGCGGTCGTAAGGTGGTCGTATTTGAATTTTCACCCGTGACTACCTGTATGTCCCAAACAGCACCACCTTCTCACCTCCCTTTCCCTCCACAGGCTCACGGGTTTTCAATTGCCGCCACCTATGAGCAGCTCGGGGAGTGTTCTCGGCCTGAGACTCACCAGTGATTTTGCTGTGAGTGGACAGGGATTCAGCTTGCACTACGAAGGTGAGCGAGGGATGGGGGTATGGAAACGAATTGGAATCTGCCAAGATTTCGGGATGATTGATGACTGTGTTTGGATTGGTAGGGATGCCACTTTTATGTTGTTGTACATGATGATGTATGCTGTGTCGAAAGCCTGAATAAATGTAAGAATAACATTATTTAACGAGTGAGAATAGTGATTATTAAAAAATATTTGTAATGTAGTACACATTCAGAAATTTGTTCATCATGTGCATGTAAACTCTGTCCATTGAGGAGGAAACCCCCAAAATACATAAATTGGAGATGTAAATTATAAAGTTACAATTATATTCACCTGAATGGAGCAATCCTGGAAATTCACCTGAAAAATCGCATCTCCCACAGAGTCGACGGGCACGTCTGCACATGATCCATGTCAATACCTTCCATAAATCAATCACCCACATGGTCCAAGTCAGTCGAATGGCCATTGTCATTTAACAGCGAACGAGATGGCTCGCACGATGGGGATGGCTCAAGAGCGAATGAGTGAGGCTGTTTTGCAATTCTCAGTGCGATGTTCATCACGGTGTCATTTCTAGGACACTGATAAGATGCTGTCAGACTCCACAGTTCATGGGGAAACTTCAATCAGGACACCCTAATGGTTACAACCCCTCTTGAGGATGGTCTTCTTGTCGTGTTTTTTTAAAAAAAAATTGGTATAGATAGTCAAGGCTCGTGAAAGAGATAGGACACAACGTATCAGGATGCAACGTAACAAAAGGAAACTGAAGTGTGACCAGTTGGTGCCATATTATTTTCATCAATGCATCTAGATTCTGCGTAAACTTCAACAATGGATATGTTGGAGTCAGGTGATGGGGTGGGGAATGATTTGTTAATTCCAACTTTCGGCAGCATGATCGGTTTGGTGGTGGCAATCGGAAGGTGTGGGATGCCATTCAAGTTGGCCGAATAACTGGTCTTGTCATTCTGTCGTTATGTACAGGGATGAGATAATTACCTCCGCGACCGAAGGTGAAGGAGGTGATGTTTTCATCCCCTTCTGTCCGTTTGTCTGTCCGTCTTTGTTTGTTTGTGTACAGGATGTCTCAAAAAGTTGTGGATGGATCCAGATAAAATTTTGTGGACAGGTTGGTTGTGTGACAAGGACAAACTGATTAGATGTTGGTGAACATCCAGATCCGGATCCGACTACGATAATTTTTGAAGCGATTCTTCACCATTGAGAGATGGGGCCAAAATGATATATAGCATGATATCTCAAAAAATTGCAAATGGATTCGGATGAAACTTGGTGGACACGTTGGGTGTAAGGCAAGGATTAATTAATTTGATTTTGGTGAAGATCTGAATCCGGATCTGATCATTTTTTAAGTGATTCTTCACCAAGGAGAGATCGGGCAAAATCAATATATAGCACGATATCTCAAAAAAGTTGTGGACGGATTCGGATGAAACTTGGTGGCTCGGTTGGGTGTAAGGCAAGGATTAATTAATTTGATTTTGGTGAAGATCTGAATCTGGATCTGGATATGAGAATTATTTAATTTTAAAAGTTATTCTTCACCATTGAAAGATAGGGCCAAAAATGATATATAGCACAATATCTCAAAAAGTTTTGCATGGATTCGGATGAAACTTGGTGGATGGACGTGGGTGTGTGATAAGAAATAATTGATTCAATTTTGGTGAAGATCCGGCTCAGTATCTGGATCTCATAATTTTTTCAGTGATTCTTCACCATTGAGAGATGGGGCCAAAAATGATATATAGCATTTTATCTCAAAAAGTTGTGGATGGATTCAGACGAAACTTGGTGGACATGTTGCTGGTATGGCAATGACGAATTGATTCAATCTTGTTGAAAATCCAAATCTGAATCTGGATACGAGAATTATTCTATTTTTAAAAGTGATTCTTCACAATTGATAGGGCCAAAAACGATATAGTGCTGTATAGCATGATATTTGAAAAATATATTGGGCCCAAAATGTTCTTGTGGATCAGGCTTTATGTGGTGGAGGTATGCGCTCTACCGAGTGCCCTTCCAGTTGCACCTGTAGCTGTCCCAGACAAAACGGAAAATTGCTCTCCCGACTTCATCTTTTGGATGACAATACCTTCCCACACTGTGCATGCGTTTTCACTCTGCACTTTGTTGCTTAGTTTTATTTTGTAAGGAGTGCAGTCTACTTACAACTAGAATGGGCTATCTGGTGCTGCTCATTGTGAGGTGGGGGTGTGGGCGGGATACCCAGCGCTGCCTGGCTGGGTGAGATTTTCCCGGTGGTGGTTTCGGGACATGATGGACGTTCAAAAGCGATGGAGTTATTGGCATCATGGTGGTTTCCTTTTGCTTGAAGGCCGGTGGCGGCGCTGCTTGTCCCCACATCCCAATATACACTTTATCGCGGCTTTTGGTGGCCTCAAAACAGACGTCAACGCCAAAGTGTGGTGGCTCACAAACTTGCCCAGATTCTGAAGTACCTCACCTCAAAATTTGGGGCCTCTACGTGCTACGGTTTGGCCGTGAAAGAGTAATGTACAAACGCACAATCAAACACACATACGAACAATAACAGCACACCAATTTGAAAATCTTTTACCAATAATTGAAATATGAAAAGGAAATAAAATCTTAGATGAAGAGTAAATTGCCTACCTCACCAAAATGAAGGAACTTGTGAACATAAATTAAAAAAATACACTTTGTTCACTCTGAAAATGCATACTGACCAACGAATTTCATTGATTGCGTGTCTATTTTGTCGAACCTTTAAGACGGACCAATGTTACCGGGGTACAGAGCCAAAGACCCTACTCCTGTGAAATATACCATGGGATATTGTACGTGTTTATGGGAGCGTGGCCAGACGGAAGCTCCTCCCGAGAAAAAGGTACATGACAGCATGCCTGGAGTTTGCAAAAAGCACGTGAACGACTGAGAGCATGAGGCAAAAGATTTGTGCTCTGATGAGTTGAAAATTTAACTCTTTGGCCTGAATGCAAATAAAACTGCTTGTCTGGCAGAAACCAAGCCCAGCTCATCACCAATCTAACACCATCCGTACTCTGAAGCATGGTGGTAGCAGCATCATGCTATGGGGATGTTTTTTTTAGCAGCATGGACTGAGAGACTTGTAAGAATAGAGGGAACAATGAATGGAGCCATATACAGGTAAATCCTTGAGGAGAACCTGTTTCAGAGTGAAAAAGACCTTGGACTACGGTGAAGATTTACATTCAAACAGTACATTGACCTCAAGCATACAGCCAAACAACACACAGACTTGAGTGCCATTGATAATCTGTGGAAAGACTTGAAGATTGCTGTTCATCCCCATTCAACTTGACAAAGCTTGAGGAAATCTACAAAGAAGAATGGGAGAAAATCTCCAAATCCAGATGTGCAAAGCTGATACAGACATACTCAAGAAGACTCGAAGCTGCAATCGCTTCCAAAGGCACTTCTCAGAAGTATTGACTCAAGGGGCTGAATACTTATTGATGCAAGACATTTCAGCTTTTCATTTTTTTATTAATTTGTAAATATGTCCAAAAAATGTTTTTTCACTTTGTTGTTATGGGGTATCTTGTGTTGATCAGTGACAAAACTTTTAAATTTGATCCATTTTAAATTGAGGCTGTAAAACAACAAAACGTGAAAAAGTCAAGGGTTGTCAATACTTTCTGAAGGTACTGTACTCCTGGGGTGTTGACATGTGCCAAGTTTCAAATTTTTTTTGTTGAGCAGCTTCGGAGAAAATTATGTCCATTTTTCCCTTTTAATCCAATATTGCCGCCGCCCTGCAATGTGACTGATGATGTCAGAGTTAGCAATAAAATGTTGTTCATGGGGAGTTCCTCCTATGTTTAAAGTTTTGCATCGATCGGCCAAGCGGTTGCAGATAAAACCTGAAAATATATCAACCTGGACACACAAACAGACAGGGGCATTGCATAGTCTCGCATCCCCTTCGGGGCAAGATTAATGAGGTCAAAAGATCTTAGAAATTGAGAGTGCTAAAATTCTGCCAGTTATAGTTGGAGCAACAGGAACGATAAAGAAGAACCTTACAGAGAGCTTAAAAACCATTCCTGGGAATAATCACTGCAACTGAACTACAGTTGGAAGCTGTCATAGCTGTCCAGGGCTTGGTGACAATCTTGAAAAGAGCCTTCGGAATAAAACTTTGAGAACAAAAAAATTTCACAGCGTGTCCATGAATCATGCATGATCTCTTGCCAAAATGGAGGTGGACACTTTTAGCCCATTCTCTGGGCTCTGCTCCACCTTCTGAAACCCACTTCGAGACACACACACACACACACACACACACACACACACACACACACACACACACACACACACACACACACACACACACACACACACACACACACACACACACACACACACACACACAAACACACACATACACACACACACACAATGACCATACAAGGAGAATATTGCGAGAGGAGAGTAGTGCGAGATATTTTAAATGGAAACGCATACGGTAATACACGAAAGGGGGAAAAGAAACCGAAGAGCTTTCATGTCAAGAGTTGTTTCAATAAAGTTAAGCATTTTCACAGATTTCAACATAGTTGATACAACAAGAATAACATTTCCAACTAAGTTGTGCAAAAGCAAATCTTATATATTATTTCCGAGTTTGTGGTTTCGTGTCGCGCTATCTTCGACTTTGTTCTGCGCTCGAGTAACGTGATATTCGGCTTACATTATCTCAAAGACCATATGAGGTGCATGGTACAAAAAAAAGTAAATAAAATGGTTCTGAAACAGTGAAATCGTATTTCACTTACTGCATTAAAGTAAAATTACTACTGATACTCTGCATCAGTTCCTTTCTCAAACACACCCACCCCAACATGTCGCGCAGAGCGTGGGTTATGCTAGTTAGTTATTAACATGGTATATCAATTCGCTGAAAATGTAATATTAAAGAAAAAAAGAAATAGCTTCTTGTGCATTTCAAATATATTTACTCTCTCAAGGTTATATATACTCCAAAAAAATAAAAAATCAACAAAAATTAAAAAGAACAAGTCTGTTATCCCAGCCAGTGCTGTGGCACTGAGCACAAGGTTGCATAGTCTTGTCATGAATGACATTTACTTGTTTTTTTGGTTCACAAGTCAGTAAGTGACCACTATATTCGTTATGGGTGTGTGTCTGTCTGTCTGTCTGTCTGTCTGTCTGTCCCGAGCATAGCTCCGTGGGTTTTGATCCGATCCTGATAAAATTTGGGTGGGAGGTTTATATCATGATCTCGTTGTGTTTTCCTGAGAATGGGCATGCTGCGCCCATTATGGGTGGCGACATGCCCAAAAAATGTGTTTTTAGGGGGTAGCCAATTTCAAGTTACATCTTCTCTGAGGGGGTTTGTCGAATCTGGCAGGGGTTTCGGTATTTGGTTAGCCCAATGGCACCTGCATCGCCCCACGGAGCTCGATTTTTCATTTTCGTCACAAGGCCACGAACTTAGAAAATGTCAAAAAAAATCACTAAATTGGTCATCGAGCTCCTCGGGTTTTCAACTGTTTTGAATGAAAGTTGGTATGCAAGTAGTGCTCTTCGAGTACTACAACTTTCATCATTTACGTTTTTCCCGATTCCCGCCAGTTTGCCGGTGGCGTCCCCTCGAAGGTCAAAAAATTAAAAAAAGGCGAACCGTGTACATTGCTTGTGAACCATCGCCGTCTCCAGACTTGTATCTTTTAAAATACCTGTCATGCTTTCCTTTAGTTATATTGATTTTGTGCTGAGTCTGCAATCTCTGATTGCACTCGCTCTTTTTCTTGTTTGGAGTTGTAAATCAGTGTATCGTATATTGTTTATAATTCCTATGCATTATATTGTGGCAAAACAATTGATTTGTCATTCTCCCTTAGATTTGCAAATTTGATCGAGTGAAGTCAGTTATTGACAAATGTAAAAAATGTAAAAGTAAAAACTGTTAAAAGAAAAAAACCTGTTACTGAATTAAAGTGAAAACTGTAAAACCGTAAAAGTGAACTAAACTAAGTGGAGATTTCATTTATTGGAATCTTGGGCTTGGACTGGTCCTGGCGAGGATTTTGGATTGGTGGATTTGTTTTGGGCTTTGCTGTTAAATTGGCCAAACCTCTGAGAGATGTGAATATTGAGCTGCTCTGTGACTTCTTTAATTTTTAATTTAATTATACCACTGCTTCTTCAATTCTTAATTCAATTATACCACTGCCTCAATTTTTTGTTTAACCATACCACTGCTTCTTCAATTTTAAAATTTCCATTGAAGCCTTTGCCTCTCCTTGAGAAGCTTCTTTGAGAGTCATAAAGTTGTACCTGGAGTGTTACAATATACTCTGATTTATCTTACTTTAAAGTTAAATCCAAAGACCTCTTAAAGGCAAGCACACTACACAATGAGCTTCTGTTCCGCTTTTAAATTAAGTTTGTTCATGACAAGAAGGTCTCAACAGTTTATCATGTTTATCATTACTGTGGAAGGTGAGCAACAAATGCACATTTTTGAGGTCATTTAATTGACAAATTATTATGTTCTGTTCTGTTCTTGCATATGGTAGCTTGGCTGCCAGGTAGCTATCATTCCTTGGAAGCACAGCTGTACTGCTGATGCTGTGCCCCTCTACGAGTGCACTTGGAACTCATTTTGCCGACCTTGGAAGGATGACAGGCTGAGTCAACCCCACCTGGTGGTAATTCAGCAGCCAACAGGACTCAAACTCAGGACCCTAGGATCCCAAGCCAGCCACCTTTTAAACCACGACACCAAAACCAGGCTTAATTATTATGTGAGCAGCAATTGTACACAGTTCTTGTGATGGGACACAAACACCAATTCGTTTTTTATAATTTATTTTTAAAGTACTGCTATATGAGATGTTTGCGTTGCAGTATAACATTGAAAGTGATACAGATCAATTCACAGTCGGTTTCTATTAGTGCAACTGCATCTTGAAAGCTTTGCTGGCATGTTTCGGTGACGAATCTCAATACGGAGAAAACTCGCCATGTGAAATTGATTCATTGTTTGTCTTTTACTTATAAATTGAGATACTCAGATCATCTCGATATACAATCATCAAACATTTGCTAATACATTTTGAAGGAAGCATCAGTGCCTGGTGTAAGGGGAAAAAAACCAAAAAACAGTCCAGTCAGAAACACTTTTGAGCGCAAACTGCTTGTGAGAACCATTTACTGTCATGTGTAGTCTCAGCAGTTACTTTGTTTTTGTTTATTTTATTTTTTAATACAGAGTCGAGGCTTTTGGAGGGCTAGAGCATGAAATGGACCAGGATGCAACAGAACACACACATTTCATATACAGCCCGTGGCTGCTGGTTGCATCATTTCTGGGAGTGTGGCTGTGCCGCTGATGCAGTGCCCCCTATTTCCAGTAAACTAGTACTAATTTTGCTGTCCTCGGAAGGATGACAGGCTGATTCAACCCACCTGGTGTTATTTAATGGCACAATAGGTGCTAAAACTCAAGACCCCAAGATCTTAAGCCAGCCACCTTAGACTTTAAATCAACTCGAGGCTTGCAACAGAACAAAACAAAGAGTAGTAGGAGAGGGGGAAATGCACAACAGGGTTGATGGAGAAAACAGAGAGACTTTGAAGATGAGGGATGTGAGGGAGAATGAGGATTCGGGGAGGACATATGGGGTGGAGAAGATGGATACAAAAGCAAACTCTCAGGAAGGAAGAAGTTGGTAAGAGGTGCATCTGAGGAATGTTAAAGGGGGAAAAAAACATCATGGTTTTGGATGGGGGGTGATCTGAGATTGTGGTGAACAGCTGTCTTGAAAACCTGGATGGAAGAATAGATTGAAAATAATGTGGAAGTTGATTCCAGAGGTTGGAGAAGAGAGGAGTAAATGAGTGGACATGAGCAGTGATTTGACATTTGAGGATTATCACCAGAAGAGGTTTGTTGGTAGGACTTGTGCACCCTGCAGAAATCTGATGGTGCAGGGAGAGGCAGGAGGGGCGGGTGGCAGTGGGAGGACAGAGCATGGAAATAGCAGATGGTGAAAGTTCAGGAATGAGGTGGTAGAAGACAGCGAGACCACCGACCTGTCTGCGATATTAACGTGATCAGCCCATGGACTCGGCTGAATCATGGGAGATTCCAATTATCTTGAAGGCCGTGGTTTCCACAGTTTTAAGCTGAGCAAGTTTAGATGCAGGGGCACCAGCCCAAAGCGGAAAGCCGTACTCCATCAAGCTGCGGTTGAAGACCTTAGAAGTGGGTAAGAGTTCAGGTATGTCAAGGAAGACCTTTGCACGATGGACGATGCCCAGTTAGCAACTGGATTTGGAGGCCATCTTAGAGGTTTTGTTTTACTATAAAAGGTCATGGCTGATAGTGAGGCCCAAAAGGTTGAGTGAGTGAGTTAACTTATTCAAGAGAATTGTCAAGAAAGTAGATAGGATTGTTTGCCAGATTACCTTTCATAGAGAGACTGTGAGTGTTTCGGATTTCTCAGGATTGAAAGACATATCCCAAGTGTTTGAGCAGCTTGTGATTTTTATCAAGCTCTGAGAAGAAAGTGGCTGCAGCTTGCCTGTTCGAAGGATGAGGGAAGTCATGGCAGAGGGTGGAGACATCAGCCAATAGATAAATAGGATTTTCCAGAAAGTCAGAGAAATCATTGATGAAGATCAGGAATATGACTGGGCCCAGAACACTGCCTTTTGGGGCATTCCAGCCTTGCCAGATGGAGGAGATTAAAGGATTCTGTTGTGTGCCAAATGTTGGCTACGAGAGTAGAGGGAGTCAGAAAGCCATGCATGGAGTTGGCCTTTACTTTGATGCCACAGACAGAGAGTTTGGAGAGTAAGACAGGATGCCAGTCTATATCAAAAGCATGAGATATGTCCAGAGAGATGGCCATGATCTTATGTCTGACATTGAGGACCTCATCCATTTTTGGGAGAGTAGAAGCAGCATGTCCAAGGTGGGTTGACCTGGTCTGAAACCAAATTGTGATCTGAGATAAGGTTGTTGGAGAAAAGGAAGGATTTCATTTCAACTGCGATAATGGATTCCATGACCTTGCTGATGATTGGAAGTAAACTGATCGGTCTGTAGTTGAGGGGATCAGTTTTTGCATCTTTTTATGTAGTACAGTGATGTTGGTGGATTTCCAAGCTGATGAAAGGTGACCTAGCACAAATGACAGGGTGAAAAGGGCAGAGAGAGGATGTGCAAGAGCAGAAATGCAGGTACTTAGTACATGTGAGCTGATGCCGTCTGGTCCAGTGGCAGAGTCGAGGGTTGAAAGAATCCATTGTTCCATTGTTGGGAGAGCAGAAGATGGATATCCAAGGTAGAATGACCTGGTGTAAATCCAAACTGATGGTCAGAGATCAGGCTGTTGGAGAAGAAGAAGGATTTTATGTCTACTACGATGATGGATTCCATGACTTTGCTGATGATGGAATTAACCTGATAGGTCTGGAGTTAAAGGGATTGGTTTTTGTACCTTATATAATTTGGTGATATAGGCTGACTTCCAAGCAGATGGATGATGACCTCGGGTAAATGACAGGATTGAACAGAGCAGAATGAGGATGTGCAAGAGCAGCAGAGCAAGTTTCGAGTACATGTGAGCTGATGCCATCTGGTCCAGTTGCAGAAGCATTTGAGAGTTTAATAAACTTCTCCACCTTCTCAGGTGCAAAATACAGAGCCCAGGAGCATTTGGGTGTGGCTGGGTAGGGTGGGTACAGAGAGCAAGGGGTTGGTGACAAGGTTTGCAAGCAAACACAGAATTGAGGCATTCACCCTTCTCAGCAGTGGAATGAGCTGTGGTGCCTTTGGTGTGAGGGAAAGGATGTGGGGAAGCAGCATACTGCAGATACAGACGTAACAAGGTGACACCAGGTTTTAGAGGAGGGAGACAAATTTGAAAGTTCAAACTTGAGGTTGGACAGATGTTGTGTTCTGGCTTTCTTGAGAGTGGATGTACACTTGTTGCAGGCTTTGTGGAATGATGTGAGGTTGCCTTCGGTTGGATTTGACATTGAGGCAGAGAAGGCAACTTGTCTCAAAGCAACTTCCTCACAACAGGATTCAGTATACCATTGGCAGGAGGATGGGTGTGATAACTGAAGACGAGATGGTATTTAATCTCCACATCAAGGAGAGCAGGTTTCTCTGGAAAAATTCCTAGCTGTGTTGATGTCAGAGCAGTCAAAAATGTGTTTACCTCCTTCAAAGGTTTCACATTTTGATGCCACCTGAACTGATTTCATGATGTTTTCAAATCAAACTTAATATATATTCATCACAAACTACTCCAAAGTAATAAAGCTAAAAAATGCAGATAAAATGTGCATAAGTTTGATTTTCAGAGAAAATCAGATGATTCTCAGTTGCATAATTATTCAAACCCTTTACCTAATTAACCCTAAACCACTTCAGGAGCAAATTATTTGTTTGAAAGGTTGTAAAATAAGTGTAATAGGTTTCATCTGTATGTAATCAGTGGTTTAACTCAGCCCCCACACTTAAGGGGCTGTCACACCTTGACGTTTTAGCCAGCATATGGCAAGGTCTTAAAATGTGTGTAAAACGCTGGCGTACGCTGAACTATTGATGTTTTTAAAAAAAGTTTTGGGCGTATAATAACGTGTTGAACGTATGCAAATGGTATTGGTAACGTACACAGAACGTTTTAATCACATATAGATAACTTGTACCAACGAATGCTGAGCGTGTTGTCGGCGTTCACAACCTATGCACAACGATAGTCTAACTTATGCATAGCACGCGTCAGCGTAACGCCGGCGATCATGTGTCCTAGGCTATTCATAGGCTGCGGCTCGACGATTCAAATCATAACTGCACTAGACATCGAAGTGTGAAACCGCTGTCACACCTTGACGTTTTAGCCAGCGTATGCCGACATATGAAAAATTTGCCGAACCAAGCTGGCACACGTCGGATACGTTATGGGTAAGTTTTGTGTACGTTAAGAGCACATTGACATACGTCGTAGTTTTCTGGCATACGTTGTCATATGCCGAGTACGTCGAGAAATCTTCAGCATGTTAAAAATTTCTCGATGTACTCGATGTATGACACACATTCCGCAAACGCTGGCATAAGTTGTAGGCACGCGACGCGATCGTTGACACTTGTCGACACACGTTACTTGTACGTTACTCATCAGTCAAAACACGTCGAGGTAATGGTTTGCGTCAGTGTTCCAGTCTCCCTGTTTTTGTTTTTTTTTCCTTCGGTATGACGGTGGTGACGACACTTCGATTTCTAGTGCGGTTATGATTTATATCGTTGAGCGGCAGCCTATTAATTATATTATATTATATTATAACCGCACTAGAAATCGAAGTGTCAACATCACCATCATACCGAAGAAAAAAAAATAATAAAACAAACAACAACCAGGGAGTCTGGAACACTGATGCTAACCATTACCTTGACGTGTTTCGACATATGAGTAACTTTCAAGTAATGTGTGTCAACGATCGCGTAACATGCCTACAACACATTACTCATAGGTTAGAAATAAGTTTCGGGTATGCTAAACATTACCTCGACGTGTTTCGACTTATGAGTAACTTACAAGTAACAGGTGTCGACGTGTGTCAATGATCGCGTAACGTGCCTATAACTTATGGCCAGCATTATGCGGAACGTGTGAGTCATACGCTGGCATACGTCGAAAAATTTCAAGCATGGAAAATTTGTCTAACACCTCGGCGTACAAAGACGTATGCCAGCGTACTACGAAAAAATGCCAGCGTACTACGACGTATGCCAGCGTGCTGTTAACGTATACAAACTTACCCATAACGTATTCGACGTGTGCCAGCGTTTTAGCCAAATTTTGCATACGTCAGGCATACGCTGGCTAAATCGTCAAGGTGTGACAGGGCCTTTATCCAAGGACTTTTAAGATGCAACTCGCTTGGTCAACCAACAGGGAAAACATGAAGACCAATGAGCTTTCAAAGAAAGTCAGACATAAAGTGGTGGAGAAGCACCGACCAGGAGAGGTTTATTAGAAGATTTCAGTCATTCATTATCCCTTTGAGTGTGGTGAAATCCATCATTAAGAAGTGGATGATGTATCAATACCATCCAGACTCCACGCAGATCAGGTCGCCCATCCAAACTCAGCAGCCGGGCAAGCAGGAAACTGGTTTGGGAAGTTACTGTAAACCCACCAAAGATATTGAAAGATCTGCAAGGCCGTATGTCTGAGATTGGAGTCAGTGTTCAGCGATCAACAATATCCCATTCCCTTCACAAAGCTGGCCTATTTGGACAAGTGAAAGAAACCATTACTGAAAAAGACACATCTCATACCTCATCATGAGTTTGCGAAAAAGTATGTTAATGATACTGCAGGCATGTGGAGAAAAGTTTTGTGGTCAGACAAGGCAAAAATTGAACTTTTTCGTCTAAATTCAAAGCACTACATCTGAAGCTAGCCTCACACTTCACAAGACCCAGGCAACAACATCCTTATTGTCAAGCACGGATGTGGCAGCATCATGTTATGGCACTGCTTTTCATCAGCAGGGACTGGCAAGGTTGCCAGGGCAGAAGGGAAAATGGACGGTGCAAAGCACAGGAGAATCCTTGATGAAAATCTACTTGTCAGCCATTAATCTGAAACTGGGTAGGAGATTCACATTTCAGTCGGACAATTATCTGAAACATAAAGTTAAAGCCACACTAGAGTGGTTGAATAAGAAGAAGATAAATGTTCTTGAGTGGCCCAAAGTCCTGACTTGAACCCAACTTAACATTTATGGTGAGACTTGAAGATTGCAGTCTATCAACAATCCCCATCAAACTTGGCAGAACTAGAACAATTTTCACGTGAATAATGGGAAAATATTTCACCATCTCATTGTGCAAAGATGGTGATCTCTCCAAAAATACAGCCATCGCTGCCATAGATGCTTCCAGCAAGTATTCACTGAAGAGGCTGAATTATTTTGCAACCAGTGAACTTTTCCAACTGTCTTTCTTTCATATTTTTTTCCCCAGACATGGAGTCTATTACAATTGGTTGCCCGTTCCCCACACAGCAGGAGATGGGGTTTTGCAATCGTTTCTGTGGGTGTGTCTGTCTGTCAGCCATAACTTTTATTTTTACCATTTGGGCTTTTGCCATCAAATTTTCAACAAGGCTTTTTATGAGAATATGGAGAAGACAAACTAAGAATTTGGTCAAAAGGTCAAAATGGCAAAGTTCCTATTTAATATTTGGAAGAAATCTGAATACAAACTTATGTGCTTTGTATTTTCAAATGCTTTCTAGTTGTATTTGATATTCTGACAAATTCTGCTACACATAGTGGCATACAACTCCTCAACCATACCCCCCAAAATCCTCAACCCCCCCCCCCAATAAAAAAATCCTCAACCCACTCTCCCCCTCCCAACTCTGTCCCATCTTTGCTCTCCATCCCTCCCAACTCCAACCCTGTACCCGCATATCCTCCTCCCACTCATAAAAGCAAAAGGGTATTCCCACATCGATAATTACATATTTCTTCATTACCTCATCAAAACAGCAGAATATTTAACTCTTTCCCCTCCCATATCCACCCCACTATCATGCCATCACCAGCTTCACCGTAATCTCGATTGAAACGGCAACAGCATGGCTCTTACATGTCATGGTCCATCATGGTCCAACTCACAATCCCACAAGATATGCAGAACCCCCTTGGAATTACAACTCTCAAGTGACAATGAGCAGCCTAATTGTGCCAGTAAACTTGTAAGCATACCTGTGAGGAAGGGATGTATATCTCCACAATAAAACAGTTGTTGAACTTCCTGATCAACTCGTCCAAAGAGTTGATATGTTGCAGTCTATGTTGCAACAACTCCCGGCGATGTGCGCCTGTGAAAGGCCAAAGATGGTGCGTTGTAATCAAACCTTTGTGCTTCTTAACAACGATGGGAAGGTCATATCTGCGGTTGTTGATGCACAGGGTAAGTTTAATATTATATTATTTACGATTAATCATGTTTGGGAAGAAGGAGGAAAGAGCATTCGTCATATTTTTGCTGATGTTGTTTCATACAATTTTAATAACCTACCTTCATTGGCTTTGATAAAGGCCTGAAGCGAATATGCAGGTTCGGGTTAATCATTTTATGGAACATAAGAGCCTTTGGGTACAAAAAAATGTTGCATTTTGTTTGAAATAACATGGCAGTTTGTTGCACAGTTTACTTGGGATGTGCACGCACATATACTCAGAGGCACCCAAACAAACCTACCTGCACACCTTTTCTAGCCCTCTTTATCGATCTACTCCACCTGCCACAAGGTTCATATATTTAATCTTATTTTATACTGATGTACTGCTCTTACCCTTCATTGTGAAAAAATGCAGCTTCTAATGCAATTAAATAAACGCTTTACTTAGGTCGTTGTGTTCAAACCACCGAGAACGGCAAAACTGCATGATTTTTGTCATAAAGGAAGAGCAGATGTCCCATCCCTATGCATTAAAGCAAGCCAAGTTCTTACTGGTGGTGGAACAAATTACCCTTAGAAAAACCTCCTTTTGATTTATTGTCAGATCTGATACAAATACAATGAGATTTTCTTCAGATGTTATGATAATTAGTTGCGAATCTTTAATAAGCTTTTTTCATACCAGATAATTCATAGCAATATAGACTTTAATAGCTTTAAATTATCTTCTCATTTGTATTTGGAAAAATAAAGTGATATGGATCCCTTAAGCAACTATCAAAATGAATTTGGAACGTGTGGGCTGAAATAGTGGGAGGTAAGGTGTGGGTGGGTCATGAGGGAGGGGTCAACACTTCATCATTTTTTTCATGCATATATATATATATATATATATATATATATATATATATATATATATATATTTAATCTTACTTGCCCAAAGAAGCCCAAAACATGATGTTGCTGTCATCAACACGAGGTAGTCAACAACCACATTTAATGCATCAGCTGGGGAGGGTCCTCGTGTGCAAAAAATGTACCCTAGGTTACTCACTGGAATTTTAAAGTTGACCACTTCCCTTAACAAAAATACTGGTTACCATTTCCATAACCCGGTAATAAGTGCGAAAATGTGTCTCTTTTGGGGGTTCCGACGGAAATTGTCGGGCCAATTATTCAGGGTAGTGGAAATGAAAACGACTGTTACTTTGCATTCTTACACCCTAGAAGCAAACTACCCCTCAAAATGTCGGTCTTGAGACCCTCTTTCAAATGATATGCAAATTAGGTTCATTGGTTCAATAATCAGGTCACTAGAGGCCAAAAGGTCATGAAAATTTGGGTCAAGTGAAAATCAGACCTATCTCTGTTCATGCCCCACAGAACATGCCACATCTATATTTTACCCTCTCTCAGGGTCTATCCCATCACCATAGGTGCCAAGGAACACAATCGTATGAATAAAGTGGAATTTGTTGCAATAAAATGAAAACAGCACAGAATGGAAAGCGGTCGACTTTCAATCTGATCACTTTTTGGCCACCGCTAAAACGATTTCCTGTTGGGAAACTTAAATGGTTATTTTGTCACACCCGTTCACCCTAGATAGACAAATTAACCCTTAAACTGTTTGCCTTAGAAGACTATTCCATGTGATATTACCTTTATGGAGATTGGGCCAATAATGAGGTCACTAGAGGTCAAATGGTCATGGAAATTGGGGTCAAGTGAAAATCTCTGTGGAAAATGCACAACAGCACATGCCAGATTCATATTTTTTCCTCTATTGGGGTCAAAATTTTTGGAATAGATACAAAAAATACAGATATGAATGGAATGTACTTAATGACCATCATAGGGCCTAAATAATGAACGAAAACTGTCACTCCAACATAGTAAGTAAACACATACCAACTGGTGGAATGTTATTCTAGTTTGGAAATGCGTATAAACTTATGAGTCAGTCACTCACTTTCTGACGACACGAAATACATTTTGACATCCTGACTTTTCCGAGTCACTTTGACAAGTGCAAAATGTACAACAGGGATTGTTAGAACCACGGCAAGGACCTCTCCCAGTTCCACACTTTTGACATGTGCAGTGGATTGCAATGTCTTCAGGAATTGGATTGTTCCCCCTGCTTGGGACCAGAAGATCATCGATAAATTTGAAACCAAATTGTCTTGAGTCAGAGGGTTCACATGATGAGAGGAGAAACACCATCTCTTTTGTAGGAAGGTAGGCTCTCAAAATGTGCAACCGAATGGCATGACTTGTGGGTGGGAGGTCATCCAAACATGACCGCTTGGCATGATGATACCTGTGGCTTCGGAGCTGGTTCATGGTTTTCATCGTTCTTCCCTTCTTAAGGACCAGTGTCAGATCGGCTTTGACTTTGTCAATTACTGTATCCAGGTTACCTGTCACCACCACAAAGTCCTTTAAGTACATCTCTGGATTGGCTATTAGAGCAGCATGCTTAGTTCCAACTTCACTTTGTCATCACACCCAGTTCGTGTGTGGACAGCGGGCAAAACCTGACACAAACTTCGTCCGATCCTCTTTGAAAGGATATGTATCGGAATGTATCTTGTCGAGTCACCAACCCCAGCCTTCACTCAGAGTTCTTTGAGGCCTTTCGCATTCAGCTCGCTCCAGTAGAACATCAGCAAAATGAACACATCTGTGTCTGACGATAGGACTATGATACGATTTTACCTTGTTTAACAGCATGCATTGCATGTCGTATAATCCTCAGGTCAGCCTCTTCTACACTACACTTGAGTTGTGGAACCTCTACAGGTCTCGATGTCATGGACCAACATGAAACGACGATGCTGTGGTCCACAGAAATGACTGACTATAATTAACAACGTAGGAGCACTCCAATTCCGTACCAGCGCCTCTGCATGAATGAGGGATTCAAATTTTGCTTTGACACTGGATGGCCAAAACCTGTCCATTTCTCGAGGGAGAGGAGTTTCCCTGGACACATCATGCAGTTCTATGGGTGACTTCTTCTCTCGCCTTTGCCGCTCAGAATCCTTCAAAGACGTTCCCATGTCGGATGTTCTTGAGGCATCCTTTGCTGTAGAGGCAACATAGCCTAGAAAGGGATCACAGAAGTCACCAAAATTTTTTGAACTCGTTGTTTGGATCTTGCGAATGTTTGCCATCACATCAACTATACAGCATGTTCCCATTGAGTCATCAGGTCTCGGTGTTATTGGGTCCTGGTTGCTGAGATGAGCTTCAAGTTCATGGAAAATTTCACTTTTAATTGGCTTGGTCATTAGGCCTTCGTCGTCAAAGAGAGGAGACGTTGTACACACATCGTACTGCAGGAGTTCCTTCATAGTCCGTCCTCGTTTCTTTGCAATCTCTTGTGTACGTTTTATCTGAGCATCTTCTTGTTTGTTGAGTTTTGCTTTTCCTTTGTTTGGGAATGAATTCTCGCGGATTGCAGCGAAGGTTTTAAGGTTGGTGCGATGAATCGTGTCTGACAGTCGAACGGTCTTCTCTATGTACCTTTCTCTACGAAGTTTCTCATAGGTATCGTTGCCGTTTCTCTCCACATTCAGCAGCTGTTCTCTGATATCTTCTGACATGACTTCCCGAGTTAAGATATTGTGGAACATTTTCTCTTTTTGGGGAGTGAGGAAGGGATTCTCATTCTTCTCCATGACATTTAATATGGCTTGAATGTTGGCCTCCTCAAACTCGGTTGCTGCTTTGCTGAATGACCTGTTGACTTCAATGTTCAATTAACTTCAGTGCACTTCAATTAAGCATAGAAAACTATAAGATACTCACTTCTTTATGGTTCATAAGACATTGTTCTGCATTGCCTTTTCATGTTTTCACAGGAATTTTACAGCAAATTGGAGAAACTTTCAAAGAACCATGCCTAATATAGCATAGCACGTGTACAATTACTCTTTGTTTTATGTAATGGAGGCACCTGTACAGGTGCTGCCACCTATTGTGATGGTAACCTACCTGCAATTAAACTGGGGGAATTGATCGTTGGTTTCGTACAAGGTACCATATTTAAGTGTCATTTACCGATTTGATTGTGTTCCTTTGGCATTTTCATAGATGAAAAAATATGGATCTGGCATGTGCTGTTGTGCATTTTCCACAGAAATTTTCACTTGACTCCAATTTCCATGACCTTTTGACCTCTTGTGACCTCATTATTGGTCCGATCTCCATAAAGGTAATTTCACATGGAAGAGTCTTCAAAGGCAAACAGTTTAAGGGTTAATTTGTCTATCTAGGGTTAACGGGTGTGACATAATAACCATTTAAGTTTCCCAACAGGAAATCGTTTAAGCGGTGGCCAAAAAGTGATCAGATTGAAAGTCGACTGCTTTCCATTCTGTGCTGTTTTCAGTTTTCATTTTATTGCAACAAATTCCACTTTATTCATATGATTGTGTTCCTTGGCACCTATGGTGATGGGATAGACCAGCGTTTCTCAACCTTTTTACCCTTGTGGAACCCTTGAAATAGTTTTCATGTCTCAGGGAACCCCTGCATAAAAATTATTATATACCATTATTAATATCTAACTCTTTTATATTTTTATCATAGATCACGTGGTAAATATTTTTTTTTTTCGGATACCTGGTTTAAGGAAATAATGACCCCTTTTTGTCAAATTTATTGGCAATGAAAAAAAACAAAACATACTGCTCGTTTATGAGACCTCACACCGAGGTTTTCATTCACAAAAAAAAACATTTTAAATCAAAAAAAAAAAAAAACACACCTCATGTAACTTGATCAACAAAACTTAAACAAATAAAGCTGAAGCAATAAAGGTAAACAGAAGAACACAGAGAGAGAGAGAGAGAGAGAGAGAGAGAGAGAGAGAGAGAGAGAGAGAGAGAGAGAGAGAGAGAGAGAGAGAGAGAGAGAGAGGAGAGGAGAGGAGAGGAGAGAGAGAGAGAGAGAGAGAGAGAGAGAGGAGAGAGGAGAGAGGGAGAGAGGAGAGAGGAGAGAGGAGAGAGGAGAGAGAGGAGAGAGGAGAGAGGAGAGAGGAGAGAGGAGAGAGGAGAGAGGAGAGAGGAGAGAGGAGAGAGGAGAGAGGAGAGAGGAGAGAGGAGAGAGGAGAGACAGACACCGTGCTCAGAAGCTCAGAGAAGATAGATGGACACCGTGCATGCGTCCCGTACTTGAGTCAGTCACTCAATGATACACGAATCCGCCGCGTACAGGACGTCCATTAACCAGTGAGGGCGGTTTCACACTGGCACCATATAGACATCGTAAAATACATTCCCTATGGTTGTTATAACTGTAAATAATATTAGAGGTTGACGCCTCTATTATAATAACCAAGGAGTTTCCAACAATATGCCATACGTGTATAGTAAAATTACGAATATTAAATCAAACAAAAACTCCTCAAAAATACATTAGCCTATTTATTACTGTTTCTCGCGGAACCCCTCGCGACCTCTTGCGGAACCCCGGTTGAGAAACACTGGGATAGACCCTCAGAGAGGGTAAAATATGGATGTGGCATGTTCTGTGGGGCATGTTTCAGAGATAGGTCAGATTTTCACTTGACCCAAATTTTCGTGACGTTTTGACCTCTAGTGATCTGATTCTTGAACCAATGAACTTAATTTGCATATCATATGAAAGAGGGTCTCAAGACCGAAATTTTGAGGGGTAGTTTGTGTTTCTCGGGTGTAAGACTGCAAAGTAAGTCGTTTTCATTTCCACTACCCCTAATAATTGGCCCGACAATTTCCGTCGGAACCCCCAAAAGAGGCACCATTTTCGCACTTATTGCCGGGTTATGGAAATCGTAACCAAGTTTTTCTGCTAAGGGAAGTGGGCAACTTCAAAATTCCAGTGAGTAACTTAGGGTACATTTTTTGCACACGAGGACCCCCCTCGCTGATGCATTAATTGGGTAGAACCATCCTCATGGAGGTTGACATCAGCATACATGCTGTTTCCATAAATTTCAAGATATTTTTCATCTGCATGCAAAACACCAAGGTGGGAGTTTATCGTTTGGTCAGC
Source organism: Eptatretus burgeri (assembly GCF_056783735.1). Classification (NCBI taxonomy): domain Eukaryota; kingdom Metazoa; phylum Chordata; class Myxini; order Myxiniformes; family Myxinidae; genus Eptatretus; species Eptatretus burgeri. The sequence goes on along the minus strand of NC_140965.1, from coordinate 112,560,009 downwards.
ATTTGAACACAGGTTAGACATTTCAGAGGTGAATGCACATTCCTCTAAATTATCCCACCAGTCCTCTTCTGCAAAGAGTGAATAACCTAGACCTTTGCCATGATTAATTCGGTTAAAATTTTGCACACTCAATTAGGACGATGCTCTTTTTAATAAAATTTCAACTTTTTATCATTAAAAGTAAACAACATGCAAGAAGAGCTAGGATATCTGAGAAAGTGAGTATCGTTTAGCTTGAAACACTTTTGTTGCATTACTTGTGTAAGCTAAGTTTTATACCTTTTGAACTCAGTCAAGAGACTTCCTGACTTTGATTTGATTTCTCAACCTTGGAATTTGGACTGGGATTCATTCTTAAATTTGGAATCAATTTTGTTGCTCCACACTATGGTCTAAATCAAACAAAAAATTGCTGTTATTCACTCAAAATAATTGTTGTTAAAACTTACATTTTTGTTATTTTTAAGGTGAAAATATTATACCTTTAACGAAAATTATTTGTAACATTACAATTACCTGCTTGTACTCACTTTAACGTGATCACAGCGAATGGATTTTGTTTTTTCCGACAACTCTTAGAAACACAAGAGATGGTCTCTGACTTCAGGAACCGAACAAGTATAATTTTTCAAACCACCAGGATAATTTTTTTTAAAATCATACTTTTGGAAATTGTACTTATTGTACTGAGGCAAATGTTGGAAGTGAAGGAGGGTGGAGAATCGTTGAAGAGTGCATCAAATCAGAAAGTAACCCATGGACTTGAGCAACAGCAGTTCGCTGAGAAATTATCGTGGGAATTAAAGTTCTCGACATTGAATTATCTAGGTACTGGTCTTGTGTGACATGAAAGCTTTTCTTCAAATAATTGGAGCGATTAAAACTACTTTTTGAACGGCTCCAAAAATGGGAATTTCAGGGATAATTGATAAACTTAAAGGTTTTTATGAAGGAAAGGTTTTTTTCATGATTTTAATGTTCTTCTGAGATCATGGTCCAAACAATTGTTAGCTAATATTCTCCGGAGTTCAGCAGGTTCATACGACGTGCTCGTTTTTTATCGAAGCTTTTTGTTCCAGGGTTCTGGTGAAGACGTCTACTCCCAAAGTTGATGGGATCCGTGGGTTCTTAGTTTGTGATTTTTTTCCAGCAAGCAGGTAGATAGGCTTTGTCTTCATTCTACTTTAAGGATATTTGTGTGGAGAGTTTATTACCCGATAAAGTTAGGGAGCGAACCACATTGAAGGTTTATTTCACTTTCACCAATACCATAGGACAATCCTTAGAGTCCAGGAGCAAGGACCTGAAAAAAATGAAATCATTCAACATCCCCTACAGAAAAGGTTTGACTAGACAGAGTGGTAGAATAGACCCTATAGAACACCTCCAGGTAGTATGTGGTTTCAAATTGTGGTATCATTAAAATTCTACAGGCCATTATACATACCAAGGGTACTTACCAAGAGGGTCAATGTGGGCTAGCAAAATTTAGGGGAGGGGTAACGTAAACGTGAATATCTTTGTCGAGACTCAACCAATTTTCAATATTGAGGTATCATTGGCTTCGTATTATAATTCAAGGCACAACCAGCCAGATGTCTATGGCCCACATCGTCGATGCAATGGCGCTGGTACAGATAACAAAGTCCGCTGGTGCTGCAAACTTCAGTGAAATGGCATTCAAGTATTACAGTTTGGTTACTGCCCCTCTCCGTCGGAATGGTTGTCAGTGGGTTGATGTTTTCTTCGACCGGTACTCCAGCCTCTCAATAAAAGCTGGGGAGCGAGAGAAACGAGGAACATCTGCAGCCTTAGAGGTGACAATCCAAGGGCCAGCCACTCCTATTCCAAAGCAGTGGATCAAATACATTGGAAATGTGGAAAATAAAGTCAACTTGTGTGCCTTCTTAGCAGACACATGGTGCCACATGGGGGTAGACACTCTGCTTGATGGTCAACACCTAATCGTCGGTGGTGGTTTCAAGAACCTGCAGAAGTCTGTGCTAGTCATCAGAAGGCACTGCGAAGAACTGGTTCCCCTCAAGTCAGATCATGAAGAGGCAGACACACGAATATTGCTACATGCAAAACATTCCTCTCATTATTATCACATCAGGATTGTGATTCAATCACCTGACACAGATGTGCCTGTCCTCTGCACCACACACTACAGAAAACTCCAGTGTCGGGAGCTGTGGTTTCGGACTGGAATCAAGGATAAAGCTCGGTATATTCCTATGCACAGCTTGGCACACAAACTAGGACCTGAGCTGTGTAATGGTTTACTCGGCTTCCACGCATTCACTGGGTGCGATTCAAACAGTGCGCTCTTAGGACTCGGCAAGAAAAAGGGTTTCAATGTCTTACTTGACAGTAAAGGGCATCAGACCAGTCTGGGACAGCTTGGAGAAGAACCCGAGCTCAGCAACAGCACTTCAGAAGCATGCGAAGCCTTCATATGTGCAATGTACTCAACAACCAAGGGGGCTGGGAGTAAAGTGAACAATGTGAGATACTGGCAGTTCTGTCAAAATGGACAAAGGAATGAAAATCTCCCCCGTACATTCGACAGCTTACAGTAACATATGAAGCGAGGAAATTACCAGGCCTATGTATGGAAGAGAGCATTGGAGCCTACACAGAGCCTTACACCAGCAGCTGGACATGGCTGAAAAATTCAGGATGGTGACCTGCAGCCTGTGCTCATGACCAAAGATCCAGCACCACGGGGTCTTCCGGAGCTGACTGTCTGTCACTGCAAGAAGTCTCTATGTCGCCGAGCCGACTGCACATGCAGAACAAACCACATGCCATGCACAGAAGCATGTGCATGTATGGCCGAAGAAACTTGTGAAAATCCAAGAACAATCTCTGAATCCAGTGGTGAAGAAGACGCTCACTAAAAGCTACAACATATGACATATTCATGCTTCCATGGCGAATGTGATTCCTTGTTGCCAGACACAAATATTACAAACCGCTCTGACGAATGTGCTTCCGTGCAACCATGCACAACTATTATGATTCGCTCTCACTAATGTGCTTCTGTGTTGTCATGCACAGCTCCCAGTGTCGACCATGTTAACTATTACCATCCACTATGATGAATGAGTAGCTTCCGTGCTGCCAGAGACAACTATTATACTCGGCTTTCACTAATGTACTTCCGTGTTGCCAAAGACAACTATTATACTCGGCTCTGATGTATGTGCTTCCGTGTTGCTATACACTAGTAAAAGACGAACGCTAAAAATAACAGTTGCAGTTTTCTTTCTGCGTGCCCCTCTCTGTATATGAATTTCTGCAGAACAATACTTTCTAAAGTGTTTGATTTCCAAAATGTATACATACCAGTAATAATTGAGAAACACCATTCACCTTCATATGAGAACACAATTAAAAATGTCAGAAAGTTTGAATTAGTGTGATATTTTAGCTTTGGTGATGCCATGGCAAAGGCCCTTTTCAAATAACTGTACATACTCTGATAGAGAATTATAATAGGAAGCCAATGATAACTCAATGTTGAAAATTGGTTGAGTCTCGACAAAGATATTCATGTTTACGTTACCCCTCCCCCTAAATTTTGCAAGCCCACAGTGACCTTTTTGGTAAGTACCCTTGGTATGTATAATGGCCTGTAGAATTTTAATGATACCACAATTTGAGACCACACACTACCTGGAGGTGTTCTATAGGGTCCATTCTACCACCCTGTCAAGTCAAACCTTTTCTGTAGGGGGTGTTGAACAAATTTCCTTATTTGGCCTCATATGAGAAATGGCTGCTGGACTATTATTGAATTATGGTAGATTTCTTAAAACTCTAAGTGTCGGTATAGCAAAGGACATTTTGGAAACTGACTGTGCATGCTTGTCTTCCCCTTTTTTAATGTGGTCCTTGTGGACATGAAGTTTTTGGGGATTTGAATAACATTTGTAATCGTGAAATTGGGGATCTGATGAAAATGGGATCTAAATATAGGGAACCAGTAAATCAACCTTGAAGCTGCATTCGGTCTTCAATTGTGGATTTGTCTCTAATTTTGTTTTCAAAATGTGCACCAAGTTTAACTTATCTGTAAACTGTTTCAATGCATGGTTAAACAGAGTTGTAAAAGTTCTGGATAATAGGGTTAAGTTTTTTTAGGAGTCGGGGCTTGCTTTCACTGGGTCGGTCTAAACCAGTGTTGAACAAGCCGAGTGTTCATAAGGACATTCGCGATCTCCATGATAGCTACATAATAGCTCCTGTGGATGAGGCTGCTAATAATTTTGTTCTGGTTTGTTTAAAGTTTTATGTAGAAATTTTATTAAGAGATTTAGGAATTGATACGGTTCCTTTCAAGAGAATAGGTAAGAGCACTTATGTTCCTTGTTATGAGTCACTCCAAGATATTATCTCTGAGCATCAGGAAGTTTTAGTTAATAATTTCAGTATTAAATGGAAAGAGGTAAATCTTTATTCCTCGGCTTTTCTGGATTCCTAAGCTTCATAAGAATCCGTACAAGTATAGGTTTATTGCGTGTTCCAGGCAGCATTCTACCAAACAGTTATCGGTTATAGTTAACTCAGGCTTACAAGTTGATAGGGAACAGTTCAGGAAATATTGTTTAGCAATTGAGAAGAATTCTGGTATTAACACTTTCTGGAGCATAAATTATTCTTTAGAGTACTCAGATAGAATTAGATGCCTTGATATCAAGTCAGGTGAAGTTTTTGATTTTTCAACTTAATATACAAATTTGGATTTCGTACTTGTGAGGGATTCACTCTTCAAATTGATTGACAAGGTTTTAAATTCTTTTAATAAGTTTTTGTGTGTCAGGTTTGATCGAACATTCTTTTCTTTAAAGAAATACTCAAGTTTTCATTGTTTTGACAAATACAATTTTAAGATGATTTTATATTTATTTTATTTAATACTTTTGTGTCTTTTTGTGGGATAATATTTCAACAAGTTAACGGTGTTCCCATGGGTGGGAATTGCAGCCCCCGACTGGCGGACATTTTTCTTATTTTCTGTGAATTTTCATTGATGCAGAAACTGAGGAAGGAGAAAAAAAAAACTTAGGATTACCTAAAAATTATCTCACACATGTCGTTATATGGATGATATTTGTGTGGTTAACTATAATGTTTTAGATAGGCTGCTTCACAAGATTTATTCAGATAGCCTGATTACAAACAGGAGTGGTAATGATTGTACAGTTGCTCCATATCTGGATGTGTTGGTTAAAGTTGGACAGAATGGTTTTAGTAAAAGTGTATATCATAAAGTTGATGATTTCAGTTTCCCGGTACTCTTGTACACCTTTCCACGTAGCAATGTACCAATTAAAATGGGTTACAATATCTGTTCATCTCAGCTACTTAGATTTGCAAGAATTTGTTCAGTAAAGGATGATTTTGTGAAACGTGCTGAGAAGGTTTTTTCTATCATGTTAAACAGAGGATATTTGGCCGATTCAGGCCTTGTGAGAATGTCTTGAGACTCTGTCAGCACCTTTTATTTAAGTTTGCTTTGTTTTCGTGTAAACAAGTTCCGATTACATTGCATTTGATATAATAAAAATGAATTAATTATTTTTGTAAGGTAAATTCCTTAATTAATATGATTGGTGAAATTATATAAATTAAATAAAGGAGTTATTGAGATAAAAAAAAAAAACAATTAAATCCAGGGTGTTTCAAAAAGAGTGATGCAACTTTAAATGTTTATTTGCAAAGAAACAGAAAGCTCAGGAACCTGAACCAAACATTTATTGAAAGCTTATGACCTGGTATTTCCTATCTCTGCTATTGCAGTAAGTCACTGCTCGAGTTAGTGAGAGCCCAAGGTCTGAACTTGGCATTGACGCAAAATCCTTGTAATTAATGTTCTTGGTGTGTGTCCCTCCACGGTTCAGACAGGCATTGATCCTGACAACAAAGTTCTGTCCAACTTTCCTGCAGGTCTCATGTGGCACTGCCTGGAGGAGGTCTGACACCTCCTGCTTCAGATCATCCAGTGCAGCAGGGATGTTGGAGTTAAGTGTGTTATGTTGACAAAGCCATTGGCAGCCTCCCAGAACCAGTAGTTCAGAGGGTTCAAGTCTGGGCTATGGGGTGCCCAGTCATGAGCGGTACCCAAGGCAATGAGGCGGTTTCTGAAGAGCTGCCACAGGAAAGTCACAGTGTCACCAGCTGTATGTGCGGGTGCACAATCCTGCATAAACCAGGTCATGCTGAGCTGGTTTGGGGTGACCTTTTGGGCAAGATCATTTTGGAACTTCTGGAGCATGGCCCGATAGTGCTCACCTTTGATCGTCACCATCCTGCTGTTGTCATTCTCAAACCAGTAAGGCCCAAGCGTTCCCCATCTGGCATTGAAGGCTTAGAAGCATGTGACCTTGGGCCCTTTCATGTACCTCAGTGATCTCAGGTAGTTCTGTCCCCGAGAAAATGTTGTTGTGTTTTCTGATGGCACCATTCAAATGGAAATGGACTTCATCACTGAACCAGATCAGGTTGATCCAGTTTGGGTACCGCTCCATCCTGTCACTGAGCCAATTGCACATATTAAGTCTCCTTCTCATGTCATCTTGACTCGGTTTATGCTTAACACAGATGATGTGTGGGAAAAGCTTCAGTTCCTTCGTGAGGATATGCCACACTGATGTTGGTTTGATGCCTAGCTCCCGGGAGCGCTGGCAGTGGGACTTCTTGGGACTGTCCACTGCAGAATCCCGTATGGCATCGATGTTGGCTTGGCTCTTGGTTGCTGATGCTGGCCTGCCACTGTTGCCCTTGCTCTGGTTGTGCACTGTACCCTTGTGCTCAAAATGTTTCACAATACATTGAATGGCACAATTTTTGGTTCCATCATATGTTCTGAGGTTGTATTCTCGGCAGAACCTCTGGCAGGTATCTACATATGATTGTCTCACACCACAGAGCCACCACTTTTGTCGTCTGCTTCACTGTCAATGACAGAGTTAATCTGTGTAGCTAAAAATCTCAGAGAACAAATGTCACGATAGCAACACCAAACCCTGAAAAGGAAAATGGTATCGGTCAAAAAACAAAGAAATCGCAGGAAGTCAAAATTGTATCAATCTTTTTGAAACGCCCTGTGTAAATAGAATAAATAAATAAATAAAATAAAGAAATAAATCTTCTTCTTCTTCTTTCGGCTGCTCCCGTTCGGGGTCGCCACAGCGGATCATGATTATGATCCGCATAGTGATTTGGCACATGTTTTACGCCGGATTCCCTTCCTGATGCAACCCTGGTCGCCTCTTACGACACAGGGATATGTACACCTATTTTAACCGGGGCATACACCGGCCCAGTACACTGGTACTCACTTCGTCGACCTCGGAAGGATGACAGGCTGAGTCAACCCCCTGGTGTATTAATTCAGTGACCCAACGGGGCTTGAACTCAGGACCTTTTGGATCCCAAGCCGCTGCCCTAACCACTGCACCAACACCAGGCTTAAAATAAAGAAATAAATATTATTTATAAAATACATTATAAATAAGCATTAAAACAATTTATTGGTGGTTGCTAAGATATGCAGCGCAGCATGTTAAAATCGGTTGTTAATAACAGTTTGAATATTTAAATGACAGTTTGAGCCGATGGTTAGATGGAGGTGGTTTGTAATTGACATGTCTACAAGGTAAAGTGTTTATCGCTTAATATAGTATCATATAAAGTGGTGTATGATTAAAGTTATTGAAATGTAGTAATACTTCAAATTATGGTGCCCGACTGATGATCTGGGCAGTTGGGAAATTAGTAACTTGCTTGTGAGTTAAGGTTATAACTTCAAATATCTAAGTAGCTTTTGTAAGAACTTACCAGTACATAGTGTGCGTGCGTGCGTGTGTGCATGTGCACACACGTGTGCTCGTGCTCATGTGTTGTTATGTCTGGCTTCCTTCTTGTGACTATGGTGCAGTAATTGGTCTTTATTTTGGTTTACTACAAGTCATCCTGATTCTCTCTCAAACAAACCCAACAAAGGACTTCTCATGTGTCAGGCAGTTAATTGTAGTCTGTACATCAACTTGACAGTTTTCATACACATCTGCAAACCTTTATTTTTGGTTACCATCTCGGAGCAGATAGAAAGTGAATGTGATCTCGAGTAGCGTAATTCTTAAGCAAATATAATGCTCAATCATATTGGATGTTAACCTAATAGTGGGGCAACTTAGCATAACAATTGTGCATTTTGTGAGGAAAGCACCAAATTTGGCACACCAGTGGCCTATCATATTATGAACAGATTTGGATATTGGATCATCTCAAAATTTTTGATGGCAGTGGAAAATGGCTGCCACAGCCATCAACGGCTGAATTTGAGATGGCCCAATATCCAAATCTGTTCATAATATGTTAGGCTACTCGTGTGCCAAATTTGGTGCTTTCCTCACAAAATGCACAATTGTGGTGCTATGTTTAGCTAAGTTGCCCCACTATAAGTGCATGAGCACCAGCAATTTGCGTCAGACAAAATTCACTGTTTTGAATAGCAGATGGACTGATTAAGCTTTGGGTAAATCATGTTTGATGCCATTAAAACTCGCACAGTATTCGGGAGGGGATAAGCAAAGTTTTCTTCTTATTTCCTAAGTTTTTATTTTTTTTTGTTCCCATTTATGAATATAATATAGTTCCAAGGACTTCTCAACACATGTTTTCTTTTTATCTCGTGACAACTATCAGTTCCTTCGTAAATCCTGGTAGACAAAGAAAAATCGGGATATGGAATTGTTTATGAGCAGCAAGCACACTTTCTATAAAAATGGCAAGATGAGAGCACAGAGAAACTTGAAGTTCAGCCCTGTGACTGGGCTTATCCATTGCACCACACATTGCCTGTGCAAGGAAATATGATTTCTTGAAATGTGAAGAATACCTGCCAACTGAAGTACCAAAAGAAGAGGATGACTCCAGAAACTAGCGTTCCAATGCATATCTGATTAGCAGCCATAAAATTCATCACTGCAGTTGAACTGGTTAATCTGAGTGGTGTTTGCGATGGTGCTTCAGAAGATCTTGATTAATGTAGCGTCAATCATGGCAAGTCGAGCACTGTGGGAGTGCGAGCACATTTTTATGGGTCCATGTTCACCAGAGAACCAGCATCAACCCTCCAGATCTTCAAGACAGCTGTTCACTACCATCTCAGATTGTCCCCCATCCAAAACCATGATCTTTTCTACCCTCGTTATCCCCCCTATATCACGTCACTTATTCCTCCTCCATCCAAGTTTCCACTTTTCAATCAAGAGTTTCCACCCCATACATCATGTCCACTCCATGCATCGTCTCCTGCCCCCACCCCCTATTCCCCCCATTGTTTGTTCAAGTATCTCTCTGGATTGGCCTTCTACTGTGCCGGTCCCCCCCCGCCCCCGCAGTCTCTGCTATTCCTTTTGCATCCTGTTGCATCCTGATCCATTCAGCGTACAAGCTCTTCCATGAACCTCGAGATGATGTACACAAAAAATAACCAAAGAAGCACAGCATGAGCATTGTTGTGTCTGTGGACCTTAATAGTAGAGAGACAGAGACAGAGACAGAGACACACAGACACATACACGTTTATAGACCTGGACTTACTGATGACCCAGTGTGGGCACTGTGAGGAGTGAACTGAGTTGAGAAGCATGGGCCTCCCAAGAGGGTGTGGGGCTTATGGATTACTATTCTTCTTTTTTTCCTCTTAGTCTTCTTATGCCTGGTGTTGGCTCAATGCTTAGGGTGGTGGGCTTGGGATCCTATGATCCTGAATTCAAACCCCACTCGGCTGTTGAATTAATACCAGGTGGGGTTGACTCTGCCTGTAATCCTTCTGAAGTCGGCAAAATGAGTGTCAGCATGCTGGTATACTGTGTCAGAGTGACGACCTGTCCAGGATTGTGTCCAATATCTAAGTAGTCTGCCACGGCAGCACCAACGCTCTGCACAGAGTATGGTCCCGATAGATGTATGCATGTATGGATTCGTCTTCCTGTTCTCTCTCACCTTCATCTTTGTTGCTCATACTGTCGCCCAATGCCAGGCGCGCAAGCATTGCGATGATCCGAATGATCCTATACCAGGATGATCCTATACCAGGCGCACAAGCATTGTGATGATCTGGTCTGTGCTTGTCTGATTGTCGGAAGAATAACAGGACAACGGAGCAGCCAGAATTGCCGAATTTGGCACAGAGCTTAAGATTGTGAATGTCTCTGACAACTTCAACTTTTAGCTAACAAAGAAGAATCTAAAAAGAAAATTAGTGCAAGACTATATTACTCATGTCGCAGCTATGCATCACGATAGGTTAGTGCCCTCTGTGGCGATTTCTCAAGAAGAGAAAACAACAGCATGAGTAATCACCTCCTTTGAGTGCATTCTCGTTTGTTATATGTTTGGAAAAGAAAGATTACTTTGCCTTTGTGTCGTAGCCATGGGTTGAAAAGGAGACAGCACATATCCCATGGAGATTCCTCTGCCGAGCAAGACGATTGCAGACAGCAGAAAATGGCCTGTGGCTCCTGTTTCATATGATAAACAACACAAGGGTCATGAATGCCTTTAATGTGTAGTTTCACACACAACTTCAGGCTATTTAAAATTGATTCAGGAGTGTACTTGGCTCAAAATGCTTGAGCTTTTGATAGGTGCTGTTTACCATCCATCTCTTAGCTCTTTCACTTCATGAAGAATGAAACGGAAGACGAATAAGGAACCCAAAGAAGTCATCAGGAGGAACGAGGATAGATTCGTCTTTCAGCCGCTACTCCACTTGCACTCAAACCCATCCTGGTGCAGCAAAGTGAGCCTTGCAGAAGAATTTCTGCAAGAATTCACTTCTCCTTGGAGAGAAAGATAACGTTAGAGACATTTACTTAAAGTTCTGTCCATTTCCTTTCATGACTTCCGTTCAAAAACCCCCAAAAAATTTTTTTTGCTTGCTGTCCAGCTCAATCTCTGGGGTAAAGTTTCAAATGAGATGCAGGATTAGGATGCACAGCATACTGCCATATGCCGCAAACCGCACTTCAAAAAAAATCCTGTGCACATTCTCCTCTCCGCTTGAAATCTTCACCGTGAATTCATTTTTCAAGTTCAGAAACTTCACTGACAACGTTTTCTCAACACTAAACGTCTGTTTGCGTTGAGTCCCCCGACCGCCGATCCTGCGATGAAACCTATTGATATTATGTTTTCCATTTCATTTACCCAATCTCATTTGTATTGGTGTTTCTGTTCATTGTGAGGCTGTTGTTGGATTGCTGTAATCTTTTCTTCTCAGTGATATCAATCTGGCACCCTTTTTATATCAATCTGGCATGACAAGAGATGATGGAGGGGTGGCAAGAGAAAACAAAGTGGTGGTAAACAACTGAACAAGATACAATTTCAAATGTCCTGCAAATGAAAATGCTCATACATGTCATTTGGAAAAAAATATATTGAGGAAACAAGGCACATCCAACCATTTAATTTGTCCCGTACACAAAGGCTTAAGTCTCAGATTTTGTCCAACAAAATGTTCATTTGGATTACAAGCTGACCAATCTGTTTCAAGAACATTGGTTGCTGTGAAGACGTCGAGATGATTCATGAAACAAAATGAAAGAAAAGAAAAGAACAAAATTATCACAAGGTCTTTACTTTGGGAGGATATATTTAATGGGAGTCGGAAAGGATGGCATGGCGATAACATGCTTAACTTCGATCGAGAACATCAAAGACAGGAAACAAGTGATTTCTCCCGAGTATCTCTCGCTGGTTACTCCCTCCTCTGGTATGACAGACCTGAGCCTCATCCTGGCAGTGGAGTTGCTCTCTTCTTCAAAAATTCTATTCCTCACTCACCATCCACTGCCCTCTCTCCCCCACACCCCCAGGAATACCTCTGGCGATGGCTTCCCCTCCACTCCCACCTCGTGTTTATATGTGTGTTGTATCATCCACCAAAGAGTGATGACTCAATTTACATTTCGCTCTCTGAAAACAAGGACCAACTTCTATCCTCTCCTCCCAACTCTCTCTTCCTCATATGTGGTGACTTCAATTGTCATCATGCCAGTTGGCTGGGTGTGGGTACCTCCCTCATCCATGTCTGTTTCTAAATCTTGAATCCCAAACCCATCACTTTCTGTACCCATCTTACCCAATCACACCCATCTGTTCCTGGACTCTGTGTCCTTTTCTCCTGACCAGGTGGAGAACTTGCTGTCAAACTTCGACTCTGATTCTGCAACCGGTCCAGAAAGCATCAGCCCATGTGTCCTAAAAACCTGCTCCTCTGCTCTTGCTCACCCTCTCTCTGTTCTATTCACCCTCTCATTTGCTCAATGTCATCTGCCATCTGCTTGGATATCAGCAAACATTACCACTCAGCATAAAAAGGTGCAAAAACAAATCCTTGCAACTACAGAGCAATCAGCTTTCTCCCAATCATCAGAAAGGTTGTGGAATCCATCATCGCTTCAGACATTAAATCCTTCCTCTTCTCCAATGGCTTGATTTTCCGATCATTAATTTGGTTTCAGACCAGGTCACTCTTCCCTGGATTTGCTGCTTCTGCTCTCCAAACTATAGATGGAGGTCCTCAATGTCAGACATGAAATCAGAGCCATTGCTCTGGACATATCACGTGCCTTCGATATGGTCTGACACCCTGCCCTGCTCACCAAACTCTCTTCCTATGGTATCCAAGAATATCTCCACTCATGGCTCGCAGACTTCCTCTCCTGTCACAGCCAATGTGTGGCCCTTTATTGGAGTTCTGTCACCCCCTCTTCCTGTCCAGGCTGGAGTTACTCAAGGTAGCGTTCTGGGCCCTGCTCTTTTTCTGGTCTTCATCAATGATCTCTCCGACTCCCTGGAAAATCCTTTTTATATCTCCTTGCTGATGACTCCACCCTCTGCTGTACCATCTATCATCCCTCAGATTGGCAAGCAGGAGCCTCTTCAGTTCCTGCAGATTTGGATAAAATCACAAACTTGTCCAATACGTGGAACATGTCTTTCAATCCTGACAAATCTCACACTCCCACGATGTCTCTCCTGTCTGTCTGGAACCGCTCCCCCCTCCATCTACTTTCTCAATAATCCATTTGAAGAAGTACTTTTATTCAAGCTTCTGGGTCTCACTATCTGCCATGATCTTTCTTGGGAAAGCCACATTTTCAAGTTGGCCTTCAAAGCCAGTCGCCGACTGGGCATTCTCTGCCATTACATGCAAAGTCCTTCCTTGGCACACCTGAGCTCCTTACCATATATAAAGCATTCGTTCACGGCCTGATGGAGGACTGCTCTCCCCTCTGGGCTGGTGCTTTCATCTATCGCCTCTCCCCTTTCTTGGCTTCACACTGTGGAAACCAAGGCACTTAGGATCATTGGTATCTTCCGTAACGAGGCTGAATCTTTGGGCCTCTCACTCTCTCATTCCAGGCAGGTCAGTGGTCTTTTTGTCTTCTACCATCTCCTCTCTGGCCCTGCTCTGTCTGAGATATGTCCCCCCCCCCATATTTCCGCAGGGCGCTCAATGTCTGCCAGCAACCTCCTTTTGGTAAAACTACCAAAATGAAGAATCACAGTTCACCTTCACTCTTTCATTCCTCATTTTTTCCACCTTTGTCTCAAACTCCCACACTCTCTTCAATCCCACTCTTCCCCCCACGTCTTCAAAACAGCTCCTCACCACCATATTTTTCTTCCCCCATCCAAAACTATGAACTTTTCTACCCCTGCTAATCCACCCAAAACCCACCTCCTCCTAATTCCCTGATTTCCTTCCTGAAAGTCCCTGTCGTGTAAGGACCTGATAGTCTCTGTGTCCATCTGGTTTACCCTATGTACCCCACCCCTTCCCTCTCCCTTCCACTGATCTCCTCATGGCTCTGTTCCACACTTTTTTTCCTTCCCTCTCTCACCCCTCTTGTGACCTGCTCCTCTTGTTGTGTGTTAGCTCTCATATGAGCCTTGACAGTGTGTACAAAAAAAGAATTTTTTTCATTTTATTCAGGCCACGCATGTATTTATGTGTGCTATGATCATGCCTATAACAAGGGGGAAATCCCCTTTTTCTCTCGAACTCACCTGGAGCTGAGGCCACCAGGAGCGAATAACTTTACCCCACGGTGGGTTGCAACGCAACTACGACACAACTACGAATGCCAATCGAGTGACCACAAGTCCCAGTGTCCGTCCGTCTTATAACTGTTTAACTGGGGGTCCCATGGCCTCATGACTGGGTAACACACCCTTGGCAAATGTGCTAATTACCTTATCTGGTGATCTTGAATGCGGCCAAGCCATAACGCGAGCACACGCTGGACCATGCAAACTGAACCGTCAGGAATCTCAACCTCCCAAGCTATCTACGTGCAGACATTGCTCGACCAATGGTGGAAATGACGGAAATGGACAGATCGGAAATAGATTCAAGAAGAACAGTTTTATTTACACAAATGAGGAGCAGGAAAAAGAGGGGGGAGGGAACATAAGGATTTTAATGGCACGGGGGGAGGGGGGAAATGAGGGTTCAGCAATTTGTACAGCAATGAGAAAGAGAAAAGAGACACAGTGCAAACTTAACAAGTGCCTTACCTTCCACTAACACAGTACATGGGCACCAGCACTCACAACCGCTATTCAATGCTGAGGGAGAGAAGTGGGAAGAAAGACTGAGGTGTCTCGGGTGCGTGGAGAAGTGGTGTGTGTGTGTGTGTGTGTGTGTGTGTGTGTGTGTGTGTGTGTGTGTGTGTGTGTGTGTGTGTGTGTGTGTGTGTGTGTGTGTGTGTGTGTGTGTGTGTGTGTGTGTGTGTGTGTGTACTGCAAGTGTATTTGTGAAGGGAAACTGAGAAATGTGCAGCAGAAAAGGTGTGAGGGGAAAGCCAAAGCGTGAAATCCTACCAGATGTGTCTGCAGTGGAGCTTGGCTTCGGTCCTATTAATCGGCTTGGCTCTGCTCGCAGCCTCGGCTCCTCGCTCTTGATGACAGTTCATGAGGTAAAAACCAAAGGAGCGAAAGTGCTAAGAACCAGCAGTGCAACCTCAGAGAACAGCGTCCAGCACCCATTGACATCCTGTCTCAGGGTGTCTGCAAACGACCGTTGAAATAGTCGAGGAAATAAAAGGACAACGAAAGAGCCCGAATGTGCAAACGACCATTGAAAAGAGGCCAACACGACCATTGAAAGACAGGTGTAAACGATCCTTGGAAGAGCTGCAAATGACCATTGCAAATGAGCCTCCATGAATGTTGAAAGAGCCCAACTGACCATTGAAAGACAGTTGTAAACGACCGTTGAAAAAGAGCCGCAAAAGAGCCGCCAACGACCGTTGCTGAAGAGCCTCCAAATACATTGAAAGAGCCTAAACGACCATTGAAAGACTGGTGTAAACGACCATTGCAAAAGAGCCACAAATGACCGTTGCAAAAGAGCCGCAAACTACCGTTACAAAAGAGCCGCAAACTACCGTTACAAAAGAGCCGCAAACTACCGTTACAAAAGAGCCGCAAACTACCGTTACAAAAGAGCCGCCAACGACCGTTGCTGAAGAGCCTCCAAATACATTGAAAAAGCCTAAACGACCATTGAAAGACTGGTGTAAACGACCATTGCAAAAGAGCCGCAAACTACCGTTACAAAAGAGCCGCAAACTACCGTTACAAAAGAACCGCCAACGACCGTTGCAAAAGAGCCTCCATGTACGCTGAAAGAGCCCAAAAACCATTGAAACACTGGTGTAAACGACCGTTGCAAAAGATCCTCCATGTACGCTGAAAGAGCCCAAAAACCATTGAAACACTGGTGTAAACGACCGTTGAAAAAGAGCCTCCATGTACGCTGAAAGAGCCCAAAAACCATTGAAACACTGGTGTAAACGACCGTTGAAAGGAACCACGAGCAAATGCTCCGGGGTTCGCTCTTTTATAAGGCTGGCCTGGAAGCTTCGAGAATGTGCACGTCATTGGGCTTGGCCTGCACGCAGATTGGCATTCCTCCTCCCTATCCCCGTCCAATCGAGTTTCTGCAGCGACTCCTCTCGATCCCTTTAATTTGGGGCTTCTGGCTGTCGTAAGAGAGGGACCTCGCTTGCCACTGCCTAAGGCGAGCGAACATTCCGCTGGTTTGAGGTGCGCAAGAACGATTATGGGGAAACAAACGGAGCCAATTTCTCTCAGGTCAATGCTGACCAAACGTCGTCCGGGCACGTGATAGCCATGATGAAGGCTTACAATGGGGGGCAATGGTTGAGGGTTGTGGAATGAGGGATCTCCTTCAGAGTGGGGGGAGTTTGAGGTCATGCAACTGCACTTAATGTCTTGATTGCCTTACGTGCGTTTGGGAAAAGATGGTGTCAAACTACAGTCTGTATTAAATAAAAGTGTGTGCACTTACATGTGGTGTGAGAAAAGAGAAAGGGAGAGGAATTTAACAATGAGAGAGAGAGAGAGAGAGAGAGAGAGAGAGAGAGAGAGAGAGAGAGAGAGAGAGAGAGAGAGAGAGAGAGAGAGAGAGAGAGAGAGAGAGAGAGAGAGAGAGAGAGAGAGAGAGATAGAGATAGAGATAGAGATAGAGATAGAGATAGAGATAGAGATAGAGATAGAGATAGAGATAGAGATAGAGATAGAGATAGAGATAGAATGAATGTATATATATATATATATATATATATATATATATATATATATATATTAACGATAAAGGGAATGTAAGGAAGGGATCAGCACACACCCGCATCAAATGGCTGCCAGCGTCTTGTCGACAACCTTCCATGTGCAAAAGAAAAATAGGGGGTTAATCCTAATCTACCCTTTCCAAGGAAGTTTGGATCCCACTGACCCATCCAAAGGAAAGTGACTATTCTAAACGTTTATTATGGAAATAACTATGCTGAAGGACCTACGTGTTGTGAGTTCACATTTACAATGGCAGTTTCTCTAAACTGCAATTATATATTTTGTTGTGTCCTGGGGGGGGGGGGGTTTAGCCTCGACCTGGACAGATGGCCAAACAGTTCTCCCTTGGAGGCCCACAGCCGAGACTTCCGGATATTAATTTAATTCCAGGTTATAAAGCAACACAAGGTGAAAATTTTGAAAGGGGGTGTAGACTTTCTATCGGCACTGTACAGATCAGGATGGCATAGAGGGACACATACTCGCCTCCATGTTGTCTTGCCTGGGTTCTAATCATGCCCAGCTACAAAGTCATCCTGGTGCTTCACAGCCAGGGTGATTCATCAACGTGTGTGCCGTCCCTCAGGTGGACGTTTGAATGGGCATCCCATCTGTCAGCATTAGTTGTTGGACATTATAGATCGCATGGTGTTTTTCATGAAGAGTAGGTGAGCTATTGCCAGCAGCATGGCCAATTCCAAATTTGTTCCCTTACCTTAGTCGAACGTCAGGCCTGGTGTATGGGTTTATGAAAGACTTGGGCCAAAACTTTCCCTGGCAATCCCCACAAGAACATGTGATCAATTGTGATCATTAACGACGAAGAAGAAGAATAATAATTAAAAAATGAACACATGTGAATTGCATCTGTGAATGTAGTTTTTTTTAAGCTTGTGATGTCATGATGGCCCACATCTTGTGACCGTTAGACAATGTGGCAGGCAGCACGGCCACCAGAGTGCCCTGAGCCAGCAAGAATTGGTGACCAGATGCAGTCAAGGTTTGTAGTCAGTGTTGGAGTCAGTGAGCAGTACCGTGTGAGTGAATGGCACAATCAAGGTGCAGCAATCTGAATGCAAGACGCAGTGAGCAGATTTCGAGTGACGACAATCTGTGTTTCCCCAGATGGGTACCGACGAACACGTGTCCATCCTCACCAATATCAAACCGATTCATACTTGTCACACACCCAACCTGTCAACCAAGTTTCGTCTGAATCCGTTCATTACTTTTTGAGATATCGTGCACACAAACAAGCAGACTGACAGACAAATGAGTCGATACATAACCTTGGTCCTCCTTTGGTGGCGGAGGTAAATATGAAGTATTGTGGTCGGCAATTCATTACATTCACCAATCAAAAATGTAATTGTTGACTCGGTCAGGTGTTCTTCATCATTAATATCTGGTGTTCCTCCCTGCAATCCAAGGATAACAATAAAACATAAATTGACGACAACTTGAGGACTAATAATCACAAGTGCAAAAAAGCATAACAGATGATACACAAGCAACATACAAGATTAATAAAAACCAGATGATGACTAAAGTTATATAGGTAAACACAAAGAAAAAATTTAATAATTAAATGTTAATATTAATCAGATGGACAAGGAAAGGAATGGGGGCACTGTTTGTGTCGCTGTGTTTGAATTTGTGGCATATCAATTTGCTTTGAGTTTCTTTTGCTACAACTGGACACCAACTGTCGGGTTTGAGGAGAAAGGTGACGATGACGACTGGAAACGAGTACAGACCTTAAGGCCCGGTCACACCTTGACGTTTTAGCCAGCGATGGCAACGTATTAAAATGTATTTAAAACGCTGGCTTACGTTGAACTTTTGATGTTTTTTTTAAAGATTCGGACGTATTCATAGCGACTTGGTCTTAAGTATAACGCATTGGTAACGGACACAGAACGTTTCGTTGTGTTATAGATAACTTATACCAACGAATGCTGAACCTGTTGTCGGCCTACACAACCGATGCCCAACGATAGTCTAACTTAGGCATAGCGCGTTGCACGCATCGCCGACGATGTCGTGACGTAGCCTATTAAAAGGCTGACGCACAACGATTCGAATCATAACTGCCGTAGAAATGGAAGTGTCAACATCGCGGTCACACCTTGGCGATCTTGCCAGCGTATGCCGACCTAAGAAAAATGTGTCTAAAACGTTGGGGCACATCAAATACGGTATGAGTAAGTTTGGTATACGTGAGTACAACGCTAAAGTACGCTATCATACGTCGTAGTAAGTAGAGTACGTCAAGAAATTTTAAACATGTTCAAAATTTTACGACGTACTCGGCGTATGACACACGTTCCGCATGCGATGGGGATAAGTTTTACACACGATATGTGGACGCTTACACACGTCCACAAAGGCTACTTATAAGCTACTCATAAGTCGAAACACGTCGCGGTAATGTCTTTTTTACGCGAAACTTATTTCTAACTTATGTTTGACGTGCTTTGAACCAATTCTTTACGTAGTCCCAACACACATCGACGTATGTAGACGTATTCCAATGACGTCTTCCGGTTGATAAAATAAATAAATTAACGTGTTTCTATCTTACAACTGCCATATAAAGACGCGTTCCCAGCGGTTTTGGGAATTGGTATATAAAAATGGTGTTCATAAAAGGGGAACCCAACAGTGTTTTCGAGTCCTTTTTGAGTCGATGTTCATGTCAGCAGTAACAGTATCAGTATCAGTATCAGTGTCAGTCTTAGTATTAGTATTAGTATTAGTATTAGTATGTTCATGTTGGCAGTAGTAGGTGAGTGTGAGGGGGAGGGTGTGGGTTATGATGGATCGTCCTTGCGTTTAACGATTTAACGATTTAACGATTTAAATGGCTGCATCTCCACTATTGAAAGTAGATGCTTGCGCTCAACAATTGGATTTTTTTTACACTCAACGACTTTTAAACGGTACCACTCAGCTATTTTCTTTGTTTACAATGAACGATTTAAATTGCTGTCACTCGCCTTTGTTTTTTGACGCTGGGGTTTGGAAATTTGAAGCATTTCTTCTGAACGTGTTAAAACGCTCAAACTCGACTATTTTAAATAGACGCTGCCGATGGACAATTGGAATCATAGCCAGCTAGACATCGAAGTGTTAACATTCTCGTCATGCCGAAGAAAAGTTTGAAGAATGCTGCAAATAAGTGTCCTGGCCGTGGCCATGGACGCTGACGCAAGGACGATCCATTATACCGACGTCTTTCAGCCTATGAGTAACTTAAAAGTAACGTCTGTCGATGTGTGGCAACGATCGTGTAACGTGCCAACAACACGTTAATCATAGGTTAGAAATAAGTTTCGGGTGAGCTAAACATTACCTCGGCGTGTCTCAACTTATGATTAACTTACAAGTAGCATGTGTTGACGTCTGTCAACGATCGCAGACCGTGCATACAACTTGTGGCCAGCGTAGCGGAACGTGTGAGTCATACGCCGGCATACGTCGTGAAATTTCAAGCATGAAAAAAATTGAGGACAACCAAAAAGTACAACGTTTAAAGCCAGCGTACAACGACGTATGGCAGTGTTTTTCAGCGTGCTCTCAATGTTATCAAAACTTACCCATAACGTATTCAACGTGTGCCAGCGTTTTAGAAAAAAAATTCAAAAATCGGCATACGTTGGTTAAAACGTCAAGGTGTGACCGGGCCTTTAGCAATGTGTGTGATGAGTTCAATGCGACGATCAGTAACAGAAGCAATCCTAAAAGCATGTCAAAGGTCAGCACAGGAAAATGATTTTGGAAGGTGATCATTCACAAAGCTCTTTTGGACTCCCTTGATATCAGCAACTTGGGATATCGTGATACCTGAACTCCTGAATTATTGGCCTGAATTATGACATTGAGAAACTTCATAAATGTGATGGTTTCCAAGGAAACACCATTGATACGTAGTTGAAGAGGAGATGGTAGATTGCGATGAAATGATATCCGCATTACCCTACATTTATCCAGCTTAAGTATCATGTGATGTCTGATGTTGGCTTAATGGATAGGGTGGTGGGGTTGGGATTGAAGGGTCCTGAGTTCAAATCCTGCTCGGCTGTTGAATTAATACCAGGTGTGGTTGATTCAGCCTGTTATCCTTCTGAGGTCGGCAAAATGAGTACCAGCTTGCTGGGATGATTGAGCCATTCAAATATCCTGTGTTGAAGTGGGATTGTGCCCAATGGCCTTGGAGACTGTTTCAGCAGCACCATTGCTCTGTACAGAGTATGGTCCCGATGGATGGATGGATGGATGGATGGTATCATGTCATTATCATAAACCATTCACTCAGGAAGTCCAAATGCGACTGCATGCAAGACATCTCAGTTCTTTGCCTTATTTCAATGATACTGATGTCATCAATGTATTTCCATTGGTGTAAGCATGCAGTGGTGGCATCATTGACCATCACAGGAACATCATCGGCCCAAGTTTCATGTCGTGCGTGACTCCACAGGAAAGCTGAAGTGAGTTAAAAGTAGCAGCATGATACCAAACTGTCTGAGAATACAAATAATTAAAAACAACATATGGAACTTAAGATAGAATCTGTAAACATCAACTGGGGCTGCAGTTGTGTGTGTCACCTGCAGGTGTTTCACCTCTTTGTAACAGAAAGAGTTGATGTTCTTAAGATGAAGAAGACGCATGTCAACCAGTCTTGTGTGCTTGAGCGGCACCGAATCTTTAAAGGTTGCCTTTTTCTCCAGTCCTTTTGAAGATGCCAGGGCCAATGTGGCGATCGTCCTGCACGCCAGACTCCAGCCCTTTGAGATTACTTTAAGAGAGATCTATGACGGTCTTTTGATATCTGTTGATTTTGTTCGCAGTCGTCAAAAAATTTGTGTTTTAAATGTGCATTATCCTCGTGATAGCTCTGAAGGAGGTCTATTTTCTTATAAGGTGGCATATCACATAGTCATTGTGTATTTCACTGTTTGTATGGGGGTGGGGAAGTGGGGTTACAAGTGTACCCTTAATCCTGGGCCTGTTGCGAACACTTCTTAATCACATCCACCCAGTGCAAGGTCTTTAGCACAGATTGTAGAAAAGTACAAACATGTAGATATTTAGTGGTGTCATTTTCTTTTTCTCTCTTTCTCTCTTTTTTTAAATAAATTTTTTTCATCTCCACCACTGAAGGTGAATGGAAGTTATGTTTTCACCGCTGTTTGTCTGCCTGTCTGCCTGTCTGCCTGTCTGCCTGTCTGTGAACACGATAACTCAAAACGTTATGGATGGATTCAGACCAAAACTTGGTGGACAGGTTGAGTGTGTACCAAGGATTCGATTTTGGTGAAGATCTGGGTCTGGATACCAGCGTTTTAAAAAAAAATGTTTTCAAGTGATTCTTCATTATTGAGAGAAAGGGCCAAAAAACGATACATAGCATGATATTTCAGAATGTTGTGGACGGATTATGGCAAAACTAGGTGGATGAGTTGCGCAGGTGACAAGAACAAGCCAATTCAATTTTGGTTAAGATCTGGATACTGATCTCTCAGTGAGTTACAAAACGTAAACTGTCCAGCCTGGCGGAGGTACGTATTCTGCTGGGTGGCATTGTAGTTATTTTCTGGCTTTCTTTCTCTCTCTTCCTCCCACCACCACCTTAAATGCCTTAGGCATTCTTCCAGTAGTCACTGCCCCCAAAGCCCTTTTAAAGGCAAACATACACTTGAGTGTATGAAATACATTAGCCTTTTATGCACTCATAAAATATAGACATAAATTGTCCATCAGAGTTTCCATTGACCATCGCAAACTTTACATCACTCTCTGGTGAAATGATGGAAATGAGAAAATCAGTGAAAAAAGTCTCTCAGGCCACTAGTTTGGCTGAAGGTTTGAGTAATGTGGACATTGTGAGGAGACGGCTTCGAAGTTCTCTTCGAGGCTTTTTCTGTATCATCACCAACCCTCTTGGTGCCACAGTGGCATGGCATGAACGTTTCGTTCGGGGTCAAATCAGCATTTTTTGAGACTATTTTGAGACTATTTTGTGCAGTATTCATTTTCAGTCGGGTATTGCTGCACCTGTTTGTTTTATCTGCTTGTTTAGTTTTGTCATTAAGTAATGGATCTTCTGTACAGTAATACTCTGATTTACGTCTCCCCCTTTGATGTCATTTTTCGCAAATACATCGTCACTTTATCAACACCACGACCTGATTTACGTTGCTTCAACCCATGCGTACCTCGCTGACAGCATCCGTCCTTTCTCGGAGCCATTGCCTCAGCCTTCGCCTTCACGTGCCTGGTGCATGAACTACTTTGCGTCACGCATAAATAAATGTCTTTATGGCTGGGGAGGTGGGCTTGTGATCCTCGGATCCTGAGTTCAAATCCCGCTCAGCTGTTGAATTAATACCAGCTGGGGTTGACTCTGCCTGTCATTCTTCCGAGGTCGGCAAAATGAGTGCCAGCTGGCTGGTATCCAGTGTCGGAGTGGCGACCCGTCCAGGATTGTGCCCAATAGCCAAGGAGACTGCTTTGGTAGCACCAACGCTCTGCACAGAGTATGGTCCTGATGGATGGATGGATGGATGGATGGATAAATAAAATAACTGTACTCCACTGTAGAGTGGAGACTACATTATATTATTTATTTTCAGTATTTTGGTGATTTTTATTTTTTAATTTTTTTATGGTATACTGTATCTTATTGTTTCCTGTATAATTGGAGTTAAACTTTACTGCTGCACTCTGGAGGTGAGCACAGTATTTTTTTTTTACTAATTTAATGCAACGTTGTTGGTCGTGGGTACGTCTAGGATGAAGATGTAGACATGAACGCACAGCTTCATTTTACCCTCCATCGTCTTTGTTTAGCCATTTCGGCACACAGACGATGTTTCCTGATTATCGTCACGGTTTGTGAAGTTTATCATGAAATATCTTTGTGATCCTGAAGCATCATGCCTCCGAAGCATGTTTTAAGTGATGAGGATGTATCTGTGGCTACGAGGCAGCGTAGAAGTGTTTCCTTAGAAACTAAATTAGATGTTATTTGTCAAATGGATGCTGGTCAGCATGCGGTTGATGTTGACGTGTTATTAAGTTTTCTCCGACTACGGTGCACACAATCCATAAAAATTACCGACGTAATTCACGAAAGTGCAAAGCGTGCAACATCATTATCATCTGAGCAGATAAATGAAACTATGAAATATGATATCTGAGGATACGCAACATTTGCGAGCCATGTGGATCAAGGATCTCAACAAGGAAATAGGGATTGCACCCCCTTTACCTCTTCCACGTCCCCTTATTCCTTTAATTATGATGAGATAAATTGCTATGATTCCTATTGTTTTTATTTTCTTCATACTGCTCAGGAATGTATCACCGACATGTCCTGGGGTCTTACAGTCTCTGGATAATATCCTCATATTTGCTATGCAGAATGGTACAGTTAAAATTATTGTTAATTCAAAACCACAAATGGACTGTAGGAGGATGTGATTCAAATTCTAACCATCAGATGCTTGGGCTGCTTTACACACTTCCTTTTAGGGATTGTTGTTTTAATTTCAAAGGAATGTTCTCTTTCTATTCCTCTTTCTCGCTCTCTTTCTCTTTCTCTTTCTCGCTCTCTTTCTCTTTCTCGCTCTCTTTCTCGCTCTCTTTCTCGCTCTCTTTCTCGCTCTCTTTCTCGCTCTCTTTCTTGCTCTCTTTCTCTTTCTCGCTCTCTTTCTCTTTCTCGCTCTCTTTCTCGCTCTCTTTCTCTTTCTCGCTCTCTTTCTCGCTCTCTTTCTCGCTCTCTTTCTCGCTCTCTGTCTTGCTCTCTGTCTGTCTGTCTCTCTCTCTCTCTCTCTCTCTCTCTCTCTCTCTCTCTCTCTCTCTCTCTCTCTCTCTCTCTCTCTCTCTCTCTCTCTCTCACACACACACACTGTGGATTCCATTCCATGCTTGCGAATCACCTTATGTTTGATCACAGGTTAAGGATTTTGCTATTTCCATTCCTCATTTGTATTTCACCGATATATTTTTATTGGGCCTCGACTTGTGAGCACCTTAATGCTCTTTCAAGTGTATACAGGCCTCTCGTACAAAACAACCACAACCTTTACAGAATAGCTCACGAAATGCAACAATGAAGAGAACTCTGAAACTTTTGAATGTTCATTGTCTGTGTCCTCCTGGAGATAGATCTGTTGAATGTTGTGGTCAGGATGAAATAAAGGCTGAAGATGAATGTGAAGTTTAATTAATGGTGGTACGGGAGTGTTTGGCCAAGATCCAGTTTATGTTGCATCAAATTAGATTTCTTGACAAGTGAACATACGTTGTTCTTCTAAGAACGCACTCTCTAAAACATTAGGGCATGACCTTTCGCTTTGCTGCAAACACATCAGAAAATCAGTTTTTTGGAAGAAACTCGAAGCTCTAAAAAGTGTGACAATGGGACTTCCAAAAAAGGATTTGTGGCATTAATAGAAGGAAAACGCACGAGAACTCCACGTCAGTGATTTCTTACATCCTTTTCCCCAAACACTGTAAAACATACATTAATTTCAATGCTGGCTCTCTTTCGTGGTTTACCATTTCACTTGTTTCTCTTACATGTGCATGTGTATTGCTCAGCCGAGCACCCTTTTCACTTCCATTCTCATCTGTACAGCTCGTCTTTCACTCGTCATCTCATCCATATTCACACCTGTTTCGTTCACCCGTTTGGATCACTCATCTTGTTGTTACCTCTTTCACTCATCTTCACTCACCCATTTTTCTGCTCATGTTTTTGCTGATTTCATGAATTTCTAAATTTTTGAAACTAGTGCACCCACTCCCTTCGGGAGTAGTCGGAAGGGTTATGTTGTTATCCTCTATCGGGTATATACATTACAGTAGATCTAGGCTCAGGTCCGTCTGTCTGTGGGGGACGTGATAAGCACATAATTCCTCAAGAATGTTGGGTTTCCTGTCTTTCAGTTTCGTGTTAAACAGCAGTAGCGACTGTTTAAAAAGGTAATCATCCGTGTTTGTGGTTTATAATAATCCTTACTTCTGGTAGGGATGTCCCATGAAATGCCACGATAAGCTATTAATACACCTGAACACGAATTATATACATGGAGGAAAAAAACTCCTTTGGGAGAGGGGATATTATTAGTATTAATATTGTTTTGTAATAACATGAATATTATGCCATTATCAATGGCATTGTAATTACTTTTGTTGTTGGAAGCGGCCTTGGAAACATGCCACGATTAGCTATCTTAACACGGATATACACCTTAACACAGATTTTGCATAGGGTAGAAAAACCCCTTTTGAAGGGGGGCAAATGAAGTCGCCGCAACCTCCACCATGTGACCCTTCGTCCTCTTGTCAAGTTTGGTTGAGATTGGACAAGTAACGTCCAAATGTATCACGGTCAAAAAGATAAACAGATAAACAGACAGACAGACATACACCAAATAGCATATTTTTGTATGATGTATTTTTGCCTCAATTCATTACATATGTAAACCGCTGTCACACCTTGACGTTTTAGCCAGCGTATGCCGACGTATGAAAAATTTGGCGAATACGCTGGCACACATCGAATACGTTATGGGTAAGTTTTGTATACGTTAAGAGCACGTTGAAGCATGCTGGCATACGTCATAGAACGCCGAGCTAGTATGACTCACATATGCCAGCGTATGACTCACACGTTCCGCATACGCTGGCCATAAGTTGTAGGCACGTTATGCGATCGTTGACACACATCGACACACGTTACTTGTAAGTTACTCATAAGTCGAAATACGTCAAGGTAATGTCTAGCGTACCCGAAACTTATTTCTAACCTATGAGTAATGTGCTTTGAACCTATGTGCAACGTATGTCCAACGCATATTGACGTATGTAGACGTATTTGACGTATTCCGGACGACCACAGAACTTACTGAACGTGTTTCGAACTTACAGCTACCGTATAATGGTGTATTGGCAGCGTTTAGGGCAATTGGTATATAAAAATGGGCTTCACAGGAGGAAACTGTCAGTGTTCCAGACTCCATGGTGAGTAGATGTCCATGTCATCCGAAAAATGGAGGATCCGGCAAGGCTGAGACGAGAATACCTACTAGCTGTCCTCCAACATCAACATGACCTCATCGATTTGACACTGTACCAGTTGCGTGCCAATAGAGCCAGGAGAAGAAGAGGTGAACGGAGGAGAAGAACTGGGTGAGACCATGGATCGGGAGGCGACGGCAGTTTGGCATGTATGACCAGCTCATGGTGGAACTCCGTAACTAGGATCATGCATCCAGGTGATCGTCGGAGATACGCTGTCGCGCGCTATGCATAAGTTAGACTATCGTTGGGCATAAGTTGTGAACGCCGACAACACGCTAAGCATTCGTTGGGATAAGTTATCGAAACGTTCTGTGTACGTTATGCATACGTCCAACTCGTTATGAATACACTATTATACGCCCAAAACTGAAAATAACATCAATAGTTCAGCGTACGCCAGCGTTTTAGATAAATTTTTACACGTTGCAATACGCTGGCTAAATCATCAAGGTGTGACAGGGGCTTAAATGAGAGTTTGATTATACTTGACTTTTATGTATTGATTATATGTAAATTATTTTGTAAATGAAGGGGAATATGCAAACAAATTGGTGTAAAACTAAGTTTGTCATACTTTATTATTATCATGTTTTTTGTATAAATCGTTGTGGCTCATGGAAGAGCTTGTACTTGTACACAATCAACGGATCAGGACGGAACAGGCCAAAATGAAAAGTGGAGAGAGGGGGAAACACCAAAAGCAGAGTTGAAGGCCAAGATAGATGCAGACTTGAACAAACAACGGGTGTGGGGAGGAATGGGTGGTGGGGGAGGGGGCAGGAGAGAAGGCATGGAGTAGACAACATGGAAACAGAAGGAAACTCTCAGGAAGGAAAGCTGGAAATTTGGAAGGAAGCGGGATTGAGGATGGGTTCATGATGGTAGAAAAGATCATGGTTTTAGATTGGGGACGATCTGAGATGGTGGGGAACAGCCGTCTTGAAGACATGGAGGGGAGAATGATGTTGAAGAGAATGTGGAAGTTGTTTCCACAGGTGGGAAAAAAGAGGAACAAATAAGTGGAGGTGAGCAATGATCTTGGATTTAGTTAGTTTCACCAGAAGGGGTTGATGGTGGACTATGTGTGCCCTGCAGAAACCTAAGTGGAGGATTGGGGAGGGGGGGAGACAAAACACAGAAATAGAAATAGCAGAGGGTGCAAGATCAGAAGGGAGGTGGGAGAAGAAAGACAGACAACGACCTGTCGGCGGTGGCAAAGTGATAGACCCATAAACTCAGCTTCATCATGGGAGATTCCAATTATCTTGAAGGCTTTGTTTTCCACGGCGTCAAGCTGAACAAGAAGTGAGGCAGCGGAGCCAGCCCAGAGGGGAAAAGTACTCCATCGAGCTGCAGATGAAGGCTTTGGAGGTGGATTGGAGTTAAGGTGTACCAAGGAATGATTTTGTATGACAAGGGATGCCCAGTCGACGGCTGGCTTTGAAGGCCACCCAAGAAAGATCATGGCTGATCGTGAGACTGGACTTGCTCAAAGGGATTGTTAAGAAAGTAGATGGGGAGTGGTGGGATGAGGAGTGAGGGGTGTGGGGAGAGGTTTGAGTGTGTGGGGTGCAGGGGAAGGTTTCAGAGGGTGGGTTATGAGGAAGCATTTTTAGGGGGTGGTGTGAGGGGGAAGTTTTGAGAAGGGGAAGGGGGTGAGGAGGGATGCAGAAAGGGGGGACATGAAGCTTTGATGGGGTCAGGGAGGAGTAGATGCTTATTCTGATTCAAAATTCCCAACTTTGACAAACGGATGTAAAGGTCACAGGATGGGAGATAAGATTGCTTGTTGAAAGCACGGAGAAATCTGTTGTCACACCACAATAAAAATTAATTTACTCCTGTCAAAATGCTTCTTTGTTCTATTTATCCATAGCAGGTATAGGTTAAGAAATGAAACCACTGAATAGGACACTACTCACATGCAACAAAGAACGTAAGCTCAGCTCCATCATGAATAGAGCTTCAGAAAGTCGAGCAAACACAATGCGTGCCCAAGTGTGTTTGTTTTTCATGCAATCCCACAACTTAACTCTTGATTGGGACTTCAGTCCATCATTACATTCTTTATTTGATTCCACGTCCATTCTCATCACTTTTCTTTCCATTCACCTCCGCATCACTTGCTTTTCTGCTTTTGGTAGTTCACTTGGGATTCACCGAAAGAGCGATTTTGTTGCTGCGGTTGTGGACGGGGGTGAGCTCTTTAAACAAAACATGAATTTCGCTTCATCAGGGAGTGAATCATCCAAGTGTGATGTTTGTGTCCAAATACAATGCAGTTGCCAACAATTCAATGCTTCATTGTTTCTTTCCTTTTATCTTTCTTTTCACCTTGAACCAACTTTGCCGTGAGAGCTCATTGAGAGTACATGGTGGTCTTATGCAAGGTGTGCTCTTGGTTGTCACCCATGCATGATGGATGGCATTGACTCGTACTGTCTAATTAATCATTTTGTATTTTTAACTTCCTGCTGTTTGATCTGCATGCTGCACCAACGAGACCCGCATTGACAGCGTGAGCTACATCATACACTTGATCATAACATACAGAGTTTGATAACCGGCGTATTTCATAATTTTACATCGTATGTTCCTCCACTGCTAATGTGTTTTATCACCAATTCAGTTTAGTAACCTCTGTGAGTACAAATCTGCCCACATTTCTCAAACGCGGACAAACCTGATGTGCACTTACGGTCACGAGCAAGCGCTTCAGCTGTCGTGGCACTCGTCCGTGACATCGGAGAAGCTGTATGCGGTGAGACACAGAGAGAGAGAGAGTGAGAGAGAGAGACCTCATGCGGTGAGGAGAAAATGTATCCCTTGGGTGTTGAAGCGAGCTTGTGTGGAATACGAAGAGGTGTGCTCTTTCGGGTCAGGAAGCTGGGAGATGACAAGACATGAGTGTAACCATTGAAAATTGACATCGACGAGGCGATGAATGCTTATGGTGGAGATGTATGGCGCATTGTTGGGACATTTACTTCTGCCGAACCAGAGACCATCTTGGTCATTCTTTTTAATCAATTTGCTCTTTCTCCAATAAACAAAGTGTTAACCAATTATCCCCAAAATGTCTTGATGGGGAAATTACTCGTAAACCATTAATATTTTGCCATAAGTTACACAAACTTCTTGGGATCTGAATCTTTAAATGAACAGGCTTTCCATAACACTTGAAATTCTGCCTTGTACACCTCCCTTAGGGATTGCTGTTTTTGTTCATTCTAAGGAGGTCTCTCTGTCTCTCTCTCTCTCTCTGTCTCTCTCTCTCTCTCTCTCTCTCTCTCTCTCTCTCTCTCTCTCTCTCTCTCTCTCTCTCTCTCTCTCTCTCTCTCTCTCTCTCTCTCTCTCTCTCTCTCTCTCTCTCTCTCTCTCTCTCTCTCTCTCTCTCTCTCTCTCTCTCTCTCTCTCTCTCTCTCTCTCTCTCTCTCTCTCTCTCTCTCTCTCTCTCTCTCTCTCTCTCTCTCTCTCTCTCTCTCTCTCTCTCTCTCTCTCTCTCTCTCTCTCTCTCTCTCTCTCTCTCTCTCTCTCTCTCTCTCTCTCTCTCTCTCTCTCTCTCTCTCTCTCTCTCTCTCTCTCTCTCTCTCTCTCTCTCTCTCTCTCTCTCTCTCTCTCTCTCTCTCTCTCTCTCTCTCTCTCTCTCTCTCTCTCTCTCTCTCTCTCTCTCTCTCTCTCTCTCTCTCTCTCTCTCTCTCTCTCTCTCTCTCTCTCTCTCTCTCTCTCTCTCTCTCTCTCTCTCTCTCTCTCTCTCTCTCTCTCTCTCTCTCTCTCTCTCTCTCTCTCTCTCTCTCTCTCTCTCTCTCTCTCTCTCTCTCTCTCTCTCTCTCTCTCTCTCTCTCTCTCTCTCTCTCTCTCTCTCTCTCTCTCTCTCTCTCTCTCTCTCTCTCTCTCTCTCTCTCTCTCTCTCTCTCTCTCTCTCTCTCTCTCTCTCTCTCTCTCTCTCTCTCTCTCTCTCTCTCTCTCTCTCTCTCTCTCTCTCTCTCTCTCTCTCTCTCTCTCTCTCTCTCTCTCTCTCTCTCTCTCTCTCTCTCTCTCTCTCTCTCTCTCTCTCTCTCTCTCTCTCTCTCTCTCTCTCTCTCTCTCTCTCTCTCTCTCTCTCTCTCTCTCTCTCTCTCTCTCTCTCTCTCTCTCTCTCTCTCTCTCTCTCTCTCTCTCTCTCTCTCTCTCTCTCTCTCTCTCTCTCTCTCTCTCTCTCTCTCTCTCTCTCTCTCTCTCTCT
>NC_140965.1:112523998-112526498 GCF_056783735.1 Eptatretus burgeri | reverse complement strand
CTCTCTCTCTCTCTCTCTCTCTCTCTCTCTCTCTCTCTCTCTCTCTCTCTCTCTCTCTCTCTCTCTCTCTCTCTCTCTCTCTCTCTCTCTCTCTCTCTCTCTCTCTCTCTCTCTCTCTCTCTCTCTCTCTCTCTCTCTCTCTCTCTCTCTCTCTCTCTCTCTCTCTCTCTCTCTCTCTCTCTCTCTCTCTCTCTCTCTCTCTCTCTCTCTCTCTCTCTCTCTCTCTCTCTCTCTCTCTCTCTCTCTCTCTCTCTCTCTCTCTCTCTCTCTCTCTCTCTCTCTCTCTCTCTCTCTCTCTCTCTCTCTCTCTCTCTCTCTCTCTCTCTCTCTCTCTCTCTCTCTCTCTCTCTCTCTCTCTCTCTCTCTCTCTCTCTCTCTCTCTCTCTCTCTCTCTCTCTCTCTCTCTCTCTCTCTCTCTCTCTCTCTCTCTCTCTCTCTCTCTCTCTCTCTCTCTCTCTCTCTCTCTCTCTCTCTCTCTCTCTCTCTCTCTCTCTCTCTCTCTCTCTCTCTCTCTCTCTCTCTCGGATTTTTGAATTAATTTTGCTTTCGGCTTTCTCATGTCCAATTCCTGTTTTCAATGACTACTTCATCCAATGTGATATCAAAGATGATCTCTCGCTGATGATCTTGATTTTGTAAATGGAGGGATCTTCTTGGTATCACACAGTGGACGGGGTTGTCTGGCAAACTCTCTCGAGTAAAATAGGGCACTGTAAAGAAATGTAGTTCCCACAGTTCGGGTTTGTTTTGTATTTTCATTCATGCCAGTTGCTATAATTATTACTTTTCTTCGATAATTACTTTATTTATCACCCCTGTTTGTTTGTCTGTCTGTCCGTCTGTCTGTCTGTCTGTCTGTGAGCAGGATATCTCAAAACTTGATGGACGGTTTCGGACGAAATTAGGTGGACATGTTGGGTTTGTAACAAGGATGAAATGATTAGATTTTGGTGAAGATCCAGACCCGGATACTGGAAGTTTCAGTGATAGTTCACCATTCAGAGATCTGGCCAAAAACGGTATATAATATGATATCTCAAAAAGTTGTGGACGGATTATCACAAAACGATGTGGATGAGTTGGGTAGGTGATAAGAACCAGACGATTCGATTTTGGTTTCGGTGTGGATCCAGATCCGGCCTATTAGTGGGATACAAAACGTAAACTGTTCAGCCTGATGGAAGGATGTGCCCGACCGAGTGCCATTCGAGTTGATTGTTGTTTCACTGCTCTGGCCTTGTATGATCGAGAAGCCAGCATAGACATTAGGGGGAGAGGCATCATGTTTGTACACACCTTTATGAACAACGAGCACGACTTTTGAGCCATGCGTGTGGAAACTGCTTGTGTTGGTATTGTTTCACTATGCTGCGCAGGATTACTTTTGTAAGATATCTGATGACAAGGTTGCTAATCGAAGCTGGTCGGAGCAGCCTGCATTGCCCTTGCGTTCTCGAAATTACCCGATGCTGTACCAGACGGGGTGTCGGACCAGAAGAACTGTTTGGGCATCGAACATTGAGCAGGTCCATTTTTCCCCGGAAAGATTGAGCGTACGATTTTGATCATGTATGGAGTAAATACTTTTGTTTGTAAAATTCCTCATTCTGTGCACATTTTTATCATCACATTGCTCGACACCAACAATGCATTCTGTGCCTCGTGTGAGAGTGAGCGCACCCCACCACACCCCACTGCACACAAACAAACCATCCCATTTGAAAAGCCAAAATCTGATTAATATCTCAGTTTTGGATTATTTATAATTATGACCATGAAAAGGGTTCATGTCTCTTTTCTGAATTAAACATTTCAAATCTGGAGCATCGGCCATACTTTCAACATAAGAATAGCTTTTTCAGTTTTGTTCTGCGGATGGTTGTGAACCACTCGTGCTCTGTTTCTCTAATGTGCTGAGTTCAAATTTAATAATAATAATGATAATGATAATAATAATAATTCGAGGCACATTCTCTGAACATAGTTAAAGGGTCTATCAGGACTAGTTGTGAAATATTTATCAACGAGAACCAATCCAGGATGGACTGCCATTCCTGCTCGATGTCGGATGCTCGATTAGAAGTGCAGGGATTTTCCATTTGTTTCAGGGTGCCGGTGATAACTTGCCTCCTCTTTGTGAAAGACACCGTGGGAATTTTTAACGTCTACCAACTAATGCTGGCAAATGAGTCCTCTGGGTTAACGTGCACCGAGTCCATCCGAGGGACGGCACACACATTGATGCTTCGTCGTACAGGTGAAACACCAGGGTGACAGTTTATAGCTGTGTCAGGATTCATACTCAGACGAGACAGGTCTGAGCTGGGGATGCATACCCAAAGGCTTCCCTACTAACCCCAAATGTGCTGAGTTGGTAAATGTTCTTTTATAATGAAGGTTGGCTTAATATTGTTCTCAACATTTCTTTTTGCAGTCATTAATTGTTTTTTCCTTCTTCCTAAAAAGTGTTCTTTTCTCCTCTTCTTCTCTTGGTGGTTTA
>NC_140965.1:112476498-112518998 GCF_056783735.1 Eptatretus burgeri | reverse complement strand
AGGCCATAGACGAGGGAAAGGAGTTCAAGTTCACGTTGCTCGACGCTCTACACGTCGCCCGGCGTGCTTGGGAGCAGGTCGGCAAGTCGACGATCAAGAACTGTTTCGCGAAGGCCAAGTTCATCGAAGAGGAGATCCAAACTGAGCCACAGGATGCGGAGCTGCCCGACATCCGGGAAGCTCTGCCTGCCGAGGAAAAGATGCTCGAGAACGAGGAGATCGCGCTGTCTGACTTTCTCGAAGCCGACGAGCGCCTCGCGACTGGCAGGTATTTCACGCTGGAGGAGATTGCGGAGGAGATTCTGTGCAGTGAGGAGCCGGTGGAAAGCGAAGATGACGAGGTAACTGTCGAGGAGGAAATCGTTCCGTTCGAGGAAGCCCAGCGCGCTTGTAGCACCGTCCAGAAGTTCATGCAGCAGAGAAGCGGGAAGCCCGGTGTGATGCAAGCGTGCAATCGGCTGGACAACGAGATGCACGAGATCCGCGAAAGAAGATGCGCCAGCCGACGATTCTTGAAAGCTTTGTGTGTCGTGAATTTCTCGCCATGCCATATGTTAGTGTGTGAACTCTGTTCGTGTGTGTATGTTCTCCGTTCGCTTAGCTTATACAACAGTCGTGCCTTTTACTTGCTGGAATAAATTTTGTCTAAAGATTAACTACAGATGGGTAACTTGAGAAAATAAGGCCGTTTTTACAAAATCTCGTTACTATGCCACTCTCGCTACTATGCCACTTTTGCTCGGTCCCGACGGGTGGCATAGTAACGAGCTTTGACTGTATTGCATTTAGCCACACCATTGTCTGGTAGTTGCTTCGTTGAATATGAAGAGCTAGAGCATCATGAGTGGGTGGCAGTTTTTCAGGATCATTGACCCGATGAAATAGTTCTGCGCGAAGGTCATTGACAGAAGTCGCATTCGTGGTTGAGCTGTAGATCTGGATAACAAAGAGCTCAATATTGTTTGTGTAGATATCTGGGCTGTGCAAAGATCTTTGAGCAGATTGGGAAACTTCAGTTAGGTTTTCCATGCCGTGCGCTTTCCATAGCCAAAGAACTGGCTTGTGCAATCCGATCCAGTAAGTGCATGGAAACTCAGGATGTTATGGACAACCTCTGGTTCCAGATTTTCACGCACAGTGTACACTGGTATAAAGTGTTTGTCTTTGGACGTCCCACTGCTCATCCAGACTTCTTCAGCAGTTTCATGACGAATCAGAAGCAAGAGAATGTCAGTGTCTCTGGTGCACACAACTACTCTGTGGAAATTCTGGACACTGGCATCCAGAGCATGCAAGATGATTTTGGTGTCCGCTTCCTTGTGATTTGAGTTCAGGTGCTGCACATCCCGACCTGTGGATGATACAGCAGGAAAGGCATCTCCTCCAGAAACTACTACTTCATGATAGGTTGGTAAGGTTTGCGCTCGAAGTAGTAGCTGGTCACGCAGAAACCAAATGAGGTTTACTTTGTTTGCCTCCAGTGAGATGAATGACTGCCAGACAGAAGGTAGACGCACATTACGGCCATCAATTATCCGACGTATTTTCCATTTACTTGTTGTTCTTTGAACTCTAGCCCCAGACTTGATTGACTTTTGCCGGTAGTCATCGAAGACTATGTCCAGTCTTGTTTGTGTGCCTCTCAGGTTACTGAAGACTTGGTTACTAAATGAGTCAGCCAGATCACCGAATGTTGTTGCATTAGATGGCTTCCCCAAAGCTTGCACAACAGCCATTCCATCAACGATAACACAGGTTGGTCGGTCTGTTTCTGGAAGTAGTTTTTCATTGTAGTCGTCACAGAGTATATGGTACAGATCTGCCTTTTCTGTGGGTCTCAGCATTTCATCTGGAGTCGCAATGGCAAGTTGAACTGGGGAGAGCTCATGTTGTAGTAGACCTTTGAGGTCTGTTTGACGATCATTGCTTGCTGCACTTAACAACCTTCGGAATAGGTCACGGTCTGCTTTTACGGCCTTTTTCTGACCAGCCGGCGTAACGACATTGACAGTGTTCAGATTTGTGAATGTTTTCGATTTGTTCTTTGGGATAGCATCGTGAAACTTCTCAGGGGCATCTGGAAGTAGACGGTTTGATACAAACTTGGTGAGCAACTCTGTGCCACGATTTTGCGCCGTTAGTAGATCCTCTCTTATGTCATCGCGGGCAACATCATTGGTTGATATGCAAACAAGTTCTTCACCTGTACGATTGAAGGGATTGAACTGCACGATTTGCTCTTCCAGTCTTTTCACATCAGTTTCGTCTCGTTTTATTCTTGAAGAGCTCCTGTCCCCTTTGCATCTGGAGCGATCGCGAGTCATGCCGACCATCTTGCGAATGCCATTCGACAGTCGTGCTCGGTCACTGAATGTGATCATCCATCGGTTTAGGGCACTCGCGATCCGTGTTATGCCCACGAGTCCTCACGCAATTTTACACTGTTTATTCACGTGTTCCAGTGCTTGGTCTGTGGCAATTTGGTTAAAATAGCCAGTCGACTCCTTCACGACAAAGTTTCCTGCCAATAATTCCTGATATACAGAAGGAGCGGTTTGCTCCAGTTGCAACATGTCAAGCAGATGTATGACACCCCATCGTGCGTAGTTGGTATGATCGTACGTGATCATGAATGGAAGCATGCTCTTGAAGGTTGACAGATGAAGGGTCCAGTCAGCTTCTCTGTCTGCTCTAACAAACAGAAGTAGGGTTTCCACCATATCTATGTACTGCTGCCAGAACATCAGTGTAGCATTAGATGCATTTTCTTCAAAGAATTTGTTGATGTCTTGGACAAGATCATCGACATGTTCGACGAATTCTTGAACGGTCGCAGGTATGTTCTCATGGTCATTCTCCTTGAATGTTGTTGCTATTGGAGTGGCATAGTTGTTTGCATCTTCGATACTGCGTTTTTGATTGTGATCTTGCCATAGTTTGAAGGTCCGGAAGAGTGCTCTCCACATGGCTTCCATGGTTAATTTGTGTGCGCGAACAGCACGATTCCAGGATTTCCCTTGCATGATTCTCTGTGCAGCGCACTCGCTGTACACGCCAGCTTCGATCCAGATGTCAGCTTGACCAGATTGTGCGAAGTGACTGCCGAGAACGCCGAGGAAATTCATAGCTGTGTGGAATGCCCCAAGTCGTACGATGACATCGCTCAACTTTTCCGGAAGGAGCCAAACCAATTCTTTGGCTTTGTGGTACAGTGCCTGATCCAACGTAATGACGGTTTTTGTCTGGCCTCGCTTCGCTGCAATCGCCTTGCTTCTCAGTAGAAAAGTCATTACCCTGTCAAGTTCGTGGGCAGGGGCTGGGATTATTGGGAGGTATCCCACTGTGGTTACATCTTCACTCGGTTTCACCAGTGATTGGTTGAACCCTGTCCATGCAGGGATGTGTTGGGCATCTTCAGCAGTCAAACGACTCATCACCCACGCAAGGTCAATCTTTTCACACTCTGACCTCCATGATGCTGGACAGTCCAGACTGGTGTTTGTCACTGGTAGGCTGAAACGAGGGGGGACATGCTGTGGAGGTGCCTCGGATGGTGTTATATGATGGAATGTTGGCGGCATATTGCCAATGCTAGTTCTTCTACCGATCGTCGTTTCCTTTTTACTCTGTGGATTTAGTGAGCCTCGCTGGAATACTGCCATTTGTGTGACGTGAAGGGTGCCTTTTCCGTCCAAGGTTTCTTCTTGCATGTCAAAATTATCTGCTGCGAACTGAACGAATTTCCCTGGAACGACACCTTCTGGTACAAATGTGTTATCATTCTCCTTGGACCTTGATATCTGAGATTGTGCAATCGACGAGTCTATTCTATTGACTGTTGGATAGCTTATACTATCCCCAGCCATATGTAGATACTCAATCAATTGTTTGGATCTTGTCAGGTGATGGACAAACAATCCTGTTCCAATATGCTTCGGTGTATTCTTGCAACCCATTGATACATTATTGACGATATCTTGGCAGACGTTGAAGATCTGTTGATGAAGTGCTGGACTGATATCATCATTAGGGCTGTTATCACTCAGTCAGGCTCTGAATGCTCGCCGGGGTTGAGTTCATCCTGTATCATCCACTTCATAAGCAGGTACACACTTGTCGGTATGCATTTTTCTTCTGCTTATTGGTTCAAGTCATCATAGCCCTTGTGTCCACCAGCTATTTTCATGTCAGCTTTCAGTTTTGTTGTGACTGTATGTAGACAGCAGAGGAAATGTGATTCTGGGCTGATCTCATCTGGTTCCAATTCTTCTGGAAACAGTTCCATCAGCATACCAATGGCGTCATCAGTGGTTGCACTTGAAGCCATCAAAAGCAGTGATTGGTTTGCTTGTCGTTGCTTCCGGACAATGATTCTGTCAGCGTAGTGTCTCTGCAATTTTTGTTTTGAGACATGTGTTCGGCATGACGGATCGGGAATTGCGTGTACTGACATGAGTGACACATATTTCTCGACTACCGAGTCCATACTGTATATATGGCCACGCTTAAAGCCAGCATCCAGTATCAGTATGAGCTGGTCGAGTGAATGGTCGATTTTGGAGTTTACATCAGGATCAGTAGGTCTGTTGGCTTTGTATTTACAAGATGGGTGATAGTGCGCTTCATATGATATCAAATCATTTTCGCCAATCCAACACTTCAGGTTCTCGTCAAATTTGGCATGACCCTTGATGGTTGCTTCCACCTCATCGGACTGCACTTGATGTACCTTGTCTCTTTTGCGACTCTGGCAATGGATACACTTTTTGCAGTCAACCTTTGGTGCAATTATGCATGTCTGTGGTCTTGTGCTGCCGCTTGCACCGTCTGTATTTACAAAAGGGGACATGTCGGAGTGGCGCTTCTTGACGAGGTCGATGTTGCTTCGGTTCGTAAATGACGCATAGCATGATTTGTGC
This sequence comes from Eptatretus burgeri, assembly GCF_056783735.1. Taxonomy (NCBI): domain Eukaryota; kingdom Metazoa; phylum Chordata; class Myxini; order Myxiniformes; family Myxinidae; genus Eptatretus; species Eptatretus burgeri. The sequence continues at coordinate 112,514,079 of NC_140965.1, read as the reverse complement.
CATTTTGGTTGTTTACTGAGCAGATGATCTACTGATGATAGGTCATTGCTTAGTCGTGTCACAAGGTCAGTTGATTCGTGAAGGAGTCTTTCAAGGAGAGATGAATACACTTTATGAATGCCTTGTTGACTTGAACATGATAAAGTGTCTGTACCTTGACAGAAGACACACTTTGTCCAGTTAGTTTCAACCCTGCGTTTTTTTACAGGGAGCACCACTGTGGGTACAATAGTCTGGTCGTCAGTGTTAGAAGCCATTGGTAGAAAGCAGTTAAGGCATTGTGCAGATAGGAAAGCAAATGTCTACAAGCACGAAGAAAGCATTCTATACTACTCCGGGGCAATCATTCATCAACACGTTAGCGTTGACGGAGCGACACACCATGGCCTTGTTCTTCATTCTGAAACAGAAAAGAGAAACCAACATGTCATACATTAATGATTATTCATCTGAAAACTATTATCATTGATGTCTTATTCATAGCAGAACAGCTGTCACATCTGAAGATGCTGAAAAAGACAGAAATGTACCCGTTGTAAGCACATATTTGTTGAATTAGTCACGTTATTCGTATTTACAAAATAAGGGGGTAACCTTAGGTTTGTATAGGTATCTACCAATATATTATAAAAATGTCATATGTGTTTGGTATCATTTTCAAGAGTAATGAACGGGGATTATTTCAGTGTGTCAATTGTATCAATCGGATAATGACTTTTTTAGTAATTGATGATATTCCACGTTGTCGAATGCAAACCCGAAATAATTTTTTGACAAAATTACTAGGTTTTTTCCGCTATATGAAAAAGTAACATACAATATGTCTTCAAAGCGTTATTGGTATGATGCAGTTGGTCATTCTGCTCATTTTGATACCATACACCTGCCCCTATGTTGGATATTGGAGTCTACAGATAAATAAATATGATTTTGATAATGTCGCGAATCGCGGACTAGATTGAAGTCACAAAATTAGCCATAAAACGGTCATGCACACCTTGCCAGAATGAAAACCGGGCATTTCTAGTCCCCAGAGGTCCCCTCAACACGCCCATATAGGTTTTAGGTATAAACAATGACACGTGAACGGAATTCTCAAAATGGACCTGTGGTTCCTGCACTAATACAATCTGAATGCATTATAGTGGGGCAGATAACAGCAATTTTTGAGAGGAATCGTGCAAATGATGATACAAGCATCAAATTTGGCAGATTTGTTCGCTCGGGGATTCCAATCAAATCTGCCTGATTGGCCATTTGAAAATCCAAATTTTGAAAAATTTGAAGAAAAAAAAAACTTCAAAAAAGTTAAGATCACGAATCAATGTTGGATTCTGGCTGAGATTAGTGAATGTTTCAGAAACATCATCAAAGGCGTTCCAAGTCTGCCATGCAGTTTTATTACCCTTACCGCGGAATGCAGACACGACGTCACATCCATTGAACGCATGGAAGTATGGGATCCCTCTAGCTTTCTCAGGCCCGATTGCAGAAACTCCCTCATGGACTGGAATCCTTGGCCTTGACTCCTTGGCCAAAGGCAATCCACATGTTCTCAAGACCTCGTTCCTGTAAGGATGGCAGTACAGATATTGCTATGACAAGTCCATCCATGTCATTCGCCTTAATGATAATGGACTTGCTACCATCCGTCGTTGCATCCCTGGCGTGAACAAATATTCGAGTGTCAGCTTCTTCATGACAACATGGAGACGCAGCATCCAGTGACTTCCTTGTGTTGCTGATGGCATCTTCTCCTTTTTGTGACAATGACTGTGCTTGTCTTCTGTGCTTCACACATCTTTTCCGCAAGGAAGTGAAAAAGCTCAGTGTTGTTGCTGTCATCTCGAAGAAAGCTTCTCCAGTTACTTGGGGTCTTACTGGTTCCTGTCACTCTTCTTCTGATTCCTTACCGCCTTTTCGACCTTGCCTCGGACTTCAGACTTGACTTGTGTACACATCAAACACGACGTCCACCCTCTCGTACCTGGCACCATAGGATTCCACCTTTGGGATGATGTCTTCTTTCGCATAGTCATCAAATATCTTTGAAGTGTGTGGAGGTAGGGCATTGATAAGTGCTGAGCCATCAATGATGACTGCATCTCCCCTTGGTTCTCTGTCTGGGATGTTCACTTGTGCTTCAATAATTTCAGCCAGCTGTGACTTCAAATGTTTTTGAAGTTTTTTTTTTTCTTCAAATTTTTTCAAAATTTGGATTTTCAAATGGCCAATCGGGCAGATTTGATCAGAAATGCCAGATTTGATGCTTGTATCATAATTTGCACGATTTTTCTACTATCGACTACATTATTACAAATGTGGTCTATTGAATGTACAGTGAGGAATGTTATAGATAAGAACAACACTCTGCTTTTAGACTATAAATTAAGGGGAGCTGATGCAATCATGCTCAGGTCATTGTCAACATGGCGAAGAAGAAAGAAGTCAGTGAGGACCTTCGGTTGTGCATTGTGAATGCTCACAAGGAGGGGAAAGGCTACAAAGCTGTTTCGAAGCAGTTCCGAGTGCCAGTTGCCACCATACAAAGCATAATGAGGAAGTACAAGGAGTTCCACACTGTAAAAAAACATTGAAGGACGTGGACGGAAGCCAAAGGTGTCGCCTCGTCTGGCAAGAAAAGTATGGCGAGAGGCCAACAACAATCCACGGATCACTATTAAGGCTCTCCTGAACAACCTTGGTGAGCCTGCGACCAAGATATCAAGGCAGACACTCCAGCGGACGTTGCACAAGGGGGATCTCCATGGGTGCCGACCAAGAAAGACTCCACTCCTCCATCCCAGGCACGGAAAGGCTCGTCTCACCTTTGCAAAAGCTCAATTGGACAAAGATCTCAGCTTTTGGCCCTCAGTTCTGTGGTCGGATGAGACGAAAATGGAGCTTTTCGGGCACAGAGATGTTGCTTTCCTTTGGCGAAAGAAAGGTGAAGCACACAACCCTAAGAACACAGTCCCGACCGTCAAGCATGGAGGCGTGAGCATAATGCTTTGGGGATGTTTCTCAGCCAGTGGGCCCGGTAATCTCGTCAAAGAGGATGGCATCATGAAAAAGGAGCAGTACATCAAGATCCTTGTGTATATATATATATATATATATATATATATATATATATATATATATATATATATATATATATGAATATGTAATTACTAATTTAGTAATGTAATTAGTAATAATATTAGTAATAATTAGTAATTACTAATTCCCTTTGGATTCCAGGCAGTGTGAAAGCTCGGCTCATTTGCTTGCAAGTTGTTACCTCTCATGTTTATAGTGTAGCCCCTTGTTCAGAAGATATTCACGACGATAGTGTCTTGTCAATGAGATATATGACCTTTAAACAATGCATAACTTTAACCTCTTGTTTTATCACTTTGCCGCAGTCTCGGCAGTGTGTGTGAGTGTGTGTGTGTGTGTGTGTGTGTGTGTGTGTGTGTGTGTGTGTGTGTGTGTGTGTGTGTGTGTGTGTGTGTGTGTGTGTGTGTGTGTGTGTGTGTGTGTGTGTGTGTGTGTGTGTGTGTGTCATTGGTTGTTCTCTCCGTTTGTGGTTTGTGAAGATGGAATGAAGTCCTCCCAGGACTCGGAGTATCCACGTTTTCTTCGGTGAGGGATCACAGTTCATGGACCAAGCTGTTCAACTTCGTTGTTCTCAGAGTTTTGTTCTGAGGATTCTTTTCAGGATCGTTACTAAACCCCGGACTGCCTCGAATTGTAGTTAATTTATGGTAATATTACCAAGGATTGGTTTCGAAATCTGTCAGGTTCTTCTTTATTATTCCTGTTACTCCAATAATTATTACTGGTGGTGCAATTTCGATGCTCTTCAGCTTCCAAGATATCATGATCACATTTTTGAGGTGCTGATATTTGGTCATTTTCTCGATTTCCACATTATTTAATCCAAAATCTCTGGGTACTGATATCTCAATTCGCAATGATGTCTTTTCCTTTTTGTTCCTGATAATGCACATTGATGGGTCCAGTTCATATGCTTCGTAGGGAAACGCTTTAATCAATAGGTGGTTCCATCAACTCCTGTATACTTTTTCATAAAAGGTCCACATCATCCTTGAACCACTCTTGCATATACTGTATTGCAAAATTGCAAGCTAAACATTCTGAACTCTGGAGCTTAATATCCTACAGAAAAGAAACAGGTAAATGTATAGCCCCAGGCTTGGAGGGTGTTCAAATTGTAATTGTGCACACCTGTTTACTGTTTCAACTTTTTCTCACCAACACAATTTCCCAGATTAAAAACGTGTAGTTTAAGTTTATCATCAATAGTTTTATACTCTGAGTATGTTTCAATGTGTTAAACCTTTCAACCCTAAGCTCCTTGGACTTTTGCCCCCCACCCTGAGCTCCCTGGAGAAAAATCCGACTACTTGGGTATATGGAAGTTTGAATAACGGCCACCAGGGTTCACAGGGTTAACAATGCATTTTATTTCAACACTTTTAAACTCCAATCCAGTATTTTTAGTCCATTTGCCACTGTATATGTTCTGTACTCAACCTTGTTGTAATGAGAAGTGTATTATTTTTTGATGGTTTCGTACTCACACGGGTCTATAGAGAAAATTTGGCTTGGTTACCGGAGCGGTAACATTGGCGAACTCCGCTAATTTGCATAAATCCAAGATGGCCACCACGGATGGGGGTGGAATAGAACTTTTCAACCAATTAATTTACGATCACATGTGATACCTCTTTTCTGTATAATTTTGACCTGAGGAATCGATTTCTGAGGTCAATTTTGTGATTCGGAGTCAAATTCAGGGTCGAAGGTCAAGTTCAAGGTCATTTTCGGACAATAATGAAATAATATAATAATGAAATTTTCAGAGCGATGGTGGTCAAGCATTTATTCATTAACTGCGATCACTCCCATTCATCATCAGTTCAAGATGTTCAGTTTCCTCGTCATCTTCCACATCTGCTTCTCCTTCCTCTTCCACTTCATCTTGGTCTTCGCCTCCTGTCTTGAACGGGTTGAAGCAGGCGTCACTACAAACACAAGCGCAGTACACAGTGCACGAGTGCATGATATCTTTCCATGGTGACAGCTGCAACGTTCAGTGCCGCACGCCTTCACCACCGCCTTACAGCCGCACCGCACTACATCCATGAGATCTTGGGGTCCTGGGGGCTGATCGGAGGTTGCTGGTACTGGGGTGCCATCTTTTATTTCCCACCCATACTTCTTGATGTCAAGTTCAGGTGGAGCCTGCTGGTTAGCAGATTTTGCAAGTATGGTCTGCATCCCTGGCTTAGCGTGGCCATACCCCAGCATACCTGTGGGATGAGGTTGCTGGAATTCATGTGAGAGGACATGGGTAGTGCATAGACCATTGGGTGTGAATACCTGGAGATCGAAGTTGTCAAACCACGCGAAGATGATGCCGACGGTTCTACACAACCCCATGAACTGGTGGAGAACCTGTGCATTGTCACCTAGTAGACGAGCGGCTGATTTTCGGAATCTCAGGGCCTCATCATGTGAGGTCGTGAAGCCAGCTCATGAAGGAGTTTCAGAAGTTCGGAACTGCCGTGCCGGTGCAACAGTTTGATGGCCAGTCCTAATGTTGTCTGATTTCTGGTATCTGTAACGTGACTCTGAATTGACTGGCTCAGGCTCAGAGATTTATTGGTCACTTTACCACCGGAGACCAGGTCCGAAACCAACTTCAACAAACTTGGGCTGGTCACCTTGATTGTGGTGCCCTGTGTAAGTTCTGATAGGTCGTAATTGGCACTGTTGTACTTGACCGACCGTGCATCATGCTTGATCTGCCTCACCACGGAAACAATGCTCCTCTCATCCGTATCATCTACCTTAACTATCTTGAGACGTTTCGCAACGGACTGACAGAAACCAACAATGGTAGCACAGCCATCTACCTGAACAACAATAACATCCTTACTCATGCAGTCAGTCAACTTGCTGAACATGTCACGTTGAGCAAGCTTGCCACCTAGATCCGAGTACAGGGAATGCAGTTCAACACTATTCCATATTCTGGACCTGTCTCGGTTCATGTACTCAATGACTTCCTTCAGAGCATTTTCATCTGCACTACCAGTTGGCAAATCAGCATATGTGGGGACTTTTGTGAAACTGTTATAGCAGCGGACGTAGTACTTGCATTCAGCAGAAGGTAGATCAGAAACAAAAGCAAGGTGCAACTTGACCCTTCTAGCGATATCATCATTACGCTGCTCAGCAACATCAAGGAGCATATCTTTCACAGTTGGGAGTGGGTTGCCTTCTGTGTCAAAACGTTCTTTGGTCATATACTCACGAACGCGGTCCCATCTTTCTGGGTGTCTATCATCAATGGGTAAACATTCCTCGCTACAGAACATACAATCACGTTTGTACTCAAACACACCTTTTGTCAGCGACCTTAGTATGAGACCTTGTAGTTGTCCTTACACCCTCATCTTCAGCCTTTCTTTTCTGTGACTTTCTCACTCTCTCAATTTTCTCTTTTGATGTATAAGTACAATAGCAACCTTTGTGGCAGACTATGCTTGCCGCATCTCCACCAACATCAATAATGTTCTGTAGCTTCGCCGGCAGGACCCCATCTCCACGGGATTTGGCGCACGAGATGAGCTTCTTGATCCCGATCTCAGTGAATTTCATTTCTTCTCCACCTCTGTGACACACCGGGAGAAGACACCTTGAGTCAGCCATCATACGTTTCTCTGAAAAGAAGAAGAGGTGAAATTAGAATCGATGGGATCGTTCATCAACTATCGAGTGGGAGTGATCTGCAGTTGATGCAGGGGTCAAAAAGTGCTAAACCCCTCAATAGTCCAAAAATGACATTGAACTTGACCTTTGACCCTGAATTTGACCCCGAACCACACAACTGGCCTCAGAAATCGATTCCTCACCTCAAAATTATACGGAAAAAATGTATCACATGTGATTGTAGGTCGATTGCTTTAAAAAAAAATTTTTTTCTCCCCATTACCTTCAATTTCTATCCTCCCCATTACCTTCAATTTCTATCCTCCCCACTTTCTTAACGTCCCCCATTCTCCCAACGAATCTCTATTTCTGATCTCAAAAAAACAAAAAAAACAACAACAACAATACCCAAACCTTCTCCCGATTCTGCTTCTTCTTCCTCTTATCTTCCTCCTCTTATTCCTCGATTTTTTTCGACAACACTTCCATGACCGAATCTGTTGAAAACTCTCTCAAACATTAACAATAATAACAAAAACGATCCTATAATGCTTCATCTTCCTCTCTCACACGTGTGGTTCTCATTACTCTATCATAATTTACAACTCTTCTGCTATTTAAACAGACTGCTCTCATTTTGACCTTTCCTTCATACCTTGCCTAAAAAATCCAACTGTTACAGCGCTTCTTCTCTCCATTCTCTGAATTCGCCTTTATTGCATCCATCAAGAATTGTGTTAAATCGCATCTCTGACCTAAAACTTTTAAAAACCACAATTTGCTATGAATGTTCACTTTCCATCAACCATTCTTTTTTTCCAACTTCAGTGCCAAGTCACCCCCCTCACCCCTCACTCTCACTCTCAAAGCAACCATCCCACTCTTCTCCCTCCAAGCCTCCCTCTCACCTCTCTCAAAATTCCCCCTCACCTTTCTCCCACCTTTCATCCCCCTCACTCATCTTTCTCAAAGTTGCCCCCCCCCTCTCATCCACCAAGCTGCCTCCCTCCACTGCCCTCTCACCTCCATCTCTTCACTCCACCTCCTCAAATCCTCAGCTACCTTCTTCCCCCTCTCTTGTCCCCCCTCTCCCCCAGCACCACAGAGCCTTTTCTCCTCCTCATTCGGCCCACTCCCCTAGCTATTCTGCAAACCCCCACACTCTTTCAACAACCCTCCTTACCTCCCCTCCTCATCCGTTGTCCTACTCTCCCCCTCCCTCCCACTCCCTGCACCCAAAGCCTCCTCCCCTACTTCTTCATTAAAAGTGTGGACCTCAAATATCCGGGGCCTTCGCTCAAACCTTTCAGATCTTTCCTTACAGGCTGCGACTGACAAACCAGACATAATCTCCCTAACAGAAACTTTCCTCTCCCAAGAAGTGTCTGACTCCCAAGTATCTCTCCCCGGTTACTCCCTCCTCCGGTATGACAGACCTGAGCCTTGTCCTGGTGGAGGTGTTGCTCTCTTCATCAAAGACTATTCCTCACTCTCCATGCACTGCTGACTCCCCCACACCACAGGAATATCTCTGGCTCCGGCTTCCCCTCCACTCCCACCTCATGTTTAGATGTGTACTGTTCCGTCCATCTAACAGTGATGACTCCATCTACACTTCACTATCTGAAAACATGGACCATCTTCTATCTTCTCATCCAAACTCTCTCTTCCTCTTATGTGATGACTTCAATTGTCATCATGCCAGTTGGCTCGGTGTGGGTACCTCTCTCACCTGTCATGGCACCTCAGCAAAAGCTTTCTGCGACTCATTGGGACTGACTCAATCGGTCAACTTCCCGACCCAGATCTCAACCAATGGTACTCCATTTCTTCTGGAGCGGATTTTGACAAATTTCCCTGACAATATCTGCTGATCTTCTTCCCCTCCAATCGGTACTTCTGACCACATCCTTGTCAAAGTGGACATCTCTCTGGCAATTATCAGAGAACCACCTCATCGCCGTCGAGTCTGGCATTTCACTCAAGCCGACTGGCAGGGTCTCCAAGCAGCCATCAAACTTACAGACTGGTCTCCTATCACTACTTTCTCAAACATTAACTCATCCTGGGAATTCTTTCAAAGAAACTTGCTCTCCCTCATGCACAGATTTATCCGCTCTCGTCTTCAGTTGTCCTACCCTTCCTCCCGCCCTTGTTTGCTGAAGCTTGTGGCGAGGCAGTTGTCCTGAAACAACTTGCCTTTGCCTCATGGAAAGCAAACCCAACTGAGGGCAATCTCAGTTCCTTCCACAAAGCTTGGAACAAGTGTTTATCTACCCTCAGGAGAGCCAGAAAACAACATCTTTCTCATCTCAAGTCTGAGCTCTCACACTTCTCTCCCTCCTCAAAATCCTGGTGGCGTTTAATCAAATCTGTTTCTGGTGTTTGTTCCCCCTCCATCCCCTCCCTTCCCTCAAATGGCCGCACTGCTGATACCGCACGTGAAAAAGCTGAATGCCTAAACTCGGTGTTTGCAGCTAAATCTTGTGTCCTAAACCCATCACTTTCTCTACCCACCTTACCCAGTCGCACCCAACTGTCCCTGGACTCTGTGTTCTTTTCTCCTGACAAGGTGGAGAGCTTGCTTTCAAACCTCGTCTCAGATTCTGCAAGCGGTCCAGACGGCATCAGCCCACGTGTCCTCAAAGCCTGCTCTTCTGCTCTTGCTCACCCTCTCTCTGTTCTATTCACCCTCTCATTTGCTCAAAGTCATCTGCCATCTGCTTGGAAATCTGCAAACATCACTGCCCTGCATAAAAAAGGTGCAAAAAAAGACCCCTGCAACTGCAGACCAATCAGCCTTCTCCCAATCATCAGCAAGGTTATGGAATCCATCATCGCTTCAGACATTAAATCCTTCCTCTTCTCCAATGGCTTGATTTCCGATCATCAATTTGGTTTCAGACCAGGTCACTCTACCATGGATATGCTGCTTCTGCTCTCCCATCAATGGATGGAGGTCCTCAATGCGAGACAGGAAATCCGAGCCGTGTCCCTGGACATATCACGTACTTTTGACACAGTCTGGCACCCTGCCCTGATCACCAAACTCTCTTCCCATGGTATCCAAGGCCATCTCCACTCATGGCTCGCAGACTTCCTCTCCTGTCGCAGTCAACGTGTGGCCATAAATGGAGTTCTTTCATCCCCTCTTCCTGTCCAGGCTGGAGTTCCTCAAGGTAGCGTTCTGGGCCCTGTTCTTTTACTGGTTTTCATCAATGATCTCTCCGACTCTCTGGAAAATCCTCTATATCTCTTTGCTGATGACTCCACCCTCTGCTGCACCATCTGTCATCCCTCAGACCAGCAAGCAGCAGCTTCTTCACTCACTGCAGATCTGGATAAAATCACAAACTGGTCCAACACGTGGAACATGTCTTTCAATCCAGACAAATCTCACACTCTCACAATGTCTCTTTGAAAGGACCGTTTCGAAAACCCACCCCATCCACTTTCTCAACAATCCTCCAGAAGAAGTCTTTTCTTTCAAGCTTCTGGGTCTCACTATCTGCCATGACCTTTCCTGGGAAAGTCACATTTCCAACCTCGCCTCCAAAGCCAGTCGCCGACTGGGAAATTCTCCATCCTGCAAAGTCCTTCCTCAGCCCTCTTGAGCTACTGACCACTTACAAAGCTTTTGTCCGCAGCCTGATGGAGAACTGCTCTCCCCTCTGGGCTGGTGCTCCTGCCTCCCACCTTTCTCGGCTTCACGCTGTCGAAACCAGGGCATTTAGGATCATCGGCATCTCCCGCAATGAAGCTGAGTCTTTGGGCCTCTCACTCAATCACCGCAGGTTTGTCGGTGGTCTTTCTGTCTTCTACCGTCTCCTCTCCAGCCTTGCCCCCCTGCTCTCTCTGCAATTTGTCCCCACCACATTTCCACAGGGCCCTCAAGGTCCGCCAACAACCCCCTTCTGGTAAAACTACCAAAATCACGAATCACTGCTCATCTTCACTCTTTCATTCCTCTTTTTTCCCGCCTTTGGAATAAACTCCCTCACTCTATTCTTTCCCATTCTTCCCTCCAGGCTTTCAAAACAGCTGTTCACCACCACCTCTTATCATCCCCCATCCAAAATCCTCGATCTTTTCTACCCCCGATAATCCATCCAAGCCCACTTCCTTCAATTCCCCTGCTTTCCTTCCTGAAAGTCCCTGTAATGTCCATCTTCTCTTCCCCATGTTCCCCGTCCCATCCCTCTCCCTTCCACAGATCTTATGTCTGTTCCCCACTGTTTTGTCCCTCCCACTCCCGCCCCTCTTGTCTCATGCCCCCTTGCTGTGCGTTGTGTGTTAGCTCTCATACGAGCCTCGACAAGGTATAAAAAAAAAATTGGTTGAAACGTTATTTTCCACCTCCATCCGAGGCGGACACCTTGGATTTATGCAAATTATCGGAGTTCCCCAAGGTTGCCACTCTGGCAACCAAGCTAAATTTTTTCTATCGACCCATGCGAGTACGAAACCATCAATAAACAATACACTTCTCGCAACAACAAGGTACTCAACCTGGCAACTGTACTATTTCCTTCTACCGCCGAAAATGTTCACAATCGAAGAACTTTCTTCACTGTTGAAAGTTATAAAAGCTCGTGGAATTCATAAAAGTGATGGACATTCAAGTTTCCAATTTGAGATTTGGCCGAATTTTTTTGACAAAAATACGAAATGGTTTATTTTATTTTATTTCTTTGTTGGGTCAAAATTGTATCATTGGAATAATGAACTCAAGATTTACCTTTTATTCATTATTTATTTTGTTGTTTTATTATTATTATTGTTGTTGTTATTTTCCTATGCCTGGTGTTGGCTTGATGGTTAGGGTGGTGGGCTTGGGATCCTCAGATCCAGGGTTCAAATCCCCCTCGACTGTTTAATTAATTCCAGATGGGGTTGACTCTGCCTGTCATCCTTCTGAGGTCGGCAAAATGAGTGCCAGCTTGCTCGTATCCCATGTCGGAGTGGCGACCCGTCCAGGATTGTACCCAATAGCCAAGAAGACTGCCGAGGCAGCACCAATGCTCTGCACAGATTATGGTCCCAATGGATGGATGGATGTTATTTCCTGAAAATGAGGTAAAGTTTGCCCGTTACAACTTTATACGACTCGAAAAAGAACTTCATAAAGATTTGTGCTCTGTGGAAAAGTGAGTCCACAATAATGGATGGATCAGCAATAATGGATCAGCACAACATTGATTAAAGTATACTAACCACTGTGGGAAGCAAGGAGAAGCTGACATTCTGGCCCTTATTCGAAGCAAATGAGGGAGATGGGGGTAGACGTTAGGGTTGATAGAGGGAAGGAGTGAGTCAGAGGTGCACACATTAGAATAGGGTCAGGAGTCGGGGAGCTTTTGTGGGGTGAGAAAGAGTCATTTTGAAGGGAGTGTCAGGGTTCAGTGGTTAAAAGTGAGGGGACTGGGATAAAAGTTTAAAAAAACAACCGGGAAACAAGTTGACTCTGTCATGTCCAAAGAATTCTGTGGTGCGACTGTCAAACTGGTCGAAAATCTTGCTATAATTCACCGTCTGTCCGTCTGTCTGTTCCCAGGTACCGCAAAAACGGCTGAACCGATCGCAACCATTTTTTGGTTGTGTAATCCTGGGACCCCTTGGAGTAAAATAGGTATAAATATAATAACGTGATCCCCTTGACGGCTCCCGTAGGGAGCGGGTGCTTCTCGTGTATTTGATTTGTGAATGAAATCGATGAAATAATAATTGCATAGCTGGAACCCATTTTTGGTACACAAGGTGCATGGCAATGCCATTCGTCTTCTCGTAGAATTGATTCGAAAATGATAAGCAGTTGAGTGTAAGGACCAATTTGACGAGGCAGAGAAGAGTTTCTGTGCTTGGTTCCTTGGTTGTCCAGAGATCGAAGAAGTGTTTGAGCGCCCAAAGATCATCCTCATGAGGGATGTCATCGTTTTCGGGATTTGATGTCCATCGTGAATATCAATTTATTTGAGGGAAACCTGAACTGTTCAAAGATTCTAAGTGCATCTTTGCTGTCCTTGATGGAGGAGGGTAGATATTGGAAGAGAGTGGTCATGTTCATATCAAGATGTTTGGAGATTAGTTCGGTGTAGCTGCTTCAAGTGGAGATGATAGAGCAACCCGGATTAGTAAATGTGTGATTTTCTTGGAGTGATGATGAGTAGGTTGGAAGCATTTGGTGGAGATCCTGTTTGGAAATCAAATCTTTGATTATCTCTCAGTCCATCCACTATTCTTCCTGTCCACGGATGCAGTTCGGCACGAGACTTCATGAGCAAACCTAGTTCTTCATTCTACTTTGAGTAAACAATATTCTCAGCATTTTGTACCATGCGATGATGTAACCTTTTGGGTCGTCTTTATAAGTAATGTTTTCTTTTTCAGTGCTGAGAAAGGGTTTGTGTGGACATCCTGATCTTCCTCCACATGCTGAGCTTCATGTTGACGACTTTAAAGTGGGTGCCCAGGCATCCTACACCTGCAAATCCGGTTATACCTTGCAAGGCCATTCTGTCCTTCATTGTGTCACCATTGCAAATGAAGACGCAGGATGGGATTACCCAGCACCACACTGCAAAGGTAGGTCATGCCTCCTCCACAACGCTCAACCATCAAATGTGTATCATGCTGTTGTTTATAATGAAGCTGTCAGGTGAAAATGATTGGAATTCATAAGAGATTTGTGCTCATTTTTCTCCGATTCCAGGAAGGTCTTTTGTGTTGTGCTTCTGTCAGGGTAATTGGACTCCATTTGTAATAGCTTGAGATCATTGTCTTACCTGTTCACCTCAAATATATATGTATTTAAATGAGCAATGGTTTCTTATGATTGGAAGCAAATCAGTTTAAGTGCCTCGAGTCAGCAAATTCACTCTTCTTTATGCAATCGATGTCGTTAACCATTAAACTGAATATCTCTCTCAATTATCTTGAAGTATTGTACCAGACATGGTGGTGTAATGGTTAGAGCATCCACTTTGACTCAAGGAGGTCAGTGGTTCAAACCCCAGACAACTCACACCAAACACTTTAAACGAGAAAGATGTCATGCATAGCATGATACTTGCAAGAAAAACCATAAAACAAATTTGACCGTAAAAATAATTGGTGGTTGAATTAAATGACCAAATACACAAATTCAAATTTCAAGGCAATGAGATCAGATGAAAATTGTCAATTTTTAGAAATGTGGCCCATGTCAACTCGTTGACCTTTCGGCCGATGTTGATCTCAAAAATACTTGTTCATTGAATTCATTGTCCTGAAATGCAAATCCTCTTCAAATTTCAAGTTGATGGAATGAAAATTGAGGATTTTAGAAAGTTCACTTAAGTTGCTGACCTTTGGCCTGTGTTGACTTTTTCATCGATGTTGACATCAAAAATAATTGGTGGTTAAATGAAACGACCAAATATGCAAATCCTCTTAAAATTTCAAGTCAATCAGATGAAAATTGACAATTTTAGAAATTCGGCCGATGTTGACCTCAAAAATAATTAGTGGTTGAATTCAGTGACCTGGGATGTGAATCCTCTTCAAATTTAAAGCCAATCAGATGAAAATTGAGGATTTTAGAAATATGACATTGTTGTTGACCTTTGGTCTATGTTGACCTTTTGACCTCAAAACAAAAGGTTTCTTTGCTTATGACGAACTCTACCAGATGTTGAAGTTTCAAGAAGATTGGTTTAAAATTGTGACCTGTCGGCAATTGACAAACAGACAAACAGACAGAACTAGGACACTTGGTAGAGAGCAAACCACCAGGCTGATGAGTTCACGTTTTGTATCCCACTGATAGGCTGATCTGGATTCGGACCTGAACTAAAATTTAATCACATTGTTCTTGTCACCGAACCAACTCACCCACCAAGTTTTGTCCGAATCCGTCCGCAACTTTTTTGAGATATCGTGCTGTGTATGTCGTTTTAGCCCCATCACCCAATGGTGAAGAATCACTTAAAAAATTCTCGGATCCGGATCTGGATACTGATCTTCAACAAAATCGATTGACTTCTTCCTTGTTACCTACCCAACCTGCCCACCAAGTTTTGTCCGAATCTGTCCACAACCTTTTGAGATATCGTGTTATATGTTGTTTTAGCCCCATCACCCAATGGTGAAGAATCGCTTGAAAAAAAATTCTTGGATCCGCATTCGGATCTTCACCAAAATCAAATCAATTCTTCCTTGTTACATACACAACCTGTGCACCAAGTTTTGTCCGAGTCCCCCCCCCCCCACAACGTTTTGAGATGTCATGCTATCTTATTTTTGACCCAATCTCTCAATGGTGAAGAATCACTTCAAAAATGATCGGATCCTGATCCGGATTCGGATCTTCACCAAAATTTAATGATTTCATCCTTGTCACACTCCCAAGCTCTCCACAAAATTTCGTCCAAATCCGTCCACAATATTTTTGAGATATTTTGTTCCAAAACAAACAGATAGACAGACGGGGATGAAAACAGCCTGCATCCACCTTCAGTGGTGGAGTTAATAATGCACAAGACCAACCGATATACTTGAAAAATCTTCCATTTTCGTAAATAAAAAAGGTTCGTGATGCTTCCTTCCTTGATGCTCAGCATTAAAAAGGATAAAATAGGGACAAAAACGCTGGGAAGGCAATGGCAAACCACCTAGTATAACCCATGCCAACAAACTGCTTTGGCAGCACCAATTCTCTGGTAAGAGTCTGGTAGATCGAATGAAATTGATTCGAGTATTACCGATATCAGGTGTGATGGTGGTCGTCTCATGAGGCCACTGTGCTGGTAATCCCAAAGCTCTGAATTCAAACCTCGCTGAAGGTAGATGCATCAAGAGTTTTGATTCTAAAATTCCTGAATCATGAGTTTGTCTCAAGACGTTACCCAGGATCCTATTGGATTATCAGAAAAAAAAAAACATCCTCGTTTATTAATGATCAGGGAGGTAGTCGTCTGTTTGCTCTGTGTGGTGTGGTTTGCATATGATGCAACTCCACACTTTGTATTCTTGTATAATGCCCTCAGAGCAGTTTGGTGTGGGCAGATACATGTTGTGAATGACCATAACAAAGTTATAGTTACTTTCTCCACTGAAGGTGAATGGAGGTTATGTTTTTTCACCCTGATGTCTGTGTGTGTGTCTGTGAGCAGAATTTCTCAAAAAGTTATGGACAGATTTGGGCAAAACTTGGTGAACAGGTTTGGGGAGTGACAAGGACGAATTGGTGTGATTTTGGTGAATATCCAGATCTGGATTTGGACTCGAAATTTTTTTAAGTGATTCTTCACCACTAAGAGATCGGACCAAAATGATATATCGCATGATATCTCAAAAGGTTGTGGGGGGGGGGGGGGAACTCGGACAAAACTTGGTGGATGAGTTGGTTAGGTGACGAGACCAAGCCGACTCGATTTTGGTTCAGGTCTTGACGTAAACTATTCAGCCTGGCAGAGGTATGCACTCTTCCGAGTGTCGTTCTTTTGTATATCTGTTGTTTTTGTACATAATAGAATCCATGTTCCAGCATTTTCTGAATAATATGGGGTAATTTTTAACTTTTCAATGATGATATTGTTACGGGTTTCCGGTGATCACGGGGTTCATGAGAGGTTTGCTCAGACCCGCCACTTGACCGCCGACATTGAAGCCACAAGCCACGGATAACTCCATGGCTCAAGGGGTTTCTAAGCCACCGCGGATGCTGGTGAGGCAATTAAATCCAGCAGGGCCCTCGCGCCCACAATCGTGTTATCTTACTCTTTGATTGAATTACTCTAACTGGGGAACCGCACTCTCGACTCGACACTCTGTCTACTTGTTACGTACGGCTGAGAGAAACCGTGCGTGGGATTCAGCTACCTGATTGAGCAAATTGATGGGGGTACAACGTCCCATCTATTTAGTGTGTATGCAAAATTGAACCAATGAAGGAAGACAACCAGGCAGGTTTGGAAAGTCTACATTCCAGATTCATGGAAAAGCACGTGTTTACAGACAACAATAATCACAAGGCAAAGACACAGGAGAAAAGTAATTACCATTCACACGTAAAAGCCCCTTAAACAATCTTACTTGTCAACAAAACCCAAGACAAGTATGCCGCAATCATCCGTGGAAGGTGGAGAGGAAGAAGATCGAGGCATTACGAGGCATTCGGTGTGGCCTCGTTCTTACCCTACCAAAACAGGCGTGCTTGTGCAGATCCCAAAATGGAGGGAAGGGAAGGAAGGAAGGTGATGTGTGGTTGTTACATGTAAGGAGAGGTGTAGCGTACGTGGCATAAGCTTCGAGGAAATGGTGTGAGGTGCAAATCAGTGCCTCACCTACTTGGTGATGGAAGTCAATCATTATTGGCTCTTTGTGTGTCTCGTGTAGATGAATTAGGCGTTCTGAGAGAAAGAAAGAAAAGATTGTGTTAATCAGTATGGAGCTACTGCTGTGCACCAAGGACTTCCTGGCATCATTTGTTCTTGGGCCTCACCCCGTGCTCATCTCGCCCCAGTGCATCTCAGGCCAGTCATTCACAGCTCATTTACGGCCAGCACAGCTTGTCTCAGGCCAGTCATTCACAGCTCATTTACGGGCAGCACAGCTTGTCTCAGGCCAGCACAGATATTCTCAAGCCTGCAGAGCTTTGTCACATGAACAGGCAGGTAGCTTTCCTCCAATGAGATCCCCAGCACACACGAACAGCAGCAGTGAACAGCTCCATTGCTTTGATTTTATCTCTCCCCAGGCCAGGCGTAGCCTCCAGGGAGCAAAGTTAACGCGAGCCCCCTATGACCCTGCACGATACTATGCTCCAGGTGGCAAGGCTTGCCATTACAATCTCTGATCCCACGTGGGATGTCCTCATTGGCTCACACTCATCAACCCTCCAAGGAATAGACTGCAGTGATGTTGCAGTGGAGGGTTTCTGGAACAATTGAATGCGGTGGCACTGCAGCTATGTTTCATTTTAGTGCTGCTATTGATTTGTAATGTGTGTTGTGTGGCTTGTTATGTTGCATGTCCAAGTTTTGCTGAAGGAGAGGTGCTGGGGGAAGGAAGAATAGGGCAGGGGGATTCAAATGGGTTTGAAGATGGAAGGGGTGGTAATGGATTTAAACGAGGAACGGTTCGGTAACCAGTATGGGCTCGAGAGGTGATGGGTGAAGGATTTTAGCGAAGTACGGGGAATGAGGTTCTGGAGCGAAAGGGCAAGGAATTGGGATGGATGGAGGGATGAATGAGTGTATTGATGGATTGAAAGTGGGATTCCCATATCAAACTTCCTTGATGGAAAGCAACCAGAAGTTTTGAACTCGTTCTGTCCAGGAGTTCAAGAGTGCATATAAGTTGAACAAACTCACAGACAAACACACAAACAGGCAAACACTTCTCAAATTATAGCATGATAAAGCAGTGGATGTTTTTTCATTATTTATTTGATTAACAATCTGATTAATATAAACATTGTGTCATGTGTGTCCATTAAGTGAATTGAAGCTTAAGCATATCAGGTCAAATTGTCTCCTCATGTGACGTCATCTTCAAACAGCACAAGCATGATGAGTCAAATGGTTACAATGAGCGATTGCAATATCATACAGAGTAACCTTCATCATCCTCGGAGTCTAACTTTCCATGTACATTGTATTCTCGCATGTCTTTTCTTGACATCGAGTTATTTGCTCTGGCAGAGGAAGGAGCTTGTGGTGGAACACTGGGTGGACCCAGTGGCTCAATTCGGAGCCCAAACTATCCAGCTAACTACGACAATGGTGTTGATTGTACCTGGCTGCTTCTGGGCTCGGAGTCCGAAGATCTGGTTTCTCTAATCTTTGAAGATTTTGATCTTGAGAAGGGCTACGACCTTTTGGAGGTCACCGGCTCTGAGGCAACAGCACAAAGGTGTGTTCATGTAATGAAAGCTCTTTGGATCCAGGTTTCGCTAAAATCAGACAATATCACATCTTTGACATTAACGTATTTGTTGTAAAGAAACAGAACCTTTCTTGTGATATTTCAGGCTGACTGGCTCCCAAGTGCCTCCACCGATTGTGAGCAGCAGGAATTGGCTTCGGATGCATTTTTCTTCTGATGGCAACCACTCACGGAAGGGATTCAGTGCACACTATATTGGTACAACAGCCCTTGCTTCATGCCTCATTACCTGTAACTCTTTGCCTTGTTTTGCAACTCCTGACTTCAGGCTCAAATCTCAATACAAATGCCATTTTTATGATCACTCTTGCAGTGCTTTGTAATTGTGATGTGCTTTCAGGCACACAATCGCTTCTTGGTATTTAAACAGCCAACATGTGTAATGCAGTGCACTATCAAGAGAAGAGGTTTCCCGATTTGCTCACACAGGCAAGACAGATTTGTTAAACTAAACTTGGTAAACATGATTGCTGATTTTTCTTTGAGGCCTGATTATTGTACTGCGTATACACTACAGAAGGCACCTGTTGATGATGCAGAAATATGATCTATCTTCGCTACACATTGATACCTATGCCTGGTGTTGGCTTAATGGTGAGGGTGGTGGGCTCGGGATCCTCGGATCCTGAGTTCAAATTCCACTCGGCTGTTGAATTAATACCAGGTGGGGTTAACTCGGCCTGTCATCCTTCCGAGGTCAGCAAAACGAGTGCCAGAATGCTGGTGTCCTGTGTCAGAGTGGCGACCCGTCCAGGATTGTGCCCAATAGCAAAGGAGACTGCTTAAGCAGCACCAACGCTCTGCACAGAGCATGGTCCCAATCTCCTCCAAACAAGGAAGCTGCATGTACCGTTTTAAAGTCTTTAATATAACTCTGGCCAGGGTTTGAACAACGGATTTCCCAGATGAAGAAATGATTCTCGAACTATGATGCCAACAAGTCCGGTAAACCTTGGGAGAGATCCGTAATTCTCTCTCGGCAAAGGATGTTGACATTGTGAAGAGTTGAGATTCCATTTTACTAATTTGCATGGTGACATATTGTAGTCTAGTATGTTCAAATCCAAGCTCACACGTTGCGGTTTGTGATGCCGAAGGTTTGTGAGGATGGGGTTTGTGATGCCAAAGTGCGTATGTCAAGCAAATGTACGAGTAACAATGTGTATAGTGTTTGTACCTTGGATTGAGGGCCAAGATATGTACTTGGTAAAATACAAGGGACACTTGTCTGCATCCTGGCAAAATCAGCTTTGCCACCAAGCTTGCATAATGCATGACATCACATAACATGAAAAGTGCTTTCAGCTAATGCTAACACTTGCACAAGTCAATGCATTATCATGTGTGCGTGTGTGTTTTCTTTTATTGCCATCCACAGTGAAGAAGGCAAAAGATTTAAAGTCGAAAACAGTGAAGTTCTATCTGGGCAAAGACTCTGGCCAAAAGTACTTGCCATGTGAGTACCATGTTATGAGCTTTTGGTGCTGCTTGCAAGTTCATTACTTTCAAATGTCGTTGTGACTCGGTCTGAAATGTGTTGTCCCCTTTTCCCGTTATATTGCAAAGAACACTGACACAAAGTTGTTATCAAAGAATTGTGAACGACAAAGCGTTCTACTTCACTGGAAGACCGTAAAATTAAGCTCGGTTTAATTGATGGAGGAAAGCAATGTTCACGCATGCATTATTATGGAGACTTTATAACTGAAAGTCACCTTGTTCAGGTAAATGTCAGCAGAGAAATGATAAAGTGATGGTCATGCTTGGGAAGATTGATTGTTCCGTACAGAATATTTGAGATTTTATGTTGGTGTCGAGTTCATTTTCGTGCATGAAGTCATCCTACCTTGTAGTTATATTTTTATATCTGTACCAAGATGTTCTGCAATGCAGTGATCGGAGCAACACGGACGAGCTCGTTCGTATTTTTACAATGCGTACAATCTATTCCGTGAGTCTTTAAATGTGACGGGAGTAGAAACGGAATGCGAATCTGAGAAAATGAAGGTACTGGTGATAGCTGGATTGAGTGGAGAAATTTTGATGTTCACCTGTTCCATGATAGAAGCCTTGCATCCCGCAAACACACACGTACGCATACACCCGATGAGGTTTGTGATTTCAGGCCTATCCATCCAGGAAGTTTGATGGCCAACAGGATATTTTACACACTCAGTGTGGGATGTTTGGCTCCAGGAAACGGTCCCAAAGAGACAGAAACGAGCTTGGAAAGACAGCCAGCAGGAAAGGAAATTTATGTATGGGTGAGCGGGTGATGCCTCCCTACTGTGTTGCCAGGAATACAGCATCACTAATGGATTGGCCACTTTGCCATCCTGGATAACTGGCTATTCTGCCATTTGCTCTTCAGCCGACACAGTCATTGGGCCTGGTGCCAAACAATGATCAAGGCATTGGGAGATGTCCTTTCTCAACGTCTCCAATGGTGCATCGTTTTCCTCTTAAATAATGACTAACAAACTGTTTCTTACAATATCACACTGCTGGCATTAAGTGCAATGGAAACCTTAAATAAAAAAACAGCAAATCTAACAGCTACACGTAACTGTCATAGCCTCCAAATGAAAAAGTAAATAATGCTTGAGACAAACATGATCATTGGTTTCACTAAAACAATCGATATTTACGAACAAAAAACGTTTGTTAAATCGGATTAAATTGTGAATGATGTACAACTACAATTTGGGATTCCACTGTCTCGTCCACTGTTCTTCATTGCAAGGCCCGCAAACCACTGGCGGCACCTGGTGGCCTAAAGTGTGGCCCCTTATGTACGGCCGAGAATACACAGATGTGAAAACACCCCGGCATGATCTGCCATAAATGCTATCAAATTGACCCAGTGGTTTCAAATGAGTGTTCCAGCATGAAGCATAAAAGTAACATAACTACATCAGCAGATGTTGGTACATAAACAATTATGCTTGCAGCCCAGTTAACCACAACAAAGAGGAGTCCATGGGGGCAGGGCCTAATAGCAGCCATTACGGAGTCTTGCAGGTGGTGTGGCGACTCTCACACTGATGCCTTATCGGCAAAAGTGCCCCCCTCTAAAAAAATGGTGAAGACCACTGGTCTCATGAAATTGCACTGAGAAGGGCAAAAAATAAATAATTAAATAAACTTTGATACATTTTACCGATGGTAGTGGGCCAAAGACTGCACTAAAAATTTTTTTTGGGATTGATTGAGTTTTTTCACATTTAGTTTTAAAGGTGGTCAAGTCAAAAATAGTGTTGCTCTAACATATGTCAATTGAAAACTTTTTCAAGTCTATTATTGTTAGATCCTCGTGGAGGATCTTTGTCTTCCTCACGTTGTTGTTCTTGTGGACTTTTTTGTTTCACAGCCTACAGTTTTCATCGAAACTTTCTGAAAGTTGGCGTATATATGTAAAAAATACCCCGCGCAGACAGTAACCATCTCCGATTTTGAAAATTCCTCCTAGAAAAAAAAAGGTTATGACGTCAAAATATCTCCACAAATGGAAATCACCTAAAAATTATCCCCGAAACTAGGCAAGCTTTTTGAATTCTGTTTGCGGGAATCGAACAGGGCATTAGCAGAGATGAATTACCGCACATATGATACTTCACTATGACGACATATCAATTTTTATGACGTCATTCCTATTTTTTGACATTTTTTGTTTCAAACCCAGAGTTTTCATCGTTTCTTCGTGAAACTTGCCATGTATATGCAGAAAGCCCACGCGCAGGTAGTAACCATCTCCGATTTTGGAAATTCTTCCGAGAAAAAAGTTGACGTCATAATATCGCCTAGACCATTATCTCCGAAACTAGGCAAGCTGTTTGAATTTTGTTTGCGGGAATCAAGCTGGGCATTAGCACAGATATAATTTATCGCAAACCTGATACATCACAATGACGTCATATTCGTTTTTATGACACCATCATTAAGAGGACGAGGATCTTAGCTCATTCGAGCTTGTTGTAGTATATCTCGGGAGCCACGTTGACACAAATTTCCATCATTTCAGATTCATTCCATCTCATCTTCAGTAATCCCTTCTTTCTGCCCTTGGTGCACTGAATCTTGTGGTGAGGCAGTTGCTTTGAAACAAAGTTCCTTCTCTGCCTGGAAGGAAAACCCGACCGCAGGCAATCTCAGATCATTCCGCAAAGCCCACAAAGAGTGTCTACTTTCAGGAGAGCCAGAAAACAACATCTGTCCAACCTCAAGATTGAACTTTCAAACTTGTTTCCCTCATCCAAAACCTGGTGGTGCCTTGTAAAGTCGGTCTCTGGTGTATGCTCCCCCTCCATCCCTTCCCTCACTTCAAGGCACCACGGCTCATCCCGCTCGTGAGATTGCCGAATGCCTCAATTCTGTGTTTGTTTCCAAATCTTGTGTCCCCAACTTATGTATCCATTTTACCCAGTCACACAAAACAGCTCCTGGCCTCTGTGTCTTTTGCACCTGAGAAGGTGTAGAAGTTTCTGGAAATCCTTGACTGATTTTGCAACTGGACCAGGTGCCATCAGCTCACGTGTCTTGAAAACTTGCTCTGCTGCTCTTGCGTATCTCTTTCTGTTCCTTTCACTTTATCATTTGCCCGAGGTCATATTCCATCTACTTGGAAATCCGACATCACTGCTTTACATAAACAAGGTGCAAAAACGAATTTTCTTCTCTACAGACCTATCAGCTTACTTCCAATCATCAGCAAGGTCCTAGAATCCATCATTGCAGTCGACATGAAATCCTTCCTTCTCATGGCCTCATCTTAGATAATGAATTTGGATTCAGACCTGGTCACTCTACTTTGAAAATGTTGATTCTACTCTCCCAGCAATGGATGAAGACCCTCATTGTCAGTTCAGGGACATTTCTCTCCACATATCTCAAGCTTTTGATAGTCTGGCATCCTGCCTTGAGCTCCAAACTCTTTGCCTTTGACATCCAAGGCCAACTCCACTCATGGCTTCCTGATTTCCTCCACTCTTGTAGCCAATGTGTGGCTCTGGCTCTCAATGGAATCCTTTAATCCCCTCTCCCAGTTAAGGCTGGAGTGCCCCAAGTGTTCTTGCCCCCGTTCTAATTCCTAATCGTCATCAACGATCTCTGCATGACTCGGATCCGATTTTGAAATCCACAACAAATCAGCGTCCAACAAATCTGAAATCAGAAATCCATAACGTGTGTGTGTGTGTGTACGTACGTACACACATTCCACTATATTAGATAAGGCAATTCTCTGTATGTGCAGTACACGTGAAAATCATAGAAAAAAAAAACTAAAAACAAAACAGGGCTGGCCCAAATTCCAAGAAAGTCTGCATATGTGTTGGTATGGCAAAAGCTCAAATGGTAAAAACATTATGCCATGGGAAGACACGTTGAGGCTCAAATGACAAAAACGCTAAAAAAAGAAAGAAAAGAAAACCTCGTCTTGTGCAGCTCAGGGCTAATAAGAAGGTGGGTTCCTGAGGCTAATAAGCATGGCTCGGCTCACAAGGGCCATTTGTAGTTGCTATGACTTTGCCCTTTGACATTTTGATTAAATTATTAATTATTATTTACCATATTCTCATCGTAAAGGTTTGTTGAAAATTTGATGACAAAAGCTCAAGGTAAAAACGTTGTGGGCTGAAAAAGCGCGCGCGCACACACACACACACACACACACACACACACACACACACACACACACACACACACACACACACACACACACACACACACACACACACACACACACATACACACACACACACACACACACACACACACATACACACACACACACACACACACACACACACACACACACACACACACACACACACGTAGTACCCCGTCAACTGCTATATGCACAGAACTGGTGGACTTTACATGAGCAGCTAATATGAAGTGTTGTGGTAACTCATCCATCACATTTACCAATCAAATCTAATTGATCATTCAGAACCAGGTGTTCCTCGTCATCAGTCATTAATGTCAGGTGTTCCTTTCTCCACATCCATAAAGCTGAAAGCCCACTTTTCATGCTGCAGAATACATATCTCGCAAGATTAACTGTTCGCTTCAAGCAAAATGGTTACAATTTCAGAAGTTCAGCATAGAATTGTGTTTCTTTATGAATAAGGAAAAACACCGAGTGAAATAATTCGCATCACTCAATTTTCAATGTGTGGTGTCCTGTGCACAATCAACAAGTTCAGAGAATCATAATCTGTAATTGAACAAGAATGAGCGCACTGTGGTCACAACCTGCGACACAAAATTAATTTTTTTCACCTCCTCTGTCCATTCAATTCCCTCATCCTTTCTGTTGAACAGCTCAGCTTGCATTGTCCTATTTGTCTTCTTAAACTTGTGCTGTCTCTGTCCCATGTGAATGAATAAGATTGGATTGAGCCATGTCTCTCTTGTGTTCCCATGTGAATGAATATATTTCGATAAAGCCGTGTCTGTCCTATGTTCCCATGTGAATGAATACATTTATAAAGAGACGTGTCTGTCCCATGTTCTCATGTGAATGAATAAGTTTAGATAGAGCCATGTCTGTCCGTGTTCCCATGTGAATGAATAAGATTGGATAGAGCTGTGTCTCTCCTGTGTTCTCATGTGAATGAATACATTTAGATGGAGCCATGTCTGTCCTATGTTTTCATATGAATGAATTTGTTCAGATAGAGCCATATCTGTCCCATGTTCTCATGTAAATGAATAAGTTTAGATAGAGCCATGTCTGTCTCATGTTCTCATATGAATAAGTTTAGATAGAACCATGTCTGTCCCATGTTCTCATATGAATAAGTTTAGATAGAGCCATGTCTGTCCCATGTTCCCATGTGAATGAATATGTTTAGACAGAGCCGTATCTGTCCCATGTTCCCATGTGAATGAATATGTTTAGACAGAGCCGTATCTGTCCCGTGTTCCCATGTGAATGAATAAGTTTAGAGAGCCAGATCTGTCCCATGTTCTCATATGAATAAGTTTAGATAGAGCCATGTCTGTCCCATGTTCTCATATGAATAAGTTTAGATAGAGCCATGTCTGTCCCATGTTCTCATATGAATAAGTTTAGATAGAGCCATGTCTGTCCCATGTTCCCATGTGAATGAATATGTTTAGACAGAGCCGTATCTGTCCCATGTTCCCATGTGAATGAATATGTTTAGACAGAGCCGTATCTGTCCCGTGTTCCCATGTGAATGAATAAGTTTAGAGAGCCAGATCTGTCCCATGTTCTCATATGAATAAGTTTAGATAGAGCCATGTCTGTCCCATGTTCTCATATGAATAAGTTTAGATAGAGCCATGTCTGTCCCATGTTCTCATATGAATAAGTTTAGATAGAGCCATGTCTGTCCCATGTTCCCATGTGAATGAATATGTTTAGACAGAGCCGTATCTGTCCCGTGTTCCCATGTGGATGAATAAGATTAGTCAGATAAGATTATAAATTATTTTGAACAGGGGATTTACTTTATGTATGTTGCCTCAGTTTTGTGGTGTGTGTGGGTGTGTGTGTGTGTGTGTGTGTGTGTGTGTGTGTGTGTGTGTGTGTGTGTGTGTGTGTGTGTGTGTGTGTGTGTGTGTGTGTGTGTGTCCCCGTGTGTCCCCGTGTCCGTGTCCATCCCTCTCTTCCTCTCAATCTCTCTGTCTTCCGCCCTCATGCTCTCTCTGTTGTAATCAACCTTATGCTCATAAAAAAAACTATACGTGGTCATTCGAGGTATGGGACTTCACCATTAAGCGCAAGTGAATTGGCTTTAAAAATCCTGAAACGGGGCGATTGGGAAACGCACATTTAAAGCACTCTTAAGAGATGAAAGCACGATAAGGAAACACATGTTTAATCCACTACTAACAGATTAGCCCGACACCTCTCATGCGTGACAGCCTCCATCACGGTCATATCAGAATGAGCTGATTTGTCACAAGGTCACAGATTGTTTAACCCCAATATGGGGCAGTTCAAAAATTACGCAAAACTATGTTTTTAGGCAGCTGTGTACGGGCTTGATTAAACCTTACTAATAATTTTTATTCAACACATGATTAGATATTTTGGGGTCCCTCATCATGATTAACACGAAACCCAAACCTGGACAGTGTATAACCAGCAGAGGCCTACAGGCCGAATGTGTTCGGCCCATCAGAAAACCATGATGGCAGCCATATCATTTTGTCTGGGTGCTATTATGGGTGGAGTCGAGCAAGAGATGTGGGTATGGCCCAGCAGCTGTCTGAACAATGGGTACACATTTCAAAAATCGACCACCACCAACAACAGCAGCAATGCGGAGCTTTTATAGACCTGTGATATCCAGGACTGGAAGACCCAAAAAGCTGTCCAACAAGGATGAGCAATAATTTAAAAAATATTATCCTTGAGGAATAAAGAGAAGATGAGCATTTAATTGACAACAGAACTGGCAGAAGACTCGGGTATCGTTGTCCCTCCATCGACAACCCGAAGATCACTTTTGAAATCAGGATTTATAGGATCTGTTGCAACAAGAAAAGGGAACAAGACGAACAAGCTAAAATATACACAAGCACACAGAAATTGGATTATGGAACAAAGGCCAAGGGTATCTTTGGACAGATGAGTCAAATCTTCAGTTATTTGGATGCCTTCAAAGATAGCAGTTAAGATGACGATAAACTGAAACTTGTAAGGGCCTTACTTGAAGTCAACAATTAAGCATGGAGGACATTGAATTCAAGTTTAGGGGTGCATATCCTCAAGAGCTGTTGGAAAATTGCTGAAAATTGATGAGATATTGACTGCAGCAAGGAACAAACAAATTTTAATTCACCATGCTGTCCCCAGTGGTGTAAAATTTATTGGTCCAAACTTCATCTTACAGAAAGATAATGGTCCAAAACACTCAGCTGGGATAATTAAATTTATTATCAAAAGCAGAGGTAGCGGGAGTCCTTCAACGCATAGAATGGCCCACTCAAAGCCCAGATCTCAATATCACTGAATCTGTGTGGGAGTATTTGGAGAAATAAAATGTAAAAAAAGAATCCCAGAAACTGAGATTATCTTTGCAAGGTCTTGGGAGAAGCAATGTGGACACCATTCCGCATGAGTTACGTTGAATATTTGAAAATGTCCCTCAAATAATGTCAATGATTTTGAAGGAAAAGGATGCGCATACTCTCTCTTCATTTATATCAAGGTATATTGTACACCGCTCCTTCCCATTTCCATATCCAGGCGATGCATGACGCCATCGCCGGGTGCTGAAGGGAGGAAGTACTCAGTTTTTCCTACATTTGTTTCTTTGTTTTCATGTTTGTTTTCTTGTTTGTCCTGGTGATATCTTAGCCATCCTTTGAGTTCGGAAGCTGAAATTTGGGGACAAAAGTGAAGATGCACTTTGGTAAAACAATTTTTTAAATTTTTTTGAAAAATCACTTCATTAATTACTTAATTATTATTGGATTCGCTATATATGCTAGATATCCCTTATTGTCGGGTTTTCCGTCTGTCTGTCTGACTGTGTGTGTATGTGTGTCTGTAACGTGAGGCTCCACAGCACGAACCAGCGAACCGATTTCGATAAAACTTTGCCAACAGGTGCCATATGGGGTGGGAATGTGTGTGCTTGAATTTCGTTGCCTAGCAACCACCCGTGCTGTGCAGCGGCCGAAAAACCGCGTACAGTATTTTCAATACTTGTCCTTCAGTTTTGAACGTAGAGAAACGAGACTTCGGAATTAAACACTTCGAGATATTTAGAAAATTTTACTCGAGCCGATTTTTGATTGTTTTATTTTTCAAATGGTAGTTCTTCAAAAATCGGGTGTCGATTTACCGTCATTTTTTATGAGTGGCTGAGGAAAGTGGGCGGAGCTTAGGGAAAGTGGCCGTGGTTGATGAAAAGTGAGAGTGGCGAAGGAAAGTGGGAGTGGCGTAGGAAAGTGGGAGTGGCATAGGGAAGTGGGCGTGGCTTATGGAAAGTGGGCGTGGCTTATGAAAAATATTGTGTGGCTCAGGAGGTGGTCAAACAAGAGCATTGAGAGAAGTTTATCGGGTTTTCCGTGTGTGTGTGTGTGTGTGTGTGTGTGTGTGTGTGTGTGTGTGTGTGTGTGTGTCTGCAATGCGATGCTCCACAGCACAAACCAGCAAACCGATTGTTTTTCAAATGGTAGTCCTTCAAAAATAGGGTGTCTATTTACCATCATTTTTTATGAGGAGTGCCAGTTGGCAAAATACGCAATAGGAAAAATCTTGACAGGCAGAGTCACAATTGGATGTGAACCAGTATGTCTTGGCAATGAATCTTCGCCGGTGGATCGGTCAGAATGAAAAGCATCGTATCCAGCGCTTCGATCCGAGCGAATCCCTCGTCGCCTACCAGCTTGTCAATATATTAATGACTTATTTATTTTGTTTCTCATCTGGGCAATATCTCAGACACCTTTTGAGCGAGAAAGCTGACATTTGAACATGACAGTGACCAAATGATTTGGCTATGAAGGGTAATTTTTATTTTTTGATTAATCAATTCATCGATTAATTATACATTTTTCAAAGAATTAGTTAATTTTCGACAGGTTACAGTTTCGGATGAAATGGTGTTGGTTTTGGGATGCGATGAGCCAATTGATTAAGAAAATAATTATTTTATGATTATTATTTATTTATTTTACTCATGCAATTAATCAATCAATTATTGTACACCGCTCCCTCCCAATTCTGTCTCCATGTGCTGCACGGCAGCATCGCTGGGCACTGAATGTGCCCCAGCAATGTTGCGTACTGGAGGATGTGTTATTTACTTATTTGGCATGGGGGCGGTGTACTTTGAATGTATCGCAACTTATTTTCTATCCTTCTTTCTTGTTTGTTCCGCCAATATCTCAGCCATCCTTTGATCGAGGAAGCTGGAATTTTGGGACAAAAGTGAAGATATGCTTTGGCAAAAATGCCACTTTGTATTTTTAATATAATAATTAATTAATTACTGAATTATTATCGATCAATTACTATTATCGAACAATCAAATGATCATCACAACAACAAAAAAAACAAAACAAAACAAGGCCTGTGTAATGAACATCCTTCTGTGTGGAAGTGAAACAAGGAAAACTTCCAGAAAAGGGATTAAACAGCTTTCACCTGCAGTGTTTATGCCACATCCTGGAATCAAACAGCTCGACAAAGTTGCAGGGGTCCTTCAGAAGGCAAATATACCAATCATGACAGCCGAAATGAAACAGAGATGATTGCAATGGCTGGGACCCTTCAGCAGGATGGCAGATGGATGCACACCCAAAGACATTCTCCATGGGGAACTATCAGAAGGAAGATAAACGTTGGATGTCCCAAGCTATGCTTCAAAGACTTGTGCAAGTGTGACATTCAGGTACTTGTTTATAAACCCTGAGGATTGGGAAGAACAAGCCAGTGAACAGGACAAGTGGCATCACCGAATCCTTTGAGATATCAAGGATCATGACACCAACTTGTTGCAACAACTTGAAGAGAAGTGACCTCGCAGAAAGGAAGGAGCCATCGAGCTCCCAGATTGTGACAACTTCACATGCAATTCCTGCTTCAGAAAGTGCAAGTCTTGGATTGGACGATTCAGTCGCAGGAGGCATTGCAAACTTGCATCATCTTGAGCTGCGAAATCACCCTCTCCCATTGATTAAATGATGCCATCGATATAAGTAAAGAAATAAATGAATATACATATATATATTTATATATATATATATATATATATATATATATATATATATATATATATATATATATATATATATATATATATATATATATATATATATATATATATATATATATATATATATATATATATATATATATATATATATATATATATATATATATATATATATATATATATATATATATATATATCTGTTGTAGCGGACTCTGTTTGACAGTGTTGGTTCTGCTGAAGTAGTTTCTTGGACAAGAATACATACAGGGCAGTTTGCCATCCATCTTCCAGCCAGGAATAGTAAGTGTAGGAATTTATAATTTGTTGGATGATAACTCACCTGATAACTTTGTGCCGGTGAAAACTCGCCCACCTTTCTTTCACGAAGGACACCATGAGATCTTTAACGTCCACAAACTAATGTCGGAAGATGCGACTCCAATTTAATGTCCATCCGATGGATGGCACACACACTGATGAATCACCTTCCCTGTGAGATACCAGGATGACACTTTATGGCTTGGTCGAATCCAAGGCAGACAGCTTCGAGGCAAATGTGCATGGCTCACGGCCATCCTACGATGTATGTATGTATATATTTTATAGTTTATTTTGATATATATATATATATATATATATATATATATATATATATATATATATATATATATATATATATTGTTGCGGATTCGCGCCCGCCGGCGTGCTGACGGCCACGTAACTCGAATCGCGGCACGTCGCCCACCGGACGGACAATCCAGTCGTGACCCTCTCGGACTAACGCCGGGAACCAGTCACGGGTGGACCTTTCGGTCTCACCGCGATCGAGCCAATCAGCCCCCGCGTGGGATAGGGTTGCTCGCCGAATTCGACCTACCTAAGTACCCACGCGGAGGGTAGACCGGGCGATCGCACCTCGCCGCAGGTCGACTTTGGACACGGGCCACTTAAGCGACCCATTCCGTACTATCAGAATAACCGAGCGGTGTTATCGTCGACCTCGACGGTTCGATTAATTATCGGGCGTATTCAGCCCACTACCAACCCTTTACGTGACGCAAGATGGGGATTCAATGGAGGAAAAGACGAAGCGAAGCGGGAGAACAGTTCAATAATAAAGCACATTTATTCGCGGCACACGGGAAGCACACATATTCAATTCCACCAAAAGCACACAGAAAAGACACAATGCAATTTACACAAAAAGCAAATGTAAAAGCGAAACACAATGCAGAGGTAATACCGACTACCGAGCACACGGCAACACTTATACAATTCTACTTCACAGACGGCGCCGACAACACATACCCAAAACCAAGGAAAGAATACCCTCAAGGATGAGGCGGGCCTGAGGCCGAGACCGGGTCGCGCCTACCCGTCTGGTGATGAGACGCGGAGCGGCGATGGCGCCTCACTCCGAGGGCCTCGCGGACAGTGTCTGGCAGGGGGTGGGAAAGGGGCCCCCTTGGTCGCACTATCTCAGCGCGGGGGGAAACAGGAGGGGGTTGCTGATGCTCGGGGTATAGAGGATCTTTATTATCCCTGGTGTGCGTCTCCACCTCGGCCAGGTCGCGCTGTCGGCCTCCCTCGGGCGTGCAGCTCCCGGCACCGACGCGAGCACGCCCTCGTCTGGTGTCGCCGCCTTTCCACAGCTCCGTCCCCTCCGTTCCGCACACGACGAGCAGCTCCACCGCCCGCGAAGTCTTGACCCTCTGCTTCCGACTCTCCACCTCTCCGCCTCTGGACTCTCCGACTCTCGACTCTCTTCCTCTCCCCGTTGGACTCCCTGGACTGACGAACACGGTCCTTTTATCCCCCCGTAGCTTCGCCTTTGACCCCCTCCCTTTGACCTTTCACCTCGCTCCCCATTGGCCCGAGAAAAAGTGGGCGTGAAGGCTTTTTGATCCACAAATTTGCATATATCGATCGTCCTGGAGGCGGGGCCAATTCGCCCCTCGCTCACCGATTGGACGGCAAAAAGTGGGCGTGTGTCGTTTTTGATCCGTTTTTGAAGCACAAAATCCATGATTTTGTACACGCTGTTCGACGCGCGCTCTGCACGAGTCCAACACCGGTACCCACAGCGGGGCAAGAACGGTGGCGATGCTACGGTTGCGAGGTGTGACGTGAAGGTCGTGGCGGTTGTGGTGAAGCGGCGTTGTGGTTGGTGGTCGATGTTGTGGTTGGTGGTGGTAACAATGGCGGTTGGTCCAAAATAAAGATAGTAAAAGAAAAACGGCTATCCTGAAGAGTCGCAGCACGCATAAATGACATGTATTCCCACTAGACAACGGGTTTGGGCCTAACTACACATATACTTGCCGAGATACCTCACCTAAGGGACCTGAATGGTGGTTTGCGAATTTGGTAACCACAACACTACCCCCTTCCCTTTTTACAGACTCGTCCCGAGTCGTCAAATTTTCGTGTGCCATCATGTGTAGTTTTCCCCTAGTACATTTTACCTACGGATCCCTGAGTGCGACATTCATGGTATTCGTGTCCCCAAAATAAATAACCTGAGGGCTGCGTAACTACCTAAACAAACTCACTCACACGGACGACTTAAATAAAATTGCCGGCGCTGAGACAAACATGCCGGGGGCGCACTCATATTTACAGTATATCTTAACCTTAACTTACAAATTTTACACTAAACCATGGCCCAGGATCATTGAACTCTGCAAAGAAAAGCACTTAGCAGGGAGCCAGGCTGCCCACATGCAGTCTCTGGCTCAAACAATGCAGGTGACAGGGAACGTGGCTGGCTGCTCACACGCAGTCCAAGGCCTTCCCTTTTGAACTGAACGCAGTGAACCACAACGGTGCATGGGCTGCACAAACGCAGTCTCCGTGCCAGCTCAAGTAGCACACGCAATGAGCACAACGAATGGATGCATGAACACAAACACGGTGCACGGGCCGCCACTGCAGGCCCGTGTTGTAGCTGCCAACAGGGCAGTTCTTGCAGCTTGCAAACTGTTGCCTTGCGGATCCTGGCGCACATGGAAATGAACAGGGGGGGGGGGCAAAGCAAAAATTGAACGGGGCTGGTGAACCTGGGCAGTGGGCATGGCATGGCAAAGGTGAGCAGGCAAACACAGCCCGCAGAAGAAGGCCGCTGCAGGCAAACACAGCCGGCAGATGAACTGGCCGGCACAGGCCTTGAAGAAAAACAGCCAGCAGATGAACTGGCCGGCACAGGCCTTGAAGCAACACACGGCCAGCTGATGAAGTTGGCCGGCCTCCGCCTTGAAGCAAAACACGGCCAGCCGATGAAGTTGGCCAGCCTTTGCCGTTCAATGGAGGTTGGTGGAGGGAGTGCGGTGGTGCTGGCCACTTGGAAGGCGGGCTCGGACCTACCTACCTGTCTCCCTCCCACCTATCGCC
Source organism: Eptatretus burgeri (assembly GCF_056783735.1). NCBI lineage: Eukaryota > Metazoa > Chordata > Myxini > Myxiniformes > Myxinidae > Eptatretus > Eptatretus burgeri. The sequence continues at coordinate 112,480,333 of NC_140965.1, read as the reverse complement.
TTTGCCTGTCACTGTACATACCCACTCCCTTAATTTGTCAAACCCCAATTTAGCCCCAACTTATTTTTTTGTTGTTTTTATTTTTACTTCCCCACTATAAATCGTCCCCTAACCCCCTTTATCGTCCTTGTTCGGCCAACCTATCCTGTCACCTAGCCTACTCCCAACCCCTACGTTCCCTTCCCGGAGGGGCACAAGGGAGAGCTAGCGTCCTGTGTCGAGGCCCAACTCAAGCCTCCGAATGGCCTCCCCAGAGTTCGGCGATCTAACCCAAAGTGGGTCCAGCGGCCCACAACGAGAGCGAGGGGATGGATGGTGCGGAGGGGTGCACTCCTAATCTACCCTAACCATTTAACTGCTAAACTACCCCGGGGCTTTCAACAAGCGCCTCTCGCTTAAACTATTGGTTCTAACAACCCAGATTCCCGTCGCCTGTGTTGGTGTCCTTACAATTTCGGGCCTCGCCCCCCAATTTTCTCTCCGTGCCCTCACACGGTCTCCTGGCTGGGACACGTGGCTCCCTTTGGCAGGCACGACCCTCTGCCGAATCTCCCGCTATGGCACCCCCGGGCACTACACTGCCTCCGAGCCTACCAGCTCCCTAACACCGGGGAGTGCCCCCCATGGCACCTCCCCTGAAACGCACACGTGGCAGGCCGGCCTCCCGGGCCCCTTTCCGAGGGTCACCCGTGCCCACAACACTGCCCACGCGGCTAATGGCGCCCCGGGCCCCCGCACCAAGCAGCCGCATCCGTGCCCACTACTCTATCCCGGCCCCCCATGGGCCCATGGCCTACCGCGGCCGACTAGCCTGGTGCCCGGGGTACCCACTCAGCGATACTCACCTTTCGCAGCCACGCTCCCAAGCCCGTCAACAGGGCTCCTGCACCCCTCCAAATGGGTCTCGAGCCTACTTTCCCACCAACAACAAAACGACCTCCATTTTTCAATTTGACTAACCCAGCTAACTCACTTTACTCTGACCCCGGGGTCCCTTGGGCGGGAGTCACTCCTCCCCCAAATCACTCATCGCACCATGCATTCCCCATTCACTCCATACACACAGACCCGCTGGCCTCACTCACTCACCATGTACTCACCTCACAACTCTTCAGCACACTCAACGCTGAACTCTGCCATCCTCCTAACTACATCCCCTAACTAACTCGTGCTCCCACGTCATCCCTTAAACTACAGCACGTTCCTTTTAACACTACGTAGCGAAGCTACGTCCCCTCTACACATCCACAAGTCTGTCACTGTCTCCAAATAATCCCATTAATCAATTGCCTAACCTAAATCTGGCTACAATCCCTCTACCTAATCCATTCCACGGACTCCATGAGGACTTACCCCTGCCCCATGAAGTCGGTCTAGCTAAGCTAACCCTTCCCCCTAACTAGTTTCCATTCTGTGCCCCGGTAAGGGGGTCTTTCACCCCTTGCCCAGGAATCCTTTGCACCCGAAAGTGAGGCTTGCTTTTTTTTTTTTCATGCGCAGCACCTGCGCGGCAACTCAGAGCTCGCGCACTTTGCACCTGCCCGTGACGTCATGCAGCTGCACGTGTACCTCGTCCCTCCTTGGACGGTACCATCCGGCAGAGATACCCCTCCTGCCGGATTCCAACCACACGTGCAGCCATGACGTCACCGTGCGCAAAAAAAAAACACAAGCCCCACGTCTCGAGGGGTTCCCCACGCGAACACATGTGCTTTGCCCGTTGGAGCTTAACACACACGATCGCGTGGAGAACCCGTCCGGTCCAAATCCATTTACCTGCCTAAACTTTGTCCGTCCGCGGGATCGGCAAATCCACCGCGTGCGTTTCCGGACCGGGACTTCACTCTCGCAAGCGAGCACGTGGTGGTCTCGTGCGTTGCACAGCACGAACCGCGTGCTCACTGCTGGGTGAACCCGGCACGGTCCCCGAAACAACTACAGCCGCCACTCGGCTTTCTCTCTTCTCATGTCGCCGTCTCCGTCTCCATTCCACACACGCATACCTGCGTGTTACGACGCACACAGTCCACACCATCACATTCACACCGGGAGACGCGGCTGCGTGCTCCCGCATGCCAACCGACATCTCCCTCACATACCGCTCTCTCACACACACGGTCTCCCTTGCACACAGCGACCTTGCACACGGCCGTTCACTCACGCGTGCGGGGGCACTCACCCGCGGTGCCTCACTCGCACTCCGTGCCTCATCCACACACGCGGGGGCACTCAACCGCGGTGCCTCATCCACACTCCGTGCCTCATCCACACACGCGAGGGCACTCACCCGCGGTGCCTCATTCACACACACGGCGACACTCACACACGGTGCCTCTTCCACACACGGCGTGCTGGGAAGCACGCACTCCGGCACCATCGCCACCACACCACTCACACACGGGGTCGCTTCCACACACGGGGACGCACTCACGCCTTGCACCACACACACAGGGACAACTACACTGGGGATTCGTGTCCCCACAAGGGTCTCCGGGGCCTCTATACCCCCCAAGCTCTCCGTGCACCCGTCCACAGCACTCGTCCCCTCAACCTCGCAAAGCACGACCGAACTCACCTGGTCGTGACTCGCCTCAAGGGGGCATACTCCCTCCCCTCGTTCCTGGAGGAGGTCATCCAGGTGCTCGCACTGGGTCTCTACCCAGTCCGCCAGCTCACCCCCATTATCCTCCACTACCTCTGTGTGTGTGTGTGCGTCACTTACCCCGTCTTCCTCGTGTAGTCTTTCCTCTATTTTTTCTATCTCCCGTGTCTCTGCCAACTCTTCACCCTTTACCTCCCTTGTCTCAACTATTATTTCCGTTGTCGTCATTTCGTGTCTCGTCTCACACGTTTTGGTCTCCCCATTTAATTTTTCCCTTTCGGTCACCGTCGATTCCTCTGTCACGACCCTCGCCGAACACGCCCCCCGAATTATTTTTTTACCCGCCTCCACCGCGGGCCTGTCAGGCGTTGCACCCCCTTCCAGCTCGTTTGCTCCCACACGTGGAGTCGCCATTTTGAGCTCCCTGCTAACGGCCTTCATGCCCGCCTGCAGGCATCGGCCCATGTTCTGCGTCTCCCCCCGGAGCTTTTTCGTTTCTTCCTTCATGTTTGTTTCCATTCCGTTTATTTGCTTGTTCATTTCGTTTTTCATTTCATTTGTATTTGTATCCATCTTTTCGTTCATGCCTTTCATTTCGTTTGTATTTGTATCTATCGTCGTTTTCACTTCATTCATTTGCTTGTTCATGTCTTTCATTTCGTTTTTTATTTCATTTGTCATTGCCGCCAGCATGGCGCATAGCTGGGCCACGTCGGGTGCGCTTGAGTGAGCCGTTTCGGCAGGGGTTGGGGAAGGGTCTTGGTGGAGAGGGGGGGGGGGAGGTGTCATACATCGCGGCCGCTGCCGCACCCACCTCAGGCCCTGGGTTCAGTTGGGCGAGTCCGTGTTCCTGCACAATCAACATTTCCTGCTCGGGGATTCCATCCTGGACCATGGATCCTACACATTCTACATCCATTTCTAATACCCCCGGCTCCCGCTCGCCTTGAGACGCCATCTTGCTTCTCGTGAAGGGTTAATTTGCTCGCTCGTAATTTGGAGGGAATCGGGGGTCGCTTCTCTCACCCCTGGACCGATTCCCGTGAATTTAGCCGGAGACAGGAGAGCCCGTTTTCCTGTTCTCCGATACCAGTGCCGCGAGGAGGGCGATGAATTTGTATCCCACTCCTGACACCAGTGTTGCGGATTCGCGCCCGCCGGCGTGCTGACGGCCACGTAACTCGAATTGCGGCACGTCGCCCACCGGACGGACAATCTAGTCGTGACCCTCTC
>NC_140965.1:112451498-112461498 GCF_056783735.1 Eptatretus burgeri | reverse complement strand
TTAAGAGAAGCAAGATGGCGTCTCAAGGCGAGCGGGAGCCGGGGGTATTAGAAATGGATGTAGAATCCATGGTCCAGGATGGAATCCCCGAGCAGGAAATGTTGATTGTGCAGGAACACGGACTCGCCCAACTGAACCCAGAGCCCGAAATGGGTGCGGCAGCGGCCACGGTGTATGACACCTCCCCCCCCTCTCCACCAAAACCCTTCCCCGATCCCTGCCGAAACGGCTCACCCAAGCGCACCCGACATGGCCCAGCTATTCACCATGCTGGCAAAGATGAATGCGGAAATGATCGAAAAGATGGAAGCGAATATGAAAAACGAAATGAAAGGCATGAACAAACAAATGAACGAAAAGATGGATGCGAATACACAAAAGATGGATGTGAATACACAACAAATGAACGAAAAGATGGATACAAATACAAATGAAGTGAAAACGACGATGGATGCGAAGACACAGCAAATGAAAAAAGAAATGAAAGAACTACGGGGTGAGACGCAGAACATGGGCCGATGCCTGCAGGCGGGCATGAAGGCCGTGACCAGGGAGCTGGGAATGGCGACTCCACGTGTGGGAGCAAACGAGCTGGAAGGGGGTGCAACGGCTGACAGGCCCGCGGTGGAGGCGGGTAAAAAAATAATTCGGGGGGCGTGTTGGGCAAGGGTCGTGACAGAGGAATCGACGGTGACCAAAAGGGAAAAATTAAATGGGGAGACCAAAACGTGTGAGACGAGACACGAGGTGACGACGACAGAAACTTATAAATGTATAGAGACACGGGAGATAGAAAGGATAGAGGGGAGACAACACGATGAAGACGGGGTAAGTGACGCGCACACACACACGGAGGTAGTGGAGGATAATGGGGGTGAGCTGGCGGACTGGGTAGAGACCCAGTGCGAGCACCTGGATGGCCTCCTCCAGGAACGAGGGGAGGGAGTATGCCCCCTTGAGGCGAGTCACGACCAGGTGAGTTCGGTCGTGCTTTGCGAGGTTGAGGGGAGGAGTGCTGCGAACGGGTGCTTGGAGAGCTTGGGGGGTATAGAGGCCCCGGAGACCCTTGTGGGGACACAAATCCCCAGTGTGGTTGTCCCTGTGTGTGTGGTGCAAGGTGTGAGTGCGTCCCCGTGTGTGGAAGCGACCCCGTGTGTGAGTGGTGTGGTGGCGATGGTGCCGGAGTGCGTGCTTCCCAGCACGCCGTGTGTGGATGAGGCACCGCGGGTTAGTGCCCCCGCGTGTGTGAGTGAAACGGCCAGTGTGAGTGAGGCACCGCGGGTTAGTGCCCCCGCGTGTGTGGGTGAGGCACGGTGTGTGGATGAGGCACCGCGGTTGAGTGCCCCCGCGTGTATGAGTGAGGCACGGTGTGTGGATGAGGCACAGCGGTTGAGTGCCCCCGCGTGTGTGAGTAGTATGGTTTGTGTGAGTAGTGAGGCACGCGTGAGTGAACGGCCGTATGCAAGGGAGACCGTGTGTGTGAGAGAGCGGTATGTGAGGGAGATGTCGGTGGGCATGCGGGAGCACGCAGCCGCGTCTCCCGGTGTGAGTTTAATGGTGTGGACTGTGTGCGTCGTAACACGCAGGTGTGCGTGTGTGGAATGGAGACGGAGACGGCGACAGAGGAAAGAAAGCCGAGTAGCGGCTGTAGTTGTTTCGGGGACCGTGCCGGGTTCACCCAGCAGTGAGCACGAGGTCCGTGCTGTGCAACGCACGAGACCACCACTTGCTCGCTTGCGAGAGTGAAGTCCCGGTCCGGAAACGCACGCGGTGGATTTGCCGATCCCGCGGACGGACAAAGTTTAGGCAGGTAAATGGATTTGGACCGGACGGGTTCTCCACGCGATCGCGTGTGTTGAGCTCCAACGGGCAAAGCACATGTGTTCGCGTGGGGAACCCCTCGAGACGTGGGGCTTGTGTTTTTTTTTTTTATGCGCACGGTGACGCCATGGCTGCACGTGGGGTTGGAATCCGGCAGGAGGGGTATCTCTGCCGGATGGTACCGTCCAAGGAGGGACGAGGAACACGTGCAGCTGCATGACGTCACGGGCAGGTGCAAAGTGCGCGAGTTGCCGCGCTGGTGATGCGCATGGAAAAAAAAAAAAAAAAAAAAAGCAAGCCTCACTTTCGGGTGCACAGGATTCCTGGGCAAGGGGTGGAAGACCCCCTTACCGGGGCACAGGAAGGAAACTAGTTAGGGGGAAGGGTTAGCTTAGCTAGACCGACTTCATGGGGCAGGGGTAAGTCCTCATGGAGTCCGTGGACTGGATTAGGTAGAGGGATTTAGTGAGCTTTAGGTTGGGAGATAAAATTATTTATTTGGAGACAGTGACAGACTTTGAGTGTGTAGAGTTGACGTAGTTTAGCTACGTAGTGTCAAAAGGAACGTGCTATAGTATAAGGGACGACGTGGGAGCACGAGTTAGTTCGGGGATGCAGATAGAAGGATGGCAAGTTCAGCGGTGTGTGTGTTGAAGAGTTGTGGGTTGTGAGGTGAGTACGTGTATATGTTGAGTGAGTGAGGCCAGCGGGTCTGTGTGAGTGGAGCGAATGGGGAATGCATGGTGCGATGAGTGATTGGGGGGAGGAGTGACTCCTGCCCAAGGGACCCCCGGGGTCAGTGTAGAGTGAGTTAGCTGGGTTAGTCAAATTGAAAAATGGAGGTCGTTTTGTTGTTGGTGGGAAAGTAGGCTCGAGACCCATTTGGAGGGGTGCAGGAGCCCTGTTGACGGGCTTGGGAGCGTGGCTGCGAAAGGTGAGTATCGCTGAGTGGGTACCCCGGGCACCAGGCTAGTCGGCCGCGGTAGGCCATGGGCCCATGGGGGGCCGGGATAGAGTAGTGGGCACGGGTGCGCCTGCTTGGTGCGGGGCCCGGGGCGCCATTAGCCGCGTGGGCAGTGTTGTGGGCACGGGTGACCCTCGGAAAGGGGCCCGGGAGGCCGGCCTGCCACGTGTGCGTTTCAGGGGAGGTGCCATGGGGGCACTCCCGGTGTTCGGGAGCTGGTAGGCTCGGAGGCAGTGTAGTGCCCGGGGGTGCCATAGCGGGAGATTCGGCAGAGGGTCGTGCCTGCCAAATGGAGCCACGTGTCCCAGCCAGGAGACCGTGTGAGGGCACGGAGAGAAAATTGGGGGGCGAGGCCCGAAATTGTGAGGACACCAACACAGGCGACGGGAATCTGGGTTTATAGAACCAATAGTTTAAGCGAGAGGCGCTTGTTGAAAGCCCCGGGGTAGTTTAACAGTTAAATGGTTAGGGTAGATTAGGAAGTGTACCCCTCCGCACCATCCATCCCCTCGCTCTCGTTGTGGGCCGCTGGACCCACTTTGGTTATAGATCGCCGAACTCTGGAGAGGCCATTCTGAGGCTTCGTTGGGCCTCGACACAGGACGTTAGCTCTCCCTTATTCCCCTCCGGGAAGGGAACGTAGGGGTTGGGAGTAGGCTCGGTGACAGGATAGGTTAGCCGAACAAGGACGATAAAGGGGGTTAGGGGACGATTTATAGTGGGGAAGTAAAAATAAAAACAACAAAAAAATGAGTTGGGGCTAAATTGGTTTTTCACAAATTAAGGGAGTGGGTATGTACAGTGACAGGCAAAGGCGATAGGTGGGAGGGAGACAGGTAGGTAGGTCCGAGCCCGCCTTCCGAGTGGCCAGCACCACCGCACTCCCTCCACCAACCTCCACTGAACGGCAAAGGCTGGCCAACTTCATCTGCTGGCTGCCTTTCTTCAAGGCCTGTGCCGGCTGGATCGTCTGCAGCTGCTGTGCTGCAAGGCCTGTGCCGGCCAGTTCATCTGCTGGCTGTTTTTCTTCAAGGCCTGTGCCGGCCAGTTCATCTGCCGGCTGTGTTTGCCTGCGACGGCCTTCTTCTGCGGGCTGTGATTGCCTGCTCACCTTTGCCATGCCATGCCCACTGCCCACGTTCACCAGCCCCGTTCAATTTTTGCTTTGCCCCCCCTGTTCATTTCCATGTGCGCCAGGATCCGCAAGGCAACAGTTTGCAAGATGCGAGAACTGCCCTGTTGGCAGCTACAACACGGGCCTGCAGTGGCGGCCCGTGCACCGTCTTTGTGTCCATGCATCCATTCGTTGTGCTCATTGCGTGTGCCACTTGAGCTGGCACGGAGACTGCGTTGTGCAGCCCATGCACCGTTGTGGTTCACTGCGTTCATTTCAAAAGGGAAGGCCTTGGACTGCGTGTGAGCAGCCAGCCACGTTCCCTGTCACCTGCATTGTTTTGAGCCAGAGACTGCATGTGGGCAGCCTGGCTCCCTGCTAACTGCTTTTCTTTTGCAGAGTTCAGTGATCCTGGGCCATGGTTTAGTGTAAAATTTGTAAGTTAAGGTAAGATGTACTGTAAATATGAGTGCGCCCCCGGCATGTTTGTCTTAGCGCCGGCAATTTTATTTAAGTCGTCCGTGTGAGTGAGTTTGTTTAGATAGTTACGCAGCCCTCAGGTTATTTATTTTGGGGACACGAATACCATGAATGTCGCACTCAGGGATCCGTAGGTAAAATGTACTAGGGGAAAACTACACATGATGGCACACGAAAATTTGACGACTCGGGATGAGTCTGTAAAAAGGGGAGTGGGTAGTGTTGTGGTTACCAAATTCGCAAACCACCATTCAGGTCCCTTAGGTGAGGTATCTCGGTAAGTACATGTGTAGTTAGGCCCAAACCCGTTGTCTAGTGGGAATACATGTCATTTTTGCGTGCTGCGACTCTTCAGGATAGCCGTTTTTCTTTTACTATCTTTAATTTGGACCAACCGCCATTGTTACCACCACCAGTCACAACATCAACTTCAAACACCTCCCTGCTTCACCACAACTGCCACGACCTTCACGTCACACCTCGCAACCGTCGCATCGCCACCGTTCTTGCGCCGCTTGTGGGTACCGGTGTTGGACTCGTGCAGGGCGCGCGCCGAACAGCGTGTACAAAATCACGGATTTTGTGCTTCAAAAACGGATCAAAAACGACACACGCCCACTTTTTGCCGTCCAATCGGTGAGCGAGGGGCGGTGGCCCCGCCCCAGGGCGTTGGAGGGCGATCGATATATGCAAATTTATGGATCAAAAAGCATTCACGCCCACTTTTTCTCGGGCCAATGGGGAGCGAGGTGAAAGGTCGAAGGGAGGGGGTCAAAGATGAGAGGGCGAAGCTACGGGGCTGATAAAAGCGACCGTGTTCGTCAGTCCAGAGAGTAGGAGAGTCGAGAGGGAACAGAGAGTCAAGACTTCGCGGGCGGTGGAGTTGGCAAGAAGGAGCTGGTCGTCGTGTGCGTTGGAGTTGGAACGGAGGGGACGGAGCTGTGGAGAGGCGGCGAGGGCAGACGAGGGGGTGCTCGCGTCGTGCAGGGAGCTGCACCCCAGGGAGGCCGACAGCGCGACCTGGCCGAGGTGGAGACGCTCGTTGCGGGGCAATAAAAATCCTCTATACCCCGAGCATCAGCAACCCTCTCCTGTTTCGCCCCGTGCTGAGATAGTGCGACCAAGGGGGCCCCTTTCCCACCCCCTACCAGACACTGCCCGCGAGGCCCGCGGAGTTGAGGCACCATCGCCGCTCCGCGTCTCATCACCAGACGGGTAGGCCCGACCCGGTCTCGGCCTCAGGCCCGCCTCATCTTTGAGGGTATTCTTTTCCTTGGTTTTGGGTATGTGTTGTCGGCGCCGTCTGTGAAGTAGAATTGTATAAGTGTTGCCGTGTGCTCGGTAGTCGGTATTAGCTCTGCATTGTGTCTTCGCTTTTACATTTGCTTTTTGTGTAAATTGCATTGTGTTTTTCTTTTCTGTGTGCATTTGGTGGAATTGTATATGTGTGCTTCCCGTGTGCCGCGAATAAATGTGCTTTGTGTCGAACTGTTTCCCGCTTCGCTTCGTCATTTCCTTCATTGAATCCTCATCTTGCTTCACGTAAAGGGTTGGTAGTGGGCTGAATACGCCCGATAATTAATCGAACCGTCGAGGTCGACGATAACACCGCTCGGTTATCCCGATAGTACGGAACGGGTCGCTTAAGTGGCCCGTGTCCGAAGTCGACCTGCGGCGAGGTGCGATCGCCCGGTCTACCCTCCGCGTGGGTACTTAGGTAGGTCGAATTTGGCGAGCAACCCTATCCCACGCGGGGGCTGATTGGCTCGATCGCGGTGAGACCGAAAGGTCCACCCGTGACTGGTTCCCGGCGTTAGTCCGAGAGGGTCACGACTGGATTGTCCGTCCGGTGGGCGACGTGCCGCGATTCGAGTTACGTGGCCGTCAGCACGCCGGCGGGCGCGAATCCGCAACAATATGTATATATATGTATATATATGTATATATATGTATATATATATGTATATATATGTATATATATATATATTTATATATATATATATATATATATATATATATATATATATATATATATATATATGTATATATGCATGTTGCTTTATACCATTTCAGGTTATTCACTGGACTTGAACTGCTTAAATTTCAGTAAACACTGAAAAATGGGGTGTTCTAAAACTTTTGACCGGTTGTGTATGTGTCGTTTTAGCTGTATCACTCAATGGTGAGGAATCACTTAAAAAAATTCTCAGATCTTCACCAAAGTATAATCAATTCTTCCTTGTTGCATCCCCAACCTGCCCACCATGTTTTGTTGGAATCCATCCACAACCTTTTGAGATATTGTGCTATATATCCTTTTTGACCCCATTTCTCAATGCTGAAGAATCACATAAAAAATTCTCAGATCCGCACCCTTATTCAGATCTTCACCAAAATTGAGCATTGCTATCCTTGGCCAGTCACCGTCATACACAAAAAAATTCAGAACAATTGCTTGAAAATTGTGGCTAAACATCGTGTGACAAAGACAGACAAATGCTGCAGACCAACATCCTTGGCAAATTTTATTTTTGCCAAGTAACAGAGACAGACAGGGGTGAAAACATAACCTCCTTCTATCTTCGTTAGTGGAGGAAATGAGAGTTGCTGTGTGGAGTTTAGTTGATAATGCACCAATCATAGAGCTGTCACTTTCTGCATTAATATCTTTCTTAGAAATGGTTTCATACCTCCTTACAAACTGTCTTAATGATGTATGCTTGTAATCCATGACCTTTGAGCATGTGTCACTTTCGAGTCATTCAGCGTAAGTTATACCACTTGTTCACCTGCTTGTGCTTGTGGTTCGTAAAGAGTATATAATTTCAAAGTTAAAAAAAGAAGTCTTTCCAAATACACTTTTATCTTTCATTGCGGATGGTTCCAGATTCCAAATATTTTCACACTGACTGACTTCGTTTCCCCAATAGGATAATATGGTAACCACCCTGAGTCATCAACTCCATTGATCTATGAGGCTCCCATTTTGAGCATTCCCTCGTATAAGCGAATAGAAAGTAACAATTGAATAATAATTATCATAATAAAAGAATGCACTGATTGTTTGGAAAGTGTTGTTTATTTGTTTGTTTGTTTATAACTCATGCAGGTTTTGTATAACCTTCACTAAATGAGGCATGCCAAAGGGGGTCAGTGTCATGATACCCTCCTTAGGGGGTCAGTGTCATGGTTAATGTCAATAAATCATGAACAAACATTCCCCTCCTGGATCTTCAGAATCATCACAGTTGGAAAGGGTTGCTTTTCGCATTTCGGCTTTTTTTGGCTGCAGAGGGATTGGGTCGGGGGAAATTGTGTTGATACGATATTTCACACCCTCATTGAAAGTCACGAGGGTGTAATGTGCAGCTGCAGAAAAGGTTTTCGAGTAGCTGTAGAATCACACAACAATGTCAAAATGGAAGGCAGGTTTCACGAAAGTGTCATTGGGCTATGAAAACACAAAAGCCTTATGCTCATCGCAAGGAACAGTCATCGAAAAGACATTATGTAATGACAAAAAAAACTTTTTCTTTACATAGTCTCAGGCTTGTGGAGGAGCTAAAGTACAAATCATGCATGCACATGCAGATAAATTCATGAGACAATACCGGACTTGACTTCAGACAAGCACAGTTCCTGAACTTTGTGGATGGGGGGGACCACTCCGTGTTCTGGTGACGCCATCTGTTGTGGTTTTGTGAACCTTTTTGAGAATCATCACACTATGAAGTCAGCTTTAATAAACATGATCCATGTTGACATTTCAAGGTGTTTCGGATACATTTTGCTCCTTATAATAATGATAAAAATACAACAAGATCGACGATGGCCCACGATTTTCTTGCACCTTCCTACCTATGATTACATAATCTTGTTTGATTGGAAGTGCAAAATACTTCAATGCTGTGATTTTCACCAATATAACATCATTGTGTAACTGGACGTGTTAACCATGTCTTCTGTGATGCTTTGCTTCAGGCATTTTCCTTTTGTTTTTTTTTTTGTTTTTTTTTCCATCTGGGGACTGCATTATCTATAAAATCTGCTTCTTTAAACTCAAAACACAGTGTGGCAAGCTTTATTCCGTGGGCCTTCGAGGCATTGGAGATCGCATTTAGAATGAGGTGCTCTCGCATTCAGCTTCCCTGTCGACTCATACAGGTAAGTAGCGGTCCTTCTTTGGGTCAGCTTCTTCATATTTACACGAAGCAGTGTACCTGCACCCTTTCAAATTTTGTTGTTATTCCTGCAACTTTGTTTGCCCTTTGTGCTCTAAATTGTTACTGCTTTGAAATAATATTTTCATTGGCTCCTTACTCATGTCCCACTTATATCGATATTGTTGTTTTTCATTGGCTCTTTCCTCTTGTTTGACTTATTAGCCAGCAAAAGGCAAAGTGAAAAGTGGGGTTAAGCAAATGGTTAACTTGTGTCAGTCTGTCTGTCCCCAAACGGCAGTTTGTGATTGAGAAACAATTCAATTTACATTGAATGGTATATTTTGAACACGAATGTCCGTGTCTTTGCGAGAGCCGTAACTTACGAATCCAGCGTGAGGAGGCCGAGCCGAACGAGGTGACTCGCATTTGTCTGATAATTCTTCATTTTAACCAATGCTAGAATTTTTTTGATGTTTCGTGAGGATCCGAGAGGTAAGAATTATGTTTTTCTTTTCATGTTTAAAGTGATTATTTTCAAAAGTTCGAAAGAAATAGATTCGATTTTAACGTTATTTTTCGCTTACAAGTGTGGCTTTCTTTGCTACTGAACTCGTCTGTGTTTTCTTCGTAATTTATAACATCGGACTCTCTCAAAATGTGTTGTTTTTTTCTTTTTCCTGTCACATATTGAGTCTGTTTAAAAAGGCAGAGTAAAAATTATCTGTTTCTTATCCCAAAATATAATATTTACGTTGTTTTATCACCTGATTCCGTACATAACGCTGACGCCAAGCTCGAAATTCGAACGTGTATTTTTAGTTGTAAAAAACACCTGATGTTGAACACGTCCTCAACCATTTCTCGGATATGCATTTACTGATGTTGTTCAAACTTGGCATACAGATAAAGAATGATGGCTTTACATGTTCACGTCATTTTTTGCCAAGATCATATCCAAGATGGCCGACTGGTGGCCATTTTGTAACTTAAATGTGTCCCCAACCATTTCTCAGACATACATGGTCCGATTTTGTTCAAACTTACCACAAGCTCAGAAGTTGATGAAGTACACGTGAACCTCACTCAAGTTCAATCCGGGGATTGTCGTCAGGGTATTTTCATCCACCACCTGAGCCTTTAAAGATCACTTTTTTGGTTTTTCATTAAAATGCAATCTCATTGGTTAACAGATATCATGTGACATGTATCATGGCCAAAGGCCAGCACACCTAATTAGCCGAGCTGTGTCGTTCACTCACTGGCTCACTGCACAGCTGTCCTGACTTCACGCACAATTGGAACCAAACTAAACAAATAATGTGTTCACCGTTTTAGTTCTGCTGTAAGCCAAAGCCCTCTGCGACCACAAATGGTGTGCAGTACGTTCTTATTCACAATCATCATGCCATGGCCATCACGTGAAGATGTATATCAAACAAATAATATTCATCGGATGTC
>NC_140965.1:112433998-112448998 GCF_056783735.1 Eptatretus burgeri | reverse complement strand
GAGGGTAGACCGGGCGATCGCACCTCGCCGCAGGTCGACTTCGGACACGGGCCACTTAAGCGACCCGTTCCGTACTATCGGGATAACCGAGCGGTGTTATTCGTCGACCTCGACGGTTCGATTAATTATCGGGCGTATTCAGCCCACTACCAACCCTTTACGTGAAGCAAGATGAGGATTCAATGGGAGAAATGACGAAGCGAAGCGGGAAACAGTTCAACACAAAGCACATTTATTCGCGACGAACGGAAAGCACACATATTCAATTCCACCAAAAGCACACAGAAAAGAAAAAAAACACAATGCAATTTACACAAAAAGCAAATGCAAAAGCGAAGACACAATGCAGAGCTAATACCGACTACCGAGCACACGGCAACACTTATACAATTCTACTTCACAGACGGCGCCGACAACACATACCCAAAACCAAGGAAAGAATACCCTCAAGGATGAGGCGGGCCTGAGGCCGAGACCGGGTCGGGCCTACCCGTCTGGTGATGAGACGCGGAGCGGCGATGGTGCCTCAACTCCGCAGGACTCGCAGGCAGTGTCTGGTAGGGGGTGGGAAAGGGGCCCCCTTGGTCGCACTATCTCAGCGCGGGGGGAAACAGGAGGGGGTTGCTGATGCTCGGGGTATAGAGGATTTTTATTGTCCCGCGACGAGCGTCTCCACCTCGGCCAGGTCGCGCTGTCGGCCTCCTTGGGGTGCAGCTCCCTGCACGACGCGAGCACCCCCTCGTCTGCCCTCGCCGCCTCTCCACAGCTCCGTCCCCTCCGTTCCGACTCCAACGCACACGACGACCAGCTCCTTCTTGCCCACTCCACCGCCCGCGAAGTCTTGACTCTCTGTTCCCTCTCGACTCTCCTACTCTCTGGACTGACGAACACGGTGGCTTATATCAGCCCCGTGGCTTCGCCCTCTCATCTTTGACCCCCTCCCTTTGACCTTTCACCTCGCTCCCCATTGGCCCGAGAAAAAGTGGGCGTGAATGCTTTTTGATCCATAAATTTGCATATATCGATCGCCCTCCAACGCCCTGGGGGCGGGGCCAATTCGCCCCTCGCTCACCGATTGGACGGCAAAAAGTGGGCGTGTGTTGTTTTTGATCCGTTTTTGAAGCACAAAATCCGTGATTTTGTACACGCTGTTCGGCGCGCGCCCTGCACGAGTCCAACACCGGTACCCACAGGCGGCGCAAGAACGGTGGCGATGCGACGGTTGCGAGGTGTGACGTGAAGGTCGTGGCGGTTGTGGTGAAGCGGCGTTGTGGTTGGTGGTTGATGTTGTCGTTGTGGTGGTAATCATGGCGGTTGGTCCAAAATAAAGATAGCAAAAGAAAAACGGCTATCCTGAAGAGTCGCAGCACGCATAAATGACATGTATTCCCACTAGACAACGGGTTTGGGCCTAACTACACATGTACTTACCGAGATACCTCACCTAAGGGACCTGAATGGTGGTTTGCGAATTTGGTAACCACAACACTATGTATATATATATGTATATGTATGTATATATATATATATGTATATATATGTATATATATGTATATATATATATATATATATATATATATATGTATATATATATATGTATATATATATATATATATATATATATATATATATATGTATGTATATATATATATGTATATATGTATATATATATATATATGTATATATATATATATATATGTATATATATATATATATGTATATATATATATATATATATATATATATATATATATATATATATATATATATATATATATATATATATATATATATATATATATATATATATATATATATATATATATATATATATATATATATATATATGTATGTGTATATATATATATATATATATATATATATATATATATATATATATATATATATATATATATATATATATATATATATATATATACATTCAACATTATTCTGCTGTGTAATATTATTCACAATGTTTGTGATGTGAAAGGAGCATCATCCTGCTGTTTTATAACACAAGGACCTTGACTTGGTATGATTGCTTTAACTGCAGCTGAATAATTTTGTCGCGGTACTTTGCTGTTGTGAAATTTTACTGTTTTACAATTATTCTGACGTCATGGGAGATAGACGATCAAAGCAAACGTTTTATTCGATTTGTAAGTGTCCAACCTTGTACTTCTGAATGTAATAAGGGCTAAATTGCCCTGAGAATCAATAGCATCTCTTGACAAGAGTTAAAAGGGGTTAAAGTTCAGCTTCTTTTCCAAAACAGATATTTTTTCTTTGTTTAATTCTGGTTTTGTCATGCCTCACTCTTCCAGATATATATTTTTTCCTCATGATCCCATTCAAGTCTTACAAGACTAGAAATTATTGGTTTTACTAAAATATCCTTCTTGTCTGTCTCCAATATTTCTATTTCCATTGACTCCATCCTTTTTCTCCCACTTCTGTGTCTGCATTGCCTTGCTCTTCTTTTCACTCCTTCAACTGCATTGGTTCACTACAATCTAGCTTCTACCATTGTACTTCCCTCAAGTCTACTCCACTTGCTGGGGCTTCAGCATCTTGCTTGATAATTTCTGCCCCCCTCCCCCTTCCCATGTTCCCTTCCTTTCTCATCCTTTGTTCACCCTTTCTCAATAGCTTTTTCTTTCGTGGATTGACCTTCTTCCTGAACTGTTGTTTCGCTTTTCCATGAACCATTCCATTTTTTTAATGAACAAACATTTTTGTTACTAGTTTGTCAAAATGACTGTCTTGAGCTCATGTGAAGAACCGTACATCACCAGAGCCTTGTTGAGTCCTGGTTGTGCAAGGTAATGCAATCGTATCAGTTAAGTTTGTATTAGTTTCCTTTTTGGAATTTTTTTTTTTGTTGTTGCCAAAAGAAAACTAGGATCATGGAAAAGCAATAGTTAGATTTAAATGCAGGACAGGCAAGTAATAACAAAACATTGAAACAGTTGTGGAGTTGCACACGTGACACACTCACGATGAGGCATCCCTTTATTACTACTCATGTGATTAAAGGAAAAACAACCATAAAGAGGCAAAAAGAGGTGAATCCAAACAAAATGTTTGCAAACATGAATAAATAATAAGAAGCATAGTAGAAGAAGGGGAAGATGAAAAATGAATTCATAGCAGCAACAAAACAGTATATTTTATTTCTGTGAAACGGGAAGTTGACGGAGCTGCCTTTGCATCGATTAAAGCACTCGAGAGTGAATCATGAAGTGCGGACTCATACCTCACATATCCAAAGGTAAAGAAAAAAAGGTATATGATGTGCCAAATAAATAATAATAATAAAAAAATGCTTTTTAATAAAAGTGAAATTATTACTCAATTTTCACTAATCCACGCTTTAGTTTCTAAGTACGACACGTCCGAACGTCTACAGATTTTAGTTCCTTTTTAAATTCAACCAAATGTTTAACAAGTCGATGATGGATTATTATCAAATTCCATTAATTTATTTTCGTATTTTTGCCGTTAGTCGTATTGTTGATGTAAAAGGTTACATTACATAAAAGGTTACATTGATGTAACACATTGTTTTACATTGGACATTGTTCTCGTTATTTTATTTCGGATTCCATTGTAATTCCAGATACGTCCCTCAGCAGGCCACAGGCCTTACCACGTTGGCCCGGTTCATTTGCAAACAAGTTCAGGTCCATGCATTTTTCATCTGCGAACTGCAGCTTTCTATATTTATTCACTGGCCTGGGTTTCAACACCTCTTATCAGTCTTGCAGGTTCCTGGTGAAGATTTGCAGCGATGCTTTTCACTGACGGACTGATCCTCAAGCTGGTTCATTTCAGGTCCTCAATTTTCTGTCCTCACAGATTTTCAATTATAGACGAGATGGCCTACTAGTTCACCTCCTTTTCAATCACTTTGCTCATGTTCGATTTTCTCTGGAAGACTTTTTTAATCAAACAGTCTGGAGATTATATTTTATTTATAAGTGGAGGAGTGTTCCTCAGATGACACATTATCAAAAGTTTCCTGTTAGGCTGAGGGAAAGGTTATACAAAATGGTAATTACACCTTTCTCCTATATGGAGTGGTGGTTTGGGCCTTGGGAAAGGAAGAGGAGAGATGAAGGCAGAATATGGCTGCTGATGCTGAGAAAGCTATTGGGATCTCTCTGAGGGAAAGGAAGAGCAGTGAGGATAACAAGATGTGGACAAGAGTAAGGGATATTTTCCAAGGAAGGCATGTATGTGTTGGATTGGGCATGAGCTCAGGTGTCACGAGGGGGTGTAGTCAGTCAGGACCTTGATATAGTTGCGAGTAAGGGGAAGCCAAAATTGAGGTGGAGGGAGGTGATGGAGAGGGACATGCAGAGAAGTGTGGGTGCCAGGGTCAGCATCATGGGGGGGCATTCGTGGGCCATGCCACCCCCCCCCCATATTCGTTATTGTGCCCCTCCCACCCACCCGCAGGCCAAGTCTTTGGTGCCAAGCTTTGCGTTTTATGAATTAATTTATATTTATCATATTAAAAGTGAAAACCTTTTTGCTGAATGAAATGAAATAATAACCAAAATAAGAAAAGAAAAAAACCCGCACCTTGTTGGTCATATTTGCATAAGATCACATTTGGGAAAGTAGTATGCTCATTGGTCTAGTGCTTGAGCGATGACCTACTGGTTTGATTGGTTGTCATTACGTCAAGATAAGTGCATGCATTACATGCAGTTTGCATTAGCAAGTCAGACGGCGCTTTGCGCCAATATGTTTCAGTGAGAGCAAGCAACTATCAGACTGTGCTTTGAACAGAAATGGATATAAGAAAATGGCGACACAATGCTGCTTCTTCAAGGCCTCCTCCAGCTCCACCAACGGAAGAGGGAGCAAATGCGCCCAGCACGGCCACCTCTGAAGAGCAAGAGGATCATTCTGCGAGCAGCCATGATGCACCCGCTAGCTTAAGCGCTAGATGTGGAAGACAACCCATAGTCATAGATGACCTCGGGACTGACCAGCCCAACCAAGTCGTCTTACAACAGTACCTTGTCAGCATTTTCAGTGGTAGGAAGCGTTAATTTGTCTCCGCTTGGTATCACAACCGAGACTGGCTTGAATACAGTGTCAAGGCCGATGCAGCATTTTGTTTTTGCTGTCGGCTGTCTTGCACCACTCGGTGATCTCAGACACTGGATGCCTTTGTGAGTGTGGGCTTTCGTTCCTGGAAAAATGCTGTGGAGAGAGATCGGGGATTTCATAAACATGAATCTTCAAAGGAGCATATCTCTTGCTATACACTGTGGAAGGAGAGGGAGAGGCGTGTCAAAAGTGGAAAGGAGATTTCAACACTTGTCAACGCAGAACAATGACGAAAGAACAGGTATTATGTTTCCTCTCTCATCGATGTTGTTGGATTTTTGGTGAAAAACCAGTTGCCTTTATGAGGGAGGATAGAGGCTTTTGATCACATGTCGGGGGGGCGGGGGGGGGAGTGGATTTTTCCTTTCCTTACTGGACTATACGATTAAAAAGGACCCTGAATTGGCTGATGATGTGAAAACGATCCCTCGCAACGCCACATACACCTGTCACGACATGTAAAGTGAACTCATAAGTACACTCAGCAGTGTGTACTTGACAAAAAGACAACACGTGATGGTGTACATATGCACTTCATGTTTTTATTAGAGATCAAGCCCAAGACGGCTGACTGGTGGCCATTTTACTTGAAAAAACTCGATGTTGAACATGTCCTCAAGCATTTCTCAGACATGCATTTTCTGATATTGTTCAGACTTGGCACACATATGTCCTATAATGAATGAGAGCTTACATATTCAAGTCGTTTTTTTTTTCTAGATCAGGTTCAAGATGACTGACTGGTGGGCATTTTAGTTGTAAAAAAAACACCTGATGTTGAACACATCCTCAACCATTTCTCGGATATGCATTTACTGATGTTGTTCAAACTCGGCATACAGATAAAGAACGATGGCTTACATGAACACGTCATTCAGAGAGAGTCTGAACCACATAAGTACACTTCATGTGGAAGAAAGTGCCTTCTCAATTACTTGCATTTCAATTTCAGAAAAATATAGATAAATCGTTGTTTCTGGCAACACCCAACTTCAGTCGCTCCAGCAGTCGCTGGTTTCCTTCGTCTTTTTAATGTTGAATTTCACATTAACGGTACTTGTGCGTCATTTTATGTATATTTTGTACATTTTCTGTCAATGTAAGTCTTATTTTGAATTTTAAAAAATGCTAATTAAAAAAACAAAAATTTTGATTATTTTTTCCTTAAAATTGAGATAGCATTTGACTTGAGATAGCATTTAAACAAAAACTTGACCTGATTGAGCGAAATGAGATACATTTATAAATTCAGCATGCAAAAAACATATGAGAACCGTTGAGAAAACCTAGACCTCTGAAATGACGCAGACCAGTGTTATCATTCGATTTGTGAAGGAGTCACATGAGGTCACAGAGCGCCCTGCTAACCATAGCAACAGCTGGCAAAGGTGATGAACAGACATTAACAGAGACCATTTTGGCAGAGCTAAAAGAAGTTGGACTGGACACATCAAAGATTCTAAGCCAGGTATTTGATGGAGTTGCTCTGATGTCTGGGAAGCATGGTGGCATCCAGAAGCTATTGCAAGAGAAACTAAGTCGTGAGATACCTTATATAGACTGTCTTAACCACCAGCTACACTGAGTGGTGGTGCACGCAATGTCAGCAGAGACAGCTGTCGTGGACTTTATTCATGTGTGTAATGCCCTCTACATATTCTCCAAGAAGCCCACAATTGCTGTGCACTATAAGGGTGTGCATCTGAAACACCTTCTGGAACAGAGATGGATGGGACATCTTGCCACTGTGTCAATCATTCTAAAATCCTTCAATGACAGAACATCTCTTTTGCCTGAGATTGAGTCTGTGCTGGCATATGGTGTAGAGATATGAATGGAGGCTGTGGGCCTGCTGCGTGAGATGACTGAGCCCAGTTTCTCATTCATTGCCAAGTTAGTGCACACAGTTCTTGCCCTGTTGGACCCACCAAAGAAGCTTCTACAGAGAGAGGACACTGACTTGATGACAGGTTTAAGTATCGTGGCTAGTGCAACAGCTTGTATACGGAAGCTCCGTTGTGATGAGGAGTTTAATAAGGTGTGGGACATGGCCACGGCTGCCAGCGCATCACTGCGACCCACTATCCCCAAACGGAGACGCAAAGCGAACACGAATATGGATGAGTATGTCGTTATGGGAACTACAGGACACAGCGATGATGATGAAAAAACAGAACTTCAGAGACTGTACTGCAACACTATTGATTCAGTGCTTGGAGAGATGGATCACAGACTCAGCGAGTGCAACTCAAAGTTGGCGAGTGCACGTGTGGCACTGGATCCAGAAAGTGATACATTTCTTGATGTAAAGGCTGGAAAGCATATAATGGACCTGTCACAATCGCCTATAATTGAGACAGAGTACGAAGTTGCTAAACAGTTTTTCAGCTCACAGAAACAATCACAACCAATGGAAGGGGTTTGGTGTGTTGGTTGTTGACGGAAAACTCTTATTATCAAGCATTTACATCATAGATTGACTTGCAAGCATGAATAAATAATTCCTGACAAATAATTCCCCCCCCAACGGTTACCTGAATGCCCCCCCCCCAAAAAATTAGATTTATTCTGATGCCGAGTCTGGTGGGTGCAGAGGGAGGATGCTTTGGATAGAGTGGTTTGGAGAGGTAAAACCTGTTAGTATATGCAGATATGTAGCTAAATAGTAATTCCTTGAATTTTTGATAGAGATTTTGGATACTTATGGTTTTTCACTTAGCGATATCACAAAGGACACAAAAAAAAAACTTTCAAATTTTTTCATTTATTGGTCATGACAAAATCTGAGATTGTAGCCACAGAGAGGCAGAAATCGAGGAATCCTCATATCTTGGCTTCAAAATTACATAGATGCATGAGAAAAACATTTTATGTTTTTGGCACAATGAACCAATTGCAATCATAATACATATGAAAACAAATGAATGAAAAAGATGGCAGCCATATTTAAAACAAAATGGCTCATATTTCTAATATGTACCAGGAACCACCAAGGATCCATCTGATTATGATCATGCAAAGAACATCCTTCATGTTTTGACAATGTCCATTTGATGGGTGGAAGTGTTTGGAAACATTCTCTTTTGCCAACATTGTCATCAATATTGATACTTCAGATGGCAGAAATTCATTTCATGTTACAGCTATGGCTGTGTACAAAAGTGAACCAAATTATCGTGATGCGATGGCAGAGTCAGTAACACCCACAAACAATATATCGTCTCGGTCTTTGAAAGATGTTCCAAACACAGTTCTACCTCTCAAACTAAGTAAGGTCATGGGGAAGCCCCAAACCTCATACCAGTCCACATTTTGAGGATTTCAATGAAACGGAAGACCAAGAAGGAACCTGAAGAAGTAAAGAGCAAAGATGGAGTTATCAGAAGGAAGGTGGATAGGATTCAGGTTTGAGCCACTACTCAATAACCCTCAAAACCCATCAAGGTGTGCAGCCAAGTGAGCCTTACAGAAAAATTTTTCTGCAAGAATTTATTTCTCCTCAGAGAGGGATAATGAAAGTTAGAAAGCAACAGCTGAACTCCTGAAGTCTGAACCACATGACACAGTGTGGCTGTTGGTGCACCATTACCATCATTGTGTTGCCATTTCCAATCAATCAATTTCCTGAACATTTTGAAGGTCTCCAGGAGAGTATTGAGTTTCCCCAACCTGTTTTGGTCTGGGGAGGGTATAATTATGTTATGTGTACTTCAACAACTCGACACAACCCATCAAAATTGGACAAGGTTGATGCACTCTCACTTGTCAATTTACCAGCACATGAGTGGACAACCCTTACCACTGATCTCTTACAACTGTACAATCTCAACAAACTAGTGAGAGAAGACAACCATGATAATACTGAGACAAATCTTTGTTTGGCTGGATATGGAATTGCACAAAAGTGTGTGAAAGATCCCTTTCCTGGATCCACAGTTCCATGGCAAAGTTATAACTCGTCATGGTCCATTTCACACAGTCCGGTGTGCCTTACGGTGTTTTGGAGCGACTCTGGACAGCAGCAGTAGTCTAGATTAGCCATGGGAGGAAGTTGGGCTGAACAGTAGTATAACTGTGGTACAAATACTGAGTGGAAAACATCACAACAGAGTCTTGGATGCTCATCAAATATCTCTACCAGTTCTATTCAATTTGTGGATTGGTGCATTCTTTCAACAAAATCCAGCACTGCAAAAAGAAATGACAAACTATTGAAGATTTGAGTGTAGCACGCCGAAAAGGACTTGATGTAGATTTATTTCATCATGAGCTACTGAATGTATTTGACAATTGAAAGCTCATGGATCAGTTGCACGAGTTTGATCAGAAAAATGCAATGTATCTTGTGTTTAAATGGGCACGCATGTACTGTACATGAAGCGATTCATCCATCTGCTGCAGTTCATTTGAGGCACATGGGATCCCAATTGGCTCTTGCGTCTTGCTTTGATGGAAAAGATGTGTGTCCGCTTCTTCATGTTCAATGGACATGACTTTGCCCAGAACATTCCAGAACATGTTGCTCACACGCATCAGCTCATGAACATCGATTCACACATATGACACGAGTTTGAGAACGGTGAGTTTGCAGTCAATACAAATTCTGTTCTATTCACGTCAAGTGGTCTGGATCAAGCACAAGAACAAAGTACGCAAAGGAGACAGTGCCATCTCTGGAATAGCAACTGATTCATAAACTTTGCTCAAATACTGCCTGAGTTCGCCGGAACACAGGCTCACTGGAGAGACTGAACATATGCTGAATATCGTCCAGACTGGGGAAAAGGAAGCATCATCAACATTCTGCATCAAAAAATGCCTGCCATAAAAAAGCACGAAAGCAATTCAAAGATGTAATTGCACAGGTGATTCCCTTCAATACATCAAACAATGATGATGGATCTGAGCTGAGATGAGTCAACTTCATCACGAAACAGTGAAGCATGACAGCTTGGACCTGGAGGCATTTGTAAAAAAGGCCCTTGTCACATTTGTCGAAGAAAGGGTCAATGGAGAGAAACACTTTTGTGACAAAATGCCCCAACTCGAGCGTCTAAGTTAGAGTGATGGATTCAAAACTGTGAAACTCAAGACATCCTCAGAAGTGATTAGTTTGAAAGCAACACATTATTTGTTCACTTGCTTCTCATTGCAAAATCTTCCAGAGAACTGGATCTGGAAGGCATCATTGGAAACCATGCTGACTTCAATGCCACAATCATGAAGTCTGATGGTTCTTCACTGCCAAGTCCCAGTAAATACACTCTCATTTACGAACTACAAAACATGGTGATAGACACATTCATGTCGGAGGACCGAAACATCCCTTCATGAGGATTCGCGCCGCAATCACGATTCATTACATGTTTCAACCAGCATTATATTCGATGGCATGGCCTTCGTATACATTAACTGGTTGTTCACAAAATCCATATTCAGAACTGCAAACACCTTTCTGCGTTCCTTGTCTGCTCCATCTACAGGAAATCTTGTAAGTACTGTGAAACATATGCACCGTTTGATGACTACAATGTTACCACTTTGCTGAAACACCAAACTCGACAGTGACAAACGGCAAGCAGATCATCTGACATGATGGTGGTATAAAGTTAAAGATACCATAGATCAAGGATTTCAAGATATTTCTGAGCATTAAAGAAAATAAAACCAACCTTGTGTTGTATCTATCACAGCAGGCTGTATGATTGTGCAAGCTGTCAATCACTACCGATGCACACAAATGTGTCCAATCTTCATGACCAGATTATGGTAAGAATTGGTGGCAAACAGGAGGAAGCAGACACACTCCTGATTCTGTATGCAGTCATGGTGAGTAGTTTTGTTAAGACTCCACACACACTTTGCTTTGGATGCAAGAGCTGAACCCTGAAATCACTTCCATGATGCAAGAAATCACTGCCATGATGCAATCACTTTGGATGCAAGAGCTGAAATCACTGCCATGATCATGGGTACTGGAGACCAACGATGACAGACAAAACTCAAGCCCGTATATGATGCACTTGGCCCAGTAAAAGCAGCAGCATTACCGGGATATCATTATGTGACTAATGCTGACGTCAATGGTCACATCCAAGGCAAGGGTAAACCCACTTGTTTCAAAGGCTTTCTGAAAGCTGGTGAATATGTCATCAGTGCCTTTGCTGGGCTTGATGTTGCTTTCTGGCTGTGAAAAAGTTTGTGTGTCAACTCTTCCACCCAGATTTCTCATCAGCTATGGCATTCAGGCGACACACGTTCAAACAGCTAAAACCTCACCAAGGCGAAGAAAAATTACTTCGTTTTACATTTCTACAAATCCTCTGATATACATCACCTTGCCATGACTATGAGGCCTTTTGAAAGGTGGTCATTGAATCCCCTCCTGCTCAGATGATTCAGCTCATTAGAAGAATGCGTCTGGCATGTGATGTACAAAGTTAAGTGAGCGTCCAGATAAAGTCTTCTCTTGGGTGATTATAAAAGCAGGATCCATTCCCATTATAGTCCTGCATAAACAAGTGACTCATTTCATGAGAACTACTCCTATGTTATTGTTGGTTGAATTAGTTTCTCTCTGCCACCAGAAAGGATTTATTCACCGAAGAAGAACCCAAACCTTGTATAAGATAAACAATGTGGATTTAAAAAAAAATCATTCATTCTTACAGCATCATAAGAGTAAATTTGGTCAGAGAGAATGAATTTATCAGGATGTTATTTGTAAGATTTATCAAAGTTTCAATAATTCAATAATGCCTCATCACGAAGTGATTCATGTACTCTGAATATGTCTTGTCGGGCTAATTTCCAGCAGCAAAAGCACATGAGAGAAAAATTGTGACTTAGAAAGCAAATTTTCAAAATTAGGTAATATTAGTGGTGAACTGTTAATCCTGAACGTTTTGACACCTTGATTATAGAAATATGACAAGCAGTGATGAAATGACAGTTATTTGAAGAACCGTATTCCCATGTCAAATTTTTCAATTTAAGACGTCAGACACCGAATCGGAGAGCTTTTGTTTAAGCGCTGCTGGCTGGCTATTGCAAGAATTTTACTAATCCAACATTACATTTCTTATTCATGGATGAATCATCCAGACATGGAGGTAAAAAATTTATATCTGGGGCTCGTAAGATGCAATCCTATTTTGGCTCTGTACAGATTTTGATGCCCTAATGATCTAAATATATACAAGCCCTATTGTATTTATTTCTCTGTCACACAGGAAGTGACCACACGTTTACGGAAGTGACCTCGCGTTCGTAACTTGAAAGGAAGCACGTGCGATATCAGTGTTAGTGCCATTAGCCATTTTGTTTCCACTCAGGAAAGGTGAATTTTTGCCATCCAAAACTTTTACCACATGAATCTGAATCTGTGTTTATTGCATGCCCATTCCGGTTGTTTTACACTTCTGGTGTAAACTTTGAGAACTCTGTCAACAATGTTGTGCAGACTTGGTGAGGGGATACTTGAAAGATCTTGATTTTTTTTTTTGATTCCTGTGATCCGAATCACTGCTCTCCTTCATTCTTTGATTCCTCCTTTTTTTCCCTGCATTTGGAATAAGCTCCCACTCTCTCTTCAATCCCATTCTTCCCTCCAGGCATTTAAAACAGCCGTTCACCACCACCTCTTATCTTCCCCCATCCAAAACCTCGATCTTTTCTACCTCCATTAATCCATCCCAAACCCACCTGCTTCAAATTCCATGCTTTCCTTCCTGAAAGTCCCTGTAATATCCATCTTGTATACCCCATGTTCGCTGCCACATCCCTCTCCCGTCAACAGATCTCTTCATGTTTCTGTTTCCCACTGTTTTGTCCTTCCTTCCCACCCCCTTCTCTCCTGCCCCCCCTTGTTGTGTGTTAAGTGTGTTTGCACTCATACAAGCTTCAACAATGTATACAAAAAAAATTCAACCAGCGAATTATTTTTGAGGTCAACTTAGACCAAAAGGTCAACATAGGCCCAAGGTCAACAACTAAGGTGGTATTTCTAAAATCCTCAATTTTCATCTGATTGATTTGAAGTTTGAAGAGGATTTATATTTCAGGTTACTGAATTGAACTAGTGAGTTATTTTGGAGGTCAACATTGACCAAAAGGTCAACATAAGCCCAAGGTCAATAACTTAGTTGGAATTTTTAAATTCCTCAATTTTTATCCGATTGACTTGAAATTTGAAGAGGATTGATATTTCAGGTCAATGAATGTAAGGTAAGTGGAAGGACCTTAAAGTCCCTGTCGTGTCCATTTTGTATTCCCCATGTTCCCCGCCCCATCCCTCTCCCTTCCATCGATCTCCAAATGTCTCTGTTCCCCACTCTTTTGTCCTTTCCTCTCCCACCCCTCTTGTCTTATGCCCCCTCCCCCCCCCTTGCTGGGCATTGTGTGTTTGCCCTCATATGAGCCTCGACAATGTACACAAAAATATATATATATTGCCATTTTATAAAATTAGGTCAGCAATATGAAAAGAGTGTGTTTGACTGAATGGGGAATAGAGTTAAGATGAAACTGTTGAAGTCAACATGAGAATGACAAATAGAGAGCCACTGAAGTACAAATTGTTTCATGGTATGATTGCATATCCACGAACATGAATCATTAATCTGCATGACAGAATAATTTAGAGATACAGAAGGAACTTTGACTAAGCAGGCCATTTGGCCCAGCAAGCCTGTGCTACATCAACACCACAATATTATTCACACCATGGTATACAGTATATAATTTGAGAAGTATGAGTATTTGTCTGTCTGTTTTGTTTGTCTGTTTCTTTTTTTGACTTCTCTGCATTCCAAAACTGCTGGATGGGATGAGTTGAAAACTTGTGGTTGTACTCATTGGGTGCACAGGAATGTTTTACAGGGTAAAATAAAAAAGTTATAGTTCTGGGGATTCAGGGTGAGGGGTGGACCCCAATTCGTTTCGTGAGCATGACCTGGTGGAAGCCAGTACTAATAGTCATAAATCATGGTGGTTGTGTAAAATTTGACTTGAAAGGTGAGATCACCAAGGTGTGTGTGTGTGTGTGTGTGTTTTCATATATATATATATATATATATATATATATATATATATATATATATATATATATATATATATATATATATATATATATACATGTCTTCAATGTTTTCACATATATCTTTCTATCTATCTATCTATCAGACCCACCTCATGAATGTTAGTGTGAGCATTGCCACGGATTATGTCTCACACGGTAAAACCGCATAATCCGCAAAGAGCATCCGTTCGTCTGGCACCCAAATGATTGTTCCCACAAAAGCAAATCATTCAACCAGAAGGCACGTGATGCAATTGGCGGGTAAATCGAAACATGTGGAGTGTGATGAGAACTTCCCTGATCTCCATTGGACACAGTTCTACACACATATACTGTGGAGGAAAAAGGCACATTCAACCAAGAAGTTACAAGATCTATTCTTCTAATCTTGTTATAAACAAGCAAGAGCAGATCCAGTCTCATGGGATGTTTCACCCACTTTCCAGCGAGCTTGCTCAGGCCAACAGTCCCCGAGCCTCAGCACGTGTTCGCTTTTATTTCCTAGGAAACAAGTAGTTCACGGTCGTGTGCCAGTGTGAGAGGTCAACTGAGGAGTGTTTTTATTTTGAGAAACCTAATGCAACAAATGCCAATTGCATCATCGATGGTCTGCTCTGTTATCTATCTATAATTCCAGCAATCTGTGTGTGTGTGTGTGTGTGTGTGTGTCTGTGTGTGTGTGTCTATCTGTCTGTCTGTCTGTATGTGTGTGTGTGTCTGTTTGTGTGTGTGTGTGTGTGTGTGTGTGTGTCTGTATGTGTGTGTGTCTGTATGCAACCGCAGTTTCTCGACGA
>NC_140965.1:112413998-112428998 GCF_056783735.1 Eptatretus burgeri | reverse complement strand
GCGTTCGATTCAGTGAATCGGGATGTCCTCTGGAGGATTCTTGGTCTTCGTGGGGTGCCACCAAAACTGATCGATCTGATGTCTGAACTCTACTCTGGTACTGAGAGTGCTGTGAAGTGTGGTGGTACCATCTCTGACTTATTTCCAGTTGTTACTGGAGTTCGTCAGGGATGGGTACTTGCCCCCACACTTTTCAGCACTTGTATGGACTGGATTCTAGGGAGGATGTCGGAGAGATCAAGTTGCGGTGCGTCATTTGGGAATGTCAAGATCTCGGACCTTGACTTTGCAGATGATGCAGTCATCTTTGCGGAGACTTTAGACATCCTCTTGGGGGCCCTCGAGGTGCTGAATGAGGAGTCGGAGCCGTTGGGATTACGGGTTTCTTGGGTCAAAACTAAGATCCAGGCTTTCGGTGACATCTTGGATGCTGCTGTCCTGTCTGTGTCTGTTTGTGGTGAGGATGTTGAGGTCGTGGAGAGATTCACTTACCTTGGCAGTGATATTCATGTCTCTGCTGGCTGCGAGTCAGAGGTCAGTAGACGTCTGGGTTGGGCCTGGGGAGTCATGGATTCACTGGATCATGGGGTGTGGCGCTGCCTGTACCTGTGCGGGAGGATGAAAGTCCGAGTCTTCAGGTCCTTGGTACTTCCAGTCTTGCTCTATGGGTGCGAGACTTGGACTCTGACCAAGGATCTGAGACAGAGACTTAATTCCTTTGGTACCAGGTCTCTTCGGAGAATCCTTGGCTATCGCTGGTTGGATTTTGTGTCCAACGAGCGGTTGCTGAGAGAGACTCGGATGAGATTTGTTACCTGCATGGTCCGTGAGCGTCAGTTGCGGCTGTATGGACATGTGGCTCGTTTTCCTGACTCTGATCCTGCTCACCAGATTCTCTCAGCGAGGGAGTCTCATGAGTGGAGGAGGCCAGTGGGTCGACCACGTGCCTCATGGTTGCAACAGGTTGACCATCATCTCAAGGAGATGGGGATGGGCCTGGCATCTGCCTGGGGGATGGCCAGACGGAGGCCCCTGGAGTACCGGCGGAAAGTGGACGCAGCGACGTGCTGTTCTGGCACATGCTCCCATACCTGACCTGACCTGAATTCCTTCCATATACTTTCTTAACAATCCTTATGAAGAGGTTTAGTCACTCAAACTCCTGGGTCTCATGATCAGCCATGATCTTTTTTAGGCAAACCACATTTCAAAGTTGGCCTCCAAAGCCAGCCGCCGAATGGGCATCCTCTGTCATGCAAATTCTTTCCTTGGCACACCTGAAATGTTATTCACCTACCTTCCCTTCATCCGCAGCTTGATGGAAAAAATACTCTCCCCTCTGGGCTTGTGCCCCAGCCTCACACATTGCTCAGCTTGATTCCATGGAAATCAGTCTTCAGGATGTTTGGAATCTTCTGCGATGAAGTTGAGTCGATGGGCCTGTCAATTTGCTATGGCAGAAAGGTTGGTTGTCTATCTGTCTTCTGCAACCTCCTTTCTGGTCTTTCACTCTTTACTCCTTCCGTGCTTTGTCCCCCAACCCCCGCCATGTTTCTGCATGGATCCTGCAGTCCACCAGCAGCCCTCTTCTGGTTAAACACTCAGTTTGTAAAATCACTGCTCACCTCCACCCCAATAATCAACTGTTCAATCTCCTTTTCCCTTCATGACTTCCAGGCAGTTGTTCACCTCCATCTCAGATCATCACCCATCCAAAACTATGATCTTTTCTTCCATCTTTAATCCCCCACCCCCTCCACAAATCTCCATTTTTTTCCTTGAACGAAAAACTTCCTTAGTTTCGTTCTGCAGCCATCCTGCCCACCTCCTGCATCCTCCCTTTCCTCTTATACTTAACCGCATCCCATGTTTGTCTGTCTCCATCTATTTTGTCCCTCAACCTTGCTGTTGGCATTTCCCTACTCTCTTTCTGCTGTTTCTTTTGTTCTGTTGCATCCTGATCCATTCTGTGTTCACCCTCTTCCACAAGCCTTTACTTTTTATACAAAAACCTCTTCTCGAGGTTTGTTGAAGCAGTATATGGAAAGATTTGTCAGATGGTCCTTTGAGAGAGAAAGGGTGAGTCTGTGGGATTTGTCAGGGTTGAAAGACATATTCCAATTGTTTCAATTAGCTCCTTATTCTATCAATGTGTGTGTGTGTGTGTGTGTGTGTGTGTGTGTGTGTGTTTTGCACAAAACAAGCAAGAGCATACCTCGCCTCCACTAACCCAACAAACTTCTTTGGGTCAAATAACCCTCCAAGCCTCAGTTCGTCATGTTGATGTGAGGATGAAATTAAGGAATAGTTATCATCATCACCCTAAAGCAAAAACACAATTTACATCATCAGGAGTGTACTCTACCCTCTTCTTCTTTTCTGACCTGGTGTTGTAAACATGGACGGAGACCTTGGACATACCTACACAGTAAACCACTTTACTCAAAATGGAAAAAAAACTGGACGGTGCAAAACAGCCGGACAAATTGAGCAAAGACCAATGCTTGATGCCCCACAACTCTGCTTCAACAAACATGTATACTCAATGTGAATTCCCAATGTTACACAGCTCACACATCACCACACTTAACCTGGACATGCAGGCAGCCATGGTCGTGCCCTGGAAGTACAGCAACAAAAACGTGCACACTCATTTATTCAGCCTCTGGCTTGCATTACCAGGTCACGGATACAACCTAATACCCTATTATCTCCCTGTCCCTGTATTGTCTGATGGATTTTATCAATCTTTCTTTCAATCTATATCTGGTGTTTTATGCGGATGGCATTACACACCCAGTGTGCCTTCGTCTAATAGAGGATGGTAAGCTTGACTTCTCTTTATACAGTACCTTTTTGTTGAAAATATGGGTCCCATAAAACATTTTAAGTTGGCGATTGTGCACCAGTACCCTGGCTAAATTCAAAATTCCGATCACGACTGCTTCTGGAAGATAATGGCAAGCGACCCAGTGTATCAATTGCAGAGAGACTGATATTGTATTGATCGGACCGTCAATCGTGCAAAAAATAAAGAGGACACCATATATGTGGATTAATCGGACATGATGACCTGTGTTTAGGACTGCTCAGGCAGTGGCACTTTCAGGGCTTCAGAAGATTCAAAAGGCAAAATCCATACTGCCAAGAAAACTTTGTCAGATGATGAAAGAGATAAGCTGTTATGTTCAACTGCAAGTGAATAAATAGTTCATTCTTGCCTTCAATCTTAAACTGTTGAGAACATTGTGACTGACAACTTTATTTTGTATATTGTATTTTGTATTTTGTATTCATTCTGCATGAATCTGCTGATTGAACTTTTTCATAGTTTTCTTTTTGAAATCATCTTTGTGTTTCTCCTTCGATGTATTGCTCTTCGATTCACATGACAGGTTTGTGAACATTGAACACTTTGCTGCCTTGTTCCTTTCATAAATTGTACACAGAACGTCTCTCCTGAAGTTATATTTGCGACCTTTGTTACCCCTGTCGCTCTTCGTTGAGGATTCCAGTCTCTTATCCAGTCCAATTAGTGTTACTGTTGTGCTTATTCTAATCTCCTCTACTTCATCTTCAATTGCAGGTCTTCTATTTTATAGTTCCCCACTGGTTTCACTGGATTGGAACTATAGGTTTGCTCTCCATTTGTCCGTCCATCCCGCCTGTGGTTTTTCAGAATTTTTTCCCATAACCTTTAAAATATTCAACTGAAACTTGGTACATGGCTTTATTATGATGATATACAGAACAAGTTCTAGTTTCAGGGTGTTTCGTCAATTTTTCACAGAGTTATGCCCTTTTTAGACTTCGAAAATATCACATCGGTTGGGGCCATCTATTGCAAAGCAATTCTTGCTCTTGCTATATATGTTACGAGACGACTTGTGAACCTGTTGGGTTCCCGATGTGACAGCGGTTGATAAAAAAAATCATTTCAAGAAAAAAAAGATAGCTCCAGCGAACAATTCCGCTGAGGTTGTTTGCATTGATCAAATACTCCCGAAGAATACTTGATTGAATTGGGAATTGATGTTTTAATTATTTTTTTCGTTGCCCGATTTGAACGAAACCTGATATTGCACACCGCAGGTGAATGGCGAGTAATGTGGCCATAAATTTTTTTGCGCTATCGTGTACCGTTTTGGCTGTATTTCAGGAACATACAAATGTATATATATATATATATATATATATATATATATATATATATATATATATATATATATATATATATATATACATATGTATATGAGGTGCCGCGAGGAAGAGTGATGTAAGGGCCACATCGGCCATTTTGGAGTTAATGCCATATTGCACTATTTTAAACCTTCCCCTATAATCCCAGCCTATCATCATCATATCATTAAAAAATGTTGCTTACATCACTCCTCCTTGCAGGGCCTCATATATATATATATATATATATATATATATATATATATATATATATATATATATATATATATATATATATATATATATATATATATATATATATATATATATATATACACACACACATGTACCAAGGTATGAAAGTGTACCCCTCCGCACCATCCATCCCTTCGCTCTCGCTGTGGGCCGCTGGACCCACTTTCGGTTGAGATCGCTGAAATCTGAGGAGGCCATTCTGAGGCTTCGTTGGGCCTCAACACAGGACGCCAGCTTTCCCTTATTCCCCTCCGGGAAGGGAACGAAGGGGTTGGGAGTAGGCTTGGTGATGTGATAGGTTAGCCGAACAGAGACTGTAAAGGGGGTTAGGAGACAAATTTATAGAAGGGAGGTAAAAATCAAAATAAAAAAAAATAAGTTGGGGCTAAATTTGTTTTGGTTGCAAAGTAAGGGAGTGGGTATGGACAGAGACAGGCAAAGGCGATAGGTTGGGAGGGAGACAGTAGGGTAGGTCCGAGCCCACCTTCCGAGTGGCCAGTACCTCCGCACTCCCTCCACACACCTCCAGTACAAGGCCTGTGCCGGCCAGTTCATCTGCCGTCTGTTTTGCAACAAGGCCTGTGCCGGTCGTTCATCTGCCAGCTGTTTTTGCTACAAGGCCTGTGCCAGCCAGTTCATCTGCCGTCTGTTTTGCTACAAGGCCTGTGCCGGTCGTTCATCTGCCAGCTGTTTTTGCTACAAGGCCTGTGCCGGCCAGTTCATCTGCGGCTGTTTACTACAAGGCCTGTGCCGGTTGTGGTGTATTGGCATACGTGGTCAGGGCACAATGCGGGGAGCGTTGTGGGAGTGTTGTGGAGGAGTGGTTTTGGTAGTCATGTGTCTGCAAGGCATATAGGTGTTCGCACCGCTAGAGGCGTTTGTGTGTAGTCTAAAGTAGTGTGCATTCGGACGGGCAATAAACAGAGTTCGACAACCCTCACGACTCTCCGTGCCTCACTGCCCTCCTGACATTACACTGGCGACGAGTCTGTTTCGGATCGACGTGTGCAGAGTGCCTGGTTTCCTTGGTATTGACTTGGAGTCATTGCCGGAGCAATTGGATTGTGAGGCGCGCGGAGCGCCGGGAAAATCGGCGCAGTTCGCGCGGTTCGAGTTTGACCACCTGGCGAGGAGCCCAGGGAAGCGCATCGCGAGTTTCGCGTGGCCGCACGCACAGTCTTCGGTGCAGGTCGAGTCCTGCAGCCAGACATCTCGCCGTCGCCTGCGAGTCACGTCGAGTGAATGACGGCCGCGCTCGGAGTTCGTTTTATTTCTGCTTTGCAAGCCTCGGGAATGATTTCTGCGATGCCACGGCTAAAGGACGAGGACATTAAGTTCAGCTCAGCCGCGGCGTCGGCTGTCGCACAAGCTCTGAGAGATGTCCGGAGTCTCGATGGTCAGTGCGCAGCAGATGATCCGAAGGTCAGCGCGGTGTACCAAGCGCACACAGCCGCACGCACAGTCTTCTGGGCGGGTTGTGACCGAGCGTTGCAAAGCAGTCAGTCAGACGGCAGTCTGAACACTCAGGGAGGTCTACGGTGTGTGTGCCCAGGGTCATTGCCCATCATAACGGTCATGAATGGCGGTGTGCGAAGCGACCCCTCCGTCCCGGGTCGAGACCTACTGCCGGTACGGTGTTTTGTGCATGGCGTACACTTTTACGCCCCGGGTCGAGTCTTGCAGCCTAAGCAGAGCGATCCCTGCGACCCGGCGCAGGAGATGCTGCCGATGTTGAACCTGTTTTCAATTGGTCCGAAAGTGACAAGACCAATGACAGTGGAGGTCGAGATGATCGGGTTACCGAACGTGTTTCAAGCTGATACCGGGGCCGCAGTGTCAGTCAGGGGCGAACAGGCCGCTCGTGACATCCGCGGTGTTCACCTGGTCAAGACGACCTTTTCGCTGTACACGTACACCGGCGAAGCGATTGCACCACTTGCTGTGACAGACGTCTCGGTGGTCTACCAAGGTCAAAGCGCCCTACTCTCATTGTTTGTGGTACGAGGGGAGGGGCCCACCCTTTTGGGCCGGGACTGGCTGTCTAGCATCAGGCTAGACTGGATGGTGCCAGCTGGTGGCCTTGGACGGCCAGGCACGGGGGAGGAGGAGGAGATTCCTGTTTCAGAGTTCGTACCTCCAGGTGCACCTGTGTCTCCTTCGGGGCCCGTACCTCCATTTGGGCCCGGGCCTCCCTCGAGACCCGAGGGTGACTTTCCAGCGGCAGGAGCCGCGACGATGCGACATGGGTTTCCGGTCGTTGATTCCTGCGACTGCGACATATGGTTCCGGAGCAACGGGGGCCGTGCCAGCTGCGGCGGTCTCTCGCGCGTCCGCTGCGCTCATGATACAGTGCACACCCGTGTCGTGCAGGCGATTTCAGCGGGGGATTGGAGCGAGCCGGTCGCATTCAAGAAGTTCGCGGAACGCGAACATCGACGGTGGCCTCTGCGACGTTCATATGACGACCGGCAAGCAAGTCGTCTCAACGTCGTGACAACCAAGAGGCGTACGCACGATGTGGTTCATAAATTGCTAATTGTTGTGTGTTTGATTCTCAATGCTCGAGTGATTCAGTTTCGCGTTGTTAAAGCAAATGCCGACAGTTCGTGTGTGAGCATAATATGTTTGGTTGGGATCAATCAATGGGATGACCGATGATCGATATGATGTGAAGAACTTGCGGATGATCGTTGCGAATAAAGAGGTCTTTCTGATCTCCAGCTGCGAGGACAGTCCGCTCCAATGCAAATTGCCATTAAAAAAAGGTGTTGAGGATCATGAAGGAATGGTACAACAGGGGCAAAGACTGAGATTCCTTCAACAGACAGAATGTGGAGCGAAGGAAAAACAGGAGGCCAATAACGTACTTATACCTCATTGAAAAGGAATGAAGTTTGAGGGTGAAAAGGGGATAGATCTCAATGGATGTAATCAGTGTCAGAGGTATAAATGAGAAGAGACCATTGGTGCTGGTTGACAACTGACTTGAAGTCCTGGAGAGAAGAGCAAGAGACAAACTGAGAAAGATGGTTGCGCATGTGAGAGAAGAATATGATGAATGAATGGAGTTGATTGTTGAGTTTAGACCTAATGAGAATAGCAATGTAGGGGTTTCTGGGAGAATGAGTTTTGGCTTGAAAGTAGAGGGATTGGGAAGATAGGTAAGAGGGCAGGGAAGAGCAAGACCACAATAGACCTAGTAAAAGAATGCAAGACTACTAACCTGCCTTCATTAAGCAAGAATCAGACCTTGAGACTCAGCCTCCTGTCATGAGATCTCAATAACACACAGGGTTTTAGACTCTAGGAGCTCTATAGACTGTTCACCCCCATTCACATCGCACCAGCTTCGAGCAAAATGCCGGCATTTTTCCACCAATTTGCTACCATTGCCGTGATGTGAACGGTCCCTAAATCCAGTGCCGGCATTTTGTCCGACATTTCCTTTCCACCAATTTTACTCCAATTTCCCAGAATTTGTCCCAATTGTGAAGGTGGAAAAATGCCGGCATTCATTCGATGTATATGGGAGTCGTAGATATGCTGGCAATTTTACTTCTTGTGCATTGACATGTGACGACCATGGCTCACATAGACCGGTCGGATTAGCCAATCATGGAGCACCAACCAAAGCCAGCAGGGAGCACTTGAGTGGGCCACATGATTGCTTGCATGTTGTGAGTTCAACTCCAGATCTTCCATGCTTGTGTGTGTTTTATCAGTTGGCTTTCTTCACTGTTCTTTTAAACACACTTCGGCGCCCACTCTCACTTTTCTACGCTTTCATCCTGATTTGGACGTTTAATTTTGCTTGTTGCTTCCCGTTATTTCCAGTTGTTATTTCCACTCATGTTACTCATTATATCTGCTAATTTTGTTCGATATTTCCACTCGTTTTTTATCCCACTTCTTCCACTCATAAATTGGACTCATTATTTCCATTTATGTTGCATGGTAAATCATGGTGAAGGGAAATTGGCTGGGCTCGGAACATCCTTCGATTGCATTTCGCTCTTTTGATGAACGCATTCGCCATGAGAGTCATCGCAATTGCAGTTTGCGATTGCAGAAACTGCTGCCGTCTTCCCCTCCTCGCCGTCTCATATTGAATCTGACTTAATTGTACCGCCAAGCATCTCTGGATTTCCTGCACTTGAAAAATTATCAATTGTTGGTGGTACAATGCATAAATTGTGAGGATGATGTACACCAAAATGCAAGAAAGAAACTGCGTTTTCATAACCGTCTGCCATTTTGATATGATACAGTACAACAATGCACCACGCATGAAGCATCACATCCGGTTCATGGCAATTTTGCGGCATTTCACTGGTGTGGTGTGAATGACAGATCCCAGCAATTTTCCAACAATTTTGCGGTTTTGGGCTCTGGTGTGAATGGGGGTCAGTGGGCAATGCCAGTATATCAACGGCGGCACTGATGATGTGAAAATGAGTTTATCTCACAGAGGCGAACAGCAGAAATAATTTGGGGAGGATTCGGCCAGTGATTCCTATGGAGGGACAAAGTGAGAGTATGTGTCTATTGTGCATCAAAAGATATTTCAATTGCTTATTTTCTCGAATTTTGCAGAGATTAATATCGTTGCAGCCTGTCTGGTGGAGAGATAGAGAAGGAGAGTTGTGTCGGCCAAATGATAGTGTTATTTACGCTGATGAAAAGGTCATTGATGTACACCAATTTCCGTCCACCATTGGTCCAAGAACACTCCCTTTGAGAGACGTTGGCCACTGGAGATCGAGCATGGGAGAGAATGTGCCATGCAAAGCAATCTACTGCTTGTTAACACACAAACAAATCTGATGGCCAGTCTAGCAGGCGACCCTGGATTTTATTTGCTGGCATTTTTGAAAGATGGGCAAGGTGCCAGATTTTATGTTCCCCTTGCATGCATCATTTTCCTTTTTCTCTCTTACCAGTCTGTTTCCCTTTTCTTTCTTGTCCTCTCATCCTCTTTCAGTCTTCTCAAATTTCCTTTTTACCCCTTTTTGAACGCTTTCCCCACATTTGTTCTTTTCGAAAGATCTCAAGAGGTTCATTTTGATATTAGTTGGATTCAATGTTGCTGATTGTATTGTGAATAGTGGTACAGAGATGTTTCATGAGCTTTGTCTCGGTTATTTGTATCAGTATCGGCTGCAATTTAACAATGCGCTGTCGAGTGACAGGTGACAGGTGCAGTGGAGGACAGATATATGATTACAAGATGAATGTTTGGAGGTTGAACCTGACTTTGCTGATTTGTTTATAAATAAATGGCAGATTTAAATCCTTGCAGTGGAAGATCACTCAATTTGCTGTGAGCACAGTGCTCCACTGGGATGATGGTGGCCACTTATGCTGTGATTCATCACCCCTGAGGAGCTGCAAGTGCGAATTGTGGAATGTGCACAAATAAATATCGTTCCTTCTCATCAATCTCTTTCCAATAACATGCTGGGAGAAAGATAAAAATTCGTTTTTTCTCCATTCTGCTCCACCACACTAAAAAATTACCTTGGGAAGCTACAACCATGGGCTTCTGCACACGTGAACAAAATCCGATTCTCATTCATATTTGAATGTTAACGACGTGCAAGGGTTTTATGAATGAGATGCTCACAGCAGTCAAGAACATGCAAGCTAATTTTGTTTAACAAAATATATTATTATTACTCTTGCTACAACTGCTTCAACTATCTTTCAACAGCCCTAATTATTCCCACCTCATTAAGTCAGCCGGGGTGGTTAAGTTTTTTTTCCCAGGTCTCTCAATTAAAAGAAGAAGAATGGTTTGTTTGAATTTGCACTTACTAGCTGTTAATCGATATTGTGTGAAATTATAAATTAAAAAAGCTAAAAAAAACATTCAGGTGGAGCCTGGAGATACACCCTGGGAAATTTAATTTTATGTAACTTAAGATACATTATAAAAGACATTATAGCACGTTGATGCATTAAAACAAGACGAATACTAAAATACACACGTTATCATTAGTCCTTAAATATATTTAAGATATAAACAATTTATGAGGTATCCATGAAAAATAACAGAAACAAAAGCAAGATTTTTACAAAATGAAGTCTCGAACAAATCACGTATTGAAACGAGAGAGTTCATAGAACACGATACCCCGCACAGTGTTAAGGTATATACAGGAGGGCCTTGCTCTTCGCGGAGGGTTACGTTCTTGAAAATCTCCGTGCAACAAAAATCTGTAAACTTTAGGGGGTAATGGGGAAAATAGGGTGAGGGACTTCAGCTTTAAAATTTGTCCAAACTGTATCCTTAACCCTTTGAAGCCTTGTGGTCATTTTATCAGTCACTATTTAAACCTCCATATACCTGAGTGGCTGGTCTATCAGTCACTATTCAAACCTCCATATACCCCAGCAACCGGTTTACCGGTCGCTATTCAAACCACCAAATACTCGAGCGGCCAGATTTTTCTCCAGGGATCCCAGGGTGGGGGAGCAGAAAGTCCAAGGAGCTCAGGGTTCAAAAGGTTAATTAACATGTTTGTGCATTGTTTTTGTGTTATTTATTTTCATGAATAAAATAATTATAAAGACCATAAAATGAAGTTTATTTTGTTGAGTTATTATTATTATTATTATTTTGTGTGCAGCCTGTGGCTGCTGGTTGCATTATTGCTCGGAGCATGGCTGTGCCTGTGATGTAGTGCCCCATGTTTTTGCTTGGAGCATGGCTGTGCCACTGATGCAGTGCCCCATGTTTCCAGTAAATTGGTACTCGTTTTGCCGACTTCAGAAGGATGAGTCCGAGTCAACAAACCTGGTGTTATTTAACGGTGGGACGGGCTCAAACTCCAGACCCTAAGATCTTAAGCCAGCCACATAAACTGTTAAGCCAGCATCAGGATTATTTTCCTGTGTGAAGAACATAAAATAAAGTTTCATTTCTGAAGTTAAGATTACAAAACTTTAATATTTATTTTGATGATAAATTTGATCCAATAATGTGATGGTGATGTTGATGAGGGCGATGATAAGGTTGATGGAAATGATGGTAATAACCATGGCTGTAATGGTGGCCTCTTATTTACCGTGAAAAAATGCCATGCCCTCGAATGCTAATATATCGATATACAGCATGGTTCTTGGAATTATTATGAAGGTGATTTGTTTTATAGAGTCTTCAAGGAAATAATTCAATTTAAATGGAGATTTAAAGAGGTTTAAAGGCAAATAAATGAATTAATTCCACGTTTTACCACCGTTTTCTCGAGTGGCTATTACACCTCCCGATCTAACATGTTACATGAGTTATTTGTGCCTGTTGTTTGTGTCCATTATGGCATCTTTAAAAACAGTAAGTTTCCTGTTTGGAATTATTTCCAATTTTGTTTGATTGCCAGGCATGCAGACAGAGTAATGAAAAATCACTCATATAGTGACAACTTGGCGAAACGGAACGGCACTTGGTAGAGCACATACTTCCGCCAGGCTGAATAGTTCACACTTTGTATGCCACCGATATGTCGGACCTGAATCCGGACCTGAACCAAAATCGAATCAGCTTGTTCTTGTCACCAAACAAACTCATCCACCGAGTTTTGCAATTACCTGTCCACAACCTTTTGAGATATCATGCTATACATAGTTTTTGGCTCCGTCTCTCAATGGTGAAGAATCACTAAAAAATTCTCATTTTGTACTCGGTGGAGTAAAATTCTCATTAAAAACAAAAGACACTCGGTGGAGTGCGTCCCTCCACCAGACTGAACAATCTCATGAAAGGAGGAGCCTCCCGTCAAGTGACCTCCCTTTTTTTTTTTTTAGGAGGTTGGTGGCAGGATTTGCACTCTGGCCACTGTAAAACTCTTCACTCCACAAAACAAGAAAAATGCAAAGAAAACACTGGAGGATGATGCAGAAAACACAGAACTGCAAGGTTTGCCAGAGCGCTCAGTTCCTCAATTCCGACCACAGGCTTGTCGTAGCAACTCTGACATTACAGCTTAAATCCAGGAGAATGGTACCATCCCAGCCCATGCTGGATGTTGGCAAGCTCAAGTATTAGAGGGTAGCTGAGGAATTTACGAACAAGCTGAGTGGAGATTTGTGGGGGTTGGATGCTTTGGGGAATTCGAATAGTTGGGGAGTGCCTCCACTCCACGACCACCATTCTTGATGTTGCCGGTGAATGTCTTGGAACTCACCAGATTGCGAAGAAGAATTTTGCCTCTCAAGGGACACTGGATACCATTGACCAGAGTCGCAGTGCCAGGCTTAATGGCAGAGCTGAACTGTTCAGGGAGTTGAGGCGTAAAACTGTGCATGTGCCAAGGTTGAACAAGGAGGCCTATGTGTGAGGAATCTGTGAGGGGGTAGAGCATCACCTGTGGTCAAGTTATTTTCATCCTGCTTCCAGTGGAATTCGTGCATTGCGTTCCTCCAAGCTCGTCTCTTGGTGTACTGTAGATAAAGCGGAGGGCGGTGGGCTCTTGACAGAGGAGTCCGAAGTGAAGTCCCGCTAGGCCGGTTACTTTGAGCGGTTGTACCAGGCTCATCCACCAGCTGTCGAATTGGATGTCAGGTGTGTTACAATCCCTATTGCTGATCGTCCATTCAACTGTGATGCACCTTCATTTGTGGAAACACAGGATGCGGTGAACCGGTTGAAATGTGGTAAAGCTCCACTGATCTGTGGCATCCATGCTGAACTTCTCAAGGCTGTTGGAAATGCTGTACTCCTGTCACTGCATGCAGTTATGTAGTCTGCCTGGAACACAAGCATCATCCTAACTGACTGGAAGAGGGGCCTTGTTGTCCCTCTCTGGAAAGGGAAAGGTGATCGCCTGGACTGCAACAACTACCTCGGCGTGACGCTTCTCTCAGTGCTAGGGAAGGTCATTGCTCGGATAATTCTTGATAGGGTTCGCCACCATCTGCTTGAGTAACAGCATCCAGAGCAGTCAGGCTTTACACAAACGAGGTCAACGATTGAGCGTAACTTTGCTCTTCTGAGCCTCACCGAATGCAGATGATAGTTCTGGCAGGGGCTGCTTGCATCCTATGTTGATCTCTGCAAAGCGCTTGATTCAGTAAATCAGGATGCCCTCTGGAGGATTCTTCGTCTTCGTGCGGTGCCACCAAAACTGATCAATCTGATGTCTGAGCTGTACTCTGCGACTGAGCATGCTGTGAGATGTGGTGATACCATCTCCAACTTATTTCCAGTTTTGCTAATTCGTTATTAGCTTGAGTTCCGTTCTTGTGAAATACAAGTATGCACTGGCGGTGTCATTAGAAGCAGCGACTCCTTCAACAATGAAAGGAAGCCCAAAGTGCCCTCCCATTATATGTAACGCTTTCTCTGAATGCAAATTTAACATCGGGACTGAAATTTCCTACGGGGGGGGGGGGGGTGGGTTGCCCCCAAAATAGGTATTTGCTTTCTTATCCGAAACCACACACACAATTTTGATGAAACATGACCATAACCTTCATCATCCATGATCTACCAATGTTTCTTCATGACATTAAAGCCCTGGAGGGACAAATGGGATTGAACAGTCTGGGGAAGTTAGTTCCACACATGAGAGAAAAGAGGAACAAATATCAATATCTTT
This sequence comes from Eptatretus burgeri, assembly GCF_056783735.1. Lineage (NCBI taxonomy): Eukaryota > Metazoa > Chordata > Myxini > Myxiniformes > Myxinidae > Eptatretus > Eptatretus burgeri. The sequence continues at coordinate 112,414,968 of NC_140965.1, read as the reverse complement.
GACATTATAAAGGTCAAATTTATTTATATTTGCTAAAGGCACTTCGGATCAAGCTTGTGTATTTAATGGGAGAACTTTTCGACAAGCTTACTGATATATAGCACTTGTTATAACTTACAAATATACATCTCCAAGATAAATGCTGAAAGATATTGCATTGTTAAAGTCGTAATATTTTGATTTCGTGATGATGTATGTATTGAATTGAAATTGTTTCTTTGCAGTGTTGTTATTTATCTACCAAATCCTTGATATGAAAATGATAGTTTGAATGAAGAGGTTTTTAAAATTTGTTTTTCTTTTCACACCAATGAAAATGATTTAGCATATTTAAAATATAAATTGGTGATATAAATGCAAGAGTCAGAAGAGAAACCTTCCCTTGGTCGTATGATTCCCTTTGCACTACACAGTCCTTGATTGATTTTTTTTTCATTGAAATCTGATCAGACTGAAGCTGCCATCTGTTCAGTGCCAGTTGGGAGTTATAGAACTGAATATGGCACCTTCTAATTGGTACATGAAGCTGTCTGTCCCATCTGCACAATATTCGGTAAAGGTCAACGGTATTTGTAGCATGGTTCTATCTGGAGAAACTTTTCAATTAAGATTGAATCCTCCCTCCCCCATACTTCCCTACACTACCCTTCCACTCTGCCTCATTGCCATCAGTTCCTCCCTCTATCTCCTGCATTTTGTTGGTGGTATCATTTACATTAGTGATGCACAGCTGTGATGAGGTGCAACACAGGGGTGATGAGAGTTGCAGCACAGATGTGATGGGTGAAATAGCTGCTTTTTTGTATCGATATGCCAATGATTAACCTAATTACATATCTCAGCACATCTATAGTATGTAGCATTGATGCAATGCAATTGATATCTTCACTTCAAAATATCATTTCACAAATACGACACGTATTTTAAAAGACAAGGGGAGATCACTTCCATGTCATTTCAATGAAGGATG
>NC_140965.1:112381498-112406498 GCF_056783735.1 Eptatretus burgeri | reverse complement strand
GGAGACTCGGGAGGTAAAATGCAATCACAAGATAGAGATCAGTTATTCTTCGCATACAGTCATGCGCCACTTAACGACGGGGTTACGTTCTGAGAACCGCGTCGTTAAGCGACGTTGTCGTTGTGCGAGCATCATTTTTTTTCGTTTTCGTTTTCGAACATCGTACTTACACAAAACTACACACCTCAGCTATATGGTTGAAATGAAAGCGAGAGAAGAACCTTCAGAGTGTAGGCTTTATTCCATTTGATTGGAGGCGCTTCTACGGGCACACCAGGAAATACAAGCGCAGCATGGAGTACAAGCAGTAAGGTACACATGCGCAACTAATCGCCGCAAAATAAATCAGTATTATATATCAATCAGTGTTCTCACCATTCAATGAGCACCAAGTGAGCCGGCGACATACAATGGCAATGCCCCAGGGACAAAACCCCGTGGCCGAGCCGACCCTCAGCTTTATCTCTTCTGTGCTCGAGCCGGGCATCATGTGATCACACGTCACGACCTTCCATTCACCACATTCTCCCCGTCTTTAAAATGTAACTAGAGGCCCAGCTAACGCACCATGATTACTTCAGCGCTACAGGAGTATACATTTCAAGCAACGCGAACTATCTAAACTACAGAAGCATACATGCCAAGCAGTGAGGATTATTGTGAGTTGTAGGAGCATGGTAATGAGCATCGATATATTATGTAACGAGCATATAGGAGCATGAGCATCGAGGATGCCGATTATCCCCTTTACAGATTGAGTCGGCGAGGGGGTATTATTCGCCGGCCTCTCCGGGAGTAGATGGCGGTTTCACTTGAGGGAGGCTTCCGATCCTTTTGGTGAGCCTCGACTCGTGCCGGAGATGACTCCCCGATCGCCCCCGGGTGGAACGCGGTAGCTCCGCCGTCTCCCTTCTCGGGTGGAGTCCCTGGGGGAGAAACACCTGGGGGGGGAATGTCAGAGGGAGGTGTGCCAGATGGTGGTGTACCGGCGGGGGGAGTCCCTGAGGGAGCCAAATGACGAACCGACACGGTGGTCTCCCTGCCATCCAGGAGCCTGACATGAGCGTATTCTGGATTAGTATCAATGAGCTCGACCCCTTCCACCAGGGGTTCATACTTGCTTTGTCGTACCGGGCGTTTCATGAACACTGTTCCGGGATGGGTTGGCCAGTCGGGCACCGATTGGCCGTCAACATAACGTCGTTGGTGAGTAAACATTCGGTCGTGAGGAGTCGCATTGGTGGACGTGCAGAGCAAAGAGCGTATGGAATTCAGAGCGTCGAGAAGGGTAACCTCCCACCGCTCGGGGCCCAGTCCTCTTGATTTCAACGCCAGAGTTATGGCTTTCCAAATAACTCCATTATAACGTTCCACCTGACCGTTACCCTGTGGGTTGTAACCCGTCGTTCGACTAGTTGCGATGCCGTGCTCTAATAGGAACTGTTTTAGCCCGGCCGACATGAAACGGCCCTCTGTCTGAATGTATGTACGAAGGTTTCCCAAACATAGCGAAGAGGTCAGACAGACATTTCACGACAGTGCCCGAGGTCATATCCGAGCACGGAAAAGCGAAAGGGAACCTTGAATACTCATCACCAACAGTGAATATGTATCTGTTGTCTGTCTCGGTCGGCAGGGGCCCTTTGAAGTCAATGTTTAGTCTCTCGAAGGGAGAAGTGGCCTTGATCAGTCTGCCAGGAGCCGCACCATAGAATCTGGGTTTTAGTTCAGCACAAACAGGGCATGAAGCATTCATTTGTTTAATATCTTCAATAGAATAGGGCAGGTTCTGTCTGCGTACGAAATGTGCCATTCTGGTTACCCCCGGGTGGCACAGAGACACATGGAGGTCTTGCAAAGCCCGACTGATTACCGCCGAGCAGTAGACCCGCGAGAAGGTGTCTGCAGCAGGGTTTTCCCTCCCGGGCCGGTAAACAATGTCGTAACTATAGCAAGCTAGGTCTATCCGCCATCTCATAATTTTTTCATTCTTAATTTTCCCGTTATTTTTCCCATCAAACATGAATGCCACGGATCGTTGGTCCGTAACGAGCGTGAAGTGGTTTCCCAGTAAATAGTGTCTCCATTTGCGCAGCGCTTCGACGATGGCGTACGCTTCCTTCTCTATCGCTGAGTGTCTCTGCTCGCTTCCAGAGAGAGTTCTCGAGAAGAACGCGACGGGTCTCCCAGACTGATTAAGCGTAGCAGCTATGGCGTGATTTGAAGCGTCGGTTTCCACCATGAAGGGCACCGAGCTATCGATCGATAAAACCACGGCATTACTGATATCATCTTTGAGGTTGTGGAAAGCTGTCACAACAGCGGCATCTGGTGGAAAGTTTTTGCAATGCACTAGGGGATGTATTTTCTCGGAGTATTGCGAAATCCATCTCGCATAGTAAGCAAACATGCCGATCACCCGGCGCATCGTCTGCAGGTCCTGAGGTGGTGGTAGCTCACGGAGCGGGCGCAATCGTTCAGGATCAGGCTTAATTGTGCCGTCGGCTATCGTGTAGCCGAGAAGGTCAATTGACCTTGCCGAGAATACGCATTTCTCGTAGTTGAGAGTCAGATTATATTTTCTAGCAATGCCCAAGAATCTGTCCAGATTCATATCATGTTCCCCCTGATCCCTACCGCACACTGTGACATTGTCCACGTAAACAAAAGTGTCTTTGAGGTTTTCATCTGAAATGATGTCGTCCATAACCCGTTGGAAGCAAGCTACTCCATTCGTGACACCGAATGGTATCCTTCTGAACTGGTAGAGGCGCCTCCCTGCCTGGAATGCGGTGTAAGGTTTGTCTTCCTCTCGGATGGGAATTTGGTGATAGGCGCTTCGCAAGTCGATGGTGCCGAATACCTTATAATTGGCCACGCGTTCGACCATCTCGTCTATGCGCGGCAGGGGGTAGGCATCGAGTTGGGTAAAGCGATTGACCGTTTGGGAATAATCGACAACCATTCGTTTCTTATGGTTCTGACTGCTGGTTACTAACACCTGTGCGTGCCATGGCGAATCGCTCGGTTCTATAATTCCTTCTTCCAGTAATCGCTTGGTTTCCGAAGTGATGAAATTCATGTCAGCAGTGGTATATCGCCGCGATTTGCTCGCTATCGGTTTGCAGACCGGCGACAGGTTAGCGATCAGCTGGGGGGACGTCACCTCCGCGGTGGTCAACGCATTTAAAATTAGACGAGGCTTGCTTCCTCCAAAGGGTATTTCGACGCTCGTGTGCTGCTTGAGGACATTATGACCCAGAATTACGTCTGCGCACAAATCACGAAGCACCAGTACCCTTACATCTCGATGCGTGTACCCTTTTACGTCCAATTCAACATTGCAGTACCCTCGTACGCGAGATTGTAGTGAGGTGGCGGCCATGCATACCGTATTGTCTGTCGGGTGGATTATCCATTTCCTGCCCTTTACTAGCGAGCTGTTGACGAAACTTTCAGAGCTACCGGTATCAATCAGTGCCTCAGCCATATGCCCGTTAATTCGTACGTTGATGATAGCCTTGGATAGATTCCCCGGGGAGGCTGCAGTTAATTTATTTTGTGAGTAGAGAGCCGCAGAAGTGGGTTTATTTCTCCCTAGAGTAGATTTACATACCCTGGCATAATGCCCTTTCTTGTCGCAATTCATGCATGTGGCATCTCTGGCGGGGCATTTTTGACGAGGGTGCCTTTTGTACCCACAAAAGAAGCATTTACCAACCGGAGCAGTTGCTGAGGAGTTTGACGTGGCCTGGGTATCCGGCTCCTCGGGTGTTTCTCCATCCCCTATGTCTGGCTGTGTCTGTGTCAGTGGGGTTCCTTGGGTTCCCATCGTAGCAGCGTTCATTAGCAGCATCGGTGTCCCAAATGACTCAGATTGCTGCTGAGCCGTATCCATCGCTCGTGCCTGATCGACTACCTTGTCAAGAGTGGGTTGCGCTTTCTCTAGTAAGCGTTGCCGTATGTGGGCTGATCTGAGTCCTTGGATGAATGCCTCCCGTGTCGCTTCCTTTCGGTGTTCCTCGGCGCTTACGGCCCGGAAGCTGCCGTCTTTTCCCAGCTGATTCAGAGCTTGCAGGAACTGATCGATTGTCTCTCCAGTTGCTTGCTTGCGTGTGTTGAGAAGATGTCGTATGTATACCTCGTTCTTGCGCTTCACGTAGAGCGCCTGCAGCACGTCGATCGCTGCTTCGTAAGTGTCGCACTCCGAGAAGAGCCTGTACACGCTGGGCGAGACATGATTCACGAGAGCGGCAAATTTGTCAGCTCCCTCTTCGATGATGGTCAGATAGTGTGAGAAGGAACGGAACCAATGCGACCATTTCATTTCTGCGTCAGTCGCGTTTGGGTCTGCGTCGAACCTCTCTGGTTTGTAGATCTTGTCCATCGTTGGTTGAGAGAGCCGAGAAAACCAAATGGAATAAATTGTAATGAAAGCGAGAGAAGAACCTTCAGAGTTTAGGCTTTATTCCATTTGATTGGAGCCGCTTCTACGGGCACACCAGGAAATACAAGCGCAGCATGGAGTACATAAGCAGTAAGGTACACACGCGCAACTAATCACCGCAAAATAAATCAGTATTATATCTCAATCAGTGTTCTCACCATTCAATGAGCACCAAGTGAGCCGGCGACATACAATGGCAATGCCCCAGGGACAAAACCCCGCGGCCGAGCCGAACCTCAGCTTTATCTCTTCTGTGCTCGAGCCGGGCATCATGTGATCACACGTCACGACCTTCCATTCACCACAATGGTGTAGCGGTGTAGCCTATTGCTCCTAGGATACAAACCTGTACAGCATGTTACTTTACTGAATACTGTCGGCAATTGTAACACACATCCAAGAGAGATGGAAGACGCGCAAGTTTTGCCTTTGTGCTGTTCATGACGGTCATCGGTGTTGTTAGCAGCAGCTTACAATCTCCCTCTCGCATCGATTATAGAAAGATGAATAAATAGCGTTAGGATTTTATAAATAGTAATCGTTGCATCGATGTCATAATTTATAAATGAAGAAACGAGCTCCTGTCAATTGTGATATATATTTTCGGAACAGTGTGATTGTTTTAACAACATGAAAAGCTTCACCAAAAAGAAATCTGTGTTTTAATTTCGACTGTAACAACGATTTATTCGCGGAATTCTTCAATTCAAAGGTAATTTACTTGCTCGAAGGGAAACGTGGAAACATTGGTTCAGTTTGAAAGCCGATTTCCTTGAATCCCGATTTAGCATGACCCTGCTTTTTTCGCGATGACATTTTATGAACCTCAACGATCGCATTATAACAGGGCCACACTGTCGTTTATTATCATTATGAAGTATTATGTACTGTACAGCGTACATAATTGTTTGTGCTATTTTTATACAACTGGCAGCGCTATGTCGGCAGCATCACTCGGCGATCGGAATTTTTCAGCTACATTTTTTTTTTCATTTTTTTTTTTTCAGAGCTGGCAGATCCGTCGTATATGCGATCCGTCGTTGCCCGGAACGTCGTTAAGCGGCGCATGACTGTACTTAAATGCTTAAATTGGCTGTTAGAGTTTCTTGGTTATTCTTCACACTCATCTTATCACAGGCAGACAGTTGAGAACACAGGATTGAAAAGAATACATTTTTTGAAAAGAATACAGTTTTGATATGTCTGGGGTGTGTCTTCCCTGAAGTGCCAAGGGTGTGATGCAGGCATGCTCTTGAGCACTTCTCTCGATCTCACCCTTGGCTGTCTGTCGCTGCACTGATGGCTATGCGCTCACTCTCCCTGGGGGTGGGGATGGTGTGTGTGGGAAGGTGCCAATAACTAGGTGTTTTGGGTTGTGCGAGTCCTGGGCTGTGAATCTTGGAGGAGAGGAGAGCCTTGATGGGTCCTTGCTGTAAAAGAGAGGTGATGGTCCAGGCAGTATCTCGGAGAGAGATGAGAGTCCCATGTCACTGGCTGGGAATCCTGGCTGTACCTCCTTCAATATCTGTATCTCTCTCGGTGTGGCTTGCAAGAGGTGCAATTATGGCCTCATATAGCCAGTACTCCTATCCCTTAATGTGCGGGTCTTGTGCATGCGCTGTCAATGTCCCAGGGGTGCGAGACAGCACATGTGACACAGCCATAGTTGTAAAACCCGTTTTTGAAACTCCATAGTAACACATGTGGAACAACCATTTGTGAGTGTGATTTATGTATGAAAGTATGATCGGGGTAATTGAAATCTAGCGTAACCACAAATGGGAGATGTGAGATGTGAGAAAGAGAGACATGAGGATAAAGGGTAATAGTGAATCTAAGTAGAAATATGATTCTGGTTGATGCTAATTGGAATTTACAAAGGCTTATCCTGACACTCATTAGGACATAACTACTGAATAATTAACCACTAAGTCATTTTCATAGCACTTCCCTATCCCTCTCAGAATCTTCCCAAGTCTCAACCACAGCTAAACCAGACCTGTATGGAAATTACCATTAAACAACAACAGGTCTGTCATATTGTAATACCCAAAACATTCAAAGTGCAGTGATTGCAGTCATGTGCTTATTCTGTTGATCAAAATCCTTTCTTGTCAGATGCATCCATCCTTATGCACATACTTATCGATGCTATCCGTAACTTTGAAAACGTAATGAAAATAACAACAAAAATGGCTTTGAGGATGGGCATTAACAGAAGTTGCACAGCAACTAATAAATTATTGGAGGAGTGGGGCAGCAGTCCATTGCTCATGGGTCCAAAGCAAAAGCAAAAAGAAAAAAGTCCAAAGCAGTCCCAAGCAAAAAGTCGTAGACCAGGCAAATGTTTATTACAGCCTGCATGTGGCAGCAAGCTGGTCTTGAGGCTTGGCAGCAGGCAGCAGCTTATTGTCATTGGTCGGAGATGGCGGGTGGGAGTACTGGCAGCAGGGGGAGTTTGGCCAGCCTATACCTCAAGTCTATTCTGAGAGAGGAAATGGTGGTGTTGCTGAGAAGCAAGCTGGCTGATGTGGTCATGTTCTCATTTGGCTCATTGGCAGCGAGGGTGACCAAGGGGTACCTGCACTGGTCTAAAAATTTGGGACTCAGTTGGTGCTCTCAAATGCCAAGTCCCCTATTCTATTCTTACCAGGGGTAGGCACACATTGTATGGCGTGGAGAAGAGCATCTAACTACTAATACATTTTCAAACACTTTTGGTTTTTTTGCATAGGACTGTGTGTATGTGTGTATGTGTGTACTGTATGTGTGTAGTTGTGTAGTTGTATATGTGTATATGTGTGTATGTGTGTAGTTGTGTTGTTGTGTGTGTGTGTTGTGTGTATATATTTGTAGATTTTTCACATACACACACCGGCAGACCTGTGGAGTAGAAGGTTCAGTAGCTGGCTAAGGCCCTAACTACTGGCAATGTTTGCAGAGATGCTTTTAAATTTTTGAAGATATACTAAGAACATTTTGATTTGGGTAAGGAGTCGTTACCACACTGGGAAGATTCCATTTATCTATCTATCTAATTTAAATGATATCTATGGAAAGACATCTTTCTTCATCTGATTTCCACCATGAACTGGACAAGGAATTTGGGAGGAGATTGTGCAAGGCAGTGCATTCCTCTCATGATTGGGGGGGGGAGTGGTTGTGGAGGGACAGTGACTCACCCCTCCACACTTGATCTGTTTGGGCAGGCAGGATTTGTTCATATTTAGTATGGCTTCTAGTGCCTGTCCTGCAGGATAGTAATTGGTGTCGTGAATTGAGAGGCCAGTCCATATTTGTTTTTACCCTGCTGCATTCCAGCACATGGAGGAAGGTTATTGATTTGTGCTCCCTTCTGGAGTGGACCTTATTTATCTTTAAGTCATCCTTAAAAACAACGGAGAGGTGGCGAGCAGACATAAAAGCATGTGTTCCATGCTGGCTCATCATTATCTTCAATTTGGGAACCTTTATCATCTTGGTGCCCGCTGACCTTCACTCTGTGATCTGCCTTGCAAAACCTGGGAGAGCTCCATAGTTCCCTTGTGCCCTCCTCTTGTTCAATGTCTCTGGTCACCCCACTGACATGATTGATTCCTGTCACACCTTGTTCATCATCTAAGCCTTTCCACCTTTTTTACCAGTTTCAATCGTTGACTGTGGTGTGTGTGGCACCAAAGGACATAGAGGTTCTTTGGTATAGTTTTTCTGGTAAAATTCCTGACTGTTTATGAGTGTGATAATTTATTTATTTATTCAGAGACCTTGTCCAACTCATGTCACCACCATTTTGCTACACTGAAATTTGGGTATAATTGGTATTCCTGGAGGGTAAAATTGGTAATTATCCTCTGTTATAATTGGCATTCTTCACCATGTTCTCGCCGAATGAATGTGTGCACATGTGGTGAGAACCCAGGGAACTCTACAGCTCTGAGTGCCTCATTCCAACAGTAAAAGTTTCTGGGGTTCCATCATGGTGTGGGCACATTTTCTTGGCATGGCCTGGGTCAACTCATTCCATTGGAAGGCAGGGTTGATGCAGCACGGTACGTTACCATCTTGAGCGATCTTCTGTATCCCATGATGCAGCATTTCTTCCCTGTTGAGGTTTCTTTCAGGATGACAATGCTCTGGTCCACAGGGCACATGTTTGCACCAGGTGGTTTGGAGAGCATGAGGACAAGGTTATCCATCTTCCATGGCTATCCCAATCACCAGACTTCAATCGCATCACATGGAGCATTTGTGAGACTGTCTGGTGAGGTGTCCAAGAGAGCAGTTTCCACCTTCATCAAACTGACATCACTTCAATTTGAGGAAGTGGAAGATTGGTGCCACATTCTTGCAGAACAGTTCCAAAATCTTGTTGTCTCCATGCAACATCGTATTCATGTTTTCTGGATAAAAGTGGTGGCCCAACACCCTATTAAGTGACATTGAGCTGGTGTTTCCTTTTTTTTTTGTCCACTCCCTGTATCATTCACTTCATTTTTTTGTCAATTTCAAAGCTGGGATGTCGATGACAAAGCTCCCTCCACCACCAGGTTTTCAGGTGTGCAGGGTGTATGCATACGAACACCCAGAAGGATTAAAAAGCAAAACCTGTCAATGAGCGGAGGAGCTCCTTGTGAACCAATGGTCATCCATATCTCGTGCCTAGTTGTGTCTGCGGATGTCCTCCTGCAGTTGGGTTACCTTGTTCTTGGAGGTTGGTGGCAGGATTTCCACTCTGTCCACCGTAAAACACTTCATTCCACAAAACACATAAAATGCAAATAAAACTGAAAATCCACTCTGTGGGAGTACCTCCTGTGCAGCTTCCCTTCGCAGAGTAGCTCACCTGATGATGGCATTGATGCAAAACCTTTGGGATCCCCATTCTTTGATGATCGGAGAAAAAGTACAGGGTTAGCATCCGGGGTCGGATTGGGGTGGTGTGTGTCAGGGTAGTGCTGAGGTGTCATCCACCAGAAGGCAATCTCCTCAGGTTAACCTGAAATGGTCCCAATGGGTGGGTGCCTGGCATGTCCTCACTCGAAGAGAGGATGATCACTCCTCTTTGCTATAATTTAAGCTCCAGCATTTGAACATCAGTATTGCATCTCTCTCTCTCTCTCTCTCTCTTTCTCTCTCTCTCTCTCTCTCTCTCTCTCTCTCTCTCTCTCTCTCTCTCTCTCTCTCTCTCTCTCTCTCTCTCTCTCTCTCTCTCTCTCTCTCTCTCTCTCTCTCTCTCTCTCTCTCTCTCTCTCTCTCTCTCTCTCTCTCCTCTCTCTCTCTCTCTCTCTCTCTCTCTCTCTCTCTCTCTCTCTCTCTCTCTCTCTCTCTCTCTCTCTCTCTCTCTCTCTCTCTCTCTCTCTCTCTCTCTCTCTCTCTCTCTCTCTCTCTCTCTCTCTCTCTCTCTCTCTCTCTCTCTCTCTCCTCTCTCTCTCTCTCTCTCTCTCTCTCTCTCTCTCTCTCTCTCTCTCTCTCTCTCTCTCTCTCTCTCTCTCTCTCTCTCTCTCTCTCTCTCTCTCTCTCCCTCTCTCTCTCTCTCTCTCTCTCTCTCTCTCCTCTCTCTCTCTCTCTCTCTCTCTCTCTCTCTCTCTCTCCTCTCTCTCTCTCTCCTCTCTCTCTCTCTCTCTCTCTCTCTCTCTCTCTCTCTCTCTCTCTCTCTCTCTCTCTCTCTCTCTCTCTCTCTCTCTCTCTCTCTCTCTCTCTCTCTCTCTCTCTCTCTCTCTCTCTCTCTCTCTCTCTCTCTCTCTCTCTCTCTCTCTCTCTCTCTCTCTCTCTCTCTCTCTCTCTCTCTCTCTCTCTCTCTCTCTCCTCTCTCTCTCTCTCTCTCTCTCTCTCTCTCTCTCTCTCTCTCTCTCTCTCTCTCTCTCTCTCTCTCTCTCTCTCTCTCTCTCTCTCTCTCTCTTCTCTCTCTCTCCTCTCTCTCTCTCTCCTCTCTCTCTCTCTCCTCTCTCTCTCTCTCCTCTCTCTCTCTCTCCTCTCTCTCTCTTCTCTCTCCCTCCCAGGTTTGGAGACCGGATCAGGGTGAGATCATTGCGGGCGGTTGCACTTACTATTGGTCTGGTCACTCTGATGGTTACCACGCACAAGGAGTTTCTGTGGCTGTGTCCAAAAAGTTGACGCCCATGATAATTGAGGTAATACTGGTCAACGAGCGAATTATGAGACTGAGGATTCGACACTCCTTGGGTGTCATTTCCCTACTCTCTGTATATGCTCTGACTGAGGCAAGTGATCCCACTGTGAAGGAGACATAGTCTATGCCACACTTGAGTCTGTGGTTGATCAGTACCCCAGGTGAGATGCTCTTCTAATCTTGGGGGGATATCAACCCATCGACTGGCACTGATGGGGATGGTTATGAGGCATATTGATCCCTATGGGCTTTGAACTGTGAACCAGAATAGCATGCAGTTCCTTGACTTTGCAAGAAGTTGTGGACTTCAGGGGGGCTGGTTCATGGATTCAGTACCCACAGGCTCATTGCTGGACTTGGTATTCCAACGCTGGTGGTGTGGAAAAGGGGATTGACCATGTGCTCAACGATTGTTGCTGGAGGATAATCCAGAACTGCAGGGTCTACTGGAGTATTCAGTTCCTCAACACTGACCCCAGGCTTGTTGTAGCAACTCTGAAGTAGCAGCTTAAATCCAGGAGAAAGGTACCATCCCAGGCTAGGCTAGATGTTGGCAAGCTAAGCGATGAGAGGGTAGCTGAGGAGTTTGCGAAGAGGCTGATTGGGAATTTAGGGGGTGTGCATGTTTTGGGGAATCCTGAAAAGTTGTGGAGTGCCTTCAAGACTACCATCCTTGATGTTGCCAGTGGATGTCTTGTCACCCACTATCAGGCAAAGAAAAATGTTGTTTCCCAAAGGACACTGGATATCATTGACCAGAGTCACAGAGCTAGGTTTAATGTAGAGCTGAGCTGTTCAGGGAGTTGAGGCATAAAACCATGTGCACTGAGAGCGGACAAGGAGACCTATGTGTGAGAAATCTCTAAAGGGATCGAGCATCACCTGTGGTCAAGTGAGTCTCGTTCTGCTTTCAGAGGAATTAGTGCATTGTGTTTCTCGAAACCCATCCCTCTGTGTACTGAAGTTAGAGTGGAGGGTGGTGGGCTCTTGACAGATTTGTTTGAAGTGAAGGCCCGCTGGGCTGGTTACTTTGAGTGGCTGTACCAGGCTGACCTACCAGCTGATGAGTTGGATGTCAGGGGTGTTACTTTCCCTATTGCTGACCCTTAAATCAACTGTGAACCACCTTCTTTTGTGGAAACACAGGTTGTGGTAAACCTGATGAAAGGAGGAAAAGCTCCTGGGATCTGTGGCATCCATGCGAGCTTATGAAGGCTGGTGGAAATGTTGTACTCGGGTCGTTACATGTAGTTCTGTGCTCTGCCTGGATCACAGGCATCATCCCAACTGACTGGAAGAGGGGTCTTGTTATCCCTCTTTGGAAAGGGAATGGAGATCAGCAAGACTTCAACAACTGCCGGTGAGTGATGCTGCTCTCAGTGCAGAGCAAGGTCTTTGCACCGATAATATATGATTGGGTTCATCACCATCTGCTTGACTTCCAGTGCCCAGAGTCGTGAGGCTTTACACCAAAGAGGTCAATGATTGACTGTATCCTTGTTCTTCGCATCCTCACCGAACGCAAATGAGAGTTTCAGCGAGGGTGCCTTGCAGCCTATGTTGATCTCTGCAAAGCATTCGATTCAGTGAATCGGGATGCCCTCTGGAGGATTCTTGTTCTTTGTGGGGTACCAACAAAACTGATCGATCTGATTTCTGAAATATACTCTGGTACTGAGAGTCAAACCTGGTGTTGGCGCAGTGGTTAGGGCAGCGGCTTGGGATCCAAAAGGTCCTGAGTTCAAGCCCCGTTGGGCCACTGAATTAATACACCAGGGGGTTGACTCAGCCTGTCATCCTTCCGAGGTCGGCGAAATGAGTACCAGTATACTGGGCCGGTGTATACCCCGGTTAAAATAGGTGTACCATATCCCTGTGTCGTAAGAGGCAACCAGGTTGCGTCAGGAAGGGCATCCGGCGTAAAACATGTGCCAAATCACAATGCGGATCACACGGATGATCCGCTGTGGCGACCCCTAACGGGAGCAGCCGAAAGAAGAAGAAGAAGAAGAAGAAGAAGAAGAAGAAGAAGAAGAAGAAGACTCTGGTACTGAGAGTGCTGTGAGATGTGCTGATCCTATCTGTGACTTATTTCCAGTTGTTACTGGGGTTCGTCAGGGGTGTGTTCTGGCCCCCAAACTTTTCAGCGCTTGTATGGCCTGGATTCTGGGGAGGAAGTCAGAGAGATCAAGCTGCCCTGCATCATTTGGGAATGTCAAGATCTCTGACCTTAATTTCGCAGACGATGGAGTGGGCTTGGCGGAGACGATAGATGACCAATGAGCACATGATTAATTCCTGAAATGGGTTTGGAACCTCAATTAAGTGACCTCAGAAGTGGACAAGTGTTGCATCTCATCACTGAAAGGAATCGAAAAGACAAGTTTCATGTTGTTCAGTTTGTTTGTAGTAATGTGAGGTGCATTCAATCACTGAAAGGACCACTATAATTTAGTACAGTTCTTTTCCACTGTTGTGCGGAGTGTGTGATGCATTTAATAAACAGAGTGCGGTACCTCACACAAAACTCAGTGGGAACCATTTTTTATGGTTCCGTTTATATTTGCATTCCATCGGTGTCCTGCATTATCCTGTGCTTGGATAAAGTTCTCATCATTCAACCAGACAAAACGAAACAATTTTCCTGTTTATTGCAGGAATTTGTGAAATGGTCACACAACACTTCATGAGTGGAAAATGATCACACTGCTCCTGCATGACCAGTGGAAATGCCTTTACTGTGCTTTAGTTTGCCTTCTTATAATCGGTCGTATTACCCTGTGCACGTAAGGCGAAAGGCAGGGTTAAGCAGTTGGTTCATGCCTGTCTGTCTCTCCGTCCATCTACAAGCATCAGTTTATTATGATCGAGGAACAACTTAATTAAAATTGAATGTTATATTCTGAACACGAATCTCAACAAGAATCCGAAAATATATCTGCCTCTGAAAAGTTACTGATCACATATGCGCAGAGAGGAGTGATGTAATTTTTAGCTCACCTGGAATGTAGTTATGGGGAGCTTATGGGATGGTGCGTTGTCCATCAGTCCGTCCGTCCATCCATCCGTCCATCCACAAATACTTTCAACTTCTTCTCTGAAACTACACATACAATTTCGATGAAACTTTACCACAACATTCATCACTATGTATGTACCAAAGTTTGTTCATGGCATTAAAAAAAACATTAGAGCCTAAGGGGGTCTACGGGGGTTGCCCCCAATATAGGTATTTCATTGCTTCTCAGAAACTGCACACAAAATTACGTAAAACTTGACAACATTTATCACCCGTGATGTACCAGAGATTGTTCATGGCATTAAAAAAGTTTGGCGTTTGAAGGGGTGTAAGGGGTTGTTTCCCCCCAAAATATGTATTTGCTTTCTTCTCCAAAACGACACAAACAATTTCAAAGAAACATGATCACAACCTTCATCACCCATGATGTACCAAAGTTTGTTCACAGCATTAAAAAATTTGGGTATAAGGGTTTCTATGGGGGTATTGCCTTCCAAAATATATTTGCTTTCTTCTCTGAAAGTGCACGCACAATTTCGATGAAACTTGACCACAACGTTAATCACCCGTGATGTACCAAAGTTTGTTCATGGCATTAAAAAACATCCATAGGTATTTATTTTTTTCTCCATTCTATATTTTGTGGGTCATCCACACTCACCAGTGGTCCCCTGATTATCTTATCCAGCCCCTACCAGGTGAGTGCCCAGGGGTGTTGCCCCTATGTTTAATATCTCTCTGCCTGTCTGGCAATTAAACAAAATTGAAAATCATTTAAAACAGTAAACTTACTGTTTTTAAAGACACAAACAGCAGGCACAAAGAACAAAAGTAACGTGTTGAATCTGGTGATTTAATAGTCACGGAGTCAACGGGCGGTAAAATGGCGGTAAATTCAGGAATTCATTTTCTATACGACCTTCACCATCTTTATTTTATTTAAATTGAATTATATATACTTTAACATTGTCGAACACAAATCGTCTTCTTATCACTTCAAGAACCTCTAGTTCAGCATTACTTGGACATTTTAAATACGGTGCTGTATATGACTGCTTCAATAGTGCTAAACATTCGTTATTTTTTTTTTTAAACGATCTTTAAAAATCATTATTTTATTTCAACTGAAGTATATACTTGAACACAGCTTGGGGTAACTTGTTCTATGAACTGTCTAGTTTAACTTGTTCTTGATTCTAAATTGAGAAAAAGTAGTTTATTTTTTGCATTGTGAAGATTAAAACGAAATTGCAAAGGAACCGCATGACAATAAACGCGTCCTCCTTGGTCCCTTTCGGTAATTGGATGCATCCGTGCAAAAAGTGGAAATGGGGGGTGCAGTGGGAGGAAAAATTGACCTGCTGATTAATTTTGCACTCAAACTTTCCACAATCCGATTAAAACATTGACAGATTAATTCTCTTCACCGACAACCGAGATGATGTCTTCCACCTTTTACGCTTGACAAGCCACTGGAAGTTATTGAACTGTGAGAGAAGCATAAACAAGTGCTCAAATAAAAAAGCAGAGAATCTCAAGGTCACAAAAACTCAAATTCAGAACATTTGGAAGAGAAAAACAGAACTTTTGAGCGACGTCTCAAAAATGGTTTGAGCGACGTTTATAGTTTTAAACTTGAACCGGATAGGTATCTCGAAGCACTGGGGATAGAAGAGTCTATCAGTGTTGGCAGAATTGCATAGGCTTGATGTGTCTAATAGTCTTCCTTGCATTGAAGTTCCTTGTGCCATGTGTCCGGTGACCGGAAAGGACGGATGAGGGCAATGGGCAACGAAGACATCAATCGCTTATGCTGGGAGTGGTCTCAAGATGCAACGGCCAGGCAGATAATGACAACTGGACCACTGGTGAAGGCAAAGCCCTTGCAGTTTGCCACTGAATATTCGACTTCACAACATTAAAACCTTCAAATTTATGCCTGGAACCATTTTTGAGAAGCCACAACATAGTGTTCTGGGAAAAGTGTGGCGAGAGAGATGGATGTCAATGATAACCATGAATATGGCCTAGGTGCCTTAGTTTTTTTTTGCTTGCCTCTGCAGACAAGTCTTAGCTTGCCGAGAATAAGAGTCCTTTTTGGCTTTGGTGCATTAAGAGTCCACTTGTCTTCAAAGACCACATTTTGGGGTTTCCTCGATTGGCCTTTGTCATGGAAATATCGAGACATCTTGATCAGAATAATCAAGTGTTTTACGATATCAACTTGCTTTGTTGCATTCAGTGCAGGATATTTTCTTATACTCGGAGGATATTCAAGCTGACCATGACGATGAGGAAACAAAGAAATAGTCTTTGTGTTTATTGTGTTCATAAAATTGTATACATCAAACAACGCAGTCCACCTTTTGATCATCGTTCTGCAAGAGTAATATTAAAATAAATATAATAATAGTTTCCTCGCCGTTGATAAAATGACATGATGCCAAATATTAGTGTTATAATTATAGTATTTTCATGGATGATCACAGCTATACTTTTGTGGTGTACAATCAATGCATTGATTGCACTGTGTACCATCTTGCAATATAACTGTCGCGGAATTAATTAGTAAACTACACCTTTGTGTCATTTATTCGAAAAAGAATATCAAACTCATTCTCTTTGAACGGATGTTTTTAATTTGTTCTGCTTTGTGTAGTGATCCTGGTACGATGCAGTTTGCATTGGATTTTAGGGCTGATAGGATGGCCTGGAGGTATGCACACTCACCTCGAAGCTGCCAAGCTTGGGTTTGAATCCCGACTCAGCTATGACCTGTCATCCTTGTGTTTCACAGGCAGGATGATTCATTAATGTGTATGCCGTCCCTGTGATGGTCATTAAATGGATATCCTGTCTGGCAGCATTTGTTTATGGATGTTAAAGATCCCATGTTTCCCTTTGCGAAGAGTAAGCGAGCTGTCGCCATGAGCAAATTCCTTGCCTAATGTACAAGGAGCACTGCATCGGCAGCACAGCTGTGTCCTCAGCCAATGGTGCTACCCCACAGCTTTGTGCTGCATATCAACGAAGACAAATTGAAATTTAAAGCACACTTTGTTTAAAGCACTGTTACCGTTGTGTTCTAATTTTGATGCGTTGGTGGATCAGGAAATCCATTGCCTCATGTGGAGGTGTAATTATTTAATAATGTTGAATCTTCAGTTAATTGGTTACAATTGTTTTCGTAAAATGCCGTTATTAAATTTTTTTAACAAATACTTTTAGCATCTGGCCACAGATTTTCTGATCACCCCTCACATGATAACATGTTATGTAGTATTTATACCATTACCTTCACTGGGTGAACCCATAACCTTGGCAAGCCAATCCATATTGAACGAGAAGCAAAACTACAGGAAAACAACATGAATATGAAAATTTTCAATGAGGTGTTCTTTGAAACATTTATCGGTTTTACTTCCTTTTTACGCCAGGTGAGATGTTCACACTTTGATCTCACATCTCATATGCCACCATCATGTGTCATCCAGTGGTTTTGGCTTGTTTGCAGCGGTCGAGATGGGAGCAGAAGGCAAAATCTGTCCAGATCCTGGCGTACCGGGGAATGGCTCACGCGTAGGAACTGACTTTCTGTAAGTATAATGATGAAGGTCTGCTCTAACGAATGGAATAATGTGTACGACATGCGCCTCGAATATAACACAATTTAATTGATGCCTTCACATCGGTTCTGTTCTCTCGTGCGACTTTCATCTTCACCCACACGACTCTTTAACATGACCTTACCGTTAACTTTGACCCTGGTGCAGGCTTGGCGCTGCAGTGGAGTTTTTCTGCAATGAAGGGTTTATCCTCTTGGGTCCAAAGCAGGTGACGTGCCAGCGTCTTGCTGACTCCATTGCCGCATGGAGTGGCCCAGCCCCTGACTGCAAAGGTTAGTTCATCAGTTTCTCTGTATAATCATTCAATCTTTTCACTTCATCTTTCGCAAGCCAGCTGACATGCTCACTTTGCCCTATGCAGCCAGGACATGTGGTGAGAAGGTTAAAGGACCAAGAGGTTCCATCAGCTCTCCAAACTATCCTGGTTTCTACAGCGGAAACTCGCATTGCATTTGGCTCATATCGGCCATCACACCACGCAAGGTGCGCTCACAGCAATGTTTTAAATTAGCTTTGGATGAGTTGCTGAATTATTTGTTCAGTGAACATGGTGCAGGACTTCGTATGAATGAGCTTTTACGATGGATTTTAATCAGAATGCCTGGCTCTGTAATCTTTTGGGTATCTATTGCCTTATCATGGAAGGATTTAAGCCTGGGGTTGGCTTGCTGGTTCAGGTGGCTGGCTTGGGATCTTAGGGTCCTGACTTCGAGCTGTTGGCTGTGAGGTTGAGTCAGCCTGTCATCCTTCGGACGTCAGAAAAATGAGCACCAGTGTACTGGTATAGGGGCACAGCATCAGCGACAGTCACGCCCCAACAAAGTGATAGCTACCTGGCAGCCAAGCTACCATATGCAAGAACAAGAAGAAGAAGAAGAAGAAGATGGGAAGATTTCAGCAGCTGAAAATTTACTTAATGGTGAGGGGAAAAAAACGTGTCGAACTTCTTGGCAGGAGGATACTTCAGTTGATCATGACAGGAGGATCATGACAGGATCATGACTTGGCAGGAGGATACTTCAGTTAAAACATGGTTTTGTATGAGTAGTATTGTCTCGTATTTGATCACTTGAGGAGTCAAAAAAATTTGACCAAAAATGCCATCCGATGTGTGTACAGGCAGGTTTAGTGTGACTTAGACCCAGTTAAAGGGTACCCTGTGGCTGAAACTTTAAACCTTTACAGTCCATGTTTTCAAACAAAACCTCCAGCATTGTGTTTTGTGGTTTTAGCCATTTTGTAATCTCTGAATCTTCTGAATATCTGTTGATGTTACCAGCCCAAAACCCATATCTTATGTCAGTAATAACACTGGGGATGCGTGCAGTGAGTGCGACTAATTGTTGATTTATCCCCATCACCATCATCTGCTGCATGTCCTGTGCAGTAGTGGGTATCGTTTTTGCCAAACAGGCTCACTTGTGGTCAAGTTTACGTGAATTTAAATCGCTGTCCCTGAGAAACCGGTAAACACGTCTTGATTTTCCTTCTCGATGAAGTGGACCGCGCATGGGCGAGATGTGCACTTTGTGCACATCTTTGTGAACATCTTCGCTTTGTGCACGGGCGAGATGCTGACCAAACATCACATCCGCCCCTGTATTCCTGGACTCGCAGGTGTTGAGATCTAGCACGTTTTGATGATCGACTGCCGAGGTGTGAGAATTTCCCAGAAATATCGAGAAAATTCTTCGCGACTCGGCGATTGTTCCTTTGAGGTCAAAGGCTAATCCCAACATGACAACCTGATCCCCTTTAATACAAAACAACTTTGATAATCCATAACCTGTATTCGCAAAGATTACACCTCATCATGCTGCACGTACCAGCGCAAGCACCCTGCTGTACTCATAGAACACCTAACACACACACACACACACACACACACACACACACACACACACACACACACACACACACACACACACACACACACACACACACACACACACACACACACACACACACACACACACACACACGTAATTTGTGACTTCTGAAAGATGCCTTACGGGGTGTGTGGGATAAATCTCTTTGATTTCACATTGGACAGTCCATTTAACAGTCCGTGCTGAAGTTATATGATGCTGGGTCCTGCCTTGCACAACATCTTTATGTACGTTGGTTTGAAGTAAAATATGACAACCGAGAACATCAATCCTAATTCACAGGATGAACTCGAATGGCACTCAGAAGAGCACATACCTCCGCCAGGTTGAACGGTTTATATTTTGTATTCCACTGATATGCCGGATCTGGATCCGGATCTTCAGCAAAATCAAATCGGCTTGTTCTTGTCCTCTAACCAACTCATCCACCAAGTTTTGTCATTACTCGTCCACAACTTTTTGAAATATCATGGATGTATCATTTTTGGCCCCATCTCTCAATGGTGAAGAATCACCTGATAATTTTTTTCAAAATCTCGGATCGGATCCTGATCTTCACCAAAACAGATCAAGTCGTCTTTGTCACACACCAAACCTGCCCACCAAGTTTTGTCCGAATCCATCCACAACTCTTTGAAATATCGTGTTGAAAGACAGACAAACACACAAACGCACAGGGGTGAAAACATAACCTCCGCCACCGAGCCTCCGTCCACCTCCGGTGGTGAAGGTAAAAATAGAACATTTGGAGGACATTTCAGAGCTTCTTGTAGACCATCTCCTCATCATGTGTATGAAATGGTGAGGTTTTGATGATGTCTTCCAACTTGACCATACATTGCCTTTTGTCCTACTCAACTATGTTTTCTCTCACACTACCTTTTAGCCCGTTAGGCGTGAGACATGACACCGTTAGGCGTGAGACCGTTAGGCGTGACATCACAAGTTTTTTTTTCATCAGGGAGACGAGTTTTTCATCAACCTCCACTCTCACCTCATCCATCCACTCTTACCTGACCCTCCATTATCACCTCACTCCTCTCTCACCCTCCCTCAAATTGGAAATCGAGATGGATCATTTTGATGCATATTAAGTTGAGGTCACCCATTATATCCACTTCTTCGGATTAAGAAACTGCAGAGTGATAACAATAACGATAATGATAATCGTACAGCACGTCAAGTGATAGCACGTCAAGCGTGACTTGGCCGGTTTTGTTATCGCTTCATTGTTTCTTTCTTTATTTACAACTGTCAAATGTACCTGGGGTTACCAGGCATTGCCAGGTCCCTCTTCCCATCCCAACCCTCCCTCCAGACTCTTACCTCACCCCTTCCCCTCCCTCATCCCACCCCTCCCCCTGCCTCATTCCATCCGCTACCTCCAGACTCCCACACTACCCCTTCCCCTCGATTATCCCACCCCCTCCTTCCTTCACCACTCCCTTTCCCAGCTCTGGACTCCCACCCCACCCATTCTATACCCTCCTCCTACTCCTCCCCTCCCTCCTCCTTCCAAAATCCCACACCAGCACACTTACCATGCCTCCCTCTGGTCTCCCACCACATCGCTTCCTCTCCCTCCTCTTACTCCACCCTTTCCCTTCCCTCCTCCCACATCCTTCCACCCCACCACTCCTCCCGCCCTTTCCCCTCCAGACTCCCACAAATATAATTATTTTACACCACGTATGTTTTTTGATTTTACATATTAGGTGACATGTCTCGCACAGAGACAATCATGGCAGTGCTTTAAGCTGCAACGACACAGAAATGGGGGTCAAAACAGAAGAATAAAAGTATTCAATTATCACCTAGAAATTTTTTTTTTGTCACCGATCCACACAAATACCCCATAATGACAAAGTAAAAACATTTTTTAGAAATGTTTACAAATGCATTAAAAATAAAAAGCTGAAATGTCTTTCATCAATAAGTGTACTCCAAGTGGAGTCCAATCAAGTTGTGGAGACATCTCAAGGATGAACAAAGGAAATTGGATGCACCGGAGCTCAATTTGGAGTGTCGTAGCAAAGGGGTTGAATACTTATCGACATAAGATATTTCAGCTTTTCATTTTTAATTCATTTGTAAACATTTCTAAAAACATGTTTTCACCTTGTCATTGTGGGGTATATTGTGTGGATCGGTGACAAAGTATTTAAATTTAATCCATTTTAAATTCAGGCTGCAACACAACAAAATTGTCGGTTGTGGGCATGAAGATCGGTGCTCAATGAACAGTGATGTATACAGTGATCCGTAGGTATGAAGCTCTGTCGTACAGAAACTGTTTCGACCTTTATCAAGGCAAGGAATTTTTCGTCGGCCGAAACAAATGGCAGATATGGCCGAGTTAAACCCCTTGCGAGGTGAGTATGACCTGATCAAGGATAAATCCTGTTTTTGTTTTAATTAAATAAGGATGTTAATTATCTTCAAAAGGGTTGTTTTATAATTAACCCAAACACCCAATTTTCATTCATGCACTTCCTTGGAGTTCCCTTCGTATACATTAAAAGTTTCAGCCTGCTAGGTTTCATGGTTCTGGAGTTAAGGAGGAGACACCCACACACACTGACTGACTGACTGAAACACACGCACACACATACACTGAAATTTATTATTATACATTTAGCTTCAGTGTGTCTGCCCATGCCATACCTTTTTTTATGCCATACTGCCCATGCCATATAGAGCTTTTGTCATCAAATCTTCAACAAATCTTTATTATGAGAACATGAAGAACACAAATTAATAAAATGTACAAATATGTATATGTTTTTATCTTGTTTTCTTCAAGTTTATGTCCAGTGCAAAGCTTTGCAAAATGGGATGCTTTGTAGTTGCATTTGCATTGCTGAGCTCCGGTTGAGGCTGCAAATACGATGATATTTTTTATTTTTTTTTAACGTGAACATTGTCTCCAGGTTATTGAGGCACGGTTTGAAGAATTTGACCTCGAGCGAGGCTATGATACTCTTGTCATCGGAGATGGTACCGAGCCTGGAGATCCCAGAACTGTCCTTCACATGTAAGTCTCATGAGAATTTCTTCCAGCCAGGAGGGATGTGTCACCACATGGATTTTGAAGCACTGTTTTTTTTTATATCTGATATGAACTCAAACCGAGACGAACGTGGCATTTTGTACTTTCCTGTGTCAGACTAACGTCTCCATTGGGAAACATGAAATGCTTCTACTTGTGCTGCTTTAACTGCTGAGGTTCACCATGAAGTTTTCCATAGAAACAATAAATAAGTGGCTATCGGTGTCGAAAATAGGAGAGGAAATTATAATAGAGAGAGAGGTGGAGAAAGAAGCAAATAAGTAAACGCAGAAACATGAAATATGCTTTTTGCAGAATGAATGACTTCTCACCACCTACTTTAAATAAAGAATGCATTATATCGAAGGATATAAATCGATCGTGCATTATCAACATTTCTATATAAAGTTTATCTTGCTGTTTGCTTCTGCAGATTAACAGGTGCTGACGTTCCTGACCTCGTTGTGAGTATCAGTAATCATCTGTGGATATACCTGCAGACTGATGAGACAATTAGCTCCACTGGATTTAAACTGAACTATCAAGGTACGTGTTTTATGTTAACGCCACATACCTGTAAACCTAATGAGATGCTTCCGTAACGGTAAATAAGGTTCTTATGACATTGCTGTCAGATGAAGGTACACTGATTGCAGTCATCACAGGCGTGGAAGAGGTGGTGTGGTGGGGGACAAATTATGCGGTACATTACTCTAACCTTTCTTAACCGAAAATGGGTATGAAAAAGAGAGAGTGATATCCTGAGAGGAGAAAAAAGAAGACTAGGCAAGAGATTGGTTGAGATGAATTGAGGTTGCTATATAATTCCTGTTGCATCTGTCTATCTTGTTAATGGAACAGACACTTCAAGCAACTGCCCGCACATGTCATCAAAGCTTGAATGGTTATTATTTCCGTTATATTTCCACTCTGTGAGGATACAGACAACAGACTCACTTGCCTTACAGCCTGTTTCCAGTAAAATGCTTCTGATGGAGAGCATTTGGAATGCCTTGTGATGCTTGAATTGTTTTGAAAGCAAGCAGTCTGGTCAAACAGTGAAAATGCACTTGTGAGATTAAAATAAAAATATTTTTGTTTAATTTTGTTTCAGCTGGAGCCGAAAAACACAAGAGCTATTTACGTATGACATGTGCAAAAATGCCACAATTGCACCCCATATGCATACATTCCACTTCCCATCTCCTCTTTTTACTCTTATCACCTCCAACTCTGTTTTGTGTAGTCTACACTCTTTTCCTTAACGACTTTATTTTTCCTTCTCACTTTTATCCTCATACATTTCAGCCTTTTTCTAAATCTTAATTTTATTAACTCCCACCCTTCCCACAGCCACATTTCCAACATCTATAAAAATGATGTAACTTGCTCCCGAAATGAAAGTCAATGAAGATACCAAAGGGTTGTAGGTAATGGTTGTTAAATATAAGGAAAGTGGTGGTTACTCTGAGATGTGGTTGTTGGACTTGAGGGATTGTTTAAATCGAGAGGAAATTTTGACACGTTGTTGGAATGAATATATTTTTTATTGCAATTGACAATGTATCTTCTCAAAAGTCTGGCAATTTGTTGATAGATTTATAATGATATGCAACTCGATAATCTGAGTACCAAACCAGTGTTATATCTACCAGATAAAACACAATGTGTGTTTGTGCATTTGTGTATTTTTTGTGTGATGTCTGTCCCCCTTCAAAATGACGACTTAAGAAGGGTTTTAAAGGCCAATCTTTTAACATGACTGTGTGTTCACTGCGGTCTATTTTTTCAGGATAAAAAACTCGAAAAACATTTTCCATTAAAGAGTAATTACATCTCTTCTTTTGGAAATGTAGACGGTGACTTGCAACCAGGCCTCAATGGTGGTGTTCAGAAGCGTTTAAAAAAAATAACAATAAAGGAGGAGGTGAAATTCATTGCACGTGATGAACAGTGCACCCATAGTAAACTGAGTGTTCATTTATGTCTGTGGGATGTCTAATCTACACCATAAATGTCAATGTATGTCAGTGTGTCTCCTCCATAACTCCAAAACTATTAAGAAATATGAAAAAAAAACTTTGCATGCATACGAAGAAATCTCCAAGGAAGTGCAAGAGTGAAAATTGGATGTTTGCATAAATTAAAACATCCCTTTTGAAGATAAGTAACAGCCTTATTTAATTATATCCTTCATCGGGCAATCCTCGGCCACCTCACTGTCTGGGGTCTCAGGCATTTCCTGGGTAACCCTGCTGGGGCCTGAAGCTGCCATATTTTTTGGCCTGCTCAACCATGCCTTGACTTAGAATAGGCCGTAACGATTTCTTCATTGTAAAGTTTTTTTTTCACTTTCCTCACTCAAATTATTGAATGCCTGTTCATCATCGCTACAAATCACTGTATACATCACTTTTGTAAGTGCTGTAGTTTTCAAATTAGGAGCTTGGAGTGATTTAATGCGTTATATGATGCGATTTTCCACGATCTACTCTCATGGGCTAATTAAAGTATATCATCAAAATATTATTCATGTTTTGAGGATAGGATATCATCCGGACTCAACAATTGTCAAAATCTGTTGTGAAATCTGACAATTTAAAGAAATAACGAGTCTTATATCGAAGCCGATATACCTATTTACTTTGAGCGAGCAAGGCTATGTTCCATCCTTCTCCATACATACACAAGTAAATGTGAAATTTCCAAATCATTAAACTTACCTTTTTTGCTGTTTGAAAAAT
Source organism: Eptatretus burgeri (assembly GCF_056783735.1). Classification (NCBI taxonomy): domain Eukaryota; kingdom Metazoa; phylum Chordata; class Myxini; order Myxiniformes; family Myxinidae; genus Eptatretus; species Eptatretus burgeri. The sequence continues at coordinate 112,381,594 of NC_140965.1, read as the reverse complement.
TATATTGAGTGAACAAAATAATTAGGAATGTAACAAAATTAACCAGCTTCATTGAGCTGTATGATTTAATGCATTCACTGCGAGACCTCGTGCTCT
>NC_140965.1:112346498-112376498 GCF_056783735.1 Eptatretus burgeri | reverse complement strand
ACTTTTCTTTTCTCCATACTTTACTTTTCTTTTCTTCTCAAGTTCTTCTTCTCACCTTCTTCTCCCCTGATTTGAATGATGGCCTTGTCTCCCTTGTGTAAGTAAGATTGTATAAGAAAGAATACGTGTGTGGATAAATCTGTTCTTATGTGCCTTTTGCTTTCTTGCCTGTAGATACTTGCTTTTAAATGATTGCTTGTGTAAATCAATCAATAATTGTTTGTTATTATTTCCATTCTTTCTTGGTTGTCTTTTCATTAATTTGTCCATCAGAGTGTCCAATTAGAGTTAGACAGGAAGTTATACCCCACCTGATTTGCTCTGTTAGCTGGTGCTGCACCTATCTCTTCCGCTCGGCAGATTACCAGGTGTGATGCTGAGGGTATGGCCTCTAATGAGGTTGCTGTGCCAATGAAAAGGTATCGTGGAAACATCGAAGCATAACTCTGTGAGGCAGGTACTCTAAGTCAAGCAGCTACGGCTGTGTAGTGTAAGAACTACAGCCTGTTTGACCGCGGAGTTATCTGTGGTCGGCAGCCTCAGGACCAGGTGGTCAGGAGAAACTCGGGTACTTCCCCTCGTGACGAGTCCCAAACCCCGGGCCATAACTATATATATATATATATATATATATATATATATATATATATATATATATATATATATATATATATATATATATATATATATATATATATATATATATATATTTCCCAACCAATAGAGAGATGATTTGAAATGAACTTTGAACAGCATAAGTCTTTGCATTGTGTGTCATTTTATGTGTCTGAGTAATGTGAGATATTCTTTTTGGGCAGAGATCGAAGACAACACATGTGGTGATCCTGGGATTCTAGAGCATGGCCGGAGGGAGGGGAAAAGCTTTACTCATGGATCAGTACTCAGCTTTGAGTGCAACAATGCCTTTGAGCTTGTTGGACCCAAGGCTATACACTGCCAAAATGATAACCAGTGGACTGAGAATATACCACGCTGCATCTGTACGTAGCATCACCTACTTATACCGAAATTGACACTAATTTTAACAGTTTCTCATGATTGGAAGTCTCACATTTAACAATGGAAGTCTCATTATTAATGCGAGTTACTGTCCTGGTTCAAGTTACAGCTCCTTCACAGTCACTAAATTGTACAGTAATCTGATCTTTCATTCTTTTGCTGTGTTCAGCATCCTGTTTCTTCAACTACACTGCATTGGCTGGTGAAGTGCTTTCACCAAATTACCCTTCTGCATATGATGGGGACCTTCATTGTACTTGGATGATCATTGCTGCACCTGAAGGACGTATTCACCTCACCTTTGTGGACCTCGATCTTGAGCTGCACTTTGACTTCCTGACAGTGCGTGATGGACTTTCACCTGATGCACCCTCTCTGGGAACATTCACAGGCACTCGCTTGGCTCCTGGGACCAGACCGGGGGCTGCGGGTTTGCCTGGATCACTTGTGAGTGGGCCTGGTGGTTTGCTACGCCTGGAGTTCCACAGTGACCACTCGGTGGCAGGCCGAGGTTTCAACATTTCCTACTCGAGTGGGTCTTATGTTTTCTTGTTGTTTAGTTTTCGTGCAGATTTTGTCTTTCTGCTCTTACCTGTTTTTCATTGTTGTTTTTTTGTCTGTCCACTTGGTGTTATTCTTTTTGCCCACTTTTGGTAATGTGCTCCATCATGGGCTTCTTCCATTTCTTTTTCCAGCGTTTGGCCTCGGAGACTGCCCAGATCCCGGCATCCCCATTGGTGGATATCGACAAGGTGACCGTTTTCGTCCTGGTGATAGTACGATGTTTTCATGTCGACCCGGCCTGCAACTCCACGGAGCACAAACTCTCACTTGTCAAGAAATTGGACCCCAAGGAGAACGCCGTGCTCATTGGAGCGAGCCTGTACCCAGCTGCCAAGGTTTTTTTTCTCATTCGAGGCAAATTTTCATTTGTGGAAATGAGTCGAAATTGTTTTCCTTTTTAATATAATCATCTTGGTTATTTCTTCTCTGTTGATGTAATTATGCATTTTTTCTTGAAGGTAAATAATCTATTGTGCTTTGTATTTTTGCACTATTTTGGCAATTAGTGATCAATAGGAACAATGAACATATGGGTGCACACACACTCACACTCACACACACACACACATGTTTTTACGTGGTCATGCATGCCAGTCTAATTTCCCCAGATGAAGACTGGACGATTGTCTTTCATGTATTTCCTTTCTCAATGGTCTCCAACTATCTGCTCGGATTTTTACAATTCTTTTTATTTTTCAAAATTATATTTTTGCCAACATTAAATGAATGCTAAATACATACTTATTTTCCCTCTCCTCTACCTGCTGACCTCCAGACCACCTTTTATCTGGCACTTCTTTCCTCATGCTGTTGCAGTACACCCATGTTTCCTTGTCAGCCTGTTTCCCTTCACCCCACTGCCTGTCTGTTAACCCTTCACTTCCTGCTCTACTCTTTCACGAGCCTTGACATTCCGTAGAAGAGGAAGAAAACGTCCCGTCTTGTCACAGCTGTGATTCTATTAATCTTTTGCTTCTATTCCCAGCTCTCTGAGTACTTTGTAGAGACCTGATTTGTTTTGCATCAGGCAATATCTCACTGTATTTTATGCTACCCTGTATCTAAACCTCACTTGACTTGATACTGCTCTTCAGTTGTTGTTTCTTTGCTGCAAAATCCAGACCAAGCTGAGGTTCCACAAACTGGGAAATTTTTGGATGTGATTTCCTTTTTCTTGTTTGAATGACATTTTTGCATTCTGCTTGGCTTTCTGCTGGAATCACATATTTCAATACTGTCCGCAAGACCTCTTCAATCTCGCTTGCACGTTCAGTTCCAGCATAACAAAGTATACATTGTTCCAGCATACAACAATGCATCACACTTGTATTTTTCAAATGTTTTTTTTTTAAAATAATAATTGTATTTTGTGACAATCCGAAGTTCTGGGAAAACATTTTGTTCATGTAAACATTGTACTTGTTGAACTTTTATTCAATATTAATGTAATCTGTGAGGTTTGTGTTTTTCTGTGATATTTTCTGTTTCTCATATTTCAAAACTGTTTCTTGTGCAAGTCATTGTATCAGTAGTTTATTTCGATGAGGGGAAATCCTGCTTTCTGAAATGACGTATGAATGCTAATGAAGCCTCAAACACACGCGCTGTGTGTCTGTACCTCGACTCACTTCTGCGAGACGGAGCTCTTTTAACTTGCCTTTGCTCGGGTGAAATCTGAAACTAAAATAGTCTTTTAACATAATTTTCAGCATTTAAAGAAAGTGGCAATTTCAAAATGGTTTGCCATAATTGTTGTGTTTCTGGATGGAAAGCTGACTCGTAGAAATATATGGGGATGAGAGGTGTCGGGGATTTTAAACTTCCCCTTTGCAGTCACAAGCCCCAGATATGTCCTTCCCATCAGTGTTGAGAAGCACCCAAGCCAGATACTTCTTCCAATTATTTTGTTGTGCAGAGGCACATCCCAGCTTTCTTTCAGGTACTTTTCCAAGTATTTTCTGCTTCTGTTAGAAGCTTAGTGAACCATTTTAGGTCACAATCCTTCTCGCAATTGCACAACAACTTCACATGCCCCAAAGATCACTGTTTTTAGAGGTTTCTCCACATGCGTGCTGAACATTCTGTGGCAGATTACGTCATTTTGAAAGTCCTGTATTCTGAACAACTTTTATACAGTTTCCAAGGCATTATTTTGTTTAGTTCAAAAAATTTCAACTATTCTTTCTGTAACGTGTGCTCAATTGCCACCTATAGAGTCTGTTCCAACCAAAGGCATGAAAATTATTATTAACTAGCAAAAGCACCCGGCATTGCGAGGAAACTCCAGTCCCTCCTCCCACCCCTTCCACTCCCTCATCCCACCTAAACCCCCTCCCTTCAGACTCCCATCCCACCCCTTCACATCCCTCCTCCCACCTTCTTAAAGGGTCTTCAAGGATGTGTAGGTAGGGTCTTATGAGTGTTTGGTTTCTGACTTCAGGGTCTTTGGGGTCTTCAGGTCTCTTGAGAGAGGAGTCTGAAGTGAAGACCCACTGGCTCGGTTACTTTGAGTGGCTGTACCATGCTGACCCACCAGCTGTTGTGTTGGATGTCAGGGATGGTACTTTCCCAATTGCTGACCCTCCAATCAACTGTGATCCACCTTCTTTTGTGGAAACCCAGGCCGTGGTGAACCGGTGAAGATGGGGGTAAAGCTCCTGGGATCTGTGGCATCCATACCGATCTTCTCAAGGCTGGTGGAAATGCTGTACTCCTGTCGTTACATGCAGTTCTGTGCTCTGCCCGGAACACAAGCGTCATCCCAACTGACTGGAAGAGGGGCCTTATTCTCCCTCTCTGGAAAGAGAAGGGTGATCACCAGGACTACAAGAACTACTGAGGGGTGATGCTGCTCTCAGTGCCAGGCAAGGTCTTTTCTAGAATAATTATCGAGAGGGTTTGCCACCATCTGCTGAGCACCAGTGCCCAGAGCAGTCAGGCTTTACACCAAAGAGGTCAACGACTGACCGTATCCTTGCTCTTCGGGTCCTCACCAAACGCAGACGAGAGTTTCAGCATTAGCTGCTTGCAGCCTATGTTGATCTTTGCAAAGCATTTGATTCAGTGAATCGGGATGCCCACCGGAGGATTCCTGTTCTTCTTGGGGTGCCACCAAAACCGATCAATCTGATGTCTGAAATATACTCTGGAACTAAGAGGGCTGTTAAATGTGGTGGTTCCATCTCTGACTTATTTCCAGTTGTTGCTGAAGTTCCTCATGGGTGTGTACTGGCTTTTCATAACCCACACTTTTCAGCACTTGTATGGACTGGTTTCTGGGGAGGATGTCGGAGAGATCATGCTGCATTGCATCGTTTGGGAATGTGCAAATCTATGACCTTGATTTCATAGATGATGCAGTCAGCTTTGCCAAGACTCTGGATCTCCTTTTCGGGACCCTCAAGGTGCTGAATGAGGAGTCAGAGCCACTGGGATTATGGGTTTCCTGGATCAAAACTATGATCTAGGTTTTCAATGACATATTGTATGCTGCAATCTTGTCTTTACCTGTTTGTGGTGAGGACGTTGAGGTCACGGTGAGATTCACTGACCTGGCAGTGATATTCATGTGTCTGCTGGCTGTGATCCAGAGGTCATTAGACATCTGGGTCGGGCCTGGGGAGTCATCGATTCACTGGATCATGTGGTATGATTGGTACCTGTGCAGGAGGATGAAAGTTGGAGTCTTCAGGTCCTTGGTGCTTCCAGGGTTGCTCTATGTATGTGAGACTTGGAGTCTGACCAGGGAGCTGAGATGGAAACTTCATTCCTTTGGTACCAGGTCTCTTCGGATAACCCTTGGCTGTCGCTGGTCAGACTTTGTCTTAAATGAGATTTGCTTCCTGCATAGTACGTGAGCATCAGCTCTGGCTGAAGGGACACGTGCCTCGTTTTCCTGATGCTGATCCTGCTCATTAGATTCTCTTAGCGAGGGAGCTTCATGAGTGGAGGAAGGAAATGGGCTGAGCACATGTCTCGTGTTTGCAGCAGGTTGATCAGCATCTCAAGAAGATGGGGATGGCCAGGCATCTGTCTGTGGGATGGCCAGACGGAGGCCCCTGTAGTACCAGCAGAAATTGGATGCAGCAGCGCGCTGCTCCAGTGCATGCTGCCATACCTGACCTGACCTGACCTGACAGGGTCTTAAAGGGTCTTTGGGGTCTAAAGGCTCTCCAGGGTCTTTAAAGGTTGAGGTGGTGGATAAAAATACCCTCAGGGCAATCCCTGGGTCAGACTTGCTCTGTTTGCCAAATTTGGTGGTTGTTAGCCCAGCAGTCTTTGCAAAAAACATGAACATACAAACAGATAGACAGACAGACAGATAGATGACAAATTTTATTTATTCGATGATCCTGAGGATTTTCGGAACAAAGATCTTCTTTTATCCTGAAGCTTATTTTGGATGCTTGACCTATCGCTTTATAGTCAGCTGGTTTGTCGCTCTTCTTCCTTGATTATAAACATCACTGGCCCATTGTCTACTGTTTTGGGAAATGCACACTCGAATGTTTTTCTCCCACTCTCTTGTGTTACAAAGCGCTTGCAATGCAATTCTTTCCTCTTCCCACTTTGGACATCTCCATTCTCCACGACTATTGATCCAAACTGCTTCTCGGGACTCATTTCTGCGTCAACCTCTGCGATGAGTGTTTACACCTCAAAACGTTGCCCGTGATGAAAGCCACTCTGTGGCTGAAGTGTTGGACATTTTGAGACTTATCCCCATTTTATATTTTTTTCGGCAAACTCCACGAGTTAGTTATGCTTTTGCATTTTCCTTGTAACAATTTTTATTTGCTTGTTCTTTTGCATTCTCAAATGTACTCTTTTAAGGACACTTTAGCATTGCGATGCATTTATTGACACAATTTATTATATCAAGGTTTCTGAGCAAATCTCGCTCTCCTTTCCTTTGCATCCCTCGAAGCTTCATGTGGAGGTCACCTGACTGGTTCCCATGGTGTGCTGTACTCACCGGGATGGCCAGCTGTTTATCCAAACTCTGCCACCTGTCAGTGGACCATTGATGTCGATGAGGCAAGCACCATCAAATTGACCTTTGAAAGGTTGGTGACCTTGTTTGATTGCCATTCATGTTATAACACGATATTTTCATCCAATGAGTTCATTAAACTTTTTCTTGATGAGTGATATTTAAGATTAGCAGTGATTTGATGCATCCAGGACTGTTTCAAGAAGATGATAATGAGCTTGTGAGTACATGCCTACTTTAATCTACACAGTGACATGATTTATGAAATCAAGAGGACGTTTATTTTATTAAGTTATGAGAACCTTCTTGGGAAGCAAAGCGTTTTGGCTGTTCATCCTTCGTTGGAGGTAACCCTCTTTTGCTCCGATCAAGGTTTAACACCTGAACCGTCAGCTTCTCTTTGACTCCCATTGTGGTTTGAATACCCCAATCCTGTTGATTTTAACCATTGTTTTACCTGCTCGCCTGAAGGACTAGTTCTTCAGTTTACATGGAGAGACATAGCTTTGCTCCCAGAGATGATGGAATGGCCATCATAGTGCACATAAATGAGAAGAAGCAGACAGCGCAGTTAATAAATTTTTATTTTTATTTTTACAATCATGGCACAGTCAATACAATAATTCCAAACAAGCTTCACAGGGAATTCTAGACAAATTCTCAACGAGGGAAGTTGCATTCAAATCTCATATGACCAATGTTGCTGTGTTAATGGTCTGACTAAAACATTGTCGTGTTATTGGCTTTAATTCGGAATTCTGATTATTTTGAGCAAACACAAATTGATGGATATACAACAGGAAATAACATCAAGAGAAATAAATATAAGAGAATGCGCTTGCACGCGCATTCAGGAATGTATTGTGCATGCACGTGCCAGGAATTTAATGTCATGTTTCCTTCACAAATATAAAAGTTGTGCTTGCATCTCGTTGACAGTTTATTGAATTAAGTTACTATTTGTAATTGGCATAGCCTTTGACTGCTGTGTACAGATGAGCATCACTTTCGTGAACATGTAGCAGGGATACTCGTGAACCGATGAATGTTATCGTCTGAGATTTGTGAGATGCATAAGACACGTGAGACTGACGTGTTCACCAAGACTGACTGACTGACCGCAGATCCAGGAGGCCTCTGCTAATGATATGAAATGAATAACTGCAGGAAGGTCACAGTGGCTGTGCTTTAAATCTCCTTCGGCGCAGACTTGCTCATCCGTCTCTTTTCACCTTCATCCCATGCGTTTCTGCTCTGGGACTCCGACTCGGGCTTGCCGGCAAAACCACGGCATGCCTGTAACTCACTGCAGTCCACTCCATAAAAGGGTAATTTGCTAAGCCTGCGGCCATGGAAGTTCTTTCCCAACTCAGATGCGAGGTTCAGGTCTTCCATTCTTTTTTTTTCCTTTTTCTTTTTTGAACGTGTGACCGACTAAGATAATAAAATCTCAGTGGCATAATATTGAATTTTTTTTTAATCTTTGCTTGACTACTGATAAATTCTATTTTATTTCCTCTTGTCAGACAGTTCTCATAGAAGAAGATGCTATTCAGTTCTGAAAGCTCCCATGGATAAATAGAAAGATGTTGAGAAAGTAGTATGACAACGTAGCACACTAACTATCCAGTTCTTGAGGTGTCATTGATTGTCTTCAATTGTAATGATTAGTAGTTCAAAGTAAGGAGAATATAGGACTGGTCAGAAATCTTCCAGTTTTGAAAATGCAATATGTGGATTGCCCTTTGGTGCATTGACAAGAATCTAGACTATAAAGTGTATTTGTTTGTTTGACAACTCCTACTGCAGCTTTTGCCTGATCCTGGCAAAACTTGATGTACACACTCAGGGGCCCCTTCGTGGGGAGTCCTGAGTAAGGAGTTGGACTCGTGATTCGCCTGGGACAAATTTTCCTCCCAAATCTTGGAGGCTTTACCTTTTAACCTCGGTAACATACAAGCAATCACGTTTTCCTTTGTCCTCGTCAATGTTTTTCAAGCAATTGATTATTTTATATGACTTGGTGTGCTTTACAAAGGTTATATGGTTTCTCTTTATGAGTTTCAAACCAAAATACATTTGATAACACCCATTTTCCAAGCCGTTCACCACATTAATGTGTTTTCTCAATTACCTAGCCAAATTTTTAGCTCACCTCCAACGTAGTTCTGGAGAGTTTATGAGATGGTGCGTCGTCCGTCTGTCTGTCCACAAATACTTGCAACTTCTTCTCTCAAACAACACATATGATTTTGATGAAACTTCACCACAATGTTCATCACCCATGATGTACCAAAGCTTGTTCACACCATTAAAATAAATCTGGGTGTAAGGGAATCTACAGGGGGTTGCCCCCCCAAAAGAGGTATTTTCTTACTTCTCAGAAATTACACAAACAATTCTGATGAAACTTGACCACCATTTTCATCACCCATGATGTACCAAAGACTGTTCATACCATTTAAAAAAATCTGGGTCGAAGGGGTTCAATGGGGTGGAGGTGTTCCCTCCTCAAAATATGCATTTTATTTCTTCTCAGAAACTACACAAACAATTGTCATGAAACTGGACCACCACCTTCATCACCCATGATGTACTAAAGTATGTTCACGACATGAAAAAAATTGGGATCTTAGGGGTTCTACACAGGGGTTGTCCCCAAAATATATATTTTCTTTCCTCTCTCAAACCACACACACAATTTCAATTGAATTGACCACAATCTTTATCATCCATGATGTACTTATGATTGTTAACGGCATTAAAAAAAGTGTGTGTGTGTGTGTGTGTGTGTGTGTGTGTGTGTGTGTGTGTGTGTGTGTGTGTGTGTGTGTGTGTGTGTGTGTGTGTGTGTGTGTGTGTGTGTGTGTGTGTGTGTGTGTGTGTGTGTGTGTGTCCTTGATTGGTATCTACATATGTGGGTTTCAGAATGTGGAATAGAGTCCTCCCAAGGAAGGCTCAAAGTATCCACCTTCATTTCGGTAAGGGGTCACGATTCATGGACCAAGCTGTGATGTTTTGTGCCCTGGGCTCTCTTCAGGATCGTCACTGAGCCCCAACTGTAGTCCGTTTGTAATCCTATTCCCAGGGATGGTTTTTAATATCTCTATGAGGTTCTTTATCATAATTCCTGTAGCTTCAACTATCACTGGTACAACTTTGGCATTGTTCAGCTTCCAGGATCTTCTCACTTCATTCTTGAGGTCTTGTTATTTGGTCATTTTCTTGATTTCTGCATCGTTTAGTCCAAAATCACTGGCATTGACACCTCAATCAGCAATGCCTTCTTCTCTTTTTTGTCCCTAAGTGTGATATCTGGTCGCAACACTTTGTTTTTGATGTTTACGCTAAATGGGATCATTAGGTCGTATGTTAGCAGTACTTCAATGTTTTCAGTGATTACTTTTGGTTCATTTTCCCACAAATTTTCTGGAACTGTTTTTACCTGTTTTACTGTTTTACTGTTTTACTGTTTTACTGAAATTTAAAAGTTTTTGCAGATGTGCCAGCAGATTAGTTTACAAACTCTGTTGTGTTGCTGTGTGTGCAGCTGTCCTGACATGAGTTTTTTTTTAATGTGTTAATTATTAAGCATAACATTATTTTTGCTAACCCCAACTCCACCCCTCACCTTTCTCTCTTTCTTTCCTACACTCTTTCTTTCTCTCTCTCTCTCTCTCTCTCATCCCCTCCTTGCACCCTCCCACAGTGTATAGCAATGTTTGGTGAGGCATTGCTCTCCTCACCTCCCCCCCCCCATTCCTCATTCTTCCCTCCTTCCCAGCTTCCGCTCCCTCTTCTCTCCATCCTTTACACTCCCCTCCCTTCTCTCTGTCCTCTTTACCTCCCCTGCCTTCTTTTTTTAGAAATTTTTAAATAAATTTTTTTTTTAGAAATTTAGAAAAAACAAATTTTTTATGACATCATTCGTCACGTGGTTCAGCAGCCACATTGTTTTGAAATATTAAAACCTTCAAAAAAACTTCTTTTCCAAAACTGAAAAACAGATCGATGTGAGATTTTACTGATATGATCGCCTATCCATGACGAACCAAAAGTTCTTCAGATATGATGTCAGAGGTCACTTGGTTTGGCAGGTATGATTTTTTGAAGAATAAACATTTAAAAATCTTCTTCTCCAGGAATGCCTTGTCAGATCGAGGGGAAACTTCATCTACGTGTTCCCCAACTCTTTGGGGGATACCAGGGTGCTCACATATAATTAATAGAGATCACTTGGTCTGGCAGCCAAAATTGGATTGAACGAAAATCTTTAAAAAAATGATTTCTCTTGAACCACTTCATCAATCGATATGAAACGTCACAATTATGATCTAGTAGTCATGGGGAATATACAGTTCCTAGAAAAAGTCTACACCCCCTTTCAAAGTTTTCACCTTTTGTTTCCTTTTTAGCCTGGAATTAAATTGCATTAAATCAATTGCATTTGTTCTGCGTTATAGCTCTTCCACGAGCCAAGAGCATGTACGTATAAAAAAAAAGAGATGAAAGAAAAGAAAAAGTAAGAATTAGAACGAATGAAGAGTAATGTGAAACAATTACAAAGAATTGTGAAAGGACCAAAAAAAAAAACCATGATGTCGGGAAGAATCCGGATCGATAGATTTCAGCAGTTACTGCCCAGGCTCAAACGCAGAAACAAGCGACCAGAGGTCTGTCAGCGTGGAAGCCCAGTGCATACAACATCAGGATATGGTACAGACATAAACAAATGGAAAACCAAACACTGCATTGGAGTCATCAGAAGTAACCCAAAGAAGTAAAGAGCAAAGATGGAGTCATCAGGAGGAACCTGGATAGGATTCGGGTTTCAGCCGCTACTCCACAATGACTGGAAGTCTGTGTGTGTGTGTGTGTGTGTGTGTGTGTGTGTGTGTGTGTGTGTGTGTGTGTGTGTGTGTGTGTGTGTGTGTGTGTGTGTGTGTGTGTGTGTGTGTGTGTATGTATTGTTATGTCTGGCTTTCTTCTTGGGATTGTCTTTCTTCTTTGCACAAATTGGTCTTTATTTTGATTCCACAGGCAGGAAAAAAAAAAGAGGACTTTGAAAACAACTTTATATTAAAAAACAAACACAACCAAAAGACGTACATCCAACTATATTTTGTGTCGTAGCAAAGCTTTTATGAATGACCTGTACAGTGAGCATGGTCTATAATTTGATCCTCCCCACCAAGCTCCCCCTCCTGTTAGTTATTTAAAATTTTTTTAGCTTTATTCTCAAAAAGGTATTCTGGTGAAAATGTGGATGAATTAATGAGACCATGCTGCAAGATGATTATCATTCAAACACATGCAGCTTCCAAAAGCTCTAAAGAATTAATTTTTTTGAATCTGAAATATTCTGCAGAAAAAGAAATTTGACAAAAATGAATGCTCCCACTTCAATAACCTCATTTTCCTGACGCTTCAATAGAATAAGTGTACAGTACCTGTATTTTAAGATCAGGCCCTGAGCTTTATGGTTGTGACACGTCTTTTCCGGGAAATCAATGGGTGATCGGAATTTGGCAATTACCCAGTATGCACTGCTACACGCTAATTATTAGGTGTTCATCATAACTGCCATCGTGTCTGCTTGTCATGCAAATTACCAATGAAGCAACCCAACTGTCTAAATGATCATCAATTGCTTTAAGCGAACAATCAGCCCCATCCCCTTTGTCTCTGCCTTGCAACCAGTTATTACAAAGTTGTACTTCTATGTAAGCCAATAATTGTTAACAGCTTACCTGGAGTATAATTATCTGGACCTACTTGCTTGCCTGTAGTATTACAACATAATTCAAGGTGCAATATTTCAAGATAATACAAAGATTTTGTTCGTTGTGACATTATAAATCGTTATTTTGAGAAAGCAAATTCTGCCGCGCAGGTTTATGATGATTCAATTGAGCTTATTACACATGATGATACCTTCATTATAACACTGTATACCAGCAGAAAAGAAGTGCTTTCTTTATTTAAGGGGTAGATACATGACAATGCCATCTAACAATGACTGCAACATCGATAAGCAACAATGGTTAACAGCTGAATGGGGTCAGTGGTAGTTTATTTTTGGAATTAGCACTGCTAACTTGAATGAGCAGTACAGCAAGCACAATGATAAACTTTTTAATGACAGCAAACACCCAAACACACACACACACTGCATGTGTAATGGCACCTGTAAATATGTTTCGTTACTCTCGCTTTGTTTAATGACAGCAGTGTCTTCGGGCTTGCCCTGGACAAAATTACATGGATGGCTAGGTTACTGCTTGAGGACTGTCAAAGAAACAGCCGTCTCTTGTAAGATCTCTGCAGCGGAAAGACCTGCCACGGGGCAGACGTAGTTGCTATTTCCATCTGCCCAATTTGCTGTGCAGTCATTTTGGTGACAACGCCGTTCCACATTTCATCGAATTCTGACGGTGCATGATTGATGCCTTATCGCTGTGTCATGTGGAATCTCATGCCACCTATCTTTTATTCCAATGGCCTGCCAATCAGATGCAATGTGTTCTGGGCCTCTAACTTCTCTATTTCTCCAACCATGAGCTGTAAGTTGGTTCAAAGAGATGTGTTCCTTTCACTGTTGGTACTTGTTCACCATGAGGATGGTCCTAAAGCAGTGATTATTGAAAGATTTAAGATTCCTCACTTATTCTGCATTCATGGCCAAGTCTCAGCCCCATAAAGTAGAACTACTAAAACAATGGGTATACGATTTGCTTGATTGCTGATGAAAACATCCTTTTTTGATGAATTGAAGGATGTCACATTTTTTGATTTTTTGATGATTGCTGATGAAAACAAACTTTCTCAGCTCACCGTTATTCGTGATGTCGCTTCCAAGGTATGTGACATCCTTGACTACTTATGTTGTGCCATCTTCTCCCTGCACTGGTGTGACATCACCACCTTCTTTTTGTCACCCCCCCCCCCACCAGCTCTTTCATCTTGTCAGTGTTCACCATCATCCCCAAATCTCTTTCTGACTGGATAAATGCTCCTGCTGTTTGATTAAAGGCATCTCGTCCAGCTGCACACACTGCCGCATCATCCGCATACTGGGATTCTGTTACTCTCACTTTGTTTGACTGTGCCTTTTCTGTACGATCTCCAACAAGTTAGCAACCAGGGCACTGAAATAGATGTTGATTAAAGTTGGGATGAAGGTTTATCCCTGTTTTAGACCATTTCTCACTTTAGTATTGTCAGTAACTGCACCTCATACTCTGACTACAGATCGCATGCCCTTATGGAAGGATTTGATGATGTACAGCATAATTTGTGGCACACTACACTTCCCGAGCACTTGCCACAGGGCATGTCTGGGCACCGAGTCATCTGCCTACTTCAAATCCACAAACAGCATGAACAGGGACTCATTGTGCTCTATGCTTTTCTCTACCAGCTGCCGTGCAGCGAAAATCATGTTGACACACTCGCAGCCCTTCCAGAATCCACAATGGGATGCACGCAGGATATTCTCTGCAATGATCTGTAGCCGTTGCTGTATAATTCTGGCAAAGACTTGACCTAATCTGTGAAGAATGCTGATGCCATGCCAGTTATCACATATCTAAAAGTCACCTTTCCAAGAGATCGGAACAGTGTCTGGGACCTACCAGTCACCAATGACCTTCTGCTCTTCCCACACCTCCTGCATCAACTCAGGCAATCTATCCTGCAGCTTGACTCCTCCATGTATGAACAACTCAGTGCGGACCCCTGTCTCCCCACCTGCCTTAGCTCTTCTAAGTTTGTTTGGAGCTGAATGAAACTTCTCAGATGTCGGAGGGCCATCAAAATCCCAGTGGATTTTTCAATTACTTCTCTCTGTTCACTAGGAATATTTAGAATCTTCGAAAATTGCCTATGCCAATGAGATTCATCTGAGCTCCAAGTTAAATTGCCATTTTCTTTTCAGTCTGCAGTTTGTCTAATCAGCCTGTGCCCACCATAAGCCATATGCAGCTTCCTGATACTATTCCACTGTGTCTGTCCAGTTCATCCTTAATAGCTTTTCCCCCCACATACTGTCTTACATGTCCACTCTTTCTTAGCAGTGTCAACAGCAACCTCCACTTTTATTTGTTGCCTGCAAAAACTCCTTGCAATGTGTTGGACTGTTAGTTTGCAACATTCAATTATGTGCATTGATCTTCACTTCAATTAACAGTGTGAGGGTGTCAGTACTCTTTAGGAACCAATCTGGATGTTTTTTCCTTGAGTGACTTATTACATGAACTGTTGCTGCTCCACTGAATGTCTTCAGTTTAACCCAATTCTGGTTTGCAAAGCTCTCACAATTGTATGTCATTTCTTGGAGGCATTGTGCCAAGTCTTCTCGGTAAGATTCTTCTTGATCTGCGTTGCATAGCTGCTGGACTGCAAATGGGAAGAACACACTGGCTCTCTTAGGTCGTGAGTGAAGAGCCTTCACAAGCACTTTGGCTCGTACCAATCGATGGTCTGACCAGCAATTTGCTCCTCACATGACCTGTGTATATCAGTATGGAATATTCGGCTAAGTTTCCAGTTTTCATCACCACAGTTCACTTGCGGGGTCTCTTTTTACAACCCTTGTGTTGAAATCACGAAGAACAATAAGAAGACCTGACTGGAGCACTCTGTCCAGCGTATCTTGCAAGACGTCGGAAAACGTCAGTCCGTAAACCGACATTACTGTCGCCAAAGTGTGAGATGTCTCCCTGGAGCCACCAGGTCATCTTTGCCCCCAAAACTGGCAAGTTTCAACTGGGGTGTAACAATTTGTGGAAAACACACACACACACACTCGGGTTCAAAAATTTTTTTGGAGGGCTCTTTTGAAGTCTTCCAAAATTGATCAACCCCCATGAAATCGATATTTACGTTTAAGTTTGAGGGTAGGGGGCTACATTTTATTGTTAACTTTGTTTTGAACACTATTTAGCACACAATATCACAATGAAGCTCTTTTGCACACAATAGCAGAGTACCCGCCCTATGGGTGACCTTGTTCCGAGCGTGCAACACATTCTTCTGACACGATCTCTTGATTGGGGCAGTGTATAGGCAACAGACTGCTGCCTCAATCTCTCCCAAAAATAATAAAAATTACCCAGGTTACATACATGAAGCAAAAACATGCATACTGCTTATGTGCATATATAACACATCATGGTTATAATAGCTCGAATAATTCCAATTGCATCCTCTGCCCCCAAAATTAAGGAAATGGCAGATGGGTGAAAAAAAAGTTTTTTTTTCAAAACTTGATGGAATCAAATGAAACTTCCCCAGGCACAACTACACTCTGCAGCACTTCACCAATCTCGGCTTTATGGGAGAGTGGCCAGACGGAAGCTCCTGAGAAAAAGGCACATCACAGCACGATTGGAGTTTACAAAAAGGCGCGTGGAAGACTCTGAGAGCACGGGGCAGCATATTCTGTTGTCTAATGAGACGAAAATTGAACTCTTTGGCCTGAATGCAACACAATATGTCTGGTGGAAACTGAATACAGCTCATCATCCATCTCACCCTTTCCCTACCATGAAGCATGGTGTTGGTGGTGGTGGTGGTGGTGGCAATATCATGCCAAGGGGATGATTTTCAGCATCAGGGACTGGGAGACTTGTAGGGATTGAGGGAACAATGAATGGAGCCAAATACAGGCAAAACCTTGAGGAGAACGTGCTTCAGAGTGAAAAAGAGCTGAGACTTCGGAAAACATTTACATTCATTCCAACAGGACATTGACCCCAAACAGCGAGCAAAGCAACACAGGAATGGCTTCAGAACAAGAACGTGAAGTCCTCGAGTGGCCCAACCAAAGCCTAGATGTGAATCCAATTGAGAAACTGCGGAAAGACTTGAAGATTGCTGTTCACCGACGCTCTCCATCCAACTTGACAGAGCTTGAGTAAATCTACAACGAAGAATGGGAGAAAATCTTCAAATCCAGATGTGGATCATAGTGACGATAAATGGTCCTTATTCGCCTCGATACAGCACATCAACCGCAAGACTGGCCAGTTTTTTTGCTTGTTTATGATGAAGTTTAGAAGAGCTGTTAAAGCGTCATTCATGCAGTCAGTCCTTTCCTCCATTCTGGCAATGGGTCCATTAACACCCCCCCCCCATCCTCCCCTGCTCGTCTGAGGGTGCTCAACGGATCATTTTGAAACTCGTCATGATGATTCCTGGTGTGACGTAAATGCGCAAAAAGTTATGGTGCCCTTTGAAAATTTCTATTCAGGTGGTGAGATAATGAGCTAATTAACTCAAAATGTAATCTATGTTTGTATGTCCATCACATATCGCGAGATTCCATCCTCTGTTTCCTTGTTATATAATTTTAACCTCTTGATTCGATTTTAATCATTATTTAATTCAATATCTTGATTAAAGTTTAACCTCTTGATGCCAATAATGCCCTCTTGCTTTGAAGAACGGGAAAGAAAGAGGAAGGCGAGGACAGAGAGTTGGGATGGGGGGATGGCAGAGAGGGGACAGTCGTTTTCACCCTTTTCAGTCCCTTTCAATCCTTTTACTCTTTTAGTGCTTTTAAAACATTTTGACCACCTTAAGGCCCTTTCGACGACTCTTTTTTTTTTGTTTTTGTATACCTTGTCGAGGCTCGCATGAGAGCTAACACACAACGCACAGCAAAGGGGGGGGGGCATGAGACAAGAGGGGTGGGAGTGGGAAGGACAAAACAGTGGGGAACAATGACATTAGGAGATCTGTGGAAGGGAGAGGGATGGGGTGGGGAACATGGGGAATACAAGATGGACATTGCAGGGACTTTCAGGAAGGAAAGCAGGGAAAGAGGTGGGCTTGGGGTGGATTAACGGGGGTAGAAAAGATCGAGGATTTGGATGGGGGTTGATAAGAGGTCGTGGTGAACAGCTGTTTTGAAGGCCTGGAGGGAAGAATGGGATTGAATAGTGAGGGAGTTTATTCCAAAGGTGGGAAAAAAGAGGAAAGAAAGAGTGAAGATGAGCAGTGATTCCTGGTTTTGTGAGTTTTACCAGAAGGGTGATGTTGGCGGACGTTGAGTGCCCTGCGTAAATATGGTGGGGACAAATCGCAGACAGAGCAGAGGGGGTAAGACGGGAGAGGAGACAGTAGAAGACAGAAAGACCACTGGTCTGCCTGCAGTGAGAGAGTGAGAGGCCCAAAGATTCAGCCTCATTGTGGGAGACCCCAATGATCCAAAATGCCTTGGTTTCCACAGCGTGAAGCCGGGAAAGGTGGGCGGCAGGAGCATCAGCCCAGAGGGGAGAGGAGTACTCCATCAGGCTGTGGACAAAAGCTTTGTAAGTTGTCAGCAGCTCAGGTGGGATGAGGAAGGACTTTGCACGACGGAGGATGCCAGTCAGGGACTGGCTTTAGAGGCCAACTTGGAAATGTGGCTTTCCCAGGAAAGATCACGGCAGATCGTGAGACCCAGAAGCTTGAAAGAAAGGACTTCTTCCAGAGGATTGTTGAGAAAGTAGATGGGGGGATGGGGGCAGGGGAGGGGGGTTCTAAATGGTCCTTTCGGAGAGACATAGTGAGAGTGTGAGATTTGTCCGGATTGAAAGACATGTTCCACGTGTTGGACAAGTTTGTGATTTTATCCAGATCTGCAGTGAGCAAAGAAGCCGCTGCTTGCCGGTCTGAGGGATGACAGATCGTACGGCAAAGGGTGGACTCATCAGCAAAGAGATAAAGAGGATTTTCCAGAGAGTCAGAGAGATCATTGATGAAAACCAGAAAAAGAACAGGGCCCAGAACGCTACCTTGAGGAACTCCAGCCTGAACAGGAAGAGGGGATGAAAGAACTCCATTTCGGGCCACATGTTGACTGTGACCAGAGAGGAAGTCTGTGAGCCATGAGTGGAGATGGCCTTGGATACCATGGGAAGAGAATTTGGTGAGCAGGGCAGGGTGCCAGACCGTGTCAAAAGCACACGATATGTCTCAGGATATGGCTCTGATTTCATGTCTGGCATTGAGGACCTCCATCCATTGTTAGGAGAGCAGAAGCAGCATATCCAGGGTAGAGTGACCTGGTCTGAAACTGAATTGATGATCAGAAATTAGGTCATTGGAGAAGGGGAATGATTTAATATCTGAAGCGATGATGGATTCCATAACCTTGCTGATGATTGGGAGAAGGCTGATTGGTCTGTCGTTGCAGGGATCTGTTTTTGCACCTTTTTATGCAGGGCAGTGATGTTTGCTGATTTCCAGATGACTTTGAGCAAATGAGAGGGTGAATAGAACAGAGAGAGGGTGAGCAAGAGCAGAGGAGCAGGTTTTTAGGACATGTGGGCTGATGCCCTCTGGACCGGTTTCAGAATCTGAGTCGAGGTTTGACAGCAAGCTCTCCACCTTGTCAGGAGAAAGGACACAAACTCCAGGGACAGCTGGGTGCAACTTGGTAAGGTGGGTACAGAAAGTGATGGGTTTCGGACACAAGATTTCAATGCAAACACCGAGTTTAGGCATTCAGCCTTTTCACATGCGGTGTCAGCAGTGTGGCCATTTGAGGTAAGGGAGGGGATGGAGGGGGAACACATACCAGAAACAGATTTGATTTGACGCCATCAGTATTTTGATGAGGGAGAGAAGTTTGAGAGTTTAGACTTGAGCTGAGAAAGATGTTGTTTTCTGACTCTCCTGAGGGTAGATCCACACTTGTTCCGATCTTTATGGAAGGAACTGAACTGAAAGGTTTGAGCAAAGGCCCCAGATATTTGAGGTCCACACTGTTAATGAAGAGGGAGGGGAGGAGGCTTTGGGTACAGGGGGTGGAAGGGGAGCTGGAGGGGGAGGGAAGGAGGGTTGTTGAAAGAGTGTGGGGTATTGCAGAATAGCGAGGGGAGGGGACCAGATGAGAAGGAGAAAAGGCTCTGTGGTGCTGGGTGAGAGGGGGGATAAGAGAGGGGGAAGAAGGCAGTTGAGGATTTGAGGAGGTGGAGTGATGAGATGGAGGTGAGAGGACAGGGGAAGGAGGCAGCTTTGTGGATGAGAAGGGGGGGAGACTTTGAGAAGGGTGAGTGAGGGGGTGAATGGTGGGAGAAGGGTGAGTGGGGAGAGTTGAGGGAGACAGGTGAGGGTGGAGTTTTTGAGAGAGGTGAGTGGGAGGCTTGGAGGGAGAAGAGTGCAATGGTTGCTTTGAGAGGGAGGGGTGAGAGGGGTGAAATGGCACTGAAGTTGGAAAAAAAGAATTTTTGATGGAAAGTGAACATTCATAGCAAACTGGGGTTAAAAAAAATTTCTGGTCAGAAATGCGATTAAAGACATTTCTTGAGGGATGCAATAAAGGCAAATTCAGAGAATGGAGAGAAGAAACGTTTTAACAGTTGGATTTTTTTTAGGCATGGTATGAAGGAAAGGTCAAATTGAGAGCAGTCTGTTTAAATAGCAGAAGAGTAGTGCATTATGATACAGTAAAGAGTACCACACGTGTGAAAGAGTCAGATGAAGCATTCTAAGAAATTGTTATTATTATTATTATTATTATTATTTTTATTATTATTATTATTATTATTGTTTGAGAGAGTTTTCATCAGATTAGGTCATGGAAAGGTTGAAGAAAAAATGTGAGGTGAATGGTGAATTTGGATCGGTAAACGGAGGGGGTGGAAACAGATCACGTGGTTACGGGAGAAGCACGTGGCTATGGGAGGTGTATAGTCAAAAGTGAATTTATTTATTTATTTATTTTAAATAAGGATTGCGTAACATTCGGAAAAGGGAAGGTTGAAGTAAAATCGTGGAAGTGTATGGTGAATTTGTATCTGTAAATGCAGTGTGAAGCTGCTGGGTCGATGAAAAGTACCAGGAAGAGAGTCGAGAGAGACACGTGGTTACAAGAGGTGTATTGATAGAAAGTATACAAGGAAGATTATTAATTTTTGATGTATTTTTGAAGAACAGGTAAGATTCAGAAATGGAAGGTTGTAGATCGGAAGAAATCGTGAAGGTAATGGCGATAGTGGGTCAGTTCAAGTGGAATCAAGATGGTGGGCCAGCAGAAGGAAGAAGAAGAAGAAGAAGAAGAAGAAGAAGATGAAGGGTTGGGACTTGTGGGTAGGCAAGGAGAAAGGTATTTTTTTTTTGTTTTGGATTACTTAAGACCACAAGGACCACAAAGACTCCTAACTCCCTTTACACCCTTTAAATCCCAAAGATCCCTCATACCATTTAGACCCTTTTGAAGCGTAAGACCTTTTTGACCCCAAAAACCAATAAGACCCTATAGAACCCTAAGACCCCTCAGACCCTCCTCATCACCGAATGCAGCATGACTGTGACTGTCCCTCATCGAGAGACGAGCGTCTGTCCCATTTTTGGACTCTTCACTTAAATCGCTTCTATGTTTCTATATTTATTCACCATTGAGCTTCAGTGTGTCTGTCCATTCCATAACGTTTTTACCAATTGAGCTTTTGTCATAATCTTTAACAACCATTTATTATGAGAATACTGAATCCTTTTATGAATGTTTTTTTTTTATTTAAAAAAACTTGTTTTCATCAAATTAGTTTGAGTACAACAAAGGAGACACAGATGACTTTGCATTTTGAGAGGCTTTGTAAGTTTTGCTTTGAAAGTCTTTTTATTTCCGCAATGTTTTTCTTTCAGTTTGAGTGCTCGTCAATGTACCTCGTATGCAATTGCCCTGTTCTTGTTTACTGCCAATTCTTGTGACAAAGCGATCCATGTTTATGGCCTACATGGGTCATGAATAACGGCTTGAGCTGAGCACTGCTTGTGTGAACTTGTAAACAATATTGTAATATCACACACCTGAATGCACATGCCACTGGTGTGTTCCCGGGCCATCACGATCATAGTAGGTACTAGGTGTGGAGTCTCTCTGGAATCCAGCTTGGTCCAAATCAAGTGAGCCGCTCCGTGCTGAGAGGTCTCGGTCGTTGTACGTGCGTGCGATGTTCAGTATAATCTCGGAATGAAGGTGGCGGTGTCCACATCGTCAGATTATCATAGAACCAAACTTTAATTTCTTAATTGGAATTCAGCAGGATTGCAAGATGATGGCAAATTTAATTGCATGGCTTTTGTTGGCAAAAATGTAACCTTACAAAGCTATGATTTGGGGTGTGGGCGATTTTGTCACTTTTTTTTTTCCCCACTTGCCTTGTATTTTTTCAGTGGCGATCTTGCCTTGCTTACAGGTGAATCACCTGTCACCACCAAGTATTTTTGATGCTCAAACAAACACACAACACACACACTCTCTCTCTCTCTCTCCTTCTCCATCCACCCCCCTCTATCCACACATACAAACACAAACTCACACACTCTGAAACTCTCACACACTAACATTCAAAAACACAAGCGCACACAGTCTCAGTGGATCTCCATTATATTTGTACTTATGACCAGACAATTAACTCATCCGATAATGACTCCGGGCTGGAGCAAACGAGACGGGTCAATAGGGAAGGATAAGGTTGATTTTTGGCTCATGGTTCATCCAACACAATGCAGCAGAATGTTTGTTGACAGATGGCATTTAACCATGTAAAAACTGCTCTCGGCACCATTGCTCGCAGGGTACTTGTGGGCATGGCTTGTACAAGCTGCAGTCACATGCAGTTCGGCCCTATGCACAGATGCTGTTTGCAGCAGAAAAGCTAGTTGCTGTGCACAACTTTGATCCCAACATTATTCACCACATGCGTCTCACTTCAGCAACTACAGTGGATCTCCCCAACCACTGCTGCTGTTGGATTTGCTCTACCTGCCATGACTGCTCCCCTGCCCAGTCTTTGGTGTCGTTTATTTTACACCCAATTTATTATACCCATTAGGTGAACTTTTCCAGTCTTGACCAGTTGCTCCCCATCAACTCTCCTGCCCAGTGTGGAGACTGTTATCCATATTGCTACATTATCTGTGTTTGCCATTTTGCAGTTGGATTGAACTTGAAACAATTCTAATCTCTTTGATGGTGTTCATCTGTCGGCATCATCGAAACTGTTGGTCCAAAACAATGGATAATGTTATTGATGTTATCATCTTACTCCATACAATGAAAGTGTCATTTCCTAAGCAAAGGAAGTGAGTATAAGACGCAAGTTTAAGCAACTCCACCATGTATTGGCTTTGAATAATTCATGTGAGCTTCCAATGGTATTGGAAATTCCTCTTCATTGGAATCTCAGACCCCAAACCCCACAAAGTCCCGAGCACGAAAGCAACCGTGAATGAATGGCTCTTCATGTGGAATTACTCGCTCGCATGTTATAGTCTATCAATCGGAGGGCAAAGCCCCCTCCATTGCCACACGTCGCTCGTAACAACGGTGGTGTTGCTGTGGTGAGAAGGGATGCAGCACTTTATGGCATGATTGGTACATAAACCTTTATTTTCAAGGTCTTCCTATTTCTTTGTTGTGACGTTTCTGATATTTAATCACATACAAGAAAGATTATACGTAATACACAGGGGGCCCATTAACATAATGTATCAATTTTATGTCAATCTAGAACATAATATATCAATTATCTACTAATATATGTATATATGTATATATGTATATATATATGTATATATATATATATATATATATATATATATATATATATATATATATATATATATATATATATATATATATATATATATAATATTTAATATATACCGCACCTCCAACTTTTACCTTTTTTGCTGATAAAAAAGTGCGGTTTATACACCAAAAAACATGGTACATGTCTTTGCCTGTGGGTTTTCCACAGGTGCCCCAATAGTTATTAAAATTTGTCTGTATGTTCACGTTTTTTGCAAAGACCACTGGGCCGCCAACCACCACATTTGGCACACAGACGAAGTCCGACTCGGGGATTGTCTGAAGGATATTTTCATCGGCCACCTTGTCCTTTAAAGATCCTTTTAGACCCTTTAGACTCCAAAGACCAAAGACCTTTAAGACCTCAAATATCCCTCGTATCTTTTAAGACCCCAAAGACCCACCCATAAGACCCCAAAGACACTTTAAGACCTCCGACCCTTGAGATCTCCTGAGACCCTTAAGACCTCAAAGACCCATAAGACTCTTAAGACCCCTAGGTCCCTTTAATATCCTTTATGACCCCAAATACCCTTTAGACCCCTTAGACCCCAAAGACCTGTAAGACTTGTAAGATCCTTTAAGCCCCTAACACCCTTCAAACAGATTAGATAGGACCTTTTTAGATGGAGAGTTTGAACTACTTGGACCTTTTTAGACCCTTTTTACATGCTCGAAAGATTAGATCATTTCGACCCCTTCGACACACACTACTACTGGAACGTACCCTTTTGAGTTTAGACCATCTAGAACATTTTATGCACAAACCATGCAAATATCTATATTCTTCTTACAAAACACAGACTATACTTTTTTCAGCAAGTAATGTGCAAAGTCAACCCACCCAGTAGGTGGGTACTCTCCATCCATCAGGACCATACTCTGTGCATAGCGTTGGTGCTGCCTAAGCAGTCTCTTTGGCTATTGGACACATTCCTGGATGGGTCGCCACTCCGACACTCTGCTATCTAATATCTTACCTGTTGCAGGGAAGGGTTAGCAGTCTGGGGGGATGGGGATGGGGTGGGAGGAGGCAGGGGAATGGGTGAGAGGATGGAGAGAAAAGGAGTGGGGTGGGAAGAGGGAGGGAAAGAGTTGGGGTAGGAGGAGGGAGGGAGGTGAAGGGGTGGGTGGAGGGAGGAAGGGGAGTACGGGAGGTAGTGGAGGGAGGGAAAGGGGTGGGTGGGAGAAGGGATAGCTAGGGGTGGGTGGGAGAAGGGAGGACAAGGGGGTGGGTTGGTGGGAGGTAGGAGGTAGGGGTGGGTGGGATGAGGGAGGGGAAAAGGTGGGAGTAGGGAGGGGAAGAGGTGAGGTAGGAGGAGGAAGGGGAAAGGGTGAGGTGGGAGTCAGGAGGAAGGGGTGGGAGGAGGAAGGTGTGGAAGGAGTGATACGGCATTGTCTGGCAATGCCGGGTACCTTTGCTTGTTCAGATAATGTATCAATGTTTTTGATATTAAACAAATTCCGACCATATATATTTATTGGAGGGAAAGCATTATTTGACAAAGAAAGCTGAAACTTTCAGGGATTAATGAGGGCACCCTGAAGTTGTGCCTGTACAAGTTTTGTTTGATTCCATCAAGTTTTGAAATATTTTTTTTTCGCCCATCTTGGTATTTTCTTCCTTTAGGGGTGAGGATGCATTGGAATTGGAATTATCCGAGCTATATAACCACGATGTATTAGATATGCACAAAAGCAGGACTCGTGTTTTTGCTTAATGAACATAACCCGAGTTATTTTTATTTTTTGGGAACAATTGAGGCAGCGGTCTATTGCCTATACACCTCCAAAATAAAGGGATGTGTCAGAAGAACGGGTTGCACGCCTGGAACAAGATCACCCATAGGGCGGGCACTCGGCTATGGCATTAATAACCATGGAGATAACATGACACCCCCTCCACCCTCCTCCCCCCCCCCCCCCCCACCCCTCCCCCACCCCCTCCCCCACCCCCGGCCTCTTCGGTGGGAGTGGGTGCTTGTAGTGAACTAAATTAACTTAACATTCAAATCCCTTAACACCTACAAGTTCATCTTTACCGACAAGGGAGTTTGACGGTCAGATGGCCATAAGGAAGGCCCATTTTGTGCTTTCATTTCTGCAAAAGTCCCTGAACCCCAAAATCCTCAATCCTTCTTGGTATCCATCTAATTGCAGTTTGAATTCCTTTCTACCTCTTCAGGTACCATTACCCTTTCATGGAGACCACTCCATGCATTAACTCATCTGTTGTAAAATTTAAGACCACCCTCTTCCCTCATCCTCTTTTTTTTTTTTTTTTTTCTCACAACAAACTATAATATTTTCCTGAATCTTCTCCTGTCTAACCTGCTTCACCTTTTCCAAGATCCTTTCCTCTTTCTTTCGTTTCACGATTTTTAAACCCCTTCCGTCACTTTACTCTTCACCTCTTGTAGAAAATTAATATATCTCTCATTGCTCTGAAGAAAACATTGTCTGTGCATGTCTTGTGGTGTGAAACACATGCAAGATGGTTTGTGGGGTGGGAGCAAATCCTTTTTTTTATGGAAACTACATGTTGTATCTTCAATTAATAATTAATTAATATTGTAGGACTGCTCAGAAACGGTCATCCGCATTGTCAAAGGCAAGATACCACTGAGATAATGTACCCTTCCATCGGAGGAGCATGAAGTGTTGAGAGTTTCTTCTTAAGTCATAATGAGTCCATACTAATTCCCAATAATTTTACTGAAGAATAAAATTTTGCTTTGATATGAAAATATTTTTATATGGGTCAAGTGACAGGTATCAAACTCATTGTTATCATTTACAATTATTGTTACATTTACATGTAAATGCAGTGTGATCACATGATTACTATCTTGCTGTGATTTCTGGAGATAGCGATTGTTAAGCCTGTTCCGAGAGACTGACTCCACACTTCAAACTCATGGTCTCGGACGGATGAACTGGTCTGAAGCTTTGACAGACTGATGGGTTCAGGGACACCTCAGCTTTCAAAACCTTGCATTGACTCTGGACTAGCATTTCTGTGGGTACACACCTGTGGGTGTGGTATATATATATATATGTATATATATATATATATATATATATATATATATATATATATATATATATATATATATATATATATATATATATATATATACACATACCACGCATCCCCCCAATTAATTGAGGAAGACCTCCATCCTGCAGTGGAATTGATTTTGTTGCTTTTGGTTTACAGTTTCCAGTTTGAGTTGTGGATACATGTGTTTGCACCAACTTGTGGGAAAAAAATCCTCTCCAGAATACAATGTGAATGATATGAAGATGAAGATCTCTCTTCCTCATATGTGGTGATTTGAATTGTCACCACGCAACTTGGCTGGGTGTTGGTACCTCCCTCACCAGCCATGGCACTTCAGCAAAGGACTTCTGTGACTCCATGGGACTGACTCAATCTGTAAACTTTCCAACCAGATTTCTCTCAATGGCAAATCCTCCCTTCTGGACTTGGTGATGACTAACTTTCACGCAAGTGCCTCCTGCTCTTCCTTTGCTCCAATGGGTTCATCTGATCATGTGCTTGTGAAGGTCAACATCTCTCTGGCTATTCTTCGAGAGCTGCCTCAACACCAGTCTGGCATTTGACTCGTGCAGATTGGCAGGGACTACAAGCAGCCATCTCTCTCCAGGACTAGCCTCTCATAGCTACTGCCACTGATGTTAACTCAGCCTGGGAATTCTTCCACAGAAACCTGCTCTCTCTCGTGCACACATCTCTCTTATGCCAGATTAATCTCTTCTCGTCTTCAATAACCTACCATTCTTCCCACCAATGGGACACTGAATCCTGTGCTGAGGCAGTTGCTCTGAAAAAACTTTCCTTCTCTTCCTGGAAAGCAAGTCGACCGAAGGCAATCTCACAACATTCCAAAAAAACCCACAACAATTGTGTCCACTCCAAGGAGAGTAACAAAATAACATATGTCCAACCTTAAGATTGAATTTTCAAACATGTCTCCCTCCTCTAAAACCTGGCATTGTCTTGTTAAGTTTGTCTTTGGAGTATGCTCCCCTTGCAACCCTTCCCTCACTTCAAATGACACCACAGCCGACTCCACTTGTGGGAAAGCTGAATGCCTGAATTCTGTGTTTGTTTCCAAATCTTATGTCCCCAATTGCTCACTCTCAGTACCCATCATTCCGTGCCATACCTAACTGCTCCTGGACTGTGTGCCGTTTTCACCTGAGAATGTGGGGAAGTTTCTGTCAACCCTCGACATTGATTCTGCAACCTGACCGGCCGGCATCACTTCACGTGACCTATATTCCTGCTCTACCGTTCTTGCACATCCTCTCTCTGCCCTTTTCACCATCATTTGCCTGAGATCATCTTCCATCTACTTTGAAATCTACCAACATCACTAGATTACATCAAAAGGAGCAAAAACGGATTCCCTTAAATACAGACCTCTCAGCTTACTTCCAATCATCAGCAAGGTCATGGAATCCATCATCGCAGTTGATATGAAATCCTTCCTTATCTCAAACAACCTCATCTCAGATCACCAATTTCGTTTCAGACCATGTTACTCCACCATGTACATGTTGCTTGTATTCACCCAACAATGGATGGAGGCCCTCAATGTCAGACATGAGATCAGAGCCGTCTCTCTTGACATATCTCATGCTTTTGATACAGTCTGGAAATTTGCCTTACTCTCCAAACTTTCTACTGATCACATCCAAGGGTAATTCCACACGTGGCTTACTGACTTCCTCAACCTTCGTCGCCAACGTGGAGCTCTCTACGGAATCATCTCCTCTCCCTGTTAAGGCTCAAGTCCCCCAAGCAATGTTGTTGGCCCAGCCTCTTTCTGATCTCCATTAATGTTCTCTCTAACTCTCTGGAAAATCCTCTTTATTTGTTTGCTGCTGACAACTCCACCCTTTGCCGTGACATCCCTCATCCTTCGACAGTCAGGCTGCAGCCTCTTCCCATCTCTTCAGACATTGACAAAATCCTAAGCTCATCAAACACTTGGAATACAGTATGTCTTTCAATCCTGACAAATCTCACACTCTAACCAACTCTCTCTAAAAGGAGTGTTTGGCAAACCCTCCTATCAACTTTCTTTAAAATCTGCTTGAGGAAGTTCAATCAGTGAAACTCCTGGGTCTCACTATCAGCCACACTCTCTCCTGGCAAACCACATTTCAATGCTGACCTCCAAAGCCAGCCGATGATTAAACATCCTGCCGTCGTATAAAGTCCTTTCGTGGCACACCTGAACGCTTTCCCACCTCGACGGCCTTCATCCGCAGCTTGATGGGGTACTTTTCTCCCCTCTGGGTTGGCTCCCCTTCCACATACCTTGTTCATCTTGATGCCATGGAAACCAAGGCCTTCACGATCATTGGAATCTCCCATGCTGAAGCCGAGTCTCCGGGCATATCTCTTTACCATCACAGACAGGTCGGGGGTCAGTCTGTATTCTACTCTCTCCTTTCTGGTCTTGGACCCTCTGCTCTTTCTGTGCTCACCCCCACCCCCCCCCCCCAGCCAGATTTCTGCAGGGCACACACGGTCTACCATCAACTCACTTCTGGTGAAACTACCAAAATCCACCTTCAATGCTCACCTCCACTCATTCATTCCTCTTTGTTCACACCTCTAAAACCAACTTCCACATTCTCTTCAATCTCATCCCTCCCTCCAGATCTTCAAGATGGCTGTTCACCACCATCTCAAATCATCCCAAATCCTAAACCATTATCTTTTCTATCCTCATTAAACCCTACCACCCCTAAGCTCCCCCTCCTTCCAAATTTCTCATTTTTCCTTCCTGAGAGTTTCCTTCTGCATCCATCTTGTCCAGCAAATGCATCCTTTTCTGCCCATAATTCCTCCCCACACCATTCGTTTGTCCAACTCTCCCTCTGTTTTGTCCTTCAACTCTGCTGTCCCCCCCCCCCCTCTCTCGACTGTTCCTTTTGTTCTGTTGCATCCTGATCTGGTCAGTGTACTCGTTCTTTCATGAGTCGAGACTATGTATACAAAAAAAACCTCCTCCAAAAATCATAAACTTCCCTGACTCTCACTTTTAAAATTATGATTTGGAGTAGCTTGGACAGAAATCAAATACAGGACCAGTTTTTCAGAGTGGGCCAGATTTCTGTTGAAAATCTTGCTGAAGTTCTTGGCTTTCAAAGTTGGTGAGATGTCATTATCCTGAGTGACAGGAGTGTGTGTATATGTATATATATATATGTATATATATATATATATATATATATATATAGATATATATATATATATATATATATATATATATATATATATATATATATATATATATATATATATATATACATACATACATACATACATATATATATATATATATATATATATATATATATATATATATATATATATATATATATATATATATATATTCATCAATTGACAATGTGGAATGAGTAAGGGTGTTTGAAGCTTTCAAGAAAGACATTTGATTGAAAATGTTCAGTTTTCTTCCCCTGTGTGAATACTCGAGTAACAGTGGCACAAATAGAATATCCAAAAACTAGGCAGGTTTGAATATGAGGATGAATAATATTTGTTCCAATCCAAATCCAAATCCAAATCCATTGGGACCATACTCTGCAGCGCGTCGGTGCTGCCGAAGCAGTCTCCTGGGCTATTGGGCACAATCCTGGACGGGTCGCCACTCCGACACAGGATACTTGAATGGCTCAATCATGCCAGCAAGGTGGCACTCATTTTGCCGACCCCGGAAGGATGACAGGATATTTGCTCCGTTATCCACAATAACTTTCATTTGTGAAATTTTAA
>NC_140965.1:112316498-112341498 GCF_056783735.1 Eptatretus burgeri | reverse complement strand
CGAGACAAAGTGGGCGTGAAGGCTTTTTGATCCATAAATTTGCATATATCGATCGCCCTGGAGGCGGGGCCAAATCGCCCCTCGCTCACCGATTGGACGGCAAAAAGTGGGCCTGTGTCGTTTTTGATCCGTTTTTGAAGCACAAAATCCGTGATTTTGTACACGCTGTTCGGCGCGCGCCCTGCACGAGTCCAACACCGGTACCCACAGCGGGGCAAGAACGGTGGCGATGCGACGGTTGCGAGGTGTGATGGGAAGGTCGTGGCGGTTGTGGTGAAGCGGCGTTGTGGTTGGTGGTTGATGTTGTGACTGGTGGTGGTAATCATGGCGGTTGGTCCAAAATAAAGATAGCAAAAGAAAAACGGCTATCCTGAAGAGTCGCAGCACGCATAAATGACATGTATTCCCACTAGACAACGGGTTTGGGCCTAACTACACATGTACTTACCAAGATATCTCACCTAAGGGACCTGAATGGTGGTTTGCGAATTTGGTAAACACAACACTACCCCCTCCCCTTTTTACAGACTCGTCCCGAGTCGTCAAATTTTCGTGTGCCATCATGTGTAGTTTTCCCCTAGTACATTTTACCTACGGATCCCTGAGTGCGACATTCATGGTATTCGTGTCCCCAAAATAAATAACCTGAGGGCTGCGTAACTATCTAAACAAACTCACTCACACGGACGACTTAAATAAAATTGCTGGCGCTAAGACATACATGCCGGGGGCGCACTCATATTTACAGTACATCTTAACCTTAACTTACAAATTTTACACTAAACCATGGCCCAGGATCATTGAACTCTGCAAAAGAAAAGCAGTTAGCAGGGAGCCAGGCTGCTCGCATGCAGTCTCTGGCTCAAAACAATGCAGGTGACAGGGAACGTGGCTGGCTGCTCACACGCAGTCCAAGGCCTTCCCTTTGAACTGAACGCAGTGAACCACAACGGTGCATGGGCTGCACAAACGCAGTCTCCGTGCCAGCTCAAGTGGCACACGCAATGAACACAACGAATGGATGGATGAATGGATGGACGCAAACACGGTGCACGGGCCGCCACTGCAGGCCCGTGTTGTAGCTGCCAACAGGGCAGTTCTTGCAGCTTGCAAACTGTTGCTTTCTGATCCTGGCGCACATGGAAACGAACAGGGGGGGGGGGGGCAAAGCAAAAATTGAACGGGGCTGGTGAACGTGGGCAGTGGGCATGGCATGGCAAAGGCAGCAGGCAAACACAGCCCGCAGAAGAAGGCCGCTGCAGGCAAACACAGCCGGCAGATGAACTGGCCGGCACAGGCCTTGAAGAAAAACAGCCAGCAGATGAACTGGCCGGCACAGGCCTTGCAGAAAAACAGCCAGCCGGCAGACGATCCAGCCGGCACAGGCCTTGCAGCTAAGCAGCTGCAGATGAAGCTGGCCAGCCTTTGCCGTTCAGTGGAGGTTGGTGGAGGGAGTGCGGTGGTGCTGGCCACTTGGACCTACCTACCTGTCTCCCTCCCAACCTATCGCCTTTGCCTGTCACTGTACATACCCTCTCCCTTAATTTGTCAAACCCCAATTTAGCCCCAACTTAATTTTTTTCTTTTGTTTTTATTTTTACTCCCCCACTATAAATCGTCCCCTAACCCCCTTTATCGTCCTTGTTCGGCTAACCTATCCTGTCACCTAGCCTACTCCCAACCCCTACGTTCCCTTCCCGGAGGGGAATAAGGGAGAGCTAACGTCCTGTGTCGAGGCCCAACGAAGCCTCAGAATGGCCTCCCCAGACTTCAGCGATCTAACCCAAAGTGGGTCCAGCGGCCCACAACGAGAGCGAGGGGATGGATGGTGCGGAGGGGTACATCTAATCTACCCTAACCATTTAACAGTTAAACTACCCCGGGGCTTTCAACAAGCGCCTCTCGCTTAAACTATTGGTTCTAACAACCCAGATTCCCGTCGCCTGTGTTGGTGTCCTCACAATTTCGGGCCTCGCCCCCACCCCCTCTTTCTCTCCGTGCCCTCACACGGTCTCCTGGCTGGGACACGTGGCTCCCTTTGGCAGGCACGACCCTCTGCCGAATCTCCCGCTATGGCACCCCCGGGCACTACACTGCCTCCGAGCCTACCAGCTCCCTAACACCGGGGAGTGCCCCCCCTGGCACCTCCCCTGAAACGCACACGTGGCAGGTCGGCCTCCCGGGCCCCTTTCCGAGGGTCACCCGTGCCCACAACACTGCCCACGCGGCTAATGGCGCCCCAGGCCCCCGCACCAAGCAGGCGCACCCGTGCCCACTACTCTATCCCGGCCCCCCATGGGCCCATGGCCTACCGCGGCCGACTAGCCTGGTGCCCGGGGTACCCACTCAGCGATACTCACCTTTCGCAGCCACGCTCCCAAGCCCGTCAACAGGGCTCCTGCACCCCTCCAAATGGGTCTCGAGCCTACTTTCCCACCAACAACAAAACGACCTCCATTTTTCAATTTGACTAACCCAGCTAACTCACTTTACTCTGACCCCGGGGTCCCTTGGGCGGGAGTCACTCCTCCCCCCAATCACTCATCGCACCATGCATTCCCCATTCACTCCATACACACAGACCCGCTGGCCTCACTCACTCAACATGTACTCACCTCACAACTCTCCAACACACACACACCGCTGAACTCTGCCATCCTTCTAACTACATCCCCTAACTAACTCGTGCTCCCACGTCGTCCCTTAAACTATAGCACGTTCCATTTAACTCTACGTAGCTAAGCTACGTCCCCTCTACACATCCAAAGTCTGTCCATGTCTCCTAATCTCTTTAATCAATTTCCCCACCTAAATCTGGCTACAATCCCTCTAACTAATCCATTCCACGGACTCCATGAGGACTTACCCCTGCCCCATGGAGTCGGTCTAGCTAAGCTAACCCTTCCCCCTAACTAGTTTCCATCCTGTGCCCCGGTAAGGGGGTCTTCCACCCCTTGCCCAGGAATCCTGTGCACCCGAAAGTGAGGCTTGTTTTTTTTTTTTTATTTTTATTTTTTTCCATGCGCAGCACCTGCGCGGCAACTCGCGCACTTTGCACCTGCCCGTGACGTCATGCAGCTGCACGTGTTCCTCGTCCCTCCTTGGACGGTACCATCCGGCAGAGATACCCCTCCTGCCGGATTCCAACCCCACGTGCAGCCATGACGTCACCGTGCGCATAAAAAAAACACAAGCCCCACGTCTCGAGGGGTTCCCCACGCGAACACATGTGCTTTGCCCGTTGGAGCTTAACACACACGATCGCGTGGAGAACCCGTCCGGTCCAAATCCATTTACCTGCCTAAACTTTGTCCGTCCGCGGGATCGGCAAATCCACCGCGTGCGTTTCCGGACCGGGACTTCACTCTCGCAAGCGAGCACGTGGCGGTCTCGTGCGTTGCACAGCACGAACCGCGTGCTCACTGCTGGGTGAACCCGGCACGGTCCCCGAAACAACTACAGCCGCTACTCGGCTTTCGTTTCTCCCATGTCGCCGTCTCCGTCTCCATTCAACCCACGCACATCTGTGTGTTACGACGCACACAGTCCACTCCATCACATTCACACCGGGAGACGCGGCTGCGTGCTCCCGCATGCCAACCGACATCTCCCTCACATAGCGCTCTCTCACACACACGGTCTCCCTGGCACACAGCGACCTTGCACACGGCCGTTCACTCACGCGTGCGGGGGCACTCACCCGCGGTGCCTCACTCGCACTCCGTGCCTCATCCACACACGCGGGGGCACTCAACCGCGGTGCCTCATCCACACTCCGTGCCTCACTCACACACGCGGGGGCACTCACCCGCGGTGCCTCATCCACACTCCGTGCCTCACTCACACACGCGGGGGCACTCACCCGCGGTGCCTCATCCACACTCCGTGCCTCATCCACACACGCGGGGGCACTCACCCGCGGTGCCTCACTCATACACGCGGGGGCACTCAACCGCGGTGCCTCATCCACACTGGCCGTTTCACTCACACACACGGCCTCTTCCACACACGGTGCCTCATCCACACACGGCGTGCTGGGAAGCACGTATTCCGGCACAATCGCCACCACACCACTCACACACGGGGTCGCTTCCACACACGGGGACGCACTCACACCTTGCACCACACACACAGGGACAACCACACTGGCGATTCGAGTCCCCACAAGGGTCTCCGGGGCCTCTATACCCCCCAAGCTCTCCGTGCACCCGTCCACAGCACTCGTCCCCTCAACCTCGCAAAGCACGACCGAACTCACCTGGTCGTGACTCGCCTCAAGGGGGCAGACTCCCTCCCCTCGTTCCTGGAGGAGGCCATCCAGGTGCTCGCACTGGGTCTCTACACGCTCCGTGAGCTCAACCCCATTGTCCTCCACTACCTCCGTGTGTGCGTCACTTACCCCGTCCTCACCGTGCAGTCTCTCCTCTATCGTTCCCTTCCCGGCTACCGTCACTGCCAACTCTTCACCCTTTACCTCCCTTGTCTCCACTATTATTTCCGTTGTCGTCACCTCGTGTCTCGTCTCACACGTTTTGGTCTCCCCATTTAATTTTTCCCTTTTGGTCACCGTCGATTCCTCTGTCACGACCCTCGCCGAACACGCCCCCCGAATTATTTTTTTACCCGCCTCCACCGCGGGCCTGTCAGCCGTTGCACCCCCTTCCAGCTCGTTTGCTCCCACACGTGGAGTCGCCATTCCCAGCTCCCTGGTCACGGCCTTCATGCCCGCCTGCAGGCATCGGCCCATGTTCTGCGTCTCACCCCGTAGTTCTTTCATTTCTTTTTTCATTTGCTGTGTATTCGCATCCATCGTCGTTTTTACTTCGTCCATTTGCTTGTTCATGTTCGCAATCATCTTCGCTGTCGTTTCCGCATACATTTTTGCCAGCATGGTGAATAGCTGGGTCATGTCGGGTGCGCTTGGGTGAGCCATTTCGGCAGGGGTCGGGGAAGGGTTTTGGTGGAGAGGGGGAGGGGAGGTGTCATACACCGCGGCCGCTGCCGCACCCATTTCGGGCTCCGGGTTTAGTTGGGCGAGTCCGTGTTCCTGCACAATCAACATTTCCTGCTCGGGGATTCCATCCTGGACCATGGATTCTACACATTCTACATCCATTTCTAATACCCCCGGCTCCCGCTCGCCTTGGGACGCCATCTTGCTTCTCGTGAAGGGTTAATTTGCTCGCTCGTAATTTGGAGGGAATCGGGGGTCGCTTCTCTCACCCCTGGACCGATTCCCGTGAATTTAGCCGGAGACAGGAGAGCCCGTTTTCCTGTTCTCCGATAGCAGTGCCGCGAGGAGGGCGATGAATTTGTATCCCACTCCTGACACCAGTGTTGCGGTATTCGCGCCCGCCGGCGTGCTGACGGCCACGTAACTCGAATCGCGGCACGTCGCCCACCGGACGGACAATCCAGTCGTGACCCTCTCGGACTAACGCCGGGAACCAGTCACGGGTGGACCTTTCGGTCTCACCGCGATCGAGCCAATCAGCCCCCGCGTGGGATAGGGTTGCTCGCCAAATTCGACCTACCTAAGTACCCACGCGGAGGGTAGACCGGGCGATCGCACCTCGCCGCAGGTCGACTTCGGACACGGGCCACTTAAGCGACCCGTTCCGTACTATCGGGATAACCGAGCGGTGTTATTCGTCGACCTCGACGGTTCGATTAATTATCGGGCGTATTCAGCCCACTACCAACCCTTTACGTGAAGCAAGATGAGGATTCAATGAAGGAAATGACGAAGCGAAGCGGGAAACAGTTCAACACAAAGCACATTTATTCGCGACGAACGGAAAGCACACATATACAATTCCACCAAATGCACACAGAAAAGAAAAACACAATTCAATTTACACAAAAAGCAAATATAAAAGAGAAAACACAATGCAGAGCTAATACCGACTACCGAGCACACGGCAACACTTATACAATTTTACTTCACAGACGGCGCCGACAACACATACCCAAAACCAAGGAAAGAATACCCTCAAGGATGAGGCGGGCCTGAGGCCGAGACCGGGTCGGGCCTACCCGTCTGGTGATGAGACGCGGAGCGGCGATGGTGCCTCAACTCCGCGGGCCTCGCGGACAGTGTCTGGTAGGGGGTGGGAAAGGGGCCCCCTTGGTCGCACTATCTCAGCGCGGGGGGAAACAGGAGGGGGTTGCTGATGCTCGGGGTATAGAGGATTTTTATTATCCCGCGACGAGCGTCTCCACCTCGGCCAGGTCGCGCTGTCGGCCTCCCTGGGGTGCAGCTCCCGACGCGAGCACCCCCTCGTCTGGTGTCGCCGCCTTTCCACAGATCCGTCCCCTCCGTTCCGACTCCAACGCACACGACGACCAGCTCCTTTTTGCCAACTCCACCGCCCGCGAAGTCTTGACTCTCTGTTTCCGACTCTCCTACTCTCCTACTCTCCGCCTCTGGACTCTCCTACTCTCCGCCTCTCGACTCTCTGGACTGACGAACACGGTCCTTTTATCCGCCCCGTAGCTTCGCCTTCTCATCTTTGACCCCCTCCCTTCGACCTTTCACCTCGCTCCCCATTGGCCCGAGACAAAGTGGGCGTGAAGGCTTTTTGATCCATAAATTTGCATATATCGATCGCCCTGGAGGCGGGGCCAAATCGCCCCTCGCTCACCGATTGGACGGCAAAAAGTGGGCGTGTGTCGTTTTTGATCCGTTTTTGAAGCACAAAATCCGTGATTTTGTACACGCTGTTCGGCGCGCGCCCTGCACGAGTCCAACACCGGTACCCACAGCGGGGCAAGAACGGTGGCGATGCGACGGTTGCAAGGTGTGACGGGAAGGTCGTGGCGGTTGTGGTGAAGCGGCGTTGTGGTTGGTGGTTGATGTTGTGACTGGTGGTGGTAATCATGGCGGTTGGTCCAAAATAAAGATAGCAAAAGAAAAACGGCTATCCTGAAGAGTCGCAGCACGCATAAATGACATGTATTCCCACTAGACAACGGGTTTGGGCCTAACTACACATGTACCTACCGAGATATCTCACCTAAGGGACCTGAATGGTGGTTTGCGAATTTGGTAACCACAACAATATATATATATATATATATATATATATATATATATATATATATATATATATATATATATATATATATATATATATGTAAATATATATTTGCTGTTTGCAGAAAGAAATATTGACACAAATATGCAATTTAAAGAGCAGGTTGCGGGTCACCAAACATGTTCTGAAAATTTATTAATATGATTATATGAGCATTAAATAGTTCGATGCAAACTATTGTGGTTGCCTCACTAATGGGAAAATTAATGAGATTTAACTCTGAAGTTGTTTTTTTTATTTTTATTTTAAAAATTTTTTTTGTATACCTTGTCGAGGCTCGTATGAGGCTGTTGAATGAGGCTATTTCTCGTATGAGGCTCGTATGAGGATATTTCTCGAGGCTGTGAAAAAAAACAGCCGCGTGCCATATATGGATGTTGACGTCACGTTCTCCAACACAAAGCGGATGCTCACTCGCTCATTGAAGAAGTATCCAGTTCAGCGGGCCGTTCTTTCGCTTTTTATGAGCTTGCAACTATCGATTATATTATTTTTTTATTTTGAATTATTGTAGAACAAAGTTATTTGGATATTTGTACATCATGCCTCGTACGTGTGTCGTCATGTTTTGCGAAAATGGCTGGAAAACGGGTGATCGCTCCCACCGATTCCCGCAGGAATAAAACATTCGCCGGCAGTGGATATGATTTGTACAAGCAAAACGGTCGAATTTTCCCCTTAAGAAAACGGGTAAAGAGGACCGTTTTTTGGATAGACTTGTCATTTGTGGTGACCATTTCACAGCCGAGGATTACGAAGGCATAAACACATCTGATCACCACTCTGTGAATATGAGTTGTTGGTTGACAAGTTCTCCAGATACTGCTCTGGCACAGAATCGATTGTTGAGTTTAAGTGAGAAAAATCTTAAAATGTATTCTTGAAGAGAGCATGGAAAAACACATAAATAAACTTTCTGAAAAACACAAGCATGAAAAAATTTCTCAACAAATCAACTTATTGTTGATTAAATTACTTTTTTTTAACAGCATCAGCACATTGGGCTATTTCATTTCAATTGTAAAAAATTGATCAATTTTCCACTTTTTTTTCTAAATTTGGTAGAATATTTCCCAATGAGGCCAAACATGTTTTGGTATTTACAGTATATGCCACAACAGTCTCTTTGACAGGTGGGGTTTGTTCTAACTGTTCACTTTCGCTACGGTCAAGCTCAGCTGTCAGAAAGACTTCAACGCCAAGGCTACGGTGTATTATAAATATGGGTCCATTATTGATTCATTCTATTTCTGACTCTTGAGCGACTTGAGGGTTAAAAATTATTATATCAAGTCACAGACTCATCAAACTTTACATTATTTTATGCATCGAACAAGAAAATGAAAATCTACAAACCACTCTGTCTGGTGGAGTCTGTCAGTGTGAACTGCTGGACAGTCAGTCCTGTCACGTGGACACGAAATAGGCCGTTTTCTGGCACTTGCAAGTGGCTCAAATTTATATGGCTCAGGGCCAGGAACTCCATAGTATAAATTCCCATTATCCTGTGACTCGTCCTCTGCAATATCGGAATGAAAACACTCAATTTCATTCGGCTGAAATCACTCTCTGATTCGCATCTTGCCATTGTTCACACGCTGTTTCCGAATGTTCACGAAGTTTTCGGAGAACGTGACGTCTTAGCATCTTCAGTAAATTCCGGTCTGTTTTTCGATCACTGACAAAAGTTTTGAGTTAAAAGTTATTTTTAGCATATTTTGAGTTTCAAATGTAAGAAAATAAATTCCCAACGATTATTAATGTGATTACAACCTTCAAATCACATGAAGTCATCAGCGACCCAAAACCTGCTCTTTTTAGAAGTAGAAGGCGCTTCCAACCAAAAGTAAAAAACTAAAGCAACTCTGCTAATTTGAGCAAAAAAGCCAGAGCAAACCCGGTCTCAGGGCAACATTTCACCGGATACTCTATTGTGCCTGATGAAGCCGGCTGCGATGGCACGATCGTCCCACCCCTTGCCCCCAAATCAAGCACAATTGTCCCACTCATCCCAGGCACACTCATCCACAAACCCCACCCTTTGCCCTGCCTCTTTCCAAATCCTCTCATCCCACCCCCCTCTGGACTCCAACCACACGCCACCCCCTCCATCCCCCACCCCATCCCCTCCATCCTCCCACCCAACCCCCCTCCGGACTCCCACCCTACCCATTCCCCTTTCCTCCTCCCACCATACTGCTCTCCATCCGGACTCCCACCCCACCCCTTCCCCTCATTCCTCTTACCCAATGCTGTCCCTCCGGACTCCCACCTAACCCCTTCCCCTCCCTCCCTCTGGACTTCCACAAATAAAATTATTTTACACCACAAAGCAGAATAGAAGTATTCAATTGAAGTCAATGATGTCATACACAGTGACATATTTTGGAAAATTACTTTACACAACGTATTAATTTGAATGATTTTACACATTAGGTGACATACCTCACACAGAGGCAATTATGTCAGTGTTATAAGCTGCAACGGAACTGAAAAGGGGCGGGGGGGGGGGGTCAAAACAGCAGAATAAAAGTATTCAATTAAAACCAATGACTTCATATGCAGTGACGCCTTTTATAAAACTTTAATACTTTTTTGCCGGTAATTACCACTGCACTGTGGTGCGGGACTGAACGAACACACACACACACACACACACACACACACACACACACACACACACACACACACACACACCCACACACACACACACACACACACACACACACACACACACACACACACACACACACACACACACACACACACACACACACACACACTACACACCAGCAAGGGTTCTGCACAAGAGGGTGCCTGAGATGTATCCACACTATATAGGCATCCATTACACAGTTAAAAGGATTTTGTAGCCAGGAAAGAAAACTGTTGCGGTGGAAAATGTCATGCCGGCCGAAGGTGCTGCTGCAGATGGAGCCTTTGAAAGAAAAAGATCTGCCCCCTGCAAGAAAAGCTTTGTCAACTGGCCAACTTGTTTTTAACATTGCCAACACATCATTTGGGAATTGATCCATGGATGCTTTTCTGGCTCACGAGCCTTCATCAGCATGGAGTACATCACTCTTAAGAGAAGAGTTGGAAGTTTTACCACATGGCATAACTGTGAAATAGTGCCTCTTTACTGTAATGGTGACCCTTGTCTCACCCCATCAATTTTAAAAAGGGTTCCAACCAATCGTGGGTGCCTGTCCACCCTATTTAGACATCCATTGCACAGTTCAGGAGGAATTCAGCAACCAGGATTTTTATTTTTTTATTATTTATTTTTTATTTATTTTTTATTTAGAAGGGGTACGACTGGCTTCAGCTGCAATTTGCAGTTTGTGTAGCCTGTGAAAGACACACAAGTGTGCACTGCAAACAAGCAGCTAGTCTCAGCTGCCATACCATAAAGTAATGCCATATGGCAATTAAGCTGCTATATAGTCACCACCAAGACCCTGATGTTGTTTAATGGATCGACGCCGAACTGGAAGGTGATGAAGTCGAAAATTGAGTTCATTTAAAACTCTCAACAAACTACACACACAGCATTCCGGAAACAACTAAGCAACTCGTGACCAGCTTTTCTTCTCCTCTTCTCTTTGTTGTCTGCTTTTCCATATACGTACTTGCTGATATCGTATTTGTGTGTATGTATATGTATGTACATATATATCTTCTTCCTCTTTCGGCTTGCTCCCGTTAGGGGTCACCACAGCGGACCAACTGTCTCCATTTCGCTCTATCCTCCACATCTTCCATTGACACTCCAACCACCCGCATGTCCGCCCTCACCGCATCCATGAACCTCTTCTTTGGCCTTCCTCTTCTCCTCCTGCCTGGCGGCTCCATCTTCAACATCCTTATACTCTGTTTCCCTCCTGTGCACATGTCCAAACCATCTCAATCTCGCCTCTCTCACTTTGTCTCCAAACCGTACTCCTGCCGACTTTCTTCATCTCTCTGACTATCCCACTTCTTTTTCGCCAACCCCTTCTTCCTTATACTTTCCTGTACTTCCTCATTCCACCACCAAGTCTCCTTATCTTCCTTCCTCTGTCCAGATGTCACACCAAGTACCTTCCGAGCAATTTCCAACTTCACACTCATTACTCGGTCAGACACCCTCCTCACCTCCAATACCCTCTTGACATGATCTTCCTTTAGGATTATCCCGACACCATTTCTCCTCCCATCCACACCATGGTAGAACAGTTTGAAACCACCTCCAATGCTCCTCGCCTTACTCCCCATCCACTTGGTCTCTTGTACACACAGTATGTCCACCTTTCTTCTCTCCATCATATCAGCCAACTCTCGCCCTTTGCCAGTCATCGTCCCAACATTCAGAGTTCCAACTCTCACCTCCACACTTCTACCCTTCCCCCTCTCCCACTGCCTCCGGACTCGCCTTCCCCGTCTCCTTCTCCTCCTTCGCCCAGCAGTAGCACAATTTCCACTGGTACCCTGCTGACCACCGGTACCGGTGGCGGTCGTTGGTAACCCGGGCCTCGACCGATCCGGTATGGAAATTCGTTTTGTTGTCTGCATAATGATTTGGCATAGGTTTTTACGCCGGATGCCCTTCCTGACGCAACCCTGGTCGCCTCTTACGACACACAGGGATATGGTACACCTATTCTAACCGGGGCATACACCGGGCCCAGTACAACTGGTGCTCATTTCGCCGACCTCGGAAGGATGGCAGGCTGAGTCAACCCCCTGGTGTTTTCGACTTGGTTTTATATATATATATATATATATATATATATATATATATATATATATATATATATATATATATATATATATATATATATATATACATATATACACACATTATATATATATATATATATATATATATATATATATATATATATATATATATATATACATATACATACATATATTAATTCAGTGTCCCAACGGGGCTTGAACTCAGGACCTCTTGGGTCCCAAGCCACTGCCCTTACCACTGCGCCAACACCAGGCATAATATATATATATGCATATATATATATATATACATATATACATATATATATATATATATATATATATATATATATGTACATATATATATGTACATATATATATATCACCTCCCAAACATATATGTACATATATATATCACCTCCCAAACCCATCCACAAAGTTTTGTCATAATCCGTCCACATCGTTTTGAGATATCGTTCAGTTTGTCGTTTTTGGCCCCATCTCTCATTGGGTGAAGAATCACTTTAAAACTTTCCTGAATCCAGATCCAGATCCACATCTTCACCATAATCGATTCAATCCGTCCTTATTAGTTGTCATCCATCCTAACTATTCACCAAGTTTCATCCGAACCCGTCCATCATGTTTTGAGATCTCCTGCTTACAGACAGACAAACAAACAAACAAACGTATGTACATATATATATATATATATATATATATATATATATATATATATATATATATATATATATATATATATATATATATATATATATATATATATATACACCTTTTGTTGGCTTAATGGTTAGGGTGGCGGGCTTTGGATCCTGGGGTCCTGAGTTAAAATCCCCCTCGGCTGTTGAATTAATACCAGGTGGGATTAACTCAGCCTGTCATCCTTCTGAGGTTGGCAAAATGAGTGCCAGAATGTTAGTATCCTGTGTCAGAGTGGCGACCTGTCCAGGATTGCGCCCAATAGCCAAGGAGACTGCTAAAGCAGCACCAACGCTCTGCACAGAGTATGGTCCCAATCTCCTCCTCATATATATATATATATATATATATATATATATATATATATATATATATATATATATATATATATATATATATATATATATATATATACATACACACACAATGGCATATATCTGGACCTTAACCAAAATCTAATCAGCTTGTTGTTGTCACCTCCCAAACCCATCCACAAAGTTTTGTCATAATCCGTCCACATCGTTTTGAGATATCGTTCAGTTTGTCGTTTTTGGCCCCATCTCTCATTGGGTGAAGAATCACTTTAAAACATTCCTGAATCCAGATCCAGATCCACATCTTCACCATAATCGATTCAATCCGTCCTTATTAGTTGTCATCCATCCTAACTATTCACCAAGTTTCATCCGAACCCGTCCATCATGTTTTGAGATCTCCTGCTTACAGACAGACAAACAAACAGGGGTGAACCTCCTGATTGGCTGGAGGTAACATTCTTTTTACATTTTAAAAACAGCATTATATTACAAATTCATGTCATCAACATGGGAATGTTTTAAAATCGTTTAAAGCATTGCGATGCTTTCTGATAATGTTTTTGTGCTGTTTTTTTTTTTAAAACTCTTCAAATCAATGAATTCAAAACATTTTACAGCATTCTACCCTTTTCATATTCCGTGACGATGTTTTTGTGTAAGCTCGGTAAATAATGTATTCCCTTC
Organism: Eptatretus burgeri; assembly: GCF_056783735.1. NCBI lineage: Eukaryota > Metazoa > Chordata > Myxini > Myxiniformes > Myxinidae > Eptatretus > Eptatretus burgeri. The sequence goes on along the minus strand of NC_140965.1, from coordinate 112,327,958 downwards.
TATTTTCTTTTCTGTTTAAATACCATTCCCAGGATATTTGCTTCGGTCTCGGTAACCATCCTTCACATTGCCGCTCCCCACCTGCCCTTGCACAGCTTTCAAACAGAACCAGAGTATGATGTTCTGGAGGTGTTTGATGGAATCTCGGCCAGCACTCCCCTCCTCGCAGCCCTGCATGGGACTGCAACCCCAGCCTTTGTCGCAAGTAGTAGAAATCATCTCTGCTTGGTCTTCACCAGCGACAACAGCCATACGGAGGCTGGGTTTCACCTCAGCTTTAAGCGTAAGCATTTTGCATTGAACTCTCGTTTTTATTTTATCTTCAATCTCGTCTATCTTCAATCTGCCATTTTCACATTTTACTTGTGGCTATATCAGTTTGTATCACAATTGCTTTTGCGTGAAATTTAATTATCTATCCAATCCAGTCAAAAAAGTGCCAGGCACGACGGTCACGTGTTCTTTATTGGCATGGGCATGGAATTGCTGGGATGAATGTAAAAAAAAATAAACCAAAAAAATATAAAACAAAGTCGATTTCAAATCATACGTGTGTAGATACTTCATTGTACGAATGTATATATATATATATATATATATATATATATATATATATATATATATATATATATATATATATATATATAATGCACGGTAGATCTGACAGGATGGTACAGAGTTACGGCAATTGCATTTGAGCTCTGCAGTACGAGCCTGGTTTTGGCTTAACGGTTAAGGCGGCTGGCTTAAGATCTTAGGGTCCTGACTTTGAGCCCCTCTCATGCTGTTGCAATAACAGCGGATGGGTTAACTTAGCCTGTCATCCTTCTGAGGTCGGCAAAATGAGACCAGCTTACTGGGAAGAATGAGTCATTCGAGTGTCCTGTGTCAGAGTGGGGACCCGCCCAGGATCATGCCCCCGAGTCAAAGAAAAACTGTCTCGGCAGCACCATGCGTCTGACAACATGAAAGGAGTGGTTCTTCTTTCTTCTTCTTTCTGTACTCCGGATTTGATTCCTCACCAGACTTTCAACTGGTGAATTGGTACTTCACAGATAGGGGTGTAGCATCGCAAAGCACGGCATCACTTTGTCGCGTTAATTGGTGATCTCACCATGAGTAGGCGAGTACCGCGATGGCACCCTTAAAAAATTACAAATACCTGTCCTGGTTCGTGCCGTGAAAGAAAAATCAAGCCATGCACTGTATTCCTTGTTGTAGAGCAGCTTTCACAGCCCTGAACCGGCCTTCGGGCAGAACACTACAAAGAGAGATGCTAGGACTTGTAAAATGCATTTATTCTTTTTATTTAGTATTATTATTTGAGCCTTTTTCAAACTTTCTCACATTGTCCTGAATTCTAATTTTCTTTTCCTATTTCCACCTTTGATTATTTCTTTGCCTGCCAAGGTACCGGTGATTTACATCGAATGGAGTTCATTGTATTAGCTTTGTATAAACCAAACCTTGCAACATTACCTTTTCATGAAGGCTGAGCGAGTACTATGCCAAATGACTTGATGGTGCCTTACGGATGTGTTTGTGTGTACCTAAGCTTGGTTGATGGGATAGCTTTTTGCAATCATTGCTTTTGCACTGAACCTTGAGAATGTCTACCAGCTTTGATTATGTTGTTGCCTTTTTAAAGCTCAATCGATAAAATGGAGTGCTTTCTAAAACGATCAAGTTTGAAACGATGTTATCCATTGAAACCGGCTTTGATTGGAAATATTGCGAATCGACATAACTTAACTGCATGCTGGGTTGACAGGATGGCCGAGACCATGTGTGGGCAACCCATTGGTCAATGGCCATGTGTGGCCATTTCGTATAAAATGTGTGGCCAACTCGTGTAATCATCGATAGTGTGTTTTCTTCTTTGCTGGATTACAAGGTTTTGCTACGTCGTACGCCTTTCATTGAAAGTTTTTGTGTTGTTAAAGGCAAAATAAATTTGAGAATTATTATAATTCACTGTTTTTTAGTTCAGTATTATATATTTTTTTACTTTTTAGTGTTATATATTTTTACTTTTTCATATCAGTATTTTTAGTTATATATATATATATGTATATATATATATATATATATATATATATATATATATATATATATATATATATATATATATATATATATGTATGTATATATATATATATATATATATATATATATATATATATATATATATATATATATATATCAAATTTATTTTTCAATATACTGTCCTTATTATTTTTGCGAAAATATTCTGTTTTATTACCTTTGCCACCGAACATGAAGGAGGTTATGTTTTCACCCCTTTCTGACTGTTTGTTTATTTGTTTCTTTGAGTACAGGATATCTCAAAAAGTTGTTGACGGATCCGGATGAAATTTTGTGGGCAGGTTTGGTGTGCAACCAGGACAAACTGATTAAATTTTGATGAGGATCCGGATCCAACGACGAGAATTTTTAAAGTGATTCTTCACCATTGAGAGATAGGGCTAAATCGATATATAGCACGATATCTCAAAAAGTTGAAGACTGATTTAGATGAAACTTTGTGGACAGGTTGGGTGTGTGACAAGTAAGACTTGATTCCATTTTAGTGAATATCCGGATCCGAATCCGGATCTGATAATTTTTTAATTGATTCTTCACCATTGAGGGACAGGCCGAAACCGATATATAGCACAATATCTCAAAAAGTTGTGGACGGATTTGGATGAAATTTGGTGGAGATGTTGGGTGTGTGACAAGGCAAAATTGATTCAATCTTGGTGAAGATGCGGATCCGGCATGATGGCATGATATTTCAAAAATATATTGGGCTCGATATGTTCTCATGGATCAGGCATTACGTGGCAGAGGTATACGCGCTACGGAGTGCTCTTCCAGTTTCTCACTGTTTTCTCAGTTATAATTTTGCTCATTATATCAGTCTTGGGCCCATAATCAATCACTGCCTTTTATATCGTGACTCTTTAACTTCCCACTTAAAAGGTTTGTAATCCATTCCATCAAACTCATCTTATGTTGTTCACCACTCCCCCACCACACTTTCTTCTCAAGGGTACTTTTCATGTCATTGGTAGTACTAGTACGTGCCCGTAAAAAAATAAAAAAATAATAATAATAATAGATAAACCACACAGGCCGTTTCTTCGCTCTCATGTGCCCATACGTGCGTGACCCGGAAGTTCGATATTATTCGCAGTTATGATTATTCACAATTTATTTTTAATACCCAATTATTCAATTAGCGCCAACGTATTTTATCTTTTCGCAATGTCGTGGCAAGGAAAAACAAAAAGAGAAGAGAAGAGAGAGAAAAAATTTACTTCCTTGTTCGGAGCATACCAGCACTCTGATGTTCCCGAAATTTATACACCGTCTAATATGAAAACGATCATAACTTGGGCCATTCTGTTTATCTATAAATGCGCAAAAGAAATCGAGAAATTATTAGAATACACAAACTCATCACTCTCCGGAAGCCCGTACGTTGTAACCCGTAATGGGGAACGTGGCTGTGCTTCCCTTCCCCATCGGCCACGCCCACGCAAAAACGTGTCTTCCCATTGGTTTGGTAAATAAATGGCCATAACTTGGGAAGCACTTGTCCGATTAATATCAAACCTTCAAAAGGCACATCCTCAGGTCCCCAGCAATATACCTGGCAAGTTTCAATTAGATCGGACCAGAGGTTGTCGAGAAACAGCGGTCACACACACACACACACACACACACACACACACACACACACACACACACACACACACACACACACACACACACACACACACACACACACACACACACACACACACACACACACACACACACACACACACACTGCTGGAATTATAGCTAGATTAATCCGTTACTTATTCGATGAAAAAACACATTCCAATCCAAAAATGGCATCCATTCTATCCTTTATGCATGGGACGAACAGCTTAGATTATGGGGTGGACCATCGTTCCGCAATTTTCAAACCACCATTGTCCTTGAAAAAAAAAATTACAGAGTTGCTGGAATATTTACTGTGTAGTTAACATGTCCAACCAAACTTGTTCATTCACAAGGAGCATTCAAAAGGTTGCTTTAATTGAGCACTCACGATCGTACAACAAACGTGATTAGTAAGAAAAGTCTTTCCTTGCTGATGACAAAAAAAGATATAAATACAAGCACATTATCCATGGGATGATTGCATCACCCCTCTCCCCCTTCCCCCATAATCACACACACACACACACACACACACACACACACACACACACACACACACACACACACACACACACACACACACACACACACACACACACACACACACACACACACACACACACACACACACCTGTGGCCAGTTACAGTACCTTCAGAATGTATTCACACCCCTTGACTTTAGTCACATTTTGCTGTGTTACAATCTGAATTAAAAATGGATTGAATTTAAATTTTTGTCACCGATCTACATTAAATACCCCACAATATCAAAGTGAAAACATGTTTTTCGAATTTTTTATACAGCAATTAAAAATGAATAGCTGAAATGTCTTGTGTCAAAAAGTATTCTGCCCCTTTGCTGTTACACTCCAAATTGAGCTCAGGTGCATCCAATTTCCTTTGATCATCCTTGAAATGTCTCTTCACCTTGATTGGAGTCTACCTGTGGCCATATCAATTGATTGGACACGATTTAGAAAGAAAAACACCTTTTTATATAAGATCCAACATTTTACAATGCATGTCAGAACAGGAAGTCCACTAATAAGTCCAAGGATCTGTCTGTAGAACTCAGTGAGAAAATTGTGAGGATTCATGGATCTGGCGAAGGGTATAAAACAATTTCTAGATTGTTGAAAGTTCCCAAGAGCACAGTGAGCTCAAGCATTAGGAAATGGAAAGAATAGGGAACAACCCAGACTCTTCGTAAGAGCTGGACATCTGACCAAACTGACCGACCGGGCAATAAGGACCTTGGTCAGTGAAATGAGCAAGAACCAAATGACCACTCCAACAGAACCACAGAGTTCCTTGGCTGAGATGAGAGAACTTTCCGGAAGGACAACAATCTCTGCAGCACTTCACCAATCTAGGCTCGATGAGAGAGTGGCCAGACGGAAGCTCATGAGAAAAAGGCACATGACTGCAGCCTGGAATTTGCAAAAAGGCATGTGAAAGACTGAGAGCATGAGTAAAATATTCTGTGGACTGATGAGATTTAAATTGAACTATCTGGCCAGAATGCAAAGTGCTACGTCTGGGAGAAACTGAGCACAGCTGTAACATCTACCTTTTCAGCATCAGGGACTGTAACCAGGGACGTCAGTGAGTTGTAACCGATCCAACACCATCCCTACATTTTCAGTGTCAGGGACTGAGAGAGTTGTAAGGACAGAGGGAACAAATAATGTAGCCAAATACAGGCAAAACCTTGAGGAGAACCTGCTTCAGAGTGCAAAAGACCTGAGATTGCGGCCAAGATTTAAATTCCAACAGGACAATGACCCCAAGCATATAGCCAAAGCAACACTGGTATGACTTCAGAACAAGAATGTGAAAGTCCTTGAGTGATCCAGCCAAAGCCGAGACTTCAATCCCATTGAGAATCTGTGGAAAGATTTGAAGATTACTGTTCACTGACACTCCCCATCCAACTTGACAGAGCTTGAGTAAATCTGCAAGGAAGAATGGGAGGAAACCCCCTAATCCAGATGTGCAAAACTGATGCAGACATACCCGAGAAGACTCAAAGCTGTAATCACTGCCAAAGGTGCTTCTCCAAAGTATTGACTCAGGGGTTTTGAATACTTATTGATGCAAAACGTTACAGCTTTTCATTTTTGATTAATTTGTTATAATTTCTAAAAACATGTTTTTACTTTGTCATTATGGGGTATTTTGTGTAGATCGCTGGACAAAAATTATATATTTAATCCACTTTAAATTCAGGTTGTAACTCAACAAAATGTGACAAAAGTCGAGGGGTGTGAATACTTCTTGAAGGCATTGCACATTTTGGCTGTGAGTAAATTCACGTCCCACTTTCTTGGAATTATTACATTTGGAGGCAACAATATTTGGTTATTTCAGTGCTGTTTTGAGGCCAGAAAGATACGCCGTGAATCTGACTTCTGATATGTTATTGATCGATCAAAGCAGAAAGTAATTCGTACAGAAACACTCTCAAATATGGCTTTTGAGATGTGTAGCACAGCATGAGAATATGAATGCAGCACTGTAGTACACACAGGAAGTGGTCTCTTTTTAAAGTTTGGCATGATGAAGTGTGCCTGTGAATCTTCACTATTTTACAAACTAGATGTACGCCACTTTACTGAAAAATATGCACATGCAGCATGCTACAAGCACATTTTATCTTTTTGGAAGTTTTATAGGTCATCAATATCAATCCATCCATCCAATGGAACCATACTCTTTGCAGAGTGTTGGTGCTGCCGAAGCAGTCTCCTCGGCTATTGGAAACAATCCTGGACGGGTCGCCATTCCGACACAGGATACCAGCAAACTGGCACTCATTTTCCCAACCTCAGAAGGATGACAGGCAGAGTCAACCCCACCTGGTATTAATTCAACAGCCGAGTGGAATGTGAACTCAGGATTGTCGGATCCCAAGCCCACCACCCTAACCATTAAGCCAACACCAGGTATTAATATCAATATTGAGAATGGACCCATCTGCCGGCATGAGTACAGGATTGAACGAAATTGTGTACATTAAAACAGCAGATTCAAACAGGATCGCAAAACCACCCGTCACTTTCAAACATCACGTACCATTTTAAAAGAGATTATAGCATGGGCTTCACTTGAAGTATGCGACTCTAACTGCTGCTGCCACCTGTTTAGCTGCTCTGGAACCGGACTGCTCCGAGGGGCTCACACCGCACCTGGAGATGCCGGGATGCCAAAGAATGTGCGAACTGGACAAACTAACACCCCTTGAGCAGCCGGACCTGCCGCCAAGCCCAACCCCACAGTCCAATCCCCGAAACACAGCTCAGGCCAGGAGACCTGAGAGGCTCTCTCACCCTTGCTGCCATGCTTATAAACATCGGGCGACGCCAGTATTTTGTGCTTTTATTTAATTTCCGCTCATGCTTTACAACCAGAATGTGATAAGCCCCAGAATCTCTCAACCCAAGCCGAATCTCAAAAATTCAAACCGCGGAATCTAACCCAGCAGCAGCCCCGACCATCAAAAAAGTGCCCATCCTTCAAAGCCGTACACTCCTCAACATTCCGGGCTCAAAACACAACACAACACAACACAACACAAACACCACAGCACAACATAACCACTTCCAAACCACAGCATAACCACCTGTGGGAATTATCACAACTACCCATTGTTTATCACTTCATTAAAGATGTTAGAGGAGTGAGAGAGGGAGGAGAGGAAGGAGGTGTGGGGAGCAAAGACAAACAAAGAGATGGGGAGAAGGGATGATTGATAGATGGAGGGTAGAGATGGATGGATGGCATGGAAGGGAAGGGATGGATGGAGGGGATGAAAGTGGATTCATAGCAAGTTCCACAGTTGTTCATGAACATACATTACTCCAATCTCACAGAGTGAACATGAGGTGTAAGGAATGAATGAATGAGTTCCCACGTGCTATTCCTTCATTATGCCATTTCATTCCCTGCAGCATTGGCAATGAGCTTGGGTTTTGGAAACAACTCATAATCTCAAAAGTACTCCACCAGGTGGTGTGTCTCGGAGTGTCTCCAGGCACTGCTAAGCATGACCGCTCAGAGGTTCCCATACTGTGCTACCTTTTTGGCTGCTAGTTGTATCATTGGTAAGGGATGCGGCAATGTCGCTGATGCAGTGCCCCTATTACCAGTATACTGGTGCTCATTTCGCCAACCTCAGAAGGATGACAGGTTGAGTCAACACCCTGGTGTTAATTCAGTGGAAAATGGGGCTCAAACTCAAGACCCGAGGATCCCAAGCCACCACCCCAACCGCTAAGCCAACACCAGCCGCTCAGAGGTGAAGGCTACATTTTAAACTTTTGTCAAATTTCACTAACAGAATGGAACATGTTTTTACAAAAGTACTTATTTTACGTTATCACCGATAAACATCGTCTTGAATGTGAATTTGTAATTTTATTTTTAAAAATGACAGCGGTGATAAAAATAGGTCATTTATACCACCATGTACAGTATCACCATGACTTACAAACACTGTTTAGGTCCATCCATCCATCCATCCCTTCCCTCCATGCATCCACCCATCCATCCCTTCTACTCATCCCTCCATCCATCCATCCATCCCTTCCCTTCATCCTATCCATCCATCCCTTCCCCCCATGCATCCACCCATCCATCCCTTCCATGCATTCTCCCCCCCCCCTCCATCTGTTGATAAGTAACGGCAGGCTTGGCACCGCACGATACCATGGGGCACCACACAGGCAGGAGGGGCTTGAACTTTCTCCGTCATGCGATGTATTTTTGATTGTGTTGTGCAGAGGGACAATGTTGAGGGACATTGTGAGTACTTTTACCGGCTTGCAAACAAATATCCAAGCAGCTTGTAGACAGCTCGCCAAGTGGCTTAAACACTCAAGCAAGTACTCCAATGAAAAGTTGAATACAGAACGGCAGTCTTGGCAAACAATTAGCGATCGCCGATCGGTCATATTAAACACTGCCCGGAGTGTCAAACTTTATGCAAATTGGACAAGTAAACACTTTCTTAGCAGTCAGAATTACAGCAAAGATCAATTCCGCAGTTGAAAATTTTGAAATTCAGCTCAGGTTAAGAGATTCGAGAGTTTATTGCATGTGAGGAAATAAAATAAAGCCATGAACACTGTCGTCTCCAGGCAATTTATAAGCATTGCGATGTTTCCAGCGATTCATTGGTATGAAGATGAGGCATTTGATGATACGAGTGAGGAAAGTGAAAAAAGAAATTTGAGTGCTTTATGGTGAAGAAACCTTTGCAGCCTGCATCAAGTCAAGGCATTGTTGAGCAGACCGAACAGGTCAGGTCAGGTATGGGAGCATGTGCCAGAACAGCGCGTCGCTGCGTCCACTTTCCGCCGGTACTCCAGGGGCCTCCGTCTGGCCATCATCTGCGAAATCAAGGTCAGAGATCTTGACATTCCCAAACGATGCACCGCAACTTGATATCTCCAACATCCTCCTGAGAATCCAGTCCATACAAGTGCTCAAAAGTGTGGGGGCCAGTACACACCACTGACTAACTCCATTAACAACTGGAAATGTCAGAGATGGTACCACCACATCTCACAGCACTCTCAGTACCAGAGTAGAAGTTCAGACATCAGATCGATCAGTTTTGGTGGCACCCCACGAAGACCAAGAATCCTCCAGAGGACATCCCGATTCACTGAATCGAACGCTTTACAGAGATCAACATAGGCTGCAAGCAGCCCCTGCCGAAACTCTCTTCTGCGTTCGGTGAGGACCCGAAGAGCAAGGATACGGTCAATCGTTGACCTATTTGGTGTAAAGCCTGACTGCTCTGGATGCTGGTGCTCAAGCAGATGGTGGCGAACCCTATCAAGAATTATCTGAGCAAACAGCCCGGCACTGAGAGCAGCGTCACCCCTCGGTAGTTGTTGCAGTCTTGGCGATCACCCTTCCCTTTCCAGAGAGGGACAACAAGACTCCTCTTCCAGTCATTTGGGATGATGCCTGTGTTCCAGGCAGAACACAGAACTGCATGCAACGACACCAGTGCAGCATTTCCACCAGCCTTCAGAAGTTCAGCATGGATGCCACAGATCCCTGGAGCTTTACCCATTTCAACCGGTTCACCACAGCCTGTATTTCCACAAGCGAAGGTGGACCACAGTTGATTGGAGGGTGAGCAACAGGGATTGTAACACCCCTGACGTCCAACTCGACAGCTGGTACATCAGCCTGGTACAACCGCTCAAAGTAACCGGCCCAGCGGGCCTTCACTTCGGACTCCTCTGTCCAGAGCCTCCCACCCTCTGCTCTAACTGCAGAACACCAAGAGATGGGCTTGGATGAATGCAATGCGCAAATTCCCCTGTAAGCAGGACGAGAATCACCTGTCCACAGGTGATGCTCTACCCCCTCACAGATTCCTCACACATAGGCCTCCTTGTCCACCCTTAGCGCACGTACAGTTTTACGCCTCAGCTCGGTGAACAGCTCAGCTCTGCCATTCAGCCTGGCCCTGCGACTGGTCAATGGTATTCAGTGTCCTTTGAGAGACAAAATTCTTCTTTGCCCTGTGGTGAGTTACAAGCCATCCACCGGCAACATCGAGGACGGTGGTCTCGAAGGCACTCCACAACTCTTCAGGACCCCCCAAAGCACCCAGACCCCCCAAGTGTCCACTCAGCCTGTTCGCAAACTCCTCAGCTACTCTCTCATCCCTGAGCTTGCCATCATCCAGCCTTGGCTGGGATGGTACCATTCTCCAGGATTTAAGGTGCAGCTTTAGAGTTGCTACAACAAGCCTGTTGTCAGTATTGAGGAACTGAGCACTCCGGTCGACCCTGCAGTTCTGGATCATCCTCCAACGACCGTCAATGAGGACATGGTCAATCTCCTTTGCCACACCGCCAGCATTGGAATACCAAGTCCAGTGATGAGCTTGTGGGCGCTGAAACCATGAACCCGCCACCCTAAGTCCATGACTTCTTGCAAAGTCAAGGAAGTTAGTGCTATTCTGGTTCATAGTTCCTGACCCATGGGGACCAACACACACCTCATAACCATCCCTATCAGTTCCAATCGATGCATTGAAATCCCCCAAGACAAGAAGTGTATCTCGTCTGGGGCACTGATCAACCATATTGATCTCTCATTGGTTGATCACTGATCAACCAATGGGCATATTACAGCAATGCATGCTCTGATCGAAAGATCTCGGTGCAGTATGTGATCCGATAGTTTTTAGGATTCCCAATCGATTGAGGCATGTTCCGAGGCCTGACAATGTCAAGGTCACCCACGACGGTCAAGGTCAAACATATCAGGCATATCTCAGTGATCCATACTCTGAGATTATTGAAGAATGTGAACTCATAGTTTAAGAGGGGACAATCGATTCCGACATGTTCCTCTGAGGCCCTTAAAGGTCAAGGTCACACCATAATGTTTTACGATGCATATATACATATATATTAGGGTGGTCCAAAAACGTCGAAAAGAATAGAATGTTGCTCCACAAGCTTAAAATTACTCTAATATGATCCAATAACGCGCATAAATTTTTTAGCTTGATCCGAGGTGATTTTGAGGTCGCTCCATATGACGACTTTTAGTCTCATGATTGAATAAATTAGGGTATGGTCAGGTACGATTACAGGTACTTCTGGATTTCCGAGGTGGAAATGGAGTGCATTTTCGAACTCGATGGTGTCGGTTTACTCTAAAAAATGACTGCACCGACGTTGAATTCACTACCATTTCGAAAATATGACC
>NC_140965.1:112271498-112311498 GCF_056783735.1 Eptatretus burgeri | reverse complement strand
GATCCATTGTCCGGGACGGTTCTTTTTATAACCCCACCACCAATTATAATCAGTGGGGGAGCTCACCCTCAAACACTGAGCACGAACTTTGCCGACAAACGAACTCGAAGTCGCACAATAGCGGCGCGATCGCATATCAGCACAACACGGAGTGAGCTGCTATTAATAGCATAGCGAACGGCACGACACGAGGCGTGGGCTCCCAGCTACCAATTCAGAGCACGTGGTCGCGGCAGGCGCCATGGCAGGCGTGGCAGGATGCCGGAGCATGCATTGACTGGCTTCGGAGACAAGTGTCGAAGTCCTTGCAGCGGTGGAGGAATGGTGACAACTGTATAGGGGAATTGCATTCGTTTTCCTTTGAATTGGACGAGGCACGGCGGCACATCGACAGGGTTCATGAGGATTACGTGCGAACGGAGTCACAACGATTGGTCAAGGTACAGGAAGAAAGGAGGGAGGAAGAACAAAGGCAAACCAAACGCGAAGAGGAAAAACGGAAACACGATTTGGAATTAAAAAAAAAACTGAAGGGAGAGGAAGAAGAAGGCAATCGGAAAAGAGAAAGCCGAGAAGAGACGATAAAAAGAGGAGAGAGATCTCTGGAGGAAGAATGGGGAAAAAACTAGAAAAGGAAAAAAGTGAACACTATGTGAAATTGGTACTACTGAAGCGAGAGGTAGAAGAAGGCATTCGGAAAAGAGAAAGGGACGATAGAAATAGAAGAGAAACGCCTGGAAGACCGAGGGAGATACGGTAATGAAACTGAAGAAATGTGGAAGAAAGCATGCGCAAGAGGTGAGGAGATGAGAAAGATAATAGATGAATTGAGGAAGGAAGCATGCGAAATGAGGGAGGAAGCATGCGAATTGAGAGAGGAATCATGCGAAATGAGGGAGGAAGCATGCGAAATGAGGGAGGAAGCATGCGAAATGAGGGAGGAAGCATGCGAATTGAGAGAGGAATCATGGGAAAAAACTCGTGTTACAAAAACACCAAAGCAGAGAGAGAAAATTACAAAACAAACTGAGGATGTTAAGAGAGGAAAGAAAGAGAACGGAGAATAAAACGTTAAGGAATCACACTGTACAGATCAAACAGCTGGAAGCCAAGGTGAGATTAAAGAATGAGGAACAAGAAAGCACAAAGAACAAGGAATGAGACAGGAGAAAGAAATCAGCCAATTGAAGGAAATAACGAGATTGCAGAATGAGGAACAAGAGAGACAGTGGAATAAAAAGCAAAAAGAGTATGAATTTGAAACTGAACAACAAAAGGAAAAAACAAGGTTGGAGTATGAGGAGATAGTGACAGAAGAACGAATGAAACAGGAAAGGGAGATCAACAAAATGAAGGAAACTATGAGATTGGAGAATGAAGAACATGAGAGACGGTGGAGTAGAAAACAAAAAGGAAACGAGATTGAAATTCACCAACTCAAGGAGAGGGCAAAATTTGAGTCCACGGAGATGGAAAAACTCCGGAAAGAGAACCAACAACTCAAAAAGCTTAGAGAGGAAGAGCGATTCAACAGGAGTCAGGAAGTAGAACGGCACAATAAGGTGGGATGTGTGACAGCACCACAAGGAGTAATGTTCGTGGTGCAGGACTTGATTGACACCACTCGTCGGATGAAGGAACAATTAGGGCAAACCCTGATTAAGGAGACAGAAATAAAAATGGAGACGATGGAAATAACAGAGACAAAGAAGGAAATAGAAGTATTGCCAGAGACACGGGAGATGGACCGAGTCGAGACTGAATTAAATAGAACGAAGGAGGAAACGGAGACGAAGATCCAGGAAGAAACTAATAGACACGAAGAGACAACAGAAATAAAATGTATAGAGACTCGGGAGATAGAAAAAGTAGAGGAGAGACTACACAATAAAGACGGGGTGAAAGTCGAGCACACACACACACACAGGGTTAGTGGAGGACAATGAGGGTGAGCTCGGGGAATGTGTTGTGACCCAGTGAAAGCAACCGGATAGCCTCCGGATAGATAGGATAGATAGGATAGATAGGTGGAAGACCCCCTGCAAAAATGGGGAATGGAGGGAGACGCTATGTTCCCTTGAAGCGGATCTCGAACAGGTGGGTCCGGTCGAGCTTTGCGAGGTGGAGCGGGCGAGTGTTGCGAATGGATACACACAGAGCTTGGGGGGTATGAAGACCCCGGGAACCTTTGTGGTGACACGATTCCCCATTTTGAGTGTCCCGGTGTGTGTGTTCACGAGTGTGGCGAGATGTGTGCTGAAAAGCATGCATTGCGTGGGTGAAAGGTTGTGTGTGAGTGAAATGGTGTGCGAGGTTGCGAGTGGGCCGAAGTGCGTGCCGAGATATGTATATATATGTATATATATGTATATATATGTATATATATGTATATATGTATATATATATGTATATATATATATGTATATATATATATATATATATATATATATATATATATATATATATATATATATATATATATATATGTGTGTATGTGTTCAGACAGCAGGAGGCGGGTCGTGCCGAGAGACGAGGGCGAGGCCAGAGAGAGAGAGAGAGAGAGAGAGAGAGAGAGAGAGAGAGAGAGAGAGAGAGAGAGAGAGAGAGAGAGAGAGAGAGAGAGAGAGAGAGAGAGAGAGAGAGAGAGAGAGAGAGAGAGACAGACGGACGGACAGAGGGACCGCTCTGACCTTTACAGGACTTGCAGCGCGGGGGGGGGGGGGCACTCCAAAGCAAACGTCATCACCTGAATCGGGCGCTCCGATTGGTCCCGACCCCTCACGTGGCCGGCAAACTTTGGCCAGAAACCACCTCACTTCGTTTCCGGCAAGGCCATCTCAGACAGTGGCAATATTCCGCTCCGACCCCACGATATGACACAAATTGTCCACACCGAAAAACCCCCAGGCCGTGCCCTGGCGACCGGCCGAGGGTCCCGCATGCCCACTCGGGCGTCCAACCAGCGCCGATCAATGCGTGCGCCAATGCGGCCCACACTGTACATTCCCCGGCTCGATCACAACTTCGCTGGCCGTAGAGACGAGAAGATGTTCACCATCCGTGGGGAATCCGCTGCTGCCAGCGAGGGTCGAAGGTACATCGTTATGGATAAATCCATGCATGTTTCACGAGCAGCGTACATGTCTGTCTTTGAGCACATTCCATACAGCGCGAGCGGTTCGGCCATTATGCACGTTGCCAGCGCTAGCTTTCGCACGACTCCGCTAGCGTGTGCTCGGGGCGATCACCAATATGTGTCGGATATTGAGGTTGAAAAGGAACAAGCCACTTCTATTCCGCACACTCGTATCCCACCCAACATGGCGTGGAGTCGTCTTTATCAGCCTCCGTATGCGTTTCGTGCAGCGTGGGTGTTGTGCTGGCTGTTTTTCCTGTGTTGTGAAAAACACCATTCGTGCATGCCTCTTTAGTGGTATTCATTCGCTTGCCTTTTTAATGCAACCGGCAATCTTCCCCAGATCATCGGAAGCTCGAGCCATTAATCCCGCACTGCTAAGCGCATGATATGACTCGCTGCACACGTTGGGTTTTGGACTCGCCCGGGAACGAGAGCTCCGTGCTGCAGTTTCCTCATCGCGGCGCCACACGCGCTGGCCTCAATGAGGGCCCAACTCGCAGTGAAGGCGCACGTGGCTGATTTACCTCAGGAAGAATAAGACGAAAAGAAGAGTCAGGACGAAATGAAGAAGAAAATGATTTAGGCAATCCCAGCTATGAGATCATCACAATGCACTCCCTTGTCCCGCTAAACAAAATGAAAGGGACTATCTACATGTATAATAATGGAATAACTGTCTTGGGACCACTATCTGTTGGATGCATGTGGTTCCGAGAACTGCAACAATATGTTCTTTCCAGTACTCTTCTGCATTTGCTCGCTTTTGTTGCATTTCTTAACGGAGCATTCAAAGTAGCTATTTTAACTGAACCAGATACAAATATTAACTTTCCGTTCATGTTCAACAATGACGTATATCAGGGGTTCACACAATTTTTTTTATTTTATTTGTTTCTCCAATAAGTACCAGCAGAAATGGTTCAGTACTCATGAAAAAAATAAGTCAGCTTTGAGCGTGCTCGTCTGCTTTCCCAAGCGCCTCTCAGCTTATCATGCATCTTGCTCCTCTGTAAGCTCTCTCTCAGAACATCCTCACCAGACGAGACACTCTCAAGCCGCTGTTTTTTTTGTTTGTTTCGCATGCTCCTGAACCTCCTCTTCTTCATCCTTGCTCGCGTGTTCTCCTTAGATCTTTTTTTTTAAATCTTGCATTATAAATTTACAATACAACTTGTAAATTATAATGTTATCATTTATAAACTTAATTTTTTCACTTAAATTTTTTAATCACAGTATATTAATTCTCAGAATTATCACAGAAGAATCTTACCGACACTAGCTTAGAAAACCTTCCATCAAAAGCCCCTGTTGTACTCGTACACATTTGCGCTGTCGGAGCATCTTGGAAGTCCGCATTTAGGTTTTTTTTTTTTTTACCACGGATGAGTACCTGAGTTCCAGTTGTGTGAACCCCTGCATATATCACAGGCCATCACAGTGTTATGTCAAATCCTATACACTGTGCAATCGTTTTTCTACTTTCGTGTTGCATTCCCACCAAACTTGTGTTGGTATTTCCGGAGTGTATTTAATAAAAATAAAATCACGACTGGTTCTACTCGGTGAGCAGTGAGCACAGTGCATTGCAAAATTGAGAGATTTCTTATCATAGCGAGTGGTGGCGGGGACTAGCATGGGCTTACGACTGGAATCGAGGAATCTCATCAGCCACCTTGAAAGAAAATAAATCCTCCGTGTCGGAAATATAATCCAGAACATTCAGCATTGAGATTTAAATTTACTGGATCCGAGAATGAACCAAAACCACATTGCGTTATCTTTCAGGAGGTATTGTCAAACGAAGCACTTAAACCTGTGAAATTTCACCATCATGTATCTGCAAAGCATCTGGAATGTGAAAAGAACCCACATTGAGTTTATTCAACAAAACAAATGGGAACTTTGTCATCAGGAGTTTTCAATGTGTAAAATGACAAGTCCACTTAATAGTGATTTGAAAGAATCTTTCCTGATTTCACTGAGGATTGCAAAGTCCAAAAACCCCCCACAAGGTTGGGGAAGATCTTGTGAAGCTCTGTGTGAGAGATGTGTTCAAATATTTCTTTGGCTTCAAAGCAGTTAAAAAAAACCCAAAAAAACACTTGCCTCCTTTCCAATTTCAAATAATACAGTTTGTTGCCACATTCAAGGTATGTCACTCGATATAGAAGAGCAACTTGTTCAACGTCTTCCAGGTAATAGATTCGCCATTCAACTCGATGAATCGACAGATGTTGCTGGTTTAGCTCAATTCCTGGTTTACGTGCGCTATCCCTGGGAAGGTGAAATCGTGGAAGATTTCCTGTTTTGTAAACTTCTGGAAACTCGGACAACCGGTAAAAAAAATCTTCAAAGCTCTTGATTCCTTCATGTGTGAACATTCTTTAAAGTGGTTGGGTTGTATTGGGATATACACCGACGGTGCACGTTCAATGAAGGGAGTGCACAAAGGTGTGATTCAGCAGGTAAAACAAGTTGCCCCTGCAGTACTCGTAACCCACTGCATTGTTCACAGAGAATCCTTCGCAGCTCGCCATTTGGAGCCAGATCTACACACTGTTCTGACAGATACAGTGAAAACAGGAAACTTTGTGAAAGCAAGGCCACTTAATGCTCATCGTTTTGCTGCACAATGCAATGACATGGGAGCTGATCACGTCCAACTGTTGCTGCACATGAGATCCGCTGGCTCTCACGCAGATGAGTCGCATTGTATATTTGAGCTCCTCAAGGAACTGCAGGAATTCTTGACAAACGCAAACTCCAGCCAATTCAAAGACCAACTATTTCTTGCTAAACTTGCATATTTAGCTGACATATTTAACCTTTTGAATGATGTCAACCTTTCACTGCAAGGCAAATATATGAACATTTTTATGCTCAGCGATAAAGTGATGGCATTCAGGAAGAAACCGGTGTGTGGCGAACTCGCTTGGAAAATGGAATTACTGGAATGTTTCCGTTACTCAGAGAATTTCTCAGTAATTCTGAGATTGGATTGCCCGGTATAAAAGCAGTTTTGACCACTCGCCTTCATGCCTAAGATGCGCAATTTGAAACCTACTTCAGAGACATTTCAGATGACAAGTGGCAGTGGATCTGTGCATCGTTTTCCGAGGATGTCATTTCAAACACAAACCTTCGCTGCCGAGCCCAAGATCAGCTGGTGGATTTGTCATGTGATGGCAGCCTGAAGGTAAAATTCAGAGAGCAATCTCTCACGGCCTTTTGGCTCTCCGCTGAAAAGGACTAGGAAGAACTGTCAGGTGAAGCAATAAAAAATATTGCTTCAATTTGCAACAACCTATGCTTGTGAAGCTGGATTCTCTTACTTAACAGCCCGAAAACAAAGTACAGATCTCAGCTCCAGCCAGAACATGACATGCGCGCCTACCTATCCCCAATTTCTCCTCACATTGATGAACTGATCGGGAAGATTCAAGCCCAGGGCTCTCATTAAGTTGTGCAAGTTACATTCATACTTTACACTCTCCATGTACTTATATCATTTAAAATGTCACAATAATAATATAATTGTTAAGTTTCATACTGTTATCATTTTATAACACTAATTTGAACACATTTATAAGGGTCTGCTTTTTGACAGACTACACACAAACACTCATTGTGCATGACATCACTTTTCGTCTGGTCTATGCACGAAAAATTAGTTTTAAATTTTGTGAAAAAAGGGGGTAAGTGGTCCGCAGGGAAAATGCCAACATCAGGTGGTCCATATGTTGGAAAAGGTTGGGAACCACTGTGTTAGAGCAATCCTCACATTTACACAAATCAGTACAAACGATGCCATTTTTCAGGCAGGAGCAGTTGGCCGACTTGCACGGGCCATGACAGCCACATTTTACGAGCTGCAAGACAGCCTGGGGTGCTGGTTTATTAATGCATTTGATCGGAAGATATCCAACTGCAGGATCAATTTCCCATCCATTCTGTTCCAGTGGAGGTGGCAAGGGCATTGGAAAAGTGTATGACATGTCCCGCATTGACATATTGTTCGTTCGCAGAATGTGGGGGAGTAGAGCCCACCCGAGTCGGAGGGAGATTCTCACCCTGAAATTTTGTTTGTGTTGAGGAATAGCTCCCACTGAAGAGCAGGGAGAGTCTCTTGGTGACTACTCGCAAAATATACTTTGCAGACAAATCTTCCATAAGATGATTCTCTGTAATAAATGTGTCTTGTTGCATTTGACCTCCAAGAGCCTCAAGTGTGAATGGGTCTTTTCCCAAGTTCTCACATGTTTGCACGATTGCATCATTGTGGGGCAATGACAATTTAGCAGATACCCAAGTTTTCTTTGATGTGCCGACGAATTTCCCACCCTACTTTGTACCAGTGAAATGGTGCTGAATGTCGGATAGATGCTGCCTGATTTCAGGATATACGCTGCCTGATTTCAAGATCAGTTTGGGTCTCATTTTACCCAGGAAGTGCATGTATCTATTGTCACCTTTCATTTTACGTCTATTGTCACCTTTCAATAAGTGAAGGTCCTCTTTACCCTCATATGGACAAGGGGAAAATACATAATTTTGTCCTTGGGTGTGACACCACAAACACACTGTGGATATCCACGATCGTCAGAAACAGATGGCCGACCAACTTTAGGTGGAGCTGTCACACTAGTAGGAGAACAGTCTCCTTTGTTTTTTCCTCATTCAACGAACAGTCTGTGTTCTACTTGTTTCACTACGACATGCGTGATACCTGACCAAGCTCAGTTCAGTATGCGATAAGCTTGCCATCTGGTGATCAAGAGGCTTGAGATGAAGTTCACCAAATTCAGCGCATTTCTCAGCGTATTCCTTGATCGGGAGTATCTTATCGAGACCAGGATCAGGCACTAGGTGGTCGGGAAATCCTCCTCCATTTCATATGACACATATTGGTGAAATATTATCAGACATTCTTCTTTATTTCTGTGATTTCTTCTCAGATGAGAATGTGTAGACAATTGCAGAGGATTAGTGATGAGGAATCGACCAGGTTCTCTAAATATCTGAATTTTTTTTTTAATCAAATTGTAGTTATGAGAGTAAAAAATGTAAGTTTTTGGGTTTGACCTTGACCTGAGGACATGACCTTGACGCTGTAAGACCTTGGAACATGTCTCAGTCAATTGGGCATCCTAAAAACTAAGTTTACTTACTTAAATTGTCTCTATCAGATCATGCATTGCTGTAATATGGCCATTTCCACATCAATATAGCTGTATAAAGGTCAAGGTCATGAAGGGATCACTTGACTCCATTAATGGGGTCCAAAAAATTGCCACCTCAAGTATATTTTCTGTTTATTAATATCCTAAAGTACCCAAATAAACAAAATCAATTTAGGCATCAAAATTGAGCAGGAGGTGGTTTTTGGAGCATGAGCCTCTTCAATATATAGGAAATCCATGGATGAGAGGTGTCGAGTTCCTTCCTTTTAATGTTGGTACTCATGAGTGTCAGCAGTGGATATAACACAGGCGCACGCGCGCGCACATGCACACACACACACACACACACACACACACACACACACACACACACACACACACACACACACACACACACACACACACACACACATCTCTTTTTACCAATATACGCAAAAATCTATCATAATTTCTCTTGTGGACCTGGAACCAAACATACAAAATAATATATATTACATTATAACAGCCCTCACAGCCCGTGCAGCTCTCACTCCCAGCCCACACCTCCTCCAAAACATGATTAATAGTAAATATCATTTTAAACTTATCTTGTGCATTGACAAGCCCCAAAGATGACTGGCCCATCGGTTGTAAGAAGCAACCAAACCAGATATGGTGTCTCCCTCTGAGAAGTCTGCCTGAATGTTGGTAATGATGGCATTGGCTTTCCAATTGCAAACATCTATTAAATAAATCACCAAGCCTGCCAATTTCACACGAGATAATCTGGCAAGTTTCAAAGTCCATTTCCTGGCAGCGATGGTCAAAGGTTTGGGTGGAAAGTACCCATCCTACGTACCTTCAGGCCTTGAACCAGTGCATGTGTCCAAGTAAGCTTGCAGTGTGGTGAGCTACAAGCTATCACCTTCATGGATGAGTTCAGAAAGTTCCCTAACTCTTTCATTGTGCAGAGGCACACCCCTTTCTCGCAGGTACATTTCCAAGTATTTTTTGTTTATTTTAGAAGCTTTGTGAGACATCTTAGCTCACAATCCTTATCTGGCAAGTGTGTTATACGTTTAGCTGCCCCAATGACCCCTAGTGCTCGGGGTTTCTTTGCATGCTCACCAAGCATTAGGGGAGGATGATGTCAATTTGAAAGTCGCTTATTGGGCACACAAACACAACTGTTTTTGAAGACAAAAATAGTTTTGCAACTTTGAAACATCACTGTAGAGATCTTAATCAGAACCTTATTGAAGTGACGAGATTGAAGTTCCACATTCTGTGTCCCAATTGTTCCAGGTTCTAATTCATTGGAAGTTGTGCTTCATTTGTTACTTTTGTTTCTTTTCCCCTTTTTTCTTAACCAAACCAAACATTTCCACTTCTTCAATGAAACGTTCTCAAATGTTTTTCATATCATGCTTTTCCCTCAACTTTTCAGCATTAGGAGGCAACATCATCATTTTAAGCTTGTCATCATCACTTCTCCATGTTGTTTCCTTGATTTTGAAGTGGTAAGGATGGTTGTGGCTAAATTGGGATTGGTATCAACATCATCGGCCCCTCTCTGACTGGCAATGCTCCATAGTCTACCCTTCTCTGAGTGTACCATGTCAGTATCCTCCCCCACATCTCATACAAGCCCCCGTTCTTCCAACCTAATCCCTTATATATGACTTCTCTTCAGCATCCCTCCACTTCATGTGCCCTCTTTATTAATCCCCCCTCACCCCACCCACCTAAAACTTTCCCCTCAACCCACCCCTCAAAGCTTTCCCCTCATGCCGCTCCCTCTCAGCTTCCCTTTCATCCCAACTCTCTCATCTTCTCCCCCTTTCCGCACCCTCCCATCTCCTCCCCTGTGCCGCACTCTCCCAGCCTCCCACCCCTGAACAGCACCCTCCCAGCCTCCCCTCCTCCCCAGCCTCCCCTCCCACCATCCTCCATTCCTGTGCCTTCCCAACCTCCCGTCTATTCTGCATCCTCCCAGCCTTCCCCCTTATCACACCCGCCCAGTCTTCACCCCTGTCCCGCACCCTATCAGTGCCTCCTTTCCTGTCTCTAACTGAGTGGACCTCAAATCTCCAAGGCCTTGGTTCCAACCTGACAGATCTCTTAATCCAAGTCACTGCTGATAAACAGGAGATCATTGACAGAATCCTTCCTCCACAGCACATCCTTGACTTCTGGTACGATCTCTCCCCAGCTATTGTCTCCTCTGATTTGATCGGCTTGAACCCTGCCCTCATGGTGGAGCTGCAATTTACATGAAGAACTCAATTTCTCACTGCCCTTGTATTGATCTCACACCTCCCAATCACCAGGAGTACCTTTGGCTGTGACTTTCCCTTCATTCCCACCTTGTTTGTCTGTGTTGTACCATCCTCCAAACAGTGAAGACTCCACTTACATATCTTTCTCAGACAAATGAACCAACTTTTAACCACTCATCCCAACTCTCCTTTCCTCATATGTGGGAATTTCAATTATCACAATGCATCTTGGCGAGGTGTTGGTATCTCTCACCAGCCATGGCAATTCAGAACTTTCTGACCCACATTTCCCGCAATGACAAATCCTTCCTATTGGACTTAGTGATCAGAAACCTCCCCCCTGTTCTTCCTCTGCAGCAAATGGTTCATCTGATCATATGCTTGTGAAAGTCAGCATCTCTCTGGCTATTCTCAGAGAGCTGAATCGGTGCTCGTGATTCTGGTGGTTCACTCAAGCAGATTGGCAGGGACTGCAAGCAGCCATCTCTTTTCAGGACTGGACACCCATATCTACTTACCCTGATGTTAACCCGCTCTCTCTTCTGCACAGATGCATCCCATCTCGTCTTCTGTTATCCTTCCATTCTTCAGGATGAATTTTATTTTTTTTTCATACTGGCCAGATCAAGCGTTGCACTTGTCGAATTATGATGTCGCGTTTCAATATTTTTCCATGGAGCAATTTTGGAGATATGGAGGTGCAAAGTTTTTCAGTTTTTCCAAGATGGTGCCTGTACCACGTGACATGAGATGTCATAATTATCGTTAAAAAAAATTAAACAGGGGGAGGCGCTCTAATGGTGAAAATTGTGTCCATTGGACCAACAATTGCAGACATTTTTTTTCATACTGACCAGATCAAGTGTTGCACATGTCGAATTATGACGTCATAATGAAGACACCGATGACATCATCATTAACAAATGTTATTCTGCATGGGGAGTACTTGACAATGAGTCATGTTTCAATTTTTCCATGGAGGGTTTCTGAGATATAAAGGTACAAAGTTTTTCAGTTTTTCCAAGATAGCACCTGTACCACGTGACCTATGACGTCATATTTATGACTACAAATTTCTGCAGGAGGAGTCGCACTGATGTGTAAAATTTTGTGTCAATCCGACTAACGGTTGCAGAGAAAATGAATTTTAAAAATGCAGACACGTACGCACGCACACACACACAACACATGTACAGACGCACACGGACGCGACCGATTGCTTAATCCCGCTTTTCACTTCGCGAGCGCAGGATAATGAGCTGCAAAAACCATTCCCTTTAAATATATACCTGCTAGTTTACTTCCAATCATCAGCAAAGTCATGGAATCCATCATCACAGTTGAATATGAAATCCTTTTCTCCAATGGCCTCATCTCAGATCATCAATTTGGATTCAGACTAAGATACACTACTTTGCACATTCTGTTTATGCTCTCCCCATAATGGATGACATCCCTCAATGTGAGATATGAGATCAGGTCCATCTCTCGATACATATCTTGAGAGCTTTCAATGGTCTGACATCCCGCCTTGCTTTCTAAAGTCTCTGCCTATGGTATCCAAGCTTAACTCAACACATGGCTTTCTGACTTCCTCCACGCTGAGGCAATGTGTGGCTCTCAACAGAATTCTATAATCTCCTCTCCCTGCAAAGGCTGGAGTGCCCCAAGGCAGTGTTCATGGCCCAGCACTATTCCAAATTTCCATCAATGATCTCTCTGACTCTCTGGAAAATCCTCGTTATCTATTTGCTGACAACACCTGACATCTGCCCTGACATTCCTCATCCTTCAAATAGGCAGGCAGCAGCCTCTTGCCTCTCTTTAAACCAAGATAGAATCACAAGCTGGTCAAACACTTGCAATATGACTTTTAATCCTTACAAATCTCACACTCTCATTCTTTCTCTCCGAATGAGAGATTCGAATTGCAAACCCTCCAATCTAGTTTCTTAATGATCCTCTTGAAGAAGTTCAGTCTTTCAAACGCTTGGGTCTCATGATCTTGATATTCATGAAACCCAAGAGTTTAAAAGACCAAACTTCTTCAAGAGGATTGTCAAGAAAGTAGATAGGAATGTTTGCCATATTGTCTTTCTTGGACAAACCACATTTCAAAGTTGGCCTCCAAATCCAGTTACCAACTGGGCATCCTCCTTTATGCCTGGTGTTGGGTTAATGGTTAGGGTGGCAGGTTTTGGGATCCCACTCAGCCATTGATTTAATACCGGGTGGGGTTGACTCAGCCTGTCATCCTTCTGAGGCCGGCAAAATGAGTGCCAGTTTGCTGGGATGATTGAGCCATTCAACTATCCTGCGTCGGAGTGGCCACCCGTCCAGGATTGTTACCAATAGCCCAGGAGACTGCTTTGGCAGCACCGACATTCTGTCCAGAGTATGGTCCCAATGGATGGATGGATGGATGGATGGATCCTCCTTCGTGCAAAGCCATTCTTGGCACACCTGAACTCTTATCCACCAACAAGGCCTTCGTACCCAGCTTTATGGATTACATTCTCCCTTCTGGCCTTGTGCCTGGTCTCACTGCTCGCTCAGCTTAACAAAATGGAAACCAAGGACTTCAACATCATTGGAATGTCCTGCAATGAAGCCGAGTCAATGGGCCTGCCTACTTCACATTGCAGACAGGTTGGTGGTCTCACTATCTTCTACCGCCTCCTTTCTGGTGTTGCACCCTCTGCTTTTGATGGTGATGGCTTAATGGTTAGGGTGGCAGGCTTGGGATCCTCGGGTCCCCGAGTTCAAATCGCACTCTGCCATCCAAACTTGGCCTCCAAATCCAGTTACGAACTGGTAACTTGGCCATTGAACTTGGCTGTCATCCTGTCATCTGACAGCCTATCATCCTCTCTAGGTCGGCAAAATGAGTACAACCTTGCTCGGATGATTGAGCCATTCGAGTATCAGAGTGGTGACCGGTCAGGGATTGTGCCCAATAGCCCAGGAGACTGCTGTAGCAGCAGTGCTGACACTCTGTCTGGAGTATGGTCCCAATGGATGAATGGACCCTCTGCTCTGTCTGTGCTTTGTCCCACCCCCCCCCCCAAACCAGATCTCTATGTGTTGCACACAATCAATCAGCAAATACCAAATGTTGAAACTCCTAAAATTCAGAATCACTGCACACCTCCATTCATTTGTTCTTTTTCTCACCTGTGGAACTAACTTACACCTTCTCTTCAATCCCATCATTCCCTGCAAGTCTTCAAGACAGCTGTTCACCACCATCTCAGATCGTCCCCAATCCAAAACGATGATATTTTCTCCCCCTGTGAACCCCCCAATCCCGACACCATTCCCCACACCCAACCTCACCTTTTATAAATGACCATCTTTTCCTTCCTGAGCAATTACTTCTGTATTTAATTTGTTCACCCCATGCATCACCCCAACCATCGTTCCTCCCCGCACTCATTGTTTGTCCTTCATCCATCTTTTGTCCCTCGGCTTTGCTGTTGCTGTTTTCCCCCTCTCTACTGTTCCTTTTGTTCTTTTCTCTCCTGATCCATTCAATCAATGTTTGAGCTCTTCCACGAGCTTTGACTTGGTATTAAAAAAGAAAAAAGACAATGTGACAAACATTTGGAATTGATCAAGCATTTTGATTGAGTAAAGCATATGTGAGGTTATTGTAATCATATGTTATGTTATTCACTTGTGTTATCGATCTGGATCAAGGCCGGCAACGAGAGCCTCGATTGTTTTGTTTTTCGTGGATTGTATTGTATTTTTTTTCCCCAGGCTGTGTATTGTTTATTATTTTTATTGTCACTTTATCCGACCTCTGAGCTATCCTTTTATCCTAAGAACTTTGCCTTCCGGAAACAATGTTTCTCAAAATTAGATATGCTGATCATTTATTATCAGGAAGGTGTTGCAGAAAACATGATTATTTTTTAAATATTAGGTCATAGGTTCAGAAACAATGAAATTCATGCACAAGTTGCTGATGATACATGTATGTATATTATTTCCAAAGAAAAATATTTATCAATGCCATCCATGACATTGATGAGTAAGCATGCCTCGTGTCAAGAAATATTCAGAAATGATATATCCCCATGGTGGATTTTGCAGACTTTAAATGGAGATTTTCCCCCTATTGAGGCAGTGTTAACGATGCAGGTAACACACGTTCACCTTGTATCTAAAATATATCGTGGTATCTCTAATGTTCACCAGCGAAATACTGACATGACATGAGGACGGTCGGGCAAACAACCTTATCCAAAGGGTTGAAAGAGTTTCTCTTTCAGGTTAGAGTTGTTGTTAGGGTAAAAAAAAAAACAAAAAAGGGTCCCTCCTCACCTCGTGGTCCAGCTGTTGTCATATCACCAAAACTACTGTTGTTACCCCATGCATGTGAAGTGAAATGTGGGGTTAAGCAAATGATTCACTTCTGTCCATCCGTCCATCAACAAATGTCAGTTTATGATCGAGAAACGACCTAATTTCAATTGAACGTTATATTTTAAACAGGAATCTGAAAATGAACCTTCAGTTTAGCAATACTTTGGCTCTGAATTCATCCCGATCACGCATGCTCATCCATCCATCCATTTGGACCATACTCTGTGCAGTGTTGTTGCTGCCTAAGCAGTGTACTTGGCTATCGGGCACAATCCTGGACGGGTCGCCACTCCGACACAGGATACCAGCAAGCTGGTACTCGTTTTGCCGACCTCGGAAGGATGACAGGCTGAGTCAACCCCACCTGGTATTAATTCAACAGCCAAGTGGGATTTGAACGCAGGACCCAAGGATCCCAAGCCCACCACTCTAGCCATTAAGCCAACACCAGACATACGCATGCTCAGAGAGGAGTGAAATAATGTCTTCATGCTGTCTGCCCACCTGACAGTCAAACAGAGTTGAAAATCATTCTAAAAGTGAAACTTACTTTTCTTAAGGACGTCATCAAGGACACATACAACAGACACGAATACCTAATGTAACGTGTTAAATAGGGTGGTGTAATAAACACTGCGTCGATGGCGGTAAACTTCCCGAATTATTATTTTTTATACGACTTTTGCAATCTTCATCTGATTTAAATTTAATAATGTACTGTGCTTGAACACCATAGAACACAAATCGCCTTATTGTTGCTTTCAAAGAACCTACAGTTTTGTAGGACGTGGATATGTTAAATAAGGTGGTATGTAAGACCCCATCAACGGTGCTATACTTCCGGAATTTTTTTCATTTAACCTTTTCAAAACCATTCTTTTCTTTCAATGTAATTGTAGACTTAAACACTGCATGGGGTAAGGTGTTCTATGAACTCTCGAGTTAGTCAACTACGTTCAACCTTATCAGAGCACGAAGATGAACTGACTTGCTCAAACATGATGGAGGACAAATTGTGCTCCTATTTTGCTCTTCATAAATTTGTTCCCTTGCTTCTCATCAAACTGTTTTGTTTCTAGTTCTGTGTGGTGCACTTTTTTTTTTTTAGGTGTACCACGAGGTGGCCACGTGTGTCCTGATCCTGGCATACCTGCACATGGCCATCGTGATCGAGCAGACTTCTTCCCTGGTGCAGAAATTACTTTGTCATGCGATCCAGGATACCATCTAGATGGTCATCATACACTTACGTGCCAAGGGAATGGGCGATGGAGTCATCCTTATCCCACCTGCACTGGTATATAATGATACACAAAAAACATGCTTAACATTTTTTTAGCAATAGGTAGAACAATCTGCAAAATGGAACTTTGGTGTCTACATTGGCTTAGAGTGTTATGAGATACCCGACCCGAATGTGGCACCGGTGAGGTAGTGAAACGCAGTGCGAGTGAAACTTTCGATTTTCACTCCAAATTATTCAGTCGAAACACTGCATAACCCACAACAAGCTTGTGTTTAAGTGTAACTAGAAATGACTACAAAGAGAGATGTGACTGTCGCATGGAGTATCGTCTTATTAATGTAGAAATGCTTTGGGCATTGTGACAAGGGGAGTAGACCGATTTCTGAAATTGCTGGCTGGGTGGGCCATGGAACTGGTATTGGTAGAGTTATGCCCAACAGCTTTTGCATCAAAGAGTTTATGATTTACTATAAAGTTTATGATGATACATTTACTTTACTAAAAGCTGCAGAAATACAATGAAAGACTGCAGTTGGGGAAATCGGCCTCAGAGAGGATGTGAAGAAGATAATACAGGCAAGGCAGTACAATCCACTTTATCCAAAAGTTTTCAAGCAGCCCTTTTTATGCCCCCACCGTGATCATCAGACTTTTTATCACCTTTGTTTTCTTTTACATCTGTGACACATTATTCAATAGAGCATCAGCCATTCTTTTTCACATTTGGTGTTTGTCTAAATGTTTAATTAAGTGATAAATGTTTAATTAATATACTTTAGGTTTCCTCCCAGCTGATTGAATAAACCATGGTGATAGAACACTGAATAGAACATGTAACTGGTATTGTACTGCTATATTCACATCATTACAAGTCTAAGTTTATTTTATATTTTCGGTGGATTGAGAAATTCCCTCTTCAAAAAGGAAATCAATAAAATGGCGAGTAAATCGGGACTGCGAGCAGGGGCGTGTAGCACTGGGGGGGGGGTGGAGTAGCATTGGGATTCTCATTAATGTACTTTTTGTGAAGATCTGCTGCTGTGGAGGAGCCTGGTGTGGCTCTGAAACGGCGAAGGACATACATAACTTGTGTAGCCTTTCATGGCTACACATACATAAGATACATAACATATATAACATATACACATACATAACATACATTTCATGGACATACATAACTTGTGTAGCCTTTGTCGCTTTCTTCAGCAAGAAGAGCATGAGAGGGCAATATGTATGGAGGGATAATGTGGATGTATCTATGTGATTACGATAAAGAAAGACCCACGCACATATCTCACCTGTGAATGGAGGGAATAACCAATCAGCTCTCACTTAATCAATTAAACCCAGGTGGCTAGGATTATATAAATAGATTAACTCCTTCCATACTCTTCTCGGGCTTACCTTGGTAGCCTTTCTTGGTTGCTTTATGCAGCTTCTTCAGCAAGAAGAGCATGGGATGAGTCTATAACATATATATATATATATATATATATATATATATATATATATATATATATATATATATATATATATATATATATATATATAAATAAATATGATAATGATTTCCCATTGCACTGATTAATGGCCTGAGAACACATCTCTTGAGATAATTACTTTAAATATCTCCAACTCAAAACAAGTTAACAAATCAAGTTTAAACCATTAATTTTTGTTTACTAGCCTTTAAATTACTACTACTACATGCATATGCAAAAGACATGTTATGACCAACAGATATGTTCCGTGGTCCAGTTGGCTTAATGATCTTCTTCAGATTTTACTTGTTACATTTGAGAGTCCTCAGATTGTGATAGATAAGTTGTTCTCCATCAGTGATTTAATTGTATAAATGAATGTTTTATGCCTGGCAGCGCCATGCGGAGGTTACTACCAAGCAAGCAGTGGAATCATCTTGTCACCTGGATTCCCAGACTCTTATCCAAATTTCCTGAACTGCACTTGGACTGTGGAGGTTTCCTTTGGCAAGGGTGAGCAGCTGAGGCGATATTGTTTTATTTATTTGTGTTTCATTATTGATTATTACTTTATATTCATTTGTTGGTTCTGTTTTTTTTTGTTTTCAATCACAAGACAACAGACATTTTAAGTATACATGTTCTTGCCAATTTTTTACATCACTGAACACTCGCATCCCAATTTCTCAGTTCTTAATTTAGGTCATACATCCTTGTCACATATAGTCCTGCAGCGTCATCTGATATTTCAGATCAATTGTTCAAATTTGCATAAACGCACCAAAATTGGTAAACATGTAGAATAATGTATTCCGAACAATTCTAGATATGGAGCCACCCGATATTGTGCCTTGGTCAGCTTCGGCGACCATTTTCCAAAATTGCCGCCATTCTACTTTAGCGAAATTGGCTGTATGCTCTTATTTTCTTTTTGTGTTGGTGGTAGATATAAGGAAAGTGTAAAATTCAGTAAATTGACCATGAAAAGGCGTATTCAAATATTATGAGCCAGTATTTTTGGTAAAAAAGCCATTATTTGATTTGTAAATTGCTGCTCTCCTGAAACTTTTTGCTGAAAAGTACCCATTATTACCTGGAGAACAAGAGTCAAATGATATTCATCACATTCAATGGGCTTGGAATCAACAAAAATTGCATTATAGATTACATACTTTACTCTATTTTGAAAAGGGAACTGATAATCATGAAAATGACAAACTCAGAAAATGTAGTCAAATTATTGCACACTTCACTTTGAAGTGGCTACGGTTTACTGTCGACTACCATTCTACCAGGACACATGGTACACGCATACATCAGTCTTGCACAATATGAGTTTCTGAGCTCAAGTGTACTGGCTCTGGATCAAGAAGTCAACACTTTTACAAGCAATGTGACTTTGCATTTACACATTCTAAGCGAGGTCGATATCTCAGTCTGTGTCTACTGCGTCTGTGCACTGGCATTCTCCTTCACAAGCACACAGTCCAGTGCATTGCAGATTAGCCTTCTTGCATTTGCAGCGGTTTCTACAGCCTTTTTTTTGCAGCCGCACGACACCAGCTCGAAGCAGCTTTTTGAAGCCTCAGGGAGTGTGGTCCAGAGCGGTTCGTAGGACCCATCCTCTGTTTGCCGCCAGCCCCAGCTTGTTGGTGATGGAAGCATGGGTTGAGGGACCAAGACCTGCCCCCAGGCATAGCCACCCTGGAAGACTGATCTCTTCACATGCTGTTCCAAAGCATCGTAGGTTGGTGGGATGCACTGGACGGAGTTCCTCTTGGCGAAGAGTTTCTTTCTGGCCTCGTTGACGTCTGTATATGGACTGGTGCGGTCATAGAGGAGCACCACAAACCTTTCAATGCAGTGCATTGTGTCATCCTGGATGTTGACTGGCGTGGTGGTCAGGGTCACAAGATAATCTGTCAGTTCTGGAAACGAGTTCCATGTAGCCCAAGCAGATTTCTTCCCATGCCCCACGAATGCTGATACCGTGTCACATCCAGTCATGGTCATGACAAGGAGGTCACGTGCCTTCTGTGGACCGAGGAAGGCAGCTATTTCATGGGCAGAGATGTAGCAGTAGTTCTTGCCCGTCCCAAAGGCAATCCAGAGTTCATCCACACATGGTAGTGCCTGGGCTACCATCACCGCCAAGACGGCGACGTCGGTGTCTACGGTTCGAACTTGAATCCGATGGTGGTCATGTTCTGCAGCATGGGCCACATGTAGCATGATGCGAGTGTCCGCCTCTTCTTGACCGCATGGAGCCAGAGAGCTTTCATCTTCCTGCCTTGGAAGCCAGATGACTGCTTCACCATCAGTGACTACCAGCTCCTTTGCCTCGTCATGGAAGGACTGCACCAGCACATCGGACAGGAAGGTGAAGAGCTCAACCTTGTTTGCGTCAACACGTAGGAAACTCTGCCAGTTTCCTGGTATGGCTGCGGTGCTCAGCACGCGCTGTCGCACCCATTTTCCTCATTTCTCCCTTGTCGCCATCTTCAAGGAGCCATCTTTGTCGCTATCCAAAACGAGCTATAATACCTATAATAAATCAATACAAATGACATTTGTATTGTTTTTCTTTGTAAATGCACATCACATGGAGTATTTATCACCTCTGAGAAACCTACAAAGAGAATAACAATGACAGATATCCCATGTTGTTAAAGTAGAATGGCGGCCATTTTGGAAAATGGCCGCCAAAGCTGACCAAGGCAAAATCTCGAGTGGCTCCATATCCAGAATTGTTCAGAATACATTAGTCAACATATGTACCAATTTTGGTGCTTTCATGAAAAGTCGAACAATTGGTTTGTTATGCTGCAGTACTAATATGAAGTAATCATCACGTAGGATAATTACTTTCATGAAATATGGAGGAAAATTAGTTGATCTTTTCATCTTCTGATCTTTTCATATTTTTGATTCCACATTCACATCTGAGGTAGCAGTGGCTTCTCTTCTTTGAGGTCACATGACATTGAACTCATTCCAATGTAACGATCTGTACATGATTTTCCGGTGTTTGGATGAGTTCTGATTTATTGTAGTCAAAGAGAGAGACAGGTGTCAAAGGTAACTCTGTCTTCATCATCGCCGAACTCATACTTGCCCTTGTTGTCCAGTCTCACGTTGATGACTTTTCATCACGCAAGCTGTTGTATGGGATGACAGTTAGAGTTCCTTCAGAACGTATTCACACCAATCGACTTTTGTCACCTTTTGTTATGTTACAGCCTGAATTTAAAATGGATTAAATTGAAATTTTTTGTCACCGATCTCCAGAAAATACCCCATTAATGACAGTGAAAACATGTTTTTAGAATTTTTTTTATGAATTAATTAACAATGAAAAGATGAAATGTCTTGCATCAATAATTATTCAACTCCTTTGCTATGACACTCCAAATTGATCTCAGGTTCATCCAATTTCCTTTGATCATCCTTTTGAGATGTCTCCACAACTTGACTGGAGTCCACCTGTGGCCAATTCAATTGATTGGACATGATTTAGAAAGAAACACATCTTTCTATAAAAGGTCCCACAGTTGACAGTGCATGTCAGAGCAGAAACTCCACCGTGAAGTCCACGGAACTGTCCGTAGAACTCAATGATAGAATTGTGAGGAGGCATAGATTTGGGGAAGGGTTTGAAACATTTTCTGGAGTGTTGAAATTTTCCAAGAGCACAGTGAGCTCCATCATTAGGAAATGGAAAGAATATGGAACTATCCAGATTCTTCCTAGAGCTGGCTGTCTGACCAAATTGAGCAGCCGGGAAAGAAGGATCTTTGTCAAGGAGGTGACCATCAACAGAATGACCACTCTGACATAACTACAGAATTCCTTGGCTGAGATGGAAGAACCCTCCAGAAGGACAACAATCTTTGCAGTACTTCACAAATCTAGGCTTTATTGGAGAGTGGTCAGTAGGCCAGCGGTATAGGTCAGATTTTTTGGTACTTAATCAACTGGCTTGACACAAAGCTACAAGAGGTCTCATATGAAAGATGGGGATCTCAGTAACTCATTTTGCCCTGTTGTCCTCATTTTTTGGTGTGCGGCCCATGAAATATTCACACCTAAATGATACCCCCATTAGAAAATTTTGACCATTTCCGAAAATCAGTGAATTAGCCATAACTACAAAGCAATGCGCCGTATTTTTACATGATTGGTATTGAAATGTGCAGAATGAACAGGGGAATACTACTAGTTACTTAATGGAATACTTCCAGATAAATATATGTACATTTGAGTGCTTTTAATAGAAAAATGACGTAATTTCCGGACCGCTAACTTCGAAAATCATCAACTACAGAAACAAACATCTGCCAATTGTCATATTTTTTTCTTTATTTTATATGTGTTCAGTTTACCATATCAATATAATGAGAATATTTTGAAACAAATTTCTACGAGCAAATTATACGATATAGTGACTGAAGTTTGCACAAGTGATGTGATAACTATATGTTACACCAATACACATTGTTCTACGAGAAATTAACTGAAACATATATTTTGAGCGAGTGTCCTCGATATGTTCAACCATCACTGTCCGTGTCATTTTGGTCACCATGTGACAGTTCCTTGCCACACTGCCTGTCACTGGTGGCACACATGCACTCGTTAGTGCAAGGCAAACTGTCTTGTGAGCAGCTGCAGCTGTTGGTACATGGTTCACTACCACTGCATGAACAAACAAGACCATCTAACATCTCCGCTGATGTGGGTCCATCAAACAATGTGGGATGCAGCACACCTTCTCCTCTGCACCATCCAAGACCCTCTGGTGTGGGAATTTCTGGATTTGCCACGTGGGCATTCATCCATACTCGTGTTTGGTGAACAGATCTCTTCACATGTTCGAGAAAAGCTGGTTCGGACGCAGGCAGCTCATGCACTGGGACATCTTTGGTCGCTGTGAGTTTCTCGCGAAGATCATTCAAATTTGTGTGTGCATCCATATATTTCCCTTGAGAATCATACATGGCACTGACTAAATGTCTTGAAGCAGCCACTGCCTCCTGGAGATCGTCAGTGGCGAGGACTTCGAGGTGTGGACCATTATTCTGGAGATGCAGTGTCTTCATAGCTTTCCATGCTTTCTTTTTACCATAGCCGAAGAATGCTGACACAGAGCCACATCCTGTCAGGGCATGAAACGCAGGAAGCCGGTTACACATTTCTGGAAGCAAGCTGTAACATATCTGATGGACCGGGATAAGCTGCATCCTGCTGATGTTATTTTCTCTATCCATATTTCGGCAGTGTCCCGCTGCTAGTGGACTGCTAAGGCAAGCACATCAGTGTCTGCTGATTTGATTGTAATGGACCCACGCACATTGTTACGTCTGAACTCATCATCGGCATGCTTCACATGAAGAAATATCCGAAAATCTGCCTCTTCCTGCATTGATGCGAGTTGACTGTCATGATACATTCCTGCAGATGAAGGGCATGCTGTAAGCGAACCATCAGAGAAGTCACCAGCCAAATAGATCCGCTTTTCTAGGTGATCTGAAAGTTCTTTTGCTGCTGGTGCATGTTGCGTGATGTGACTACAGATGAAGTGTGTCAAGGTGGATTTGTTTGATGATAGAGCCAGGCATTTCGTCCATTGTGGTACTGGGTGTCCAGCAATGACTTGGTAGCTTCGGGATCCACCAGCAACAGCAAGGCGTCTCGTTCTTTCCTCTGTCTTCACAGAATTGACATCATCATATTGGTCAAAGACGTCGATGAGGGTGTGGTGTGTTTTGATGTAATGAGGCAACTGGTTTAGGTAACACTGCGCCAAGTTACCAAATGTACTACCATTTCCACCCAGGATATGGAGTTCAGCCATAGCTTCCCTGATGTACACGCTGCAATGTTGGTTATCACTGGCAGTGTTTTCGTGCTCTTCATCAACTAGGCCCTCGAGAATATGCCCTAGTTCTGCTTTGGTGTTCTTCCGTGGAGCTCCATCTTCATGAAAGATAGATGTCGGAACGGACGTAATGGGATAGCTCAGGACGTGCTTCATGTTCAGGTCAGGGCGGACTTGAGTCAATAGCAAAGCACGGCGGAAAACCATTTTCGGGTTGATTGCAACCAATGCTTTCTGACCCATAATCAGGATTTTTGTTTTCTTTTTGGAAATCGAAAATGTTTTGAGTTTTGAGTTTGGGATTGGCTGGTACATGCTTCTCTGCCCCCCAGTGCAAAGAGATTCTGTGATGTACTCTTCCATCTGTCTTTTCCCCAGGTTGTGGACAGACAACAAGGACTTCTGAATATCCTTGGAAGCGATGACACCACTTGATATATTCACAAGATGTTCATCTTGATGATCAGTGGACCTGAACGGATGTGTCATATTGTCTTCGACATGACAAATCAATCGCTGAACATGCTGTTCATCATGGTTCAGAGCTGCAGGGCGCATTTGTTCATGACCTATGTCGTCCTTCTGGATGGTCCCACTTCTGGATCGTATGGCAGATGCATATTCTCCCAAGCTTTGTCGTGTGATTGTCCACCGAAGTAGTGCAGACTCTTTTCTCGTTAGGCCAACAATGCCACCGATGCTATTAGCATCCCTAACCCTAAGCCTAACCTAAACCCTAACCCTAACATATAATGATGTGGTTGTGATACTACATTATTCTCCTGTCCAATCGACACATTTCAATACGAAACATGTATGAAGAGGGCTCTTTGTCTTGTAGTTTATGGGAAATTATGTGATTTTCTGAAATGGTCCAAATATTCAGATGGGTGAATCCTTCAAATGTGAATATTTCATGGACTGCACACCAAAATATGAGGACAACAGGGCTAAATGTGTTACTGAGATCACCATCTTTCATATGAGACCTGTTGAAGCTTTGTGTCAAGCCAGTTGATTAAACTCCTAAAATATAGCCCTTTATCGAGGTTTACCGCTGGCCTACAGACAGAAACCACTCCTGATGAAAAGGCACAGGGCAGCATGCCTGGAGTTTGTAAAAAGGCACGTGAAAGACTCTGAGAACATGAGGCAAAAGATTCTGTCGTCTGACGAGATGAAAATGGAATTATTTGGCCTGAATTCAAAGCCCAATGTCTGGCAGTATCCGAGCACGGCTCATCACCCATCTCACACCATCCCTGCTGTGAAGAATATTGTTGGTAGCATCATGCTATGGGGATGTTTTTCAGTGGTTGGGACTGGGAAAATTGAAAGGACAGAGGAAACAATGAATGGAGCCAAATACAGGCAAATCCTTGAGGAGAACCTGCTTCAGAGTGCAAAAGACCTGAGACTTCAGTGACGATTTATGTTCAAACAGGACAATGACCGCAAGCATACAGCCAAAGCAACACTGGAATGGCTTCAGAACAAGAATTTGAAAGTCCTCGAGTGCCCCCACCCAAAGCCCAGACTTGAATCCGATTGAGAATCTGTAGAAAGATTTGAAGATTTCTGTTCACCGACGCTCCCCATCCAACTCGACAGAGCTTGAGCAAATCTACAAGGAAGAATGTGAGAAAATCCCCAAATCCGGATGTGCAAAGCTGTTACGGGCATACCTAAGAATATTCGAAGCTGCAATTGCTGACAAAGGCACTTCGACAAAGTATTGACTCAGAGGGTTGAATACTTCTATAAATTTGGTATTTCTGTATTAAATTTTCAATATGTTGGTAAAACTTTGCAAAAACATATTTTCACTTTGTCATGTGGTGTATTTTGCTTAAATCAGTGTCAATTTTTTAAATTTTCGATCCACTTTAAATTCAGGCTGGAACACAACAAAATGTGATGAGAGTCGAGGGGTGTGAATACTTTCTTAAGGCACTGGAGTTGGAATTTCATTCAACATGATCATAAGACCATTTTCTTGTTCAGTGCTTTACCTGGTTGTGGAAGGATGATTTTTTTTTTTGCATGTAGTTGTCAACTGCACTGGCCATTTGATGGCCACTCGGTTGATTTTAGCGTGAAAACCTGTAGCTAATCAGATTTTCACAGCATTCTACAAATGCAATTCTAATTTATTTTTGATGTGATGTGATATGCTCTGTTAATGTGTCTCACGTGGAAGGTATCCAAACCAGGCTAGAGCTAAATCGAAAGCAGTCACGAGTTCACACTTGCGACTTTTCCTTGAAATGCACCATATTAAAAAAACACAACATAAAAGGATAAATTGATGAGATTGTGATGAAGATCTGGATCTGGATACGAGAATTTAATTTTTTTTTTTTTAAAGTGATTCTTCACAATTGAGAGATTGGGCCAATGCTGATTGAAACGCGATATCTCAAAATGTTATGAATTGATTCGGAGAAAACTTGTTGAACAAGTTGAGTGTGTGTCAAAGACGAATTGATTCGATTTTTGTTAACGTCTGGATCCGGATGCAGCTCATCAGTGGGACAGAAAACCGAAACTGTTCAGCCTGGCGAAGCTATGCGCTCTCCCAAGTGCCATTCTAGTTTGAATTTGTATCTCCACATTTGTATCTCCAAATGAAAGTTACACTTTTTAAAAACTTTATTTTGCAAAACATGCTGGTGCATTATTAGTTCTGTTCATACATCTAATAAATAAGACTATTGGCAAGATGTCACTCGAATGTGATGCCATGTTGGTTCACTCTATCCATGTGCGGAGATGTTACAGGACAAACTTAATGCACCAGGACATCTATTATTATCATCTGGACCGTCATGATCAATTTTAGTTCTCATTAATTCAACAAAAAGGGCATCATCAATGAACTTTGCGAGTTTGGATGAAGTTTATTGAAATGTAAGCCCCGTCACGACACTTTATCCTTCTAATTTCAAATATCCTGAATTTTCTCATCTCATGAATGAAGAATGGGGAAATTTTCACTCCCCTTCTAGATCACTTTCATTATCTGCTGCTATTTAAAGCAATTTGCAACATTTAATCCAATGATGTAGCAGTGGTGTCATCGATGTGTGTTAAGTTGGCAAGCGATATGCTTCGTATGCCCACAGCTGTTAATTAATAATGATAATATAAATAATTAATTATATTTAGAGGCCCATACGCTTTACAGAGCTCCGAGTGTGTATCAAAACTTAATCGTGACCTTTCTTGGCTATAACCGATCATCATTCCGCCGCAGGACATTCAACTGGAGGAAAAAGGAATTTGTAATTTGTTTGAGGTGCTGGCAATAAATCGTCTCCTCTTCTCGGAAGACACCATGGGATATTTAATGTCCACCAAGAACCAGTGCTTCCAGATGAGGCATCCAGCTTAACGACGAGACATTAGCTCACACATTGATGCATCACCCTGACCATGAAACACGAGCCCACAGCTGCAAACAAAAATGCAACTACCAGTAAATGATCTCGATCGTGTGAAGTGCATGATGTTGAATATTTGGAATATCTCTCTCTCTCTCTCTCTCTCTCTCTCTCTCTCTCTCTCTCTCTCTCTCTCTCTCTCTCTCTCTGTTTCTGTCTCTGTCTTCGCTCTCTCTTCCCATGACATGCAAAACTTTCTGGTTATTTATATATTAACTTGACCTTTCTCATGAAGAAATCACCCATGTTAAAAAAAAAAAAAAATCAAAAATGAGATAATCAGAGCAATATTTCGATAATTTCTGGTGCTTTTCACAACTTGCTATGCCCTGCCCCTAAAAAAAGTTGACTTCAGCGAATCGCAGCGTTTACGTCACATACAGAAACTCGCACAGAGTGGATTGACTCGAGATCTCTAGAGTCTAGACTAGTCCGATAAATCCGTCGTCCGTCCGACTAGGCCGATAAATCTGACGTGCTGTAGCTTTCTTTTATTATTCTCTTTGCTTCATTGTTTTCTACTGGCGCTACATGACGACAGTAGGAATAAAATAAATAAAAATGCAACAGAACGTCAGATTTATCGGACTACTCTAGACAATTGTGTCGCAAGGTGTGTTCTGCACACAAGTTTTCATCGTATCCGAACAGCGAGATTGCTTCGTTTTATGCGCGGAGAGATACGGCCGATGACATGGGCGGCCTTACTTGTGATTAATTCGCCGCGGAGAAACATGTCTGCTAAGCTGCGCTGGTCACGTCACCTCACTAAAATATTTCTGATATCGAGCAGTATGCAAGTCGAATTTACATTATTGAATTACGAATAGGATTTAGTCTCAACAGTTGTTATTGCCAAGTCTTCCTTCGATGTCCTCCCGATCGTCATGAACTCCGGGAATTTCATCGCCATTTTCCTCTGCTTGTCCTGCTTCAGGCTCGAACTGGTAAGACCGTATTCCATTTCCAGCTGCCTGAACTTCACCTCCCGCGACTACGTTATCCGACAATTCTCCATCTGATTCAGACCAAAATCCTTCATTTCTCTCACACACACTGTCGTTACCAGACAAATGAAAGTCCATGTCATCCATTATTCAAAACCAAATGTTCGATTTTTTTTAAAAACAGAAATGAACGAAGCGATTGAGTCGACCAATTGAATGTGGAAACACACAGGAAGCCAATAGAATCACATAGACCAGCAACCCGAGTAATTTACGTGCAGCCTTTGTCATACTGTAGTTGACGTCATGTGGGTTACGCCCCTTTCAGGAGAATTTTTAGGGGCATTCCCGAAGAGGTTTTTTTAAAAATTTTACATTTTACAGAATGAGTATTGTGAAAATACAGTCAGATCTGAAATCACGATGAAAAACTCCTATAGGACATATATAAATGAAATTTCAGTACTTTTGCGTGTCATAGGACCTTTAAGCTTTGTTGCTAAAATTCTCGGGTTATGATACTGTACCTTCAGCTGGTAAAAAGAAAAAGAAAAACTAAAGTAATGTTTTGCGCCATCCACTATTTTATTTAAAATACGGAATTGAGGCTCTTGGAGAAGTGAGAACATTGAATGTATCAGGACGCAACAGGACAAAAGCAACATCAGAAAGAGAAGAGGGAAATGCCAAAGGTAGGGCTGAAGGACATAAAGGAGACAGAGATGGACAAACAAGCGATGCGGTGAAGAATGAAGGGGAGTGTAAGATACAGGGGTTTGGACAAGATAGATAGATACAGAAGCAAAGTCTCAGGAAGGAAAAGTTAGAAAACAATATTTCGGGGGAGGGGTAGGCGTAGCGGGGGTAGAAATTATAATGGTTTTGGATGGGGGATGATCTGAGATGGTGATGAACATCTGCCTTAAACACCTGGAGGGAAGGATGAGATTGAAGAGAATGTGGAAGTTCGTTCCACAGGTGGGAAAAAAGAGGAACAAATAAGTGGAGGTGAGCAGCGATTCTGGATTTTTGGAGTTTCACCAGAAGGTTGTGGGACTGTGTGCGCCCTTTGAGAAAATTTTTGGGGAGGGAGGCAAAACATGGATGATGCTCAGTCAACGACTGGATTTGGAGGCCAACCTTGAACTGTGGTTTTCCTAGGAGAGATGGCTGATAGTGAGACCCAGGAGTTTGAATGACTGAACTTCCTCAAGAGGATTGTTGTGAAAGTAGATAGGAAGGTTTGCTAGACGGTCCTTTCAGAGAGAGATCGTAAAAGTGATATTTATCATGGTTGAAAGAAAGATTCCAAGTGTTTGACCGGCTTGTGATTTTGTCAAGATCTGAAGAGAAGGAAGAGGATGCTGCCTGCATCTGTAAAGGATTGGGGTATGTCACGGCAGAGGGTGGATTCATCAGCAAATAGATAAAGATGATTTTCGAGAGAGTTAGCGATTGTCGATGAAGATCAGAAATAGGATGGGACCTGCCTGGAACACTGCCTTGGGGTACTCCAGCCTTGACAGGAAAAGGAGATGAGAGCGTTCCAGGCCCCAACCCATTCCTGATCATCATCAACGATTGAGAGCCACACGGCTACGAGAGTCGAGGAAGTCAGTAACTCAAGAGTGGAGTCGGCCTTGGATGCCAGTGGGAGAGGGTTTTGAGAACAAGACGGGATGCCAGATTGAAAGTATACTTGTACACGAGGGGCATTGATATTTTTTTCTTCCAATATGATGCAATCATCCAAAACAAGCCATCAATCAAATCGTTCAAAAAAACTTATTTTTCAATATACATACGAGTTTGTTTCATTAACAAGAATAATATTTTCCTATTAATTATATATACTTGCATCGTAAAATAAATAATAATCACTGCTGTTTATTGGAATGTTGTGAGTATCTCGTTCGGATATAACTTTATTAATACCTCATGTATGGAAAGTTGATGGAATTTGAGGAATGTTATGACACAAAAATTTCTCACCTACAGTATATTACAGTAGCTTATCAAAAGTGTTGGGACATGATTTTATTTTTGAATACGTAACCACCCTTGGTGTGGAGCCATTTCACATACCGTTGTGTCTCTCCATGCCCATGATGAGGAAGCTGAGCACGGATTGGCTTTGCTGCGCTATGCCTTTGACTTTGCTACTGACATGACATTTGGCTGATAAAGGCCCTTCCTTTCAAGCTGCACCATTGGCAAGGACAGTGCTTGAGTGATATTTACCAACTTCGAGATGGCAAACCAAAGTCGGTGTATTTAAAATCTACAAGGAGTAAAAAAATTTTTCTAAATGAAAAAGGATGTAAACGATGTTCCTGCAAAAAGTGTTTAAACAACGTAGGGATGGTCATGACAAATCATCATGTGAAACCATCCGTACATCTTTCATTGTATAATGGTTGTCTCTACACAAAACACTGTGCGTGTGTGTATTAACTGTTTACTATTTCACTAGTCAAATTCATACAAGGAAACAATCAACTTGCACCATCATCAGTGGCGACTTTAGTAATTTGGAGGCCCCATGCAAAACACAATAGTTGCTCAATGGGGGCCCCTGTCGTCGTACTAAAATACACAATTTGGTGTTTGTGTATCTCTGTCTGTCTGTCTCTGCATATCTGTGGTAGATGTATTCAACAGTGAAGGTAATTTTGTTTCATCTTTAGCTGTGGCTGATAGGATGGCCTAGAAGTGTACACGCTCACTTCAGAGTTGTCCAGCCTGGGTTGGAATCCCGACCCAGTTCTACTGTCATCCTGTTGTTTCACAGACAGGGTGATTAATTGTTGTGTGCGCCGTCCCTCGGATTGACGTTAAGCTGGCGTTCTGTCTGCCAGCATTCATTGGTGGACGTTAAATATCCCATGGTGTCCTTTGTACAGAGTAGGTGAGCTATTGTTGGTACCACAAACAAATTACAAAGTCCTGCCCAAATCTCCAGGGGCACTGCATCAGCGGAACAGCCGTGCCTTCAGCCAATGATGCTACTCCGCAGCCTTTTGCTGTAAACAAACGAAGAAGAATCTTTAACCGTCCCAACACTTCTGATGAAAAAAAAAATACTCCAACGTTCCACCGTGGCCCATGGGGGTTAGTCCATTTACTAATGACGGGTTGTTTTGTTTATCATACAATGAATCGTCGGGTGGATTTGCTCAGCAATATCAATATGTATGGACATGAGGCGTTCACATTTTATTGTCATTCTTGTTGCATTTTTATACATGAAACAGTTGTTATTCCACTTAACCTGCTTTCTCTGCTAACCTCACCTCCATCATTTTGTAATCGTGTTGTCTAGTCAAACAACAGGGGGAAACTTGTCCTTTTCCCGATTCATCACATCACATCACTGTGTTTAACACCACTCACAAATTGATGTGCTTTGTCAGCAAAGTGACCACCCCCCAACCACCAACACCACCACCACCACCACCCTCGGGGGCCCCATCTTGAAAGATTGAGTTCCATGATTGGTCGGGTGGGTTCCCTTGTTGCCTCGGGGCCCCGTGCAATTGCTCCAATGCCACCTCTGACTGTCATTGCAAATAGACGGGGTAAATGGACAGGCAACAACCATTATTCAAGGAAAGAAGTAGGAATGGTTTTACATGATGATTTCTTGTGACCATCCCAATGTTGTTTACATTCCTTTGGCATATGATCCCTCCATCCTTTTGCATTTTTGATGGGTTTTTTTTTTTTTTTTTTACTTCCTCTGTATGTATCGTTTGAACGGTTTCAATAATAATCGATGGCCAATTATGCACCATGAATACCATGGTGATCACTGTCTGCTGCCACAGAGGGCAATGTGCTCAGGATTGATTGACTGATATGGCCCCATCGGTTTGTATCAATGGATGACATTCGTGTGTTCAGGTATCTCTCTCATGGTGCAGCAAATGCTTTAATCCACAAAAGTCAGATTTTCCACAAAGTGTGTGTGAAGGGGTTGTTGCCAAAAATGCTCACTCGTTGAACACAAATAGACAATGTTTGCCTGTATTCCAGAGTTGTCTGCAGTGATACAAAGCTGAAGGCGATGAATTTTTTTTTGTCATGTATCATCACCACCGATGAACCATTTGCACAGCTGTATGAATCTTGGTGTAAACATGTATCCGTGCAATGGAAACACCCATCATTGCCAACACCACGAAAGCTCGTCATGTCCAAGTGTCAGAAAGCAATGATGACTTTATTCTGGGACCACAAGGGTGTTCTTGTCAGCCACTTCAAATTGCGCCATGAACGAGTAACAAGTGCAACATACTCCACGCTTATTTGCACAATATTGAAGTCAGAAATACTCACCAAGCATCGCAGGGCACTCATCATCGGAATAATTCCACAACGTGTCAAAATGTGCCCACGTATGGTGATGATTCTGGTGTAATACTTTGAGGAGCTTGGATTTGAACTTCTACCCACCAATCTTGGAGCCAGATTTTGCGAAATCAGATATTCACCTGTCTGGACCGATGGAGTAAGCTCTCCAATGTTTGAACTTCAGTGGTGGTGGTGGTGATGAAGTCTGACTCAGAGTGGGAGATGGAGGGGGGAAAGGGGGGGACCACAAATGGATTAGGGACCAAAAAACATAATTTTGTAAAGTAGTGGTAGAAGTGTGTGCATGAAAAAGGGGACTGTTGGGAAGGCTTGTGGACCGCAAGCGAAACATTGCCTGAGGAGGACTCTCTTTCCTGTTTGATAAAAAGTTTGGGAGT
Organism: Eptatretus burgeri; assembly: GCF_056783735.1. Lineage (NCBI taxonomy): Eukaryota > Metazoa > Chordata > Myxini > Myxiniformes > Myxinidae > Eptatretus > Eptatretus burgeri. The sequence goes on along the minus strand of NC_140965.1, from coordinate 112,278,804 downwards.
AGAGTTTACTCGGACTTTGTTCAGTTGATTGATTGCTTGTGCTGTGTCGATATATGTGTATTTATTGTGTACGGATGTATTTGTAATCATTCAAGGTCCACAAAGTCAGAATTTTTTTTTATGTGATGATATTGACTTTTAAGTTTAAAAAACCCCAAAAACTGAATGTGGTTTTTAATTCCAATGATTTCTTGAGTTTAAGTTATTTTTTTTTCTTTTTAAAAACCAACCTTGCAGATACTGCCCCTAAAATCTCCAGAAAACCGCCATGGTCATCATCATCTGTGAAACCCTCATGGTCATTGCGCCAGCACGATTGTCTGAGCACGCAAGGTTTCATGGCTGCACAACTCGCTTCAGACTCGTCAGAAAGTGAATTTGATGAATAATTTTCTGATGAAGAATCCTCAGATTATGACGATCGTCAAAATGATGATGTAAAATGTGCTGTCATACCATACATGTATGAACGTCGCAAGTTCACAAATACCATGAGTTCACAACAATCGGTACGATGTCACTGAAAGACTCGACAATAACAACTGGTGAAGTAGTAAATCAGAGAGCGAGAACGTGCTAAATGTGAAGTTTAGTGGTGTTTTGATGTAACACATCTATAATTATTGTAGTAACTAGAACGGCACTCGGTGGAGTACAAACCTCCACCAGGCTGAACAATTTATGTTTTGTATCACACTGATTGGCTGGATCTGCACATGGACCTCCAAAATTGAATTGGCTTGTTCTTTTCACCTACCTAACTCATTCACCAAGTTTTGTCAAAATCCATCCACAATGTTTTGACATATCATGTTATATATTGCTTTTGGCCCCACATATCAATGGTGAATCGACAAAAAAAATATATATATATTTCATTTTTAAATTTAAAAAAAAATCACTTAAAAAATATAACAAGCTCCAATGAGCTGAGATCCTCGTCCTCTTAATGATGACGTCATAAAAACCAATATGACGTCATTGTGATGTATCAGGTTTGTGATAAATTTTCTGTGCTAATGCCCGGCTTGATTCCCGCAAACAAATTCAAACAGCTTGCCCAGTTTCGGAGATAATGGTATAGGCGATTTCCATTAGCGGCGATATTATGACGTCAACTTTTTTTCTCGGAAGAATTTCCAAAATTGGAGATGGTTACTGCCTGCGCGTGGGCTTTCTGCATATACAAGGCAAGTTTCACGAAGATCCGTTGAAAACTCTGGGTTGTGAAACAAAAAATGTCAAAAATTGATATGATGTCATAGTGATGTATCATATGTGCGGTAATTCATTTCTGCTAATGCCCTGTTCGATTCCCGCAAACAGAATTCAAAAAGTTTGCTGAGTTTCGGAGATAATTTTTTAGGTGATTTCCATTAGCGGAGATATTTTGACGTCATAACTTTTTTTCTTGGAGGAATTTTCAAAATCGGAGATGGTTACTGTCTGCGAAGGGTATTTTTACATATATCCGCCAAGTTTCAGGAAGTTTCGATGAAAACTGTAGGCTGTGAAACAAAAAAGTCCACAAGAACAACAACGTGAGTAAGACTTAGAGATCCTCCACGAGGATCTAAAAAATCTCACATCTGGTTGTGCAGTGCAACACCAGACACACTGTATATATGATTATTACCATAGTGGATGGGACTATCCTCACAATGTACATGTACATGTAGTGAGTGAGTGATGTACAATAGCTTTACTAAAACTGATTGAACATAACTGTAAAACCACCACGGCAACAGCACTGTGTACGTACGTGTATAAATATCATGAATGTATTTAATACGTGCATCATTAAATACTTGCATCTTTAAATTTCGACTGCATGGAACAAAGTTGTCATTGATTGATAAATTAGCATTACATAACAGCACTGGGAAATTCCCCTCCCCCATTTCACACTCCGTAATGCTTGGACATACACCCCCTTGCCCTGCAACACTCCACAACACTTTGACAAACAACCCTCACCATCACACCCTGCAACACTCCATAATGCTTCGACATCGACCGCATCAATCCATCGCGACCACACTCTGTACAGAGCGTTGCTGCTGCCGAAGCAGTCTCCTGGGCTATTGGGCGCAATCCTGGACAGGTCGCCACTCTGACACAGGATACTCGAATGGCTCAATCGTCCCAGCAAGCTGGTACTCATTTTGCTGACCTCAGAAGAATGACAGGCTGAGTCAACCCCACCTGGTTTCAATTCAACGGCCGAGTGGGATTTTAACTCAGGACCTGAGGAACCTAAGCCCACCACCCCAACCATAAAGCCAACAACAGGCGTACATCGACCCCCTACCCCCGTAACACTCCATAACGCTTGGACATAATCCCGCCACCATCGTAACACTTTGTTGTGCTTGGACAAACATCCCCTCCCTCCTGTAACACTCCGTAATGCTTGGACAAACGACCCTCACCGTAACACTCTGGAACGCTTGGACATACATCTCCCTCCTGTAACACTCCGTAGCACTTTGACATACACCCCCATGCCCCCTCCATGCATTATGTAATTTTTGAATGGCCCTTTTCCACAGCTGTTCTGTCCATTTTACTCTTTTCCATTCAATTAAAATGATCTCTAATCTTCGTGGGGATTGCATCAGCTTTTAATCGCTTCATTGTACTCATCCTAAACTGGGAATACAGGCCGGTCTCGTAAGAATTATTTTCAAAATGGGCACTGCAAATGGCGCGTGAAACATTTGGACCACACCACTTTTCCTCTGGACAGTTTTACCTTGGCTATCCATATTTTCCTTCCAGCTGGATCTTTTCGGAAAACATCGGTACTCACACCATCTTTGCGTGTGTCGCTGCAACCAGCAACAATACATGAAGCTCGCATTCTCAGTACTTTTTCAGAGATGAGTTTTTTTCAGAGCGTATGTACGTCGCATGTAAACGTAAGTCCTGAAGCGAAAGTATCCTTGAGATGAAGTTGTAGGTCATGTGAGAAATGACGTAATCACATCATCGTTTTTTGGGGGCGGGACCAATCGTGCATACGACACCAAAAAAAAAAAACATGAAAATCTTCATTTTAAGATATTTATTCAAGAAAATAAGAACAACTAGAACTGCCACTTTATAACTGCTGGCAGTGATGACCGGGTACCCAGACGTGTCCGCCTTTGATACAACATGGGACTTTCTGCAGATGACAGTCGCAAAGTTTCGCATTGAAAGGATAAGCGGTGCCAGAGAAAACATTATTTAATAGTGATACAAACACAGGCCTGCTTCGAGAGGGCGCGGAACAGACGAGTTACGAACCGGGCAGCACAAAGCGTTCAATTTCGTTATTACTGGCTTCTAGATTCAAATAATTAAATAATTCTGGCTCCCAAACCGTGTGACCGATCAGGTTGAAATTTTAAACTTTTGTTTCGCATATCACCTGAATTATAAATGTGAAGTTTCGCATATACAGAGGCAGCGGTTCCAGAGTAAACATTAATTAATATTTATCCTTCAATCCAAAATGGCGGCCAAACCATGTGACTTGTGATGTCATAATTTGCACCACGTGTGCAAACACGATGGTGGATGAAAACTGCAAATTTTCGCTTCTCCAGGTTAAGCAGTTCCAGAGAAAACATTATTTAATATTTTTCTTAAAACCAACATGGCTGCCAAACCCTGGGCCCGATCCCGTTGAAATTTCAAACCCTCATTCCGCATGAGCGTTCCACCATAAACTTGATGTTTCACATTTATTGATGCAGTAGTTCCAGAGTAAACATTAATTAATATTTTTCCTTCAATCCAATATGGCTGCCAAACGTTGCATCGTACCTCAAAAGGGGGTGAGAACTTTTTATTCGTCATGGAGAGGCGGTCATAGTGGTCGAGTTTCGCCTGGATCTGTTCAGCCGTTTCAGAGAAAAAGACGTTTGAAGATATTGTTTTTCAATCCAAGATGGCTGACGAACCATGTGACCTATGATATCAGAAATTTATATTCTGCTTCCAACTGGGTAGTGGAACACATTTGTGAAGTTTCGTGTTAATCGGTAAAGGTGCGTTTTTCTATCCAAGATGGCCGCCAAACCATGTGACGTGTGACGTCATAATTTTTACCATGCGTGCATACTGCCCTCTCGATGATAATTACAAATTTTCGATTCGTTTGGTTAAGCGGTTCCAGAGAAAACATTATTTAATATTTTTCTTAAATCCAAGATGGCGGCCAAACTGTGTGACTTATCAATTCGAAATTAACAAACTTATATCGCCTTCCTTTCCCGAATAGAGTTCTGAAATCTCCCCTTCATTGGGCCAGCGCTTCTGGAGAAGAAGATGTTTGAAGGTTTTCGGGTTTTTTCAAGATGGCCGCCAAACCATGTGACCGATCAAGAACAAATTAACAAACTTGAGAAAGGACCTCATGGGGAATATATGTGTGAAGTTTCGTCTTAATCTATCTTGCCCTTCTGGAGAAGAAGATTTTTAAAATGTATTCATTTTCAATTCAAGATGGCTGCCGAACCTTGTGACCTATGATATCATAAATTTAAATTCTGCTTTCCATCGTCGACCCGAACAAGTGTGTGAAGTTTCGTGAAAATCGGATAAGGTCTATTTTTCTATCCAAGATGGCCGCCAAATCATGTGACTTCTGAGGTAAAAATTTTTTTACCATGTATGCAGACTTGAGGGAGGAAGGCACTTGCAAATTTTCGCTTTGATGGCTTATGAAATTCCAGAGAAAACATTATTTAATATTTTTCTTCCATCCAACATGGCGGCCAAACCATGTGACCGATCACTTCGAAATTAACAAACTTGCATCGCATGCATGTCACGAATATAGTTCTGAAATCTCGCCTTCATTGGACCAGCGCTTCTGGAGAAGATGTTTGAAGGTTTTAGGGTTTTTTCAAGATGGCCGCCAAACCATGTGACGTATCAACAACAAATTAACAAACTTGAAAGAGGACCTCAGGGGGAATGTGCCTGTAAAGTTTCGCCTCAATCTGCACAGCCGTTCTGGAGAAGAAGATTTTTTTAAAAAAACACTAAAAAACAAGATGGCGGCCGAAATACGTCATCGATGACGTCAAGAAAAACATTTTCGTCAGTGATTTTAGGCGTAGATGATGCTCAAAATTTTTCAGATTTTTCCTATACACCGTTCTACTTGACGAATTTTCACCGGTATATCGCTTCACCTATGACGTCACGAAAAATCACACGTGTTCCCCATACGGAGCTTAGTAAAATGTATCAAACGAAAAATTTTTCCATTGCACGGTTTCCGAGATACAGATGTCCAAAGTTTATCGCTTTTTTCAAGATGGCGACCGTACCACGTGACCAATGACGTCATAATTATAACGTCATTGTGCTATCAAAAAAGATACATACTATGGTGAAAATTTCCTGTCGATCGGACTTAGTGTCCCAGAGAAAATGATTTTTAAAGCGAAAAAGGGTGCAAAATGCCGGCGGAAAAATGATAATAATAATGCGTAATAATAATAAACAGAAGAAAAACAATAGGGTCCCCTGTACTGACAGGGTACCCTAATTAAGTGTTAAGTGAAAGCATATTTATTTATTAAAGCAAACATGCATTTCTGATTTTGTGGACCTTCAATGTCAGAAGTTTCAAACAAATACTTTTATCGATTCAAGGTGAACAATCACTTTTTTTGATTGTGTAATGTGTGTGTGTGTGTGTTTGTCATACTGCCCGTGTGTTCCTGTAATATTTTTGTCTTTTAATAAATGTAAATTTTAATTAATATAATTTACGTTAATAATATTTATCGAATATTTTAATATTTGTAATATTTTTGTAATGTGCATTGCAGATGATACATTTATGATAAATGACTGGGTAGGCACAAATGCCAGCAATTTCCTCATTAATTTTGACAAGGTTAATGTTGACTTTCATGAAAATGTACAATAAACTCGCGCAAGTGTGTCTTATGTGGCAGGTGTGCAGTTCTTTTTTCACGTGTTCCACCTGGAGAGCCAACACGACTACCTGCTAGTGAGTGAGAATGGAAGCTTTGCGCGACCATTAGCTCGGCTCTCCGGTTCAGCACTTCCAGCCCCTCTTCGTGCCGGCCTTCATGGTAACTTCCGTGCCCAGCTCCGCTTCATCTCTGACTTCTCCATGGTTTATGAAGGCTTCAACATCTCCTTTGAAGGTTGCTTTTTGGGATATATTGAATCGCCATAAAATTGGGTTGAGAGTTCAACTTGCAAACCTCTTTGTTTTTCTTGTTGACTTAACTCAGCATGTCACCATAAACATGTCGATCAAATACCTTGCCTTTTCGCCATTCTTTTTCAGAATATGACCTTGAACCGTGCCAGGATCCAGGAATTCCTAAATTTGGGCATCGGGTGGCTGATGCAAAGCTGCGTGTTGGTGACCGTGTAAAATTTGGTTGTGAACCAGGTTACCGACTTGTGGGCACAACGACAATCACTTGTTTGGGGGGTGCCCGGCGGGTGTGGAGTGCTCCTCTGCCAAGGTGTGTTGGTAGGTGTACGCGCTCTTCTCACTTGGGGAGGGAGAGATAACTAATGCAGTATCTATTAATAGGTGTTTGATTTCAGCACACCAATACCTTTGCAGTGGAGTTTGGCTTTCAAGTTTAGTCCAATCTCATATAAGAACCTGTTGTCCAAATTATATGACTTAAAATTGATAAAAGTTCCATGTTTTATCAGAAGCCGAGAATTGCTTATTTACAGTGAAAATTGTGTTATTGATCAAATTGTGATACTTTTGAATCTGATGAAATTGATATCAAAATTTTCAGTTTCCTTTAAAGAGAATCCAATCAAAAATGTCACCATTAATATCAATTGTGCATCTTTTACAAATAAGGAAAGAAACAGTAGTGTCTTTCAGAATGCAAATTTATGAGATTTCAAGAAAATAATTGCACATGCTCTCTGTTTTCTTTTTTCTTTTTTTTAATGAATACATATTTGAGGCTTGTGGAAGTCATGATAGTCAGTCGGAGTAAGACGGAGTACATGTGCGTAAATGAGAGGGAGGGTGGTGGTATGGTGCGGTTGCAAGGAGTTGAGGTGGAGAAGGTGGATTGGTTTAAATACTTGGGCTCAACTGTCCAAAGTAACGGAGAGTGTGGGAGAGAAGTGAAAAAGGGAGTGCAGGCAGGATGGAGTGGGTGGAGAAGAGTTGCAGGAGTGATTTGTGACAGAAGGGTAGCTGCAAGAGTGAAGGGGAAAGTATATAAGACGGTAGTGAGACCAGCTATGTTGTATGGTTTGGAGGCGGTGGCACTAACAAAAAGACAGG
>NC_140965.1:112263998-112266498 GCF_056783735.1 Eptatretus burgeri | reverse complement strand
GATCGTATATGATGGGAGAATCGACCCCTTGCCGACCAGTCAGTTTCTGCATTTCATGATAGCCTACAAGATATTTGCAAGAGCTAGGCCTAATGGAGAACCCCTGGCGACACCGTCCGTTTGAACATACATCATGTTGTTAAAACTGAATTCCACCTCCCTTGTTGCTGTGTTCATTAATTCCACGAAGACGTGTTCCGAGATCATCGGTTGTTCCAGATCGGTGTGATACAGCAAATGTGCGCATATCTCAATCGTGTCCATCAATGGTACATTCGTGAACAAGCTTTTAAATATCAAAGGATGCCATGATGTTGTGCTCACTTGTCGGTGTTTTAGCTCTAATTGATTCTGCAAATGTGAAGAAATCCTTAACCACAAAATGAAAAAGTGAATCCAATACTGGTTGCAGTACCTCTCCCAACCACTTGGCAAGTTCCTGTTGTGCTGATCGCACCATGGACCGTATCGGTCATGGAGGGATATTCTCCTTGTGAATCTTTGGAAGGCCGTACATGTACCGTTACACCGCCCAGATATTTAAATTTGGTTTCATCTATCAGGATGTCCATCATCTTGTCGATGTAATCAATCTTACTCATGTTTACCACTCCGTTGCCTATATCCGTTTGACAGATGCGAATGGCAGCATTCCTCCACAATCCTTGTATTGCCAAGAGAACATCCCGTTGCATGTGAAAATCCGTGACGTCATTCTGGATTCCACAGTTCGCATGAGCGTGGTCCGATAGTCTTGCCTCAGCGCCTGGTCTGCTTCATTTGACACAGCCTGATGTGTTGATAGTTGAGCATACAGGAGTTCAAACTCAGCAAAAATGTCTTCCATCTTGATATTCTGGTTGGGAATGCCGAAGTTGAAACCCTGCGCCAACGCGAACCTTTCCGTGTCAGACAGCAAATCGTCCGATTTATTGAGAACATGCTGGGATGAGTCTTTGATCAGGGAACCGAACCGTTTCACCTTCAACCAGTCAATTGTATGATCGCATTTCTTCTGCGCCGCCATCTCTGCACGTTAGTCAATCACTGCAATGTATCCACATAACCTTATCGTGTCACGCAGCGACATGAAAAAACGTGCTTCATTCCAGATCATCAAATGACTGTTGCAGCTTCTCAGACATGGAGAACTATCAAAGGAGGTGTACGCCAGTATTCAATCTGTTGGAGCCCAACGTCCAAGAATGTACGGCCTGCCGAAGATTCACAAGGAGAATATCCCTCCAAGACCGATACTGTCCATGGTGCGATCAGCACAACATGAACTTGCCAAGTGGTTGGGAGAGGTCCTGCAACCAGTATTGGATTCACTTTCTCATTTTGTGGTTAAGGATTTCTTCACATTTGCAGAATCAATTAGAGCTAAAACACCGACAAGTGAGGACAACATCATGGCATCCTTTGATATTTAAAAGCTTGTTCATGAATGTACCATTGAAGGAGATGATTGAGATATGCACACACTTGCTGTATCACACCGATCTGGAACAACCGATGATCTCGTAACACGTCTTCGTTGAATTAATGAACACAGCAACAAGGGAGGTGGAATTCAGTTTCAACAACACGATGTATGTTCAAACGGACGGTGTGGCCAGGGGTTCTCCATTCGGCCCAGCTCTTGCAAATATCTTCGTAGGCTATCATGAAATGCAGAAACTGACTGGTCAGTAAGGGGTCGATTCCCCCATCAAACACTATCAGTATGTTGAAGACATTTTTGCTTTGTTTGAGTCTCGGATGGCATGTGACAATTTCCATGCATGGCTCAACACTCTCCATCCAGCGCTGAGGTTTGCCACAGAACTGGAATCGTCAAGCACGTTACCGTTTTTGGACGATTTAGTTGATAGATCCAACCTTGGTTTCACAACATCCGTCTACCGGAAGCCAACTTTCACAGGGCAGTATACTCGGTGGGACTCCTACAGCTCCAGGAGAAACAAAATTGCCTTGATCAATATCCTGGTTAACAGAGCACAGAGGATTTGTTCACATTGTAATCTTCCTGCTGAAATTGACAAAATCATGAATATACTCGGTGAGAATGGTTATCCTGAGCATATAGTTCAGAGATGCATACACAAGTTTCTAAACACGACAAAAGATCGGAAGATTGGTCCGGACAAATGTCCAGTCTATATCAGGATGCCCTGGATAGGGCAAAAATCACGGAGGTTTGAAGTACAAATCAAACATATTGTATCCAACACGTTTCTGGCTGTGCAACTCCGAGTAATATTTACCTCTCGCCGTTTGCTGACATCAGTCAACAAGGATGTGCTACCGACCTCACAACCCAGCAATGTTATTTATTAGTGTAAGTGCCGATGTGAAGCTCGGTACGTGGACCACACAACACTAAGATTGGCTGATTGGATCAAAGAACACGTCCCCTTGGCGATTCGAAGAAAGATTGTGTGGGTTAGAACACAACCAGTGCGACATGTAGAAATATCCAGCAACCACCGGCCACTGT
>NC_140965.1:112243998-112258998 GCF_056783735.1 Eptatretus burgeri | reverse complement strand
TTTTTTTCCACCCGTCACATAAGCTTACTTTGTAAAGATTCATGTTTGTGCACATCTTGAAATGTTAAAATAAATTCAACGTTGTTTTTTTAAATATATGTTAACTGCAATTCCCCCAAAACAATGCTGAAAGCTACTCCAGGTTTTTGGTTTGCATTCAGTCCGTACTGTAGTCAGTAGTCACACTGACTAATCTGCCGATTCCCCCAAAATTGCCAATATCAGTGAAGCACTAACGTGTGTTCGTGTGTGTGTGTGTGTGTGTGTGTGTGTGTGTGTGTGTGTGTGTGTGTGTGTGTGTGTGCGCGCGCGCGTGCATGTTGTTCATAAAGCATATATATCTCTCTCTCTCTCTCTCTCTCTCTCTCTCTCTCTCTCTCTCTCTCTCTCTCTCTCTCTCTCTCTCTCTCTCTCTCTCTCTCTCTCTCTCTCTCTCTCTCTCTCTCTCTCTCTCTCTCTCTCTCTCTCTCTCTCTCTCTCTCTCTCTCTCTCTCTCTCTCTCTCTCTCTCTCTCTCTCTCTCTCTCTCTCTCTCTCTCTCTCTCTCTCTCTCTCTCTCTCTCTCTCTCTCTCTCTCTCTCTCTCTCTCTCTCTCTCTCTCTCTCTCTCTCTCTCTCTCTCTCTCTCTCTCTCTCTCTCTCGTCCATCCTTGTTCCACCTCCTCTTTATACAGTACAGCACACTCCCACTCATCTCTTTGTCTCCAGACTTGTCCGGATGGTGACTATGTGAAGGCAGTATTTGTGTCCGGATGTTATTTGTCTCTGGACCTGTCCAGGCTGTGTCTGCTTGTCTCCGGATGAATCCAGGCGGTATTTTTCTCTGGACGTGTCCGAGCGGTGATCGTGTCTGGGAAGGAGTTTGTCTCCATACATGTCCGTTCAGTGTTTGTCTCTGGGCGGTATTTATAGTATGAATGCTCAAAAATGGATTTCAGACATTACTTTGTTTCCATCTATTTAGAAATAGTACACACATGAAAATCCCAATGCTGCACATCCCCTCAGCTGCCCGACCTGTTTCATCGCTTATTGGCGAACCATCAGCGACAGGGCAGACTGAAATGCATACCAACGAGGCTCTCACGCATGTACCACATGCAAATGTCTTGATATGCACGTGCAAAGTAAATAGTTACATTGGCTTAGTTGTAAGACTCATTATTTCATTTAAATTATCACATTTCACTCCAGATTTCGACATTTATTTCGTACGGACGATATCCGATCCTCAAAGCCGAAGTAATATTTCCATGAAATACTTTAATTCGTCCGTGAGTGTAGATCGTGGAAAATTGCATCATATAATGCATGAAATCTCTCCAAGCTCCTAATTTGAAAACTCTTGCATGTACAAAAGTGATGCATATGATTTTTAGCTGTGATGAACAGGCATTCGATAATGAGTGGGGAAAGTGAAAGAAAAAAACTTTATCATTAAGAAATCATTTTGGCCTGTTCTAAGTCAAGGCATGGTTGAGCAGGCCAAAAAACATGGTGGCTTCAGACCCCAACAAGGTAACCTGGAATATGCCTTGAGACCCCATTGAGAGTGGTAACCGAGGATGTGCCAGATAAAGGATATAATTAAAGAAGGTCGTTAATTATCTTCAAAAGGGGTGTTTTAATGAACCCAAACATCCAATTTTCACTCATGCATTTCCTTGGAGTTTTATTCTTATGTACGCAAAGTTTCAGGCTGCGAGGTTTCATGGTTTTGGATTTATGGAGGAGACACACACAAACACACACACACACACACACACACACACTTACATATATAGGGTGTCCCCAAAAAAATACAACTTTCAAAATGCTTCGTTTGATCCTAAAAAAGCAGTAATTTTGTCACTAATGCTTCATTTCTTGTTGCGGAGACCCTGAAGTTTATTTTGATACCAAGCAAGCGCCAGAAAAATGCCAAGACTGACCGTACAACAACAGACGAAAATTGTTGAACTTTGGCACCAGATGAAAAGTGTCATACAGGTGCAACGTCTTTAAGGCCCGGTCACACCTTGACGTTTTAGCCAGCGATGGCAACGTATTAAAATGTATCTAAAACGCTGGCTTACGTTGAACTTTTGCTGTTTTTTTTTTAAGATTCGGACGTATTCATAACGAGTTGGTCGTATGCATAACATATTAGTAATGGACACAGAACGTTTCGTTGTGTTATAGATAACTTATACCAACGAATGCTGAACCTGTTGTCGGCCTGCACAACCTATGCCCAACGATAGTCTAACTTCGGCATAGCACGTTGCACGCATCGCCGACGATGTCGTGACGTAGCCTATTAAAAGGCTGACTCACAACGATTCGAATCATAACTGCCGTAGAAATGGAAGTGTCAACATCGCGGTCACACCTTGGCGATCTTGCCAGCGTATGCCGACCTAAGAAAAATGTGTCTAAAACGTTGGGGCACATCAAATACGGTATGAGTAAGTTTGGTATACGTGAGTACAACGCTAAAGTACGCAATCATACGTCGTAGTAAGTAGAGTACGTCAAGAAATTTTAAACATGTTCAAAATTTTACGACGTACTCGGCGTATGACACACGTTCCGCATGCGATGGGGATAAGTTTTACACACGATATGTGGACGCTTACACACGTCCACAAAGGCTACTTATAAGCTACTCATAAGTCGAAACATGTCGCGGTAATGTCTTTTTTACGCGAAACTTATTTCTAACTTATGTTTTGACGTGCTTTGAACCAATTCTTTACGTAGTCCCAACACACATAGACGTTTGTAGACGTATTCCAATGACGTCATCCGGTCGACAAAAAAAAATATTAACGTGTTTCTAGGTTACAACTGCCATATGAAGACGTGTTCCCAGCGGTTTTGGGAATTGGTATATAAAAATGGTGTTCATAAAAGGGAACCCAACAGTGTTTTCGAGTCCTTTTTGAGTCGATGTCCATGTCAGCATTAACAGTATCAGTATCAGTATTAGTATTAGTATCAGTATTAGTAGTAGTTTGTTCATGTTGGCAGTAGTAGGTGAGTGTGAGGGGGAGGGTGTGGGTTATGATGGATCGTGCTTGCATTTAACGATTTAACGATTTAAATGATAAACTCAACGATTTAAATGGCTGCATCTCCACTATTGAAAGTAGACGCTTGCGCTCAACAATTGGATTTTTTTTACACTCAACGACTTTTAAACGGTACCACTCACCTATTTTCATTGTTTACAATGAACGATTTAAATTGCTGTCACTCGCCTTTGTTTTTTGACGCTGGGGTTTGGAAATTTGAAGCGTTTCTTCTGAACGTGTTAAAACGCTCAAACTCGACTATTTTAAATAGACGCTGCCGATGGACAATTGGAATCATAGCCAAGCTAGACATCGAAGTGTGAACATCCTCGTCATGCCGAAGAAAAGTTTGAAGAATGCTGCAAATAAGTGTCCTGGCCGTGGCCATGGACGCTGACGCAAGGACGATCCATTATACCGACGTCTTTCAGCCTATGAGTAACTTAAAAGTAACGTCTGTCGACGTGTGGCAACGATCGCGTAACGTGCCAACAACACGTTAATCATAGGTTAGAAATAAGTTTCGGGTACGCTAAACATTACCTCGGCGTGTCTCAACTTATGATTAACTTACAAGTAGCATGTGTTGACGTCTGTCAATGATCGCAGACCGTGCATACAACTTGTGGCCAGTGTAGCGGAACGTGTGAGTCATACGCCGGCATACGTCATGAAATTTCAAGCATGAAAAAATTTTAGGACAACCGAAAAGTACAACGTTTAAAGCCAACGCACAACGACATATGGCAGTGTTTTTCAGCGTGCTCTCAATGTTATCAAAACTTACCCATAACGTATTCAATGTGTGCCAGCGTTTTAGAAAAAAAATTCAAAAATCGGCATACGTTGGCTAAAACGTCAAGGTGTGACCGGGCCTTTACTCGAGAAATTTCGGTATCCACTTGCGCCATGCATCAAACTGTCGGACAATAAAGTGCACCATCGCAAAGTTTACCACAGTGGGAACCATCTGTAACCTTCACAAGGGTCACAGTGGTTGGAAGAGGACAGGTCGTCGTGAAGAAAATGTGGAAATGGTGAGACAGGTGGTCGTTCAGAGTCCAAAAAAATCGATTCTACGACTTTCTGCCGAGACAAACATTCATAAGAGCACCGTTCAGAGGATCCTTCACCAAGACATTCATGCCTTTCCATATAAAATTCAAACGGAAACGGTGCTTACTGATCAACAGAAACGCAAACGACTCGACTTTGCCAATTGGTTCTCAGGAATGTTGGAGGAAGATGCAGACTTCCTCAAAAAACTTCCCATGACGGACGAATGCCATGCTCCTTGTCCGGGGAGGTAAACAAGCAAAACTTTCGGTACTGGGGAACTGAAAATCCTGGAAATGCATCAACTGAACTGGTGCCTCGATCTGTTCTCAAAGTCACCATGTGGGTGGTGGTTGGTTGGTATGGGATAATTGGTCCATCCTTCTTTGAAGATGACCAGGGACGCACTTGCACAGTAAACCAGAGGAACTATCGCGAAATGATTCAGGAATTATATCTGCCTGAGCTACGTACTCAGGCCTGTAGGAGAAGCAACCTGATCCAGATGAGAACCCAGTGGTTCCAGCAGGATGGGGCACCACTCCATACAGCCAGGGAAACAATGCATTTTCTCAACCAACATTTTGAGAGCCGCTTTATCTCACTCTATGAAGACGTTGAGTGGCCACCGTATTCCCCTGACCTTACTCCTCCAGACTTCTTCTTGTGGGGCTATCTCAAGGACAGGATCTATGGAAACCCTAGGCCCCAGACTCTTGATCAGCTGAAGGAAACCATCCACCGAGAAATCCAGAACATTCCTCAGGAAACGTTTCCCAAAGTGATGGAGAACATGACAACGCGTTTGCAGGCAGTGATCGGACAACGTGGAGCCCACGTCGAACATGTGGTCTAAAAAAATGACGATTCTATACCAAAATTTAAATTTATTGGCAATTTTGACATTGGTACAATAAACTTCAACCTTTCAGCTTTTGATCCAGCCATATATCTTTTAAAAAAAAAAATATAAGTTCTGACCCTCCTCTTTGCTGATGAAAAGTTGTTCATTTTTTGGGACACCCTGTACACTGACATTTATTGGTATAGATTAGCTCTCCAACATACAGAAATACCATGTGTATCTGCTGCCCAAAAATATTTTCACACCTTTCTCATCATGGGCTATTAGTTTCACAATTTAGGTTTCGATCTCATAATAATTGTCCTTTGCAATCTTTTTTTTAACATTGCAGGTGTGTTCTCTTCTAAATCTCCAAACATTGAGGTTTATATATGTATATGTACTAGTAAAGGTGCCTGTCTTGGATGGGCGTTACTGGCAACATATGGTAAAACACAGATAGCATGAATGTATTTTAAACAATATATTATATCATTTTTATCCATTGATTATCATTCAGGTTTTCCCCTTCGACTGTCCCGCAGTAGCTCCACTTCGATGACATTACCACGTAGTTTCGTGACTACACAACGTGTACCATTCGTGAGTTCCGGAGGATCCATAGAGCGCATTAAAATTACAGGGCACCCTACTTTAAAGTGATCCAAAAGGCCGGATCAGTTTCGTGTACATATTCATATCTTGTAGATTTTAGCTGATTCTGAAACTGTTAACAGCATGTCGATCGGATGGTTCTGTGATTTTCTACGGTAGTAAACAGAAGTACGACTTAAGCCTGTACGCCACTATGCGCAGACCCGAGGACCTAATATTTCACAACAAACTAAAAACTCACAAAATTTGAAGATATTTTAAATAAACAATTTATTTATTATATCAATTAAATATCATTTTTATCCATCGATAATATGAATTGTTCTGTACAGCTATAGTTGTTCTCCTGGGATCTGCACATCCATCCACGATCTATGTTCCAATGAAGTGCAGTAGGAATAATAAAAACAGCACCGTGCGGGAGTGTCGGTAATCTCTCCAAAGCTCTCGGAAAGCCTTAAAATGCATCACGATCGGTTTGATTGTGAACAGATATACGGACGGACGGACATCGAGACCGGTTTTATTAGGTCATCGTGAAGGTACCGCTTGATATTACGCATTGAAATAGAGATATGAATACTCAAGTGAGTTTATTATATGTCTATGATTGATAGCTTATTGACAGCTCAATTACATGAGCAATTTACTATGGCGTATAGTGATTAATAATAACTTACTCTACAAAAGGTTTTACGAACTCATCTTCGTGGTCCTCTAAAAAATGGGAAACATTTTTATTTCTTTTTTGTGCAATAATTCCCCCCATTTTGCAAATGGAGAACATGAACTGTTTAACTACCATAATCATCAAAACAAATTTTGAGGGGCCTCTTTTGGAAGACAATAATATCATTACTTTTTATGTCAAAGCTTGTTTCATTTCATGCAGTAACAAAAATGTGATGGTGGAACAAAGAAAGGTGCATGCCGAAATATATATATATATATATATATATATATATATATATATATATATATATATATATATATATATATATATATATATATATATATATATATATATATATATATATATATATATATATATATATATATACACTGGACTGATTTCCACGACTTCAAACCTTCTTCAACACTTGTGCGTTGTTCCCTCGGGATGGTTCGTCTGTCTTTTAAAATGATCAGAGCAGCTTTTTGCATCGCCCACATAGCTGTCAATGTAGCTTCGCCACGACACACAACGTGTAATATAACCTGAGATTTAGAACCATTTTTCCATGAAATGGAAAATTTACAAAACAATACTGTTGCCCCGTTGCTTTGAATGCACATTCCATCTCCGCCCTATAAAACAAAAGAACTTGCAATGTAATGTAAAAATTTTTTTTGATCAACTGACCATTCATTCCCACATTACTACGGCGACTGATTTAACTGATTTTGGCTTCACTTCTTTTTTGTGCTAAACAGGTATATGATGGGAGAGACAACTTTGCAAGGCCTCTCGGGGCATTCACTGGAACAGCCATGCAGGGTGTGATTATCAACTCAACGTCGAACAACTTGTGGCTCGAGTTTGACTCTGTCTCCAATGGATATGGGCCTGGTTTTGAGCTGGAGTATTCAAGTAGGTAAACCAACGTATATATCTATTATTGGAACAATAATTATGACATAATATTTGTTCCAAGTAAATCCATGATTAGCTTTCCAACAGTGCCATTTTTAATACTCTTATGACGGCAGGAAGTGTGCACGCGCACGCGCACGCGCACGAGCACGCGCACACAGTACAAACTCCGGCTAATTTTTTACAATGATGTGCATTACTGTTGAGATGCTTCTCTATTATGTGAGCCTTTTGTTGTTGTTTTTTTGTTCCATTCACATAAAATGCCCTGACTTAATGGTTGTAAAGTTCTGGTTGTGAAGTGATGATTCATGAGGATAACACCTTAAATGTCCCATAAAAGATTCACCGTGGCTTTGTCGAATGAATTCCTTGGTTGGAGGATTTTGTGCGATTCACCTCCACTTATTGATGTTTCCTTTCTCGTTTGAAGTGAAAATCCACCACCCGTCACGGGAGATTATAAGCATATTATTTAGTTATTTATTTATTTATTAAATAACTTGCGTTATGCAGCCAGAGCCAATCTCTTGGAAAATGTACAATTCCATGCCCTTTTCACTTGCACTACTTTTCACATTTGCTTAACGTTCGTTTATTATTGCTGATTAATTTTCCGAGGCATTGATCAAATGTTTTGACTCATCACAGTTCATTATGGTTCCTTCAGGTTTCGAGCTTCTGCGCTGTTCCAGACCCACGACACCATCGTTTGGTTACGTGGTCCGTGACGAGGGACGATTTTCTGGCAGCAGTGTCGAGTTTGCTTGCGAACCTGGGTATAGCTTGCAGGGTCATAGTGTCCTCACGTGCCTGACCGGGACTCGGCGCACCTGGGACCACATGGTCCCCAGATGTGTGGGTATGTAGCCACTTTGATGATCGCTGATTTCGTACACAGAATTATTCCATTGTTGGATTGCATCTTCGAACTCGATGTTTTTGTCTCCATTTATTACCTCCGCCACCGAAGGTGGACGAAGAATATGTTTTCACCCCCTGTCTGTCTGTCTACCTCTCTGTGAGCAGAATATCTCAAAAAGTTATGGATGAATTGGGATGAAATTTTGTGGACATGTTTGGTGTTTGACAAAGTTGAATTAATGAGATTTTGGTTCAGGTCCAAATCCGGATCCGGCCTATCAGTGGGATACAAAATGTAAACTGTACAGCCTGGCCGAAGTATGTGCTCTAACGAGTGCCATTCCAGTTTATGTTTTGCCTTTGTCTTTCTTGAGCACTTGAGCATTATGCCGATGGCATAATCAGGCATTGTTCAAAAGATTAGATTTTTTTTGCCTTTTTCCCTTCGGAGAACTTTTTTGTCAGGTCAGGTTCGATCTGTGACCTGCTACAGGTACCATGTAAACCTGTACTAACCTGTTCCATGGTCGGGTTGTCGGCGACTAAACCGTCTCCCCCACCAGGTTTTCTGGTGAGGAGGGTGTTTGGATATGGACACCCAGCAGGATTAAAAACAAAACCTGTCAAAGGGCGGAGGAGCTCCTTGTGAGCCAACAGCCATCCATATCTAGTGCCCAACTGTGTCTGCGGACGTCCTCCTGCAGTTGGGTCACTTCTTATTAGGAGGTTGGTGGCAGGATTTGCACTCCGGCCACCGTAAAACCCTTCATTCCGCAAAACGCAAAAACGCAAAAAAATCTGAAAACCCACTCCGTGGGAGTACCTCCTGTGCAGCTTCCCTTCGCAGGGCAGCTCACCGGATGACGGGATTGGGGCAAAGCCTTCGGGTCCCCCAATCTTTGATAGGAGGGAAACCACGGGGTAACATCCCTGGGTCAGATTGCGGGAGAGTGTGTCGGAGTGGTGCTGAGGTGTCGTCCACCAGACGGCGGTCTCCTTGGGTTAACCTGAGGCGGTCCCTTCGGGTGGGTGCCTGGAATGTCCTATCCCTAAGAGAGGATGATCACCTGTCTCTGTTATCATCTGAGCTCAAGCGTTTGGACATCGGGATTGCAGCTCTCTCTGAGGTTCGGAGACCGCATTGTGGCGAGATAATGGTGGGTGGTTACACCTACTATTGGTCTGGTCGGTCTGATGGTTACCATACCCAAGGAGTTGCTGTAGCTGTGTCCAATAAGCTGACCCCAAAGATAATTGAGGTAACACCGGTCAACGAGTGTATTATGAGATTAAGGATTCGTCACTCCTTAGGTGTCATTTCCCTGGTCTTGGTTTATGCTCCGACTGAGGCGAGTGATCTCACCGTGAAGGATGCATTCTACGCCACACTCGAGTCTGTGGTTGATCAGTGCCCCAGACGAGATACACTTCTAGTCTTGGGGGATTTCAATGCATCGACTGGAACTGATAGGGATGGTTATGAGGTGTGTGTTGGTCCCCATGGGTCAGGAACTATGAACCAGAATGGCAATAAGTTCCTTGACTTTGCAAGAAGTCATGGACTTAGGGTGGCTGGTTCATGGTTTCAGCGCCCACAAGCTCATCGCTGGACTTGGTATTCCAACGCTGGCGGTGTGGCAAAGGAGATTGACCATGTCCTCATTGACGGTCGTTGGAGGATGATCCAGAACTGCAGGGTCTACCGGAGTGCTCAGTTCCTCAATAATGACCACAGGCTTGTTGTAGCAACTCTAAAGCTGCACCTTAAATCCTGGAGAATGGTACCATCCCAGCCTAGGCTGGATGTTGCCAAGCTCAGGGATGAGAGAGTAGCTGAGGAGTTTGCGAACAGGCTGAGTGGACACTTGGGGGGTCTGGGTGCTTTGGGGGGTCCTGAAGAGTTGTGGAGCGCTTTCAAGACCACCGTCCTTGATGTTGCCGGTGGATGCCTTGGAGCGCACCACAGGGCAAAGAAGAATTTTGTCTCTCAAGGGACACTGGATACCATTGACCAGAGTCGCAGGGCCAGGCTGAATGGCAGAGCTGAGCTGTTCAGGGAGCTGAGGCGTAAAACTGTACGTGCACTGAGGGTGGACAAGGAGGCCTATGTGCGAGGAATCTGTGAGGGGGTAGAGCATCACCTGTGGACAGGTGATTCTCATCCCGCTTACAGGGGAATTCGCGCATTACGTTCATCCAAGCCCATCCCTCAGAGCACTACAGTTCGAGCAGAGAGTGGTAGGCTCTTGACAGAGGAGTCTGAAGTGAAGGCCCGCTGGGCCGGTTACTTTGAGCGGTTGTACCAGGCTGATTCCCCAACTGTCGAGTTGGACGTCAAGGGTGTTACAATCCCTGTTGCTGACCCTCGAATCAACTGTGGTCCACCTACGCTTGTGGAAACACGGGCTGCGGTGAACCAGTTGAAACGGGGCAAAGCTCCAGGGATCTGTGGCATCCATGCTGAACTTCTCAAGGTTGGTGGAAATGCTGCACTCGTGTCGTTGCATGCAGTTTTGTGCTCTGCCTGGAACACAGGTATCATCCCAACTGACTGGAAGAGGGGCCTTGTTGTCCCTCTCTGGAAAGGGAAGGGTGATCGCCAAGACTGCAACAACTACCGAGGGGTGACGCTGCTCTCAGTGCCGGGCAAGGTCTTTGCTCAGATAATTCTCGATAGGGTTCGCCACCATCTGCTTGAGCACCAGCGTCCAGAGCAGTCAGGCTTTACACCAAAGAGGTCAACGATTGACAGTATCCTTGCTCTTCGTGTCCTCACCGAACGCAGACGAGAGTTTTGGCAGGGGCTGCTTGCAGCCTATGTTGATCTCTGTAAAGCGTTCGATTCAGTGAATCGGGATGTCCTCTGGAGGATTCTTGGTCTTCGTGGGGTGCCACCAAAACTGATCGATCTGATGTCTGAACTCTACTCTGGTACTGAGAGTGCTGTGAAGTGTGGTGGTACCATCTCTGACTTATTTCCAGTTGTTACTGGAGTTCGTCAGGGATGTGTACTTGCCCCCACACTTTTCAGCACTTGTATGGACTGGATTCTAGGGAGGATGTCGGAGAGATCAAGTTGCGGTGCGTCATTTGGGAATGTCAAGATCTCGGACCTTGACTTTGCAGATGATGCAGTCATCTTTGCGGAGACTTTAGACATCCTCTTGGGGGCCCTCGAGGTGCTGAATGAGGAGTCGGAGCTGTTGGGATTACGGGTTTCTTGGGTCAAAACTAAGATCCAGGCTTACGGTGACATCTTGGATGCTGCTGTCCTGTCTGTGTCTGTTTGTGGTGAGGATGTTGAGGTCGTGGAGAGATTCACTTACCTCGGCAGTGATATTCATGTCTCTGCTGGCTGCGAGTCAGAGGTCAATTGACGTCTGGGTCGGGCCTGGGGAGTCATGGATTCACTGGATCATGGGGTGTGGCGCTGCCGGTACCTGTGCGGGAGGACGAAAGTCCGAGTCTTCAGGTCCTTGGTACTTCCAGTCTTGCTCTATGGGTGCGAGACTTGGACTCTGACCAAGGATCTGAGACGGAGACTTAATTCCTTTGGTACCAGGTCTCTTCGGAGAATCCTTGGCTATCGCTGGTCGGATTTTGTGTCCAACGAGCGGTTGCTGAGAGAGACTCGGATGAGATTTGTTACCTGCATAGTCCGTGAGCGTCAGTTGCGGCTGTATGGACATGTGGCTCGTTTTCCTGACTCTGATCCTGCTCACCAGATTCTCTCAGCGAGGGAGTCTCATGAGTGGAGGAGGCCAGTGGGTCGACCACGTGCCTCATGGTTGCAACAGGTTGACCATCATCTCAAGGAGATGGGGATGGGCCTGGCATCTGCCTGGGGGATGGCCAGACGGAGGCCCCTGGAGTACCGGCGGAAAGTGGACGCAGCGACGTGCTGTTCTGGCACATGCTCCCATACCTGACCTGACCTTTGTCTTTCTTGAGCACTTGAGCATTATGCCGATGGCATAATCAGGCATTGTTCAAAAGATTAGATTTTTTTTGCCTTTTTCCCTTCGGAGAACTAAAATATAATTGATTGGTTGTAAGAACCTTTTCCTAAACCCACACAAGTAATTATTTAAACATATAATTCTGACGATTACTCTTGATTAAAGGTGATATGGCAGCACAACTTTTGTGAAATGTGCCTGAGCAAAATGAGGAGCATAACCTTTGTTGTTGCTTGTTGGCAGGAAACCATCTTTCGTGGTGAATATCGCTTATCGCTGTACCTGGTCACCATTGTTTGCTTTTTATAGTTTCACTTGAACCGCTGTCCAATCTACAATTGCTATCAGAGATTGCAGATCCTCGCCAGAACTTGTTTTGTGTGTTGTTTAGAATGGGATTAAAATAAATTCAAATTAAATCAAATGGAAGACCAAAGAGGTACAGTCCTGCAGAGGAGTCATCAGAAGGAACCCGAACAAGCAAAAAGCAAAGATGGAACCTGGATAGGATTCACATTTCAGCTGCTCCTTCTCTACCCTCAAAACCATCTAGGCACAGCCAAGTGAGCATTATTTAAAAAAAATAAAAAAAATCCCCCAAAAAATCAAAAAGAACCCATTTCAAAAATATTAAATAATTCTGGCTGCCAGACCATGTGTCCATTCAAGTACAAAATTAAAACATGTATTCCCAATTTCTACTACGAGATCATAATTGTGAAGTTTCACGTCGATTGATTAAGCAGTTCCAGAGAAAACATTATTTAATATTTTTCTTCAATTCAATATGGCTGCCAAACTATGAGAGCTATCAATTATTCCTTCACAAATTTGTCCACTCAAGGCTTTGGGAACATTTGTATGAAGTTTCCCCTCGATCTGTCCAGCCGTTCTGGAGAAGATTTTTTTTATAGATTTTAGGGTAAATCCAATATGGCTGCCAAACCATGTGACCGATGACATCATATGTGTGAACCTTTTGTTCCTCATGGATAGTCGGTCGTATTTGTGAAATTTTGCCTCCATCTGTTCAACCACTTCAGAGAAGAAGATTTTTGAAGGTTAAAAAAACCCAAAAAACAACGTTGCTGAATCACGTGACTGATGATGTCATCAATTATTTTTTCTGTGGACCATTTTATCCCCAGATGACCCTCAAGAATTTTCATACCGATCAGATGTAGCATTCTACATATGCAATTGTGATGTCATAACGAAGGCACCTATGATGTCATAAAAAACAAACTTTTTTTTTTCCCACGAGGAGTTGCTATGCTCCAAGTTTCAATTTTTTCACTGTTGCAGTTTCAGAGAGAGAGGTCCAATATTTTTCCATTTTTTTAACATGGCTGCCACACCATGTGACCTATAATGTCATGATTATGATTACAACATTCTACATGAGTAGTCGCACGTCTGCTGAAAACTTCGTCTCAATCCGACAAGCGGTTGCGGAGAAAAACATGAAAGTTCTGTGCGGACAAACAAACAGACCCAAACACAATACCCTCTCCTTTGGCGAGGGTAATTACATCATTACTGAGGTGTGGCTGTGCCACTGATGCGGTGCCCCTTCACAGTTTGGCAGATATGTGAAATTTTACCTGAGTGCTGGTGACACACATGCTTCGCAAAAGACACCATAGGATCCTTCATGTCCACCAACTAATACTCGCCAAGTGGTTCCCGGATTAATACACATTCCAAAGAGGAAACGCTCATTGATCAAATGCCCTGCCTGGGAAGCAACAATCCAACAGTTTATCATCAATTGGGGAAATCAAACCCAGACCAGAGATCTCAAAGGCATCCGTTGTAACCGTCCAAGTGCACCACATGAGTGCTGACCGTAGAATGCATACAATGTTGCTTAGCATAGCAACCATATAGCTTGAGACAATAACACAAATGAAGGAGACCATATTTTATCAGTCCCCTGATGTCGATACCATAACATTCCAAAATGTGAAAACTTTCATTGATGGACACAAAAGTTGTCCTCTTCACAATATCTTCGTCAAAACTGGAAAATTCAATCAACATTTAACTTTTAAACAACATAAAGATGACATCATCTTTTATCATAATGCTTGGGAAAGCAGAGTAGCCCAGAGTTGTGCACACTAGCCTCCGAGCTGTCTTGCCTGGGTTTAAATCTCGACCCAGCTATAAACCGTCGTCCTTGTGTTTCACATCATTGTGCGTGCCGTCCATTGGAAGGACATTAAGTTGGACCCGTCCGTCAGCATTTGTCATTAGTAGACAGTAAATATCTCAGGGTGTCTTTCATGAATCGTAGAGGAGTTGTCATTGGCACCCGAAACAAATTACAAAGTCCTGCCCTGCCGGGAAGGCATTGGCAAACCACTTGCTGAAAGACAGCTTCGGCAGCTCTGGCACTCGAAAGATCTCCATTGTTATTATGATGATAATTATCATCATGCATCCTTCATCTTTTTGAAGAATTACAAACATTCTCAAATTTCTCTGGTCTAATTGACACGACATATTTTTGTGACCATTTACCTCTTTAAATGTTCAAAAGTTTCAACAACCATTGTGTCTTTATTTTAATGTCAGCGACGAACAATATTCAAAAGTAAGCCTGGTGTTGGTTTCATGCTTAAGATGGCTGGCTTCAGATTTTGGGGTCTTTGAAACCCTGCAATTCTGGTGAAATTACACCAGGTGGGTTGACTCAGCCTGCCATCCTTCTGAGGTCGGCAAAATGAGTACCTGCTTACTGGGGTAATAACCCATTTGAGTGTCCTGCGTCAGAGTGGTGACCTGTATAGAACGGCACTCCTTAGACAAATGAAACTCCCAGGGCAGCTCTATACGCCTCACGGTGTGAAAGGAATAATTATTATTAACACTCACAAGTTGTATGCTATGGTACATTGACGAGTAGTACGATACATCAGAAAAAGAATGAGAATACATATTTTCTCATTTTTATTCTGATGTACCATACTCTGTTGTAGAGCGTTGGTGCTGCCGAAGCAGTTTCTTGA
>NC_140965.1:112233998-112236498 GCF_056783735.1 Eptatretus burgeri | reverse complement strand
TATAATTATTTTCAGATTCATTCTTCCTTACCAGCCTTTACACCTGATTTATTATTTTCACTTTACCTGCATGATGTGTACGTCATTAATTGTGTCTGTGTCTGTGTCTGTGTCTGTGCAGCCGAATGCGGTGGGAATATCCGAGGCTTGGAGAGCGGCACAATATTGTCACCGGGCTATCCTGCCCCTTATGACCACAGCCTTCACTGTGTTTGGAACATCCAAGTAGAGTCTGGATATGCCGTGAGGTTTGCACCACCCTTGTCCCAATTTGTTCCCCTATACACCACAACTAAGGCAATTGATTTGTCTCCTGCTCTTGAGATTTATTTTCTCAGCACATTCAAATTTCTTATAATATCTCAAACATGGCATGGTGTTTCATTCCTCTCTATCATCGTCAGTTTATGCGATTTGCAATCACAAGCACGTTTTTAATCGAGTGCATTGCGTTTTGTTATTGATGATTAGGGCAATTGTAAACCTGCACGGTTTGTAAGCAAGTAAAGGTGCCAGTGGGACTGAGGCATTGCCATCGCCACACGATAACAAGATTGTTTATTTGATTCAATTGTGATTTTATGGAAACTGCAATCTCTTGAGATATACTCAGTTACAGATGCGATTTCTACAGGCTGTTTTATCACGAGTTATACATACACTGTATAGGCTTTTCAATTATTGGATTATGGAGATTGTATATGTTAGTAATTACCAGATTGTACATTTTGCAAAATAAATGGATGATACATGATGCATATTTAATGCATGACAGTGTGTCGAAGGAAGTAACTCACACAGGTGCTGCATATTATAGCAATGCTTAAGATATCATAGCAAACGTCTTCTTTCTTTTTTTTTTTTTTGTATTGCATGATCAATGCTTATGGAAGAGCTGGAGCATAACACAGGGGAACAAAATGGAAAGGGGAGAACATCAACAATGGAGTCTGTCTGCAGACATCAGTTTATGCTTGAGGAACAACTTAATTTCAATTGAAAGTTATATTTTGAAAACTGTGGAATACAAATTGGAACATGGATCGGAACAAGAGCCTGCAGTTTAGCATTATTCTGGCTCTGAATTTGGCAAATTGTAGGGAATGTTGTTCCAATTACACATGCGCAAAGAGGAGTGACATTATTTTTATACTCTGTCTGTCTGTCTGGCAGTTAAACAAAATTGAAACTTACTGTTTTAGTGATCTCATAAATGAAACAAACAACAGGCACAAATAACTTTTGCAATGCGTCAAATGACGTAGTGTAAAAGATGGTGTATCAATGGCGGTAAACTTCTGAAAAATGTTTATTGGTTGTTTGTTTTTTTGAAAGCCTTTGAAAAATCTTTATTTTATTTAAATTTATTTATGTACTTGAGCACTGGTGAACACAAATAACCCTTTTGGCACTTTCAAAACCCTTCTATTTAGCAGTACTTGGACAAAAGATTACACCATTTTATGTCACCTCAACCAATCAAATTTGTGACTCGCTTTCTCAGCACTGGGGAATATCAAGATTCAGGTAAAATGGTGGCTCATTGGAAATATAGTTAGTGCTTCGAAACACAAAAAGCAAGTTTAAAAGACCCTTCCTTTGTCCTTTTTACTTGAAGACTGTGAATAAGACTTTTACTTTTACTTTTGAAAACTTTTTACTTGACTAAGGTGTTGTTTGGACTCAGTTTCATTTTTGATGATTTATTTCTCCAAATCTCTCACTGTTTGTGTTTGGGAGGTCAGATTATGTGTTTACTTTCCATTATGGCAGTAACGGTGATGTGGTTAAAGCATGCATTTTAAGCTTATTATATGCTGTACATGTTCTGTTATGTGCAATGATTATCTGAGATGTAAATCGTGTCAATCGCTGATCTAAACACAACCCCCCCTCTTCTCATCACAAAAACCATCCTCAACTTACAGGTTAATGCATTTCCTCTTTTTCTCTTTCTCTTTCTCTTTCTCTCTCTCCCTCCCTCCCTCTCTCTTTTACGGTTCATTATATTCCTTGCTTGTTGCATCCACCTGTTGGCCCTTTGTCCCATTGTTAGGTCATTAACTTTTTACCCTCTATCATCTCGCTCTTCTATGGGCCTCCATCCTATATATCATTTTATTGAGAAATGTTGCTCAGTGGGTGTTAGATCAGTGCATTTCGCACAGTTTCTGAATTTTTTTCAATCTCGCCAATTGCATTGAGGATTTTCATGAACTTGAAGCCTGGCATCTCATGCATGACATTTCCTGGAGAAAAGCCACTTAACGAGTTCTGTGGTATAAATTTCAACTTCAAGATTTCTCCATGCATGAACTGGCGAATAAGTTCCCTCTCACATCTCACATCCACGATGCTGCCTCCTTCCCCTGCCCTCTCTCTTCCATCTCATCCCTCCACCTCCTGCAATCTTCAACCTCCCACCACCCCCTCTCTTATTACTCCTCACTGTGCCTTATCCCATCACCACTGAGCCTTTTCTCCTCTTCACCCGGCCCTC
>NC_140965.1:112198998-112223998 GCF_056783735.1 Eptatretus burgeri | reverse complement strand
TGCAACTCTTCTCCAACCACTCCATCCTGCCTGCACTCTCTTTTTCACTTCTCTCCCACACTCTCCGTGACTTTGGACAGTTGATCCCAAGTATTTAAACCCATCCACCTTCCCCACCTTAACTCCTTGCAACCGCACCTTTCCACCACCCTCCCTCTCATTTACGCACATGTATTCCGTCTTACTCCGACTGACTATCATTCCCCTTCTGTCCAGTGCGTACCTCCACCTCTCTTGGCTCGCCTCCGCCTGCTCCCTACTCTCCCTGCAGATCATGATGTCATCCGCGAACATCATAGTCCATGGAGACTCCAGTCTGATCTCGTCCGTCAACCTGTCCATCACCATTGCAAACAAGAAAGGGCTCAGAGTCGATCCTTGGTGCAATCCCACTTTTACCTTAAGCCGGTCCGTCATTCCTACCTTACACCTCACCGCTGTCACACTGTCCTCATACATATCCTGCACGATCCTCACATACTTCTCCACCACTCCCGACTTCCTCATACAATTCCACAACTCCTCTCTTGGCACCCTCTCAAAAGCTTTCTCTAAATCCACAAACACAATTTAACTCCTTCTGGCCTTCCCTATACTTCTCCATCAACATTCTCAAAGCAAACATCACATCAGTGGTGCTCTTTCCTGGCATAAACCCATATTGCTGCTCACAGATTGTCACCTCTCCTCTCAACCTCGCTTCCACTACTCTTTCCCACAACTTCATGGTGTGGCTTAACAACTTTATCCCTCTGTAATTTCCACAGCTCTGCATATCACCCTTATTCTTGAAAATCGGAACCAGTACACTTAATCTCCACTCCTCCGGCATCCTCTCACTTTCCAAGACTTTATTAAACAATCTGGTTAACAACCCCACTGCCATCTCTCCCAAGCACTTCCATGCCTCCACTGGTATACCATCTGGGCCAACCGCCTTTCCACTTTTCATCTTCTTAATAGCAGTCCTCACTTCATCCTTACTGATTCACCCCACTTCCAGTTACATATATATATATATATATATATATATATATATATATATATATATATATATATATATATATATATATATAGTTGCGGATCCGGGGTGGTGGGATTCTGATCCGGTCCCTGGCACCACCCTCGCCACCACCGTCTCTGGGAATCTATAACGCCAGCCGTCTCGGCACAGGCCTCGGGTCACTCGTCTTCAATCGCGATACCAACGTAATCCTGAACCTTACCAGTTTGGGAGATTACTTGTTACAGACTGGCTTTGTCAGAGACTGAGCGGAGTCTACCAGTCTGTAACCACTTTGGTTTTATATGCCAATCAAACGGATTGTTCTACGACATGCATTAATCCATAGCGGCAACTTCATAAAAATTAACCAGATTTATTGGGGAACATCAGGGATCACAACACAAGCAATAAACACGACATTGGTTTTTATTAACAATCAACCCGTTCTTAACTAGGGAACCACGGCTACAGGTTTCGAGGGGATCACTACTGAAATATGCCTTATGCAACACGTGCAGGCAAAACAGACAGACAGACAGCATGCATGCAAACAGACAGAGTACTTGGTGATGGCTCATGAACGAGAGGATAGCGTCAAGAAGCACGAATGTCCCTCGTAACAAGCGGGTGTCACGGGTTCGAACTCCCGCTCGAACGTGCTGCACGGCAAGAATGGCGGCGTAGCACTCCCGCTCCCTTAAGGCACCGCGTGCGTGGTCTCCGCGTGCTCTGACCTCGTGCATGGTTGAAGATGGGCCTCAGTGGATCTCTCTCACGATCCAGCACACAAATCCCTGCCCGGCCCGGCCTGTTCTCCAGACAAGGCCCAAATCGAGGTTCTGAGCTCCCCAGGCGGATCTACAAACATGACGAGCCGTTGGTGTGTGAACAAGTACGGAGGCTCCGCGGCCAGACGCAGGCCGAATCGGTCGATCACCTCCCTGTACGAGTCGATCGTCGACTCCACGTCCAAGCAGCCTCTCAAAGCCGACTGCAGTTTCCCAAGCTCAAAACTGAGCCTCAACCTGAGGCCTCGTTGTTTCTCTCCTTTTCAAAACACGTCGCGCCTTGAGAGCGACTGTTTCCACACACCGATCTTTTGTTCCTGCTCTCGGCAACTGCCGTTCTCCAAACTCAGAGCTCACTTGTTGCCCTCGTTTCTTCAACCCCCTCTCCAGGCGACTGCCGACAAAAAGCCCTGCACCTTCGCGTCACTGCCTCTCCAGGCCACACCTCTCTCTCTAAAGGCCACACCCCCCCAGCCGACTTGGAGGGGCCCACCGTCCATAGAGGGGAGGAAGAAGATCGAGCCCCTGTTTCACCACCGTATGAACATAAAACAGCCTTTTCCACCTCCCGACACACATTTATCCAACACTTTACCAAACAACCTATCGGAACAGGCATTTAATGGGGGATCTGAGCTAATCCTATACTTAGTTGTCCCATTAAGGGGCATTTCCGAAACAATATATATATATATATATATATATATATATATATATATATATATATATATATATATATATATATATATATATATATATATATATATATATATATATATATATATATATATATATATATATATATATGTATATACACAGTCATCCCCCGTTTATCGCGGGGGTTACGTTCCAAACCCCCCTGCAAGAAGTGAAAATCGGCGATGAATGGACGCCTCCCCCAAAAATGCCTAAAAATGCCTTTTTTTATTAACGCGGTGTATAAACACGATTGGGTTTGATTTCTCTATTGCGAATGTTAAACGCTGTGCCGTGTATTAACACGATTGGGTTTGATTTATATCGAGTGAATATTTAACCAGGCCCGTCGCCAGGGCTCAGTATTAAGGGGGACAAATGAACTGGATGGGGGGTGGGGCACAATTATAATATTTCATATTTATTTAATATTGGCCATCTTCTGTTGGTATTTCATCGACATGATCGTCCTCACCTCCTCCTCCTCCTCCTCCTCCTCCTCCTCCTCCTCCTCCTCCTCCTCCTCCTCCAAATCCTCCCACAACATGTCTTTCATCATCTTCTTTATTTTCGTCGGTTGCATTTTTTCCTTTTTTCAGCCATTTTCGTATATCCATGTCTTTTTCTATTTCTGCTAGCTTGCGCTCTCCGTGGCTCGTCCCTCGTGACTCGTGTCACTAATCTCACGACTCACGACATTTGACGGTTGTATTTATTAAATGATGCATGCTCCAAAAACAGGTTTTATCTGCATCATTTCAAATGTAAGCACGATTGCAAACACACATCTTTTTAATTTTTATTATGAAATTACTTTTGCAAGATGGAGGGTTGTGAAGGTCACGCAGTGCACTTCATATTTAATTATGTAAATTTATGTCTTTTCCTGATTCATATTATGTCTATATTACATTTATACCTAACTGACAACCAATCGGGTAACCTGTTTAATAGGGCCTCCATATCGAAGACGCTGATTGGCTATTCCTTCAAACAAAATGATCCACGATATATATATATATATATATATATATATATATATATATATATATATATATATATATATATATATATATATATATATATATATATATATATATATATATATATATAACCACCCACAACATCGACATTCGACACGAGGTCTTGTGGCTGTCTGCCATCTTGGCTTCTGGCGTTGGTGCTTGCATTTTTATCTTGTGGCCTTGGACTGTATTGTCTTGCCAATTGCTTTTGGAGATGCGGTGGCAAGTGCACACTTATCTCTTGACTGTTATTCAAAGAAGGATATTATTAAAGAACAGTTTATCCAAGAAGGCCTTATTAATTATTCACCACGTTGAACATCTGGAATAAGGGTTTTAGTTCACACAGGTGAACTCTTAAACAGCAACGTCGCAAGGAGTTCACAGTGGGCGCTCGTCCTTAAACACTAAGTTGTTTACAGGGTGCAACAGGGCATAAATGGGTGGCGTACAAGTGGGGGGGGCACCAGATGCGCCATGGGGGGCATTGCACCCAAATGCCCCCCCCCCAGCGACGGACCTGTATTTAATACTGGCCGGTGTGTAAACACGATTGGGTTTGACTTATATCGAGTGATTATTAAACGCTGGGCGGTGTATAAACACGATTGGGTTTGATTTCTCGATTGCGAATATTAAACGCTGTGCGCTGTATAAACACGATTGGATTTCATCGGCTCCTGATGTTGTCTTGGTCCTTCTTGATGTAGCGTATGGTCGATTCATTCAAACCGTAATGGCGTCCAACTGCGGCAAACCTTTTTCCTTCCCGAAGCATATCGAGCACCTTCTCCTGGAGCGTCAGGACCTTCCTCTGGCGCTTCAGTTCCTTGCCAGAAGCCTCAGAAGGTGCAGCGCGTTTGGGCGGAATCGTAGGGCTTGGAGAAAAAAAACGTAGAAAATATTCGAGTTCACAACCGAAACTTTGTCTCGTGCGTTGTGTGACTGGTCGAGCACCACGCGTTATAATTTATTGCTTAAATAATTTTTATTTTGAACATTATTACCGTGATATACCAGGGGAATCCGCAGAAAAAATTAGTTAGGTGCCATGGGAAAATCCGCGATGAACCGGGCGCGCGATCGGTGAACCGCGATATAGCGGGGGACTACTATATATGTGTATATATATATATATATATATATATATATATATATATATATATATATATATATATATATATATATATACACATATATATATATATATATATATATATATATATATATATATATATATATATATATATATATATATATATATACACATATATATAGGACTATTCATTCAAACTGGAAGTGAATCTGAAAGTGGGGTGGATCAGTAAGGATGAAGTGAGGACTGCTATGAAGAGGATGAAAAGTGGAAAGGCGGTTGGCCCAGATGGTATACCAGTGGAGGCATGGAAGTGCTTAGGAGAGATGGCAGTGGGGTTGTTAACCAAATTGTTTAATAAAGTCTTGGAAAGTGAGAGGATGCCGGAGGAGTGGAGATTAAGTGCACTGGTTCCGATTTTCAAGAATAAGGGTGATGTGCAGAGCTGTGGAAATTACAGAGGGATAAAGTTGTTAAGCCACACCATGAAGTTGTGGGAAAGAGTAGTGGAAGCGAGGTTGAGAGGAGAGGTGATGATCTGTGAGCAGCAATATGGGTTTATGCCAGGAAAGAGCACCACTGATGCGATGTTTGCTTTGAGAATGTTGATGGAGAAGTATAGGGAAGGCCAGAAGGAGTTACATTGTGTGTTTGTGGATTTAGAGAAAGCTTACGATAGGGTGCCAAGAGAGGAGTTGTGGCATTGCATGAGGAAGTCGGGAGTGGTGGAGAAGTATGTGAGGGTCGTGCACGATATGTATGAGGACAGTGTGACCGCGGTGAGGTGTGCGGTAGGAATGACGGACCGGTTTAAGGGTAAAGTGGGATTGCACCAAGGATCAACTCTGAGCCCTTTCCTGTTTGCAATGGTGATGGACAGGTTGACGGACGAGATCAGACTGGAGTCTCCATGGACTATGATGTTCGCGGATGACATCATGATCTGGAGGGAGAGTAGGGAGCAGGCTGAGGCGAGCCTTGAGAGGTGGAGGTACGCACTGGAGAGAAGGGGAATGATAGTCAGTCGGAGTAAGATGGAGTACATGTGCGTAAATGAGAGGGAGGGTGGTGGTATGGTGCGGTTGCAAGGAGTTGAGGTGGGGAAGGTGGATGGGTTTAAATACTTGGGATCAACTGTCCAAAGTAACGGAGAGTGTGGGAGAGAAGTGAAAAAGAGAGTGCAGGCAGGATGGAGTGGTTGGAGAAGAGTTGCCGAAGTGATTTGTGACAGAAGGGTAGCTGCAAGAGTGAAGGGGAAAGTATATATGACGGTAGTGAGACCAGCTATGTTGTATGGTTTGAAGGCGGTGGCACTAACAAAATGACAGGAAGCGGAGCTGGAGGTGGCAGAGTTAAAGATGCTGCGATTTTCGTTGGGAGGGACGAGGATGGATAGGATAAGAAATGAGTATATTAGAGGGACAGCGCAGGTAGGACGGTTTGGAGACAAAGTGAGAGGTGAGATTGAGATGGTTTGGACATGTGCACAGGAGGGAAGCGGAGTATATCGGGAGAAGGATGTTGAAGATGGAGCCGCCAGGCAGGAGGAGAAGAGGAAGGCCAGAGAAGAGGTTCATGGATACATTGAGGGTGGACATGTGGGTGGTTGGAGTACCAATGGAAGATGTGGAGGATAGAGCGAAATGGAGACGGTTGATGCGCTGTGGCGACCCCGAACGGGAGCTCGCTGAAAGAAGAAGAAGAAGAAGAAGAAGAAGAAGAAGAAGAAGAAGAAGAAGAAGAAGATACCATTCATTAAAACCACAATTAAAACTTCCACAAACTCGAGCAGCCAAATAATATAGTGTGTGTATATATATATATATATATATATATATATATATATATATATATATATATATATATATATATATATATATATGTATGTGTATGTGTATGTGTATGTGTATGTATGTATATGTATATATATGTATATATATGTATATATATATATATATATATATATATATATATATATATATATATATATATATATATATATATATATATATATATATATATATATATATGTATGTCTGGTGTTGGCTTCGTGGTTCGGGTGGTGGCTTGGGATCCCAGGGTCCTGAGTTTAAGCCCCGTTGGTAGCTGAATTAACACCAGGAGGTTGACTCAGCCTGCCATCCTTCCGAGGTCGGCGAAATGAGTGCCAGTGTACTGGTCCTGGTGTATGCCCCGGTTAGAATAGGTGTACCATATCCCTGTGTGTCGTAAGAGGCGACCAGGGTTGGCGTCAGGAAGGGCATCCGGCCATAAAACATTGCCTCAAGAAAAAGCCAAACCCCTGCACAGCAGGAAAAAATGGCTGTAAAAACGGTCATATATATATATATATATATATATATATATATGTATATATATATATATATATATATATATATATATATATATATATTTCTATATATATATATTTCTGTATATATATATATTTATATATATATATATATATTTATATATACATATATATATATATATACATATACATATG
Organism: Eptatretus burgeri; assembly: GCF_056783735.1. Lineage (NCBI taxonomy): Eukaryota > Metazoa > Chordata > Myxini > Myxiniformes > Myxinidae > Eptatretus > Eptatretus burgeri. Next base: position 112,216,881 of record NC_140965.1, on the reverse strand, counting down.
TTGAGATCCAGGTGAGGTCCACAGCGATTAAGGTCAAGCTTTGTTCATCACCGATCTTGGGAGAGAAGGTTTTATTTCACATCAGACATATGCATATGGAGACAACAGGCTTTGAACACAATAGTCCACCCAGCCTAATCCTCTGGTGAGCGGTCTTTCGGTACTGCCTTATATTCAATTTACTGCGACCTTTGAATGACTGCGTGTCAAAGAGGATTTATTACCATTCATTAATCTATTGCATTCTTCTGTCAGTACTGCTGATAAGAGAGCGCAGAGAGTGCAGAAACAACACCCTTGATTCCTTAAGGAATTTTAAAAGGTAGCCTCCTACATGTTTTTAGGCCTTAACAGTTCTGGGCAGTAGTCCAACAGATTCCAGGTAGCTCAGCTGCCCGATTAGCAAGGTCATTCGAACGGTCGACAAGGCCAGCTGTGTTGTAACAATGTCAAAACAAGTTTCTTGACAGTGCACAGATAAACTAATGGGAAGATTTATCCTTTCCCTCTTTCCAATTGAAACTAAAGAGTTTTAACCAAACACTAGTAGACATGTTTGGTTGCTGTTAGAGTACATACAATCCCCGACATTTCCCTCCTCTTGTTTCTTTGAAACATTTGCAAAAGAAACTACAAATGAAGAAAAGGAGCATCCGCAGGCCGGCAGGTCAGCAGACAGCAACCTCCAGTGGGTGGCCATCCTTAGGTTTAGCTCCAGATGGACCAAAACGATCGGGAGTTCCAGCTGCGCCCCCTAGCCCAAAAGGGGGTTCCTACCCACTTTCCAACCGGTCCACTAACACCCCAAGTCATCAACAAGGGAAATCGGGAAATATCGCAACATTTAAACATAGAATATAAGGAAGCCAAGCACTCCCAAAAGCTGTTCGTACAAGAATTGCTCATGGCTAAACAAGAATGAAGTTATACAGGAATATACGTTCCATTAAATATTTGATTATATATATATATTGCCGCTTAATGGACTTCATGAACAACAAGTAAGGCAGTGTTAAAGTATATAAATGTAATGTTCTTTATGAACAAAGCAAAATAATATTTGATAAACTACAAGCCAGAGTATAATGAAGGCACAACTTGCCAGCAATTACCAACAAGGCAAATCAAATGGTATTTCTACCTAGCCCTTCAATTGGTGCAAGCAACGAAAGACATTCGTCCAATGTGAGTTGAAGCAATTGTTCATCACTCGGAGGAAGCCAAAGTAATGGATCGGCGACTACTGCAAGGTTACAATATGTTTCATTGTTCATGGGTTGGGGTGACATGGGTGGGGTACATAGTATTGGAGTGGGGGGTAGGTGTAAGTGCAGGGAGGTTTGAGGAGGGCAGCAGTCCAGCGGTGTTCACCGGGGCCATCTCCGTCTGTACTAGCTGGGTACTGGGCTTTGTTGTCCATCCTGAAAAACACTTTCCAATGGCCTTTTGGGCAATTACCTTGAAAACCATCAGTAATATAAAGGCTGCCACGATGATTATCAGGATTGTTATAAAAAATCTCAAAACACTTCCTCCCCAACCCCAAACAATCCCTTTAACCAGCTACTCATGTTATCACCACTGTAGTCTTTATATTTGCTCGCCTCTTTCCTTATGTGACCCGCGAGGTCATTAATGTTTTCTGAATTATCTGGGATGTACGTACAACATTCTTTGCCAATTACAGCACATGTTCCCCCTTTTTCAGCTAGGATCATGTCTAAAGCTATTCTATTTTGCATTACAGTAGTCCTTAATGCGACCAGCTCCGCGCTAATTTTCTCAAAACCATCAGCGGTATCATTTCCCATTATTTCCAATGTTGATGCCATGCTGATAAGTTCCCTACCTGCAACCCAGGCCCCATATCGGGGGAAAATTATCATTGCTGCATATGCTCCATCTGATATAGCTCTCTTACGTCGTGTCCGATCTATCTCAGAGAATGGGTCAGTGATCAAACGCATGTGCGGTACGACGTACGCAAGATAACATGAACCGCCCCATTTGTTTGGCAGCCATGGGTAGGCTCTATACCCACACACAAAATATGTGCCATTAGATGCAACCTTCGGATATGTTCCATTGTCTCCCTTCCTGTTGGCTGGTAAGTCACTTATCTCTATTGATATATTACAAGTGGAGTTCCCTGCCTGAAATCTGGCATGAGGCTTTGTCCAAGTAAGGCAGATAAACCCCATACGCTTATATGTGATTCTGAAGTACGGAGGTCTTTTCTTTAAATTAAAAGGAGGGTACCACGCACCTGTAAAGTCTACACATGATGAGTTACTGTTTTTTTTTTGTCAAATTAAAATTGTTGTACCAAGCAGCACCACAGTAGTCTATTTCCTCAAATGGGATCACAGATAATGGCAAACCCGTTTGTGAGGAGTGCGGGAGATAAGCACACACCCAGCACTTAGTCTCATTACTCAATGTAGCATATTTGTGCGACAAAAGTAAGAATGTATTTATCCCATGTACTCCCAACTCGTGTAAATGTTCAGTGTGGTTCCCAATTGCTCTTTTCCCCCTCTGTTGGATGGGTTGGATTGTCCAGTTATCAATTTGCCCTTCCACTTCCCAGCTTCCCATCCATGAGGCAATTATGGCAACTAGGATTTGCTGTAATGGGTTCATTCTTGCACAATCTCCTCCTCTGTTGGGATGGCAAGTTTGCAGTGTGAAAAGTGTATCCAAGCAGGCTTACCTTCGCACTTTACGGCAGTTGGGGTGGTCAGCAATACCTGAAACGGTCCCTTCCACCGTGGTTCCAAGGCCGTTTTCCTTGTAAAGTGCTTTATCAGTACGTAGTCTCCTGGCTGGAAGGTGTGATACGGCCTTTCCACCGGCTCGGGTAAGGCCTCCTTCACTCTCGTGTGTATCGTCCTCGCGATCCTGGAGAGCTGTTTACAGAATGTCAGCATGTTTTCATCCATCATTGCAATACTCAATTTGTTTATGTCGGTGGGGGCAGTTACGGGAAGTCGCATCGGCCTTCCCATTAGTATTTCATGAGGGGATAACCCTGTCTTCCGGTTCACTGTGGATCGCATGCTCATTAGTGCCAAGGGTAATGCATCTGGCCACTTCAACCCTGTTTCCGTTGTTAGTTTCGCCAGCTTGTTCTTTAGGATACCGTTCTGTCTTTCCACGGCGCCTGCTGACTCTGGATGATAAACACAGTGAAATGCCTGTTTTATTCCCAGTGCTTTACACGCTGCCTGTGTTAGTTCCCCCGTAAAGTGCCCCCTTGATCATGTGATATTTTGTGAGGGATGCCAAATCGGCAGAAGAAGCTTTTTAACAAGTGCTTCACAACGGTGGCAGCATCTGCCTTTGTACATGGGTATGCCTCTACCCATTTAGTGAACATGTCTACCACTACCAAGACATTTCCATATCCGCATGATGGTGGCATATTTATAAAGTCTATTTGTAGGTGCACAAAAGGACCCCATGGGGGCGGGTGGGCTCCCGGCTGCCCTATCTTATCAATTTTGTGTTGGTTGTGTTGTTGACATATCTGGCAAGTTTTACAGACCCCTTCTGCTATTTTCCCAATTCCTGGGGCATACCATGATTCTTGTACTTGTCTCACAGTCCCCCTCTTGCACACATGTCCATTCAAATGGGCCATGCGTGCAAGCCATGGAAGGATTTCAACAGGTGCTATTACCTTCCCCTTGTTTGACCAAAGTCCATTGTCATCCGCTGCTCCTCCCGCTGCTTGCCACTTATCATGGTCCTTCTGTGTTGCAGCAGCTTGAATTGCAATAATGTCTGACAAGCTGTATTGGTGCAGCTTGATTTGCTCTTTCGCCAATCGTGCCTGCATTATCGAAGGCAAAGGCAGACTAGCCGCCTCTTTTGCAGCTTTGTCTGCTTTATTATTACCTTTGTCAATGTCAGTTGTCAGTTTCTGGTGTGCACGGCATTTAATGACTGCAATTTCCGCTGGCAGTGGAATGCTTGTCAACAGCTCGGACACCAAACTGCCATTCTTTATTGGTGTTCCTGCTGAGGTAAGATACCCTCTCATTTTCCATATTGCACCTTTGTCATGTACAACACCAAAAGCATAGCTAGAGTCAGTATATATGTTCACCACGGAATCGGCAGACAGCTCACAGGCCCTGATAAGGGCACACAATTCCGCCTGCTGGGCGGAGAAATGAGAAGGCAGACGGGACGCTTCCATTAATTCGTCAATCGTACACACAGCGTATCCTGCATGCCCCGAGCCATCTAGTCCTCGGTATGCCGAACCATCAACAAACAAGGTGAGGTCCGGTCGCTCTAGTGGTTGATCCTTTAGATCTGGGCGTACAGTGGATACTTCCTGGATCGCCTCCGTGCAATCGTGTGGGTCGCCGTCGTCCTCCGTTGGCAGCAAAGAGGCTGGATTAAGAACGTTGCATCTTTCAATCTGTAGGTTCGGTTGGTGTAGGAGAGTCGTCTCATACTGCATCAGACGTGTATTGGTTAAATGCTGTGTTTGTTTTTGTGTGAGCAAAGCCGCAACACAGTGGGGAACCCTTAAAACCAGCGGGTGCCCCATTACAATTTCCGCCGTGCGTTTTACTGCATAACTGGCTGCAGCCACTGCTTGTAAACAAAAGGGTAGGCCGCGTTCGACCGGGTCCAGCCTTCGAATGAAGTATGCGATTGGTCGTTGGTGGTCACCGTGCGATTGTGTTAGCACAGCCTGTGCAAATCCCTTTGTTTCATGAGAGTAAAGGAAGAACGTTTTGTCATAATCCGGTAGCCCCAGAGCGGGAGCCACCGAAAGTGCTGCTTTTAATTTTGTAAAGCATTCCCCCATCTGCTCATTCCACACGATTTTATGTGGCTGGTTTCTCCCGACCACAACATACAGTTCCTTGGTTAGGATTGCATAATCAACAACCCATTGTCTACAGTAAGTTGCCATACCTAGGAATCGCATCATCTCCTTCTTCGTGCGAGGGCGGGGGACCTCCGTGATCGAGGTTATCCTCCCTTTGTCCAACTCCCTCTTTCCGTGGGAGATGTAGTGTCCCAGATACTTGACCCTTTCTTGGACCATTTGCAGTTTGTCTTTGTTTACCTTGTGGCCTTTTGTTGCTAACGCCCGTAGCAGCTGCAACGTATCGTTTGTACACGCTGCTTTATTTGGGGAGCAAATTAGCAGGTCATCCACATACTGTAGCAGGACTGAATTACTTTTGAAAACAACATCTTCTAGATCTTTGTGTAGAGCCCGCGAGAATAAAGTTGGACTGTCTGCGAACCCCTGGGGCAATACAGTCCATGTGTACTGACGGCCTTTGTACGTAAAGGCAAATAAAAACTGCGATTCCTTATCGATGGGTACACTAAAAAACGCAGAGCATAGATCGATGACTGAGAAATGAGTGGAGTTAGCGGGAATAGATGTTATCAGTCCCTCTGCACTAGGTACCACGGGGTGAACACCTTGGATTATCTCATTCACTTCTCGCAAATCTTGGACAAATCTCCATTTATCTTTCTGTGGTTTTTTCACTGGCAATATAGGTGTGTTACACGGACTTGTAGTTTCCACAATTATACCCTGTTCCTTCAAGGATTTGATTACGGGTGCAATGCCAGCCTCTGCCTCTTTACGGAGAGGGTACTGGCGCACATTTGGCAAAGGCATTCCTGGTTTGAGTTTAACCACTAGAGGCGTTGCCCCAATGATTCGACCCACATCATTATCATGTTTTGTCCACAATTGTGGTGGGACCTCTCCCATCAGATTTTCCACCTTTTCTATCGTGTTCATCATTTCCAATGCCTTTTCCCGCTTTGGTGGTAAATTAACCTCTTCCACCAGTCCGTGTATTTCTTTTTCCATAAGGTCACAGATCCATCCTTCGTTATTCTCCAGCTTATGCACTTCCCAGTGCACTATTGTTTCTGTGCAGCTCACTGCTGCCTCCTGTAGGCGGTAAACCATAAATCCCAAATCCTTTGGGTGATATCCCTTTGCTGTAGTCATTGTTGCATGTGAGGTTACTCCCGGCGGATACTTTGTCAACTGCCTTTGCTCGTCTGTGAGCTTAACCTCCATTGCGACACCTCCCTTACCAACCATTAGGCGGCAAAGCAATAAATCATTACGTGTTTCCAAGTGCGGAGCAATTTTCTCCGCAAATTCAATGTCATCCCCTCCCGCATCATAATAGATTGTACAATGTGGAGGGTTATAGTATGTGTGCATTGTCACTTGTGCATTGTCTAACCACGTTTGCATTTCCTTATTTTCGTCTGAGATAAGGTTTAGGCATGACCAAGCATTTCTAATTGGTTCCTCCGGCAGTCTCCACCAATAAACAATCGGATGCGGTGTCATCAGGATCATCATTGCCAAATGTGTCTTATCCCTGGGAATATCAACATAAACCCCTCCCTTTGTACATGCTATCGCATCCTAGTTTACACAACAAATCTCTACCTAGCAGATTAACTGGCGTAGTGGTTGTGAGAAGGAAAGCATGTTTCTCTTGCAAAGGTCCGCACCGTACTGGTAATTGTGTTGTTGCTTTTAAAGTCTGTACCTTACCCCTAATCCTACTATTTGTACTTCGGTGTTTGATTTTTCAACTCCTGGCAGTTCCTTCGCTGCGATAGTGGAATGGGTGGCTCCCGTGTCGACTAAGAAAGGAAGCTTCTTACCCGAAACATCCAGAGTGAAGGTCGGCTCCTCTGTTGGTGTTAGTGTCAGCATAGCTCCCTGCAACACGGGTCCACCAGCGGTGTGTCAATATGACTTACGACCCTGCAGCCGTCTTGATCCACCGTCTTGAAACCCCGGCCGTCCTTGAGGGCAATTCCTTCGCCAATGCCCTTCCTTCCCGCACTGGAAGCATTCCTGCGGTGGCGCTGTTGGTTGTGCTCGGTTTTGGCCTGCTGCAGTTTTTGAGCGTGTTTGTAGAGGCGTCGTGTCCAACCTTGACCTTTCCCTACCTGTTTCTTGGGTTTCCCTCTTCTCGGTGCCGCCGGCGGGGGCCTTTGTTGGATTCTCATTCGGCGATCCCACTGTCTAGCCGTTTCTTCGTCTTCTGAGTCTGTGTCATCTTCCTCTAGCTCCCACTTTCTCCAATCTTTATTCTTCCTTTGCTCTGCCACTTTGTCTAATAATACCATTTGGAACACTTCCTCTTTAATTTTTGTTTTCGCGCTCTCCTTTTCTTCTGACCGGGATGAACATTGGTCGGCAGCTGTACAAATCTCAGTTGCTGGTCTTGCCTGCCAGCCGAGCATTACATACTTTAACTGCTTCTTAATCTGAGGTCTGAGTCCTTCCATTAGGAAGTTCGTCAACGCTCGTTGTGGTATTTCTTGTTCAACTTGGAAACCCCCATATTGCAAGAATGCCTGCACTAATTTATGCATAAATTCAGTCGCGCGCTCCTACTGGCGTTGCTTTGTTTCATAGATCTTATCCCAATCTAACGTTGCCGGCCGCATTGCGCTCTCAATTGCATCATAGAGGAGCTGACGTGCAGTCTGCCTCTGTGCGGCAGTCCATGCCGCTGCTCCCTGTGGCTCCTCCTCTGGCCAATTACCATCCTGTTTAGCCCTTTTCCACACAAATGGGGACAGCACTGCATGGCACAATACTCCAATGTCTCTATGCGAGCAACGGTGTGCCTCAACCCACTGCATTATCAATTCCTTTGTTGCTCCCACATTCCCTCTCAGTTCTAGTACTCGCTCCTTCATCGATCTCAATTCACTCTCTCTAAACGGTCTGTACACCGATTGAGCTGGCCCTTCTGGGCCCGCTGGAATTATTTCTTGGACCGGGTAGGCAGAGGCTGTGGCCAGCAGTCCCATGGCTCCCAGGTCCGGATACAGACTTGGTGTGCTATTCACACACGCAGGTGGAACACCTGCATTGTTTCCTGGTCTTCCCACCTCTGCACTGCAGTTACAGGGGCGGGAAGATTTCCTTTACTTGCATCCCCTTAGTTTGTGCTCCAATTTTCTCGACTTTTTGTTCCACTAATTTTCTAGCCACCTCATTTACCTGTAAGGCTTCTTCTTCCCACATATCATACGCCGCATGTCTGGCTCAGGTTTTATTTTATCATTCATTCGATGTTCTAGCCGGCTTGATAGATTATCTACGATTTCTGATCTTAGAGAACCCCACCTTGGGAATGGGTGTGGATCCCCTTTGTCCACCTTTCCCACAATGCCAATTGAGTGCATGACTTAGGTCCATATTTTTCATACATTAATCCCGCAGCTGTATTCGGGGGTGGGGCATCTTTATCCACTATTGATTTTGACGTCTTATTTCCCATATTTCCTTATTTCACTGATCCTTCCTAGAGTTTTCTTGGGCCGGGTTAGTGTTCTCCGCCTGGGGTGTTTCTTCACACTCCTATTGCACACTTCCCGCTCCTCACTCTCCCAACGGGGTTTTCACACCTTTCCCTCCTCTCAATCTCCGTTTCGGATCCTGGCCCTGGCGTATTCTTGGGTCTCCCCACGGTCTCCCAAAGGAGTGTCCTGGGGTTCCCCTCAACCTTCCAATGGGCCCTTACCTTCCTGGTACCCCTTTCCGATGTGCAAATAAACCTCCTTCTCCCCTGGTTCGTTTTGAAAGGGCAAGGACAGATCTCAGAGAGCAACGAGTATCCCCAGTGTGAGAAAGGAGGCAGCTTTCTTACCTTTTCCTTAAGCTGGCCGGCTCTTTCCTCCTTTGTCTCACCAGGGCTCTCGAGCTCCTCCTCGATCCGGCTTGCCCCCACGCCGACTACGCCAATTGTTGAGATCCAGGTGAGGTCCACAGCGATTAAGGTCAAGCTTTGTTCATCACCGATCTTGGGAGAGAAGGTTTTATTTCACATCAGACATATGCATATGGAGACAACAGGCTTTGAACACAATAGTCCACCCAGCCTAATCCTCTGGTGAGCGGTCTTTCGGTACTGCCTTATATTCAATTTACTGCGACCTTTGAATGACTGCGTGTCAAAGAGGATTTATTACCATTCATTAATCTATTGCATTCTTCTGTCAGTACTGCTGATAAGAGAGCGCAGAGAGTGCAGAAACAACACCCTTGATTCCTTAAGGAATTTTAAAAGGTAGCCTCCTACATGTTTTTAGGCCTTAACAGTTCTGGGCAGTAGTCCAACAGATTCCAGGTAGCTCAGCTGCCCGATTAGTAAGGTCATTCGAACGGTCGACAAGGCCAGCTGTGTTGTAACAATGTCAAAACAAGTTTCTTGACAGTGCACAGATAAACTAATGGGAAGATTTATCCTTTCCCTCTTTCCAATTGAAACTAAAGAGTTTTAACCAAACACTAGTAGACATGTTTGGTTGCTGTTAGAGTACATACAATCCCCGACACATATATGTATATATATATATATATATATATATATATATATATATATATATATATATATATATATATATATATATATATATATATATATATATATATATATATATATATATATATATATATATATATATATATATGTATTCTGAACAAAAATATAAACGCACCAACCTAAATATCTAAGTCAAGATTGCCATTATGGGAAAATGGTCAAACCGATGATATGTTTGAGCAATGGTTCCTTTGTTTTGCTCAAGACAGATGTTCCCATTGAAATTGACCACTCTGAATGTGTGGACTCAAACGTTGAGTAATCCTTCCCATGAGCACCATGGGGCTTGACAGAGTGATGGTCAGTGAGCGTGACCAGGACACAAACACTCCCTGCAGCTTGCCCAATAAAAGGCCTCCCCAAAATGTGGACTGGTGCCAAATGTCAACATGCCACAGATGTCACAAATCTTGAGGGAGCGCGCCATTGGCATGCTGAATGCTGGGACGTCAGTACGGGCCGTTGCAGCACACTTCAATGTCCACCACTCCACCATTAGCAGCCTGAGAACGCGCCTCAGAGAGACTGGAAGCACCGTGAACCGCCCACATGCCCGGCGACCACGTGTGACCACCGCCGGTCAGGATCGTCACATGAAGCTGCAACATCTCCGGGATCGACTCCGACCGGCCACGAGCACTGCCGATGAGACTGTCGGGCTGCATAACAGGCGCATTTCAGCCCAGACGGTGCGTAACCGCTTGAGGGAGGCCAACCTCCGAGCCCGCCGACCACACCGGGGACTCGACCTCACTGCAGTCCGGCGTCAGACCCGACTGAACTGGGCCAATGTTCACTTGCGCTGGACCCTCGCACGATGGAGGAGAGTGCTGTTCACCGATGAGTCGCGGTTCCAGCTGTATCGGGCTGATGGCGGAGTCCGCGTCTGGCGTCGGGCTGGGGAGCGCTACACTGACGCCAATGTCCTTCGTCGGGTGTCACACGGTGGTGCCAGTGTTATGGTGTGGGCAGGCATATGCCATGGAGAGCGCACTCGGCTTCATTTCATTGAAGGCAACTTGAACGGGCAGCGGTACAGGGGCGAGATACTCAGACCCATCGTCGTGCCGTTTGTGCGCCTTCACCATGTGACGTTTCAGCACGACAATGCTCGCCCCCATGTTGCCAGGATCTGCATGGACTTCCTCGGTGAGGAGGACATTGATGTCCTCGACTGGCCTCCATATTCTCCCGACATGTCGCCCTTCGAGCACCTTTGGGACGTTCTTGATCGACGCGTACGACAACGTTATGCAGTCCCAGAGAATGTCCGCCAGCTCCGTGTGCCTCTCCAGGAGGAATGGGAAAACATCCCTCAGGCCACCATCGATAATCTGGTGATGTCCATGCGCCGGAGATGCACCGCTCTGCGCCACGCCAACGGTGGACACACCCGCTACTGACTGTGTGAACTCTGACAGTGACACCTCGGTTGTGTCAGCTGTTGTAGCGCAAAGACTGTCGCCAGAATTCTCAAGGAACTATTTGAAATTTAATGCTCAATTGTCATGGATTCTATAACCAAATTGTTGTGAAGATTTAGTATTAATGAGTTCGAGGTAAAATAGTAACAATCGCTTGGTGCGTTTATATTTTTGTTCAGTATATATATATATATATATATATATATATATATATATATATATATATATATATATATATATATATATATATATGTATATGTATGTATTATATTATGATCCACATACTGATTTGGCATAGGTTTTACGCCGGATGCCCTTCCTGACGCAACCTTGGTCACCTCTTACAACACAGGGATAAGCATTGGGTTTCGCCATGATTCCGGGCTGCCCTACACCCTCTCGTAGCGCGGCCCAGCGCAGAGCTCCCGTCCTCAAGGAATCCTCCAACCCAAGCCTCCGAGTAGCCGGATTACAGGCGCACGCCACTTCGCCCGGTTATATGTATATGTGTATATACATCGTGACGCGATGGCGGGCAAGCCGCAATATCAGCGCAGCTGTGCCCCAACTCCGTGCCACTGGCGTAGTCAGTGAGCCCTCTCCGGCGTGCTCCGCGCAAGCACGGTTTGGTCGGCACCACGGTTAGGGTGGGGAATGAACGGGGCCACTGGCACTATCTCAGCGTGGATGGGGGGGGGGGAATTGTTGAAGCTCAGGGTCAAGTGAGGGGAATGGCTGGCTGGCTTGGTCGCTTGTGAAAGCGAAGGTGGCTCGAGTCCAGCGACGAGACGACACCAACGACGAGACGAGCCCAGCGACGAGACGACACCAACCACGGGAAAAGCGACCCCCACACTACAACAACGAGTTCCACACAGACTCGCCTCTTTTATAAACCGGGGGAGGAGCCTGTATGCAGATTTTAGGATCAAAGCGCGATTGGAGGCGGGGCCACGCCACCCTCTGTTCAGCCATTGTGTGGCAAAAAGGGGCATGAGCCTCTTTTGATCCGAATTCCTTCCTGAGAGGAATTCACATTCATCGCGCTTGGAGGCGGAGCGACACCGCCTGACGCTCGCCCATTGGATGGAGGAAAAGGGGCGTGAACCTCCCCTGATCCGAATTTCTCTTCCGTAAGGAATCCACATTCATCGCGCTTGGATGCGGGGCCACACCGCCCGACGCTCGCCCATTGGATGGAGGAAAAGTGGCGTGAACCCGCCCTGATCTGAATTTCTCTCCCGTAAGGAATCCATTGCACTCGCGGCTTGCTGCCTTCAGCAGCAATCACCGAACAGCTTCGGACAGTACGACGTTCGGTGTTGACTGGTGGTGGGGTCGATGGTTGTGGAAGGAGAAAGGCGAAGGTGGTGGGGGGTTTGCTTTGGTGGTTGGCGGGCATCGTTTGGGAATGGCGGTGAAGCGCTGTTTGCGAGATGGAGTTGTGGAGGTAAAGAGGCGAAGGTGGTGGTGTTTGAGTTGTTGGTGGCTTAATGGTCCAAAATAACGACAGAGAAAGAAAAATGGCTAACTCAAAGTGTCGCAGCCCGGATGAATCACACATATTCCCTCTAAACAACAGGTGTGGGCTAACTACACATGAACTTCTCCATATATCTCACCTGAGGACCATTTATGGTGTATTGCGAATTTCCACAGCCGTAACACTACCTCCTCCCCTTTTTACAGACTCGTCCCGAGTCGTCGAATTTTCGTGTGCCATCATGTGTCGTTCTCCCGAAGTACATTTTACCTTCGGATCCCTGAGTGCGACATTCATGGTATTCGTGTCCCCAAAATAAATAACCTAAGGGCTGAGTAACTAACTAAACAAACCCACTCATTCAGATGACTTGAATAAATTTCCGGCGCTAAGACATACATTCCGGGGGCGCACTCATTTGTACATACATCTTAACTTACAAATCTTACACTGAACCATGGCCCAGGATCAATGGACTCTGCAAAGAGAAAAGCAGTTAGCATGGAGCCAGGCTGCTCGCATGCAGTCTCTGGCTCAGGCAATGCAGGTGACAGGGAATGTGGCCTGCTGCACACACGCAGTCCAAGGCCTCCCCTTTTAACATGGACGCAGTGAACCACAACGGTGCATGGGCTGCACAAACGCAGTCTCCGTGCCAGCTCAACTGGCACACGCAATGAACGCAACGACGCATGAGCTGCGCAACGTGGTCTCCGTGCCAGCTCAAGTGGCACACGCAATGAACACAACGGATGGATGGATGGATGAATTGATGAATGGATGGATGCAAACACGGTGCACGGGCCGCCACTGCAGGCCCGTGTTATAGCTGCCAACAGGGCAGTCCTCGCGAACTGCGCGACTATCTTGGCGCACATGGCAATGAACAAGGGGGGGGGGGATTGCAAAACAGAACGGGGGCAAAAGATGACGAGGGCAGTAGGCATGGATGGCAAAGGTAAAGGCAGGCAAGACATGACAAGGCCGCTGTAGCGAGCACAGCCGGCAGATGAACTGGCCAGCACAGGCCTTGCAGCAAATACAGCCGACAGACGATCCGGCCGGCACAGGCCTTGCAGTAAACACCCAGCCGATGAAGTGGGCTGGCACAGGCCTTGAAGTAACACAGCCAGCCGATGAAGTTGGCCAACCTTTGCCTTTCAGTGGAGGTTGGTGGAGGGAGTGCGGTGTTGCTGGCCACTCGGAAGGCGGGCTTGGACCCACCTACTGTCTCGCTCTCACCTATCGCCTTTGCCTGTCACTGTACCAACCCACCCCCTTAATTTGTACAAACCCAATTTAGCCTAAACTTATTTTTTTGTTGTTTTTATTTCCACTTTTACTTCCCCACTCAAAATTCGTCCCCTAACCCCCTTTAACGTCCCTGTTCGGCTAACCTATCCTGTCGTCGAGCCGACTCCCAACCCTTACGTTCCCTTCCTGGAGGGGAATAAGGGAGAGCTTGTGTCCTGTGTTGAGGCTCAACTCAAGCCCCAGGATGGCCTCCTCAGATTTCAGCGATCTTAACCGAAAGTGGGTCCAGTGGCCCACAACGAGAGCGAAGGGATGGATGGTGCGGAGGGGTACACTTCCGAACGACCCTAACCATTTATTCCTTAAACTACCCCGGGGCTTTCAACAAGCGCCTCGCTTAAACTATCGGTTCTAACAACCAAGATTCCCGTCGCCTGTCTTGGTGTCCTCTCAAATTTCGGGCCATGCCCTCAAATTTTCCCACGTGCCCTTGCACGGTTTCGTGGCTGGGACGCGTGGCTCCCTTGGCAGGAACTACCCTTTGCCGATTCTCCGACAATGGCATCCCCGGGCACTACACTGCCTCCGAGCCTACCAGCTTCCTAAACACCGGGGAGTGCCCTCTCTGGCGACTCCCCTGAAACGCTCACGTGGTAGGCTGGCGCCCCGGGCCCCTTTCCGAGGGTCGCCCGTGCCCACGCACTGCCCACGCAGCCTATGGCGCCCCTGGCCCCGCATTAGCGGGTCACCCGTGCCCATGACACTATCCCAGCCCCCCATGGGCCCTTCACCTACCGTGGCCGACGAGTCCGGTGCCCGGGGTACCCACTCAGCGATACTCACCATTCGCAGCCACTCTCCCAGCCCGTCAACAGGGCTCCTGCTCCCCTCCAAATGGGTTTCGAGCCTACACTCCCACCAACAGCAAGACGACCTCCATTTTTCAATTTGTCTAACCCACTAACTCACCTTACTCTGACCCCGGGGTCCCTTGGGCGGGAATCACTCCTCCCCCCAATCACTCACCGCACCATGCATTCCACAATCACTCCATACACAAAGACCCGCTGGCCTCACTCACTCAACATGTTTCCTTTCACAACTCACAACTCACCCATCGCTGATCTCTGCCATTCTCCTCACTACTTCCCCTACCGACCTCGTGCTCCCATGTCATCCCTTAAACGACTGCACATTCCATTTAACACTATGTAGCTGAGCTACGTCCCCTCTACACATCCAAAGTCTGTCACTGTCTTCAAATGTCCCATTTTTCCAACCTAAATCTCAACTACAAACCCTCTACCGAATCCATTCCACGGGCCCCATGAGGACTTACCCCTGCCCCATGAGACCGGTTGAATTAAGCTAACCCTTCCTCCTAACTAGTTGTGTCCCGTGCCCTGGCCAAGGGGGTCTTCCACCCCTTGCCCAGGGAATCCTGTTCACCCGAAATCGAGGCTTGCTCTTTTTCTCCATTTTTTATTAATTTATTCCCACAGCACCAGCTCGGCAACTCGCAACCTGCGCTCATTTACGTGACGTCATGGCAGCTGTTCACACACCTCGTCCCTCTGGGATGGTACCATCCGGCAGGGATACCCCTCCTGCCGGATTCCAACCATACGTGCAGCCATGAAGTCACTCTGCGCATAAAAAAACAAGCCTCGCATTTCAAGGGGTTCCCCAGTCGAACACATGTGCTCTGCCCGTTGGAGCTTAACACAAGCTCGCGTGGAGAACCCGTCCAGTCCAAATCCTTAATCCAGCCTACCCTTTGTCCGTCCGCGTGATTGGCAACATCCACCGCGTGCGTTTACGGACCGGGTTTCACTCCCGCAAGCGTGCATGTGGCGGCCTCGTGCGAAGCACGGCCCGAACCTCGCGCTCGCTTCAGTGTAAACCCGGCGCGGTTCCCACAATAGCTACGGCCGCTACTTGGCCCTTGTCTCTCTGTCGCTGTCGTCTATGTCGCTCTTCGACCCATGCACACCTGTGTGTCACGACACTCACACATCTTACCATTACACTCACGCCGGGAGATGTGGCTGCCTGCTCCCGCATGCCCACCGTCATCTCCCTTTCATACAGCGACCTCACACACGCCGTCCATCACACACCATGCTTCCTTCACACACAGCGCGCTGGGAAGCACGCACTCCGGCACACTCGTGACCACACCACTCACACACGGGGTTTCACTCCCACTCGGGGTGTCACTCATACCCGGGGTCTCATCCATACACGGGGGCGCACTCACACCTTGCACCACACACACCGGGGCAATCACACTGGGGAATCAGGTCACCTCTCAGGCTCCCGGGGCTTCCATACCCCCCAAGCTTCGTGTGCACCTGTCCACAGTGCTCGCCCCCTCGAACTCGCAAAGCTCGACCGGACCCACCTGGTCGAGATCAGCTTCAAGGGAGAATAGCGTCTCTCTCCGTTCCCGAAGGAGGCTATACAGCTGCTCGCACCGGGTCCCTAAACAGTCTGCCAGCTCCCCCTTATGGTCCTCCACGACCTCAATGTGTGTGCTCGTCCTTAACCCCATCCTTATTGTGCCGTCACTCCTCTAGTTTTTCTATCTCCTGAGCCTCTATACATTTTATTTCTGTTGCCTCTTCGTGTCGATTGAATTCAGTCTTGACTCGGTCTATCTCCCGTGTCTCTGGCAATACTTCCTTTTCCTTTGTCGTTTCTGTTATTTCCATCGTCTTCATTTTTATTTGTGTCTCCTTTATCAGAGTTTGCCCTAATTGTTCTTTCATCCGATGAGTGGTGTCAATCAAGTCCTGCACCACTAACATTACTCCTTGTGGTGCTGTCACACATCCCACCTTATTGTGCCGTTCTACTTCCTGGCTCCTTTTGAGTTGTTCGTTCTCTTTCCGGAGTTTTTTCATCTCTGTGGACTCAAATTTTGCTCTCCCCTCGAGTTGGTTAATTTCAAACTCGTATAGTTTTTTTTTTCTCTCCCACTGTTCCTCATGCTTTTCAGCCTCCAATCTCATCGTTTCTTTCATTTTGTTGATCTCCCTTTCCTGTTTCCTTCGTTCCTCTGTCACTATCTCCTCGTACTCCAACCTTGTTTTTTCCTTTTGTTGTTCAGTTTCAAATTCATACTCTTTTTGTTTTTTATTCCACTGTCTTTCTTGTTCCTCATTCTTTAATCTGGCCTTCGGTTCCAGCTGTTCGATCTGTACAGTGTGGTTCCTTAACGTTTCATTCTCTGCTGTCGTTCTTTCTTCTCTCACCATCCTCAACTCGTTTTGTAATTCTCTCTTTATTTTGGTTATTCTGTAACTCAGAAGCTTTCTTTTCTAATTTCATTCTCATCTCCACACACTCTGACCTTGCTTTGGCTTGCAAAGCAACTGTTTGATCTGTACTGTATGGTTCCTTTACGTTTCGTTCTCTGCTGTCGTTCTCTCTTCCCTCAACATTCTCAACTCGTTTTGCAATTCCTTCTCTTTGTTTTGTTGTTCACATAACTCAGAAATTTTTTCCCATTTCTCCCTTCTAGCCTCCTCACCTCTTTTGCATGCTTCCTTCCACAATTCGTTCATTTCCTCACCATATCTCTCTAGGTCTTCCTGCCATTCCTTTCGTATTTCTATCTCCCGTTCTCGGCTTTCTCTGTCCTGATTGCCTGATCTTACCTCTTCCTTCAGTTGTTCCAATTCCCCATCGTGTTCACATTTTTTTCTCTTCCAACTGTATTTCCCTCACTCTCCCCTCTAGTTCTTTGAACCGCCTTGCCCCCTCCAATATTTTTTCCATTAGTTGTTTTACTTCCAAATCGTGCTCCTTTTGTTTCTTTTCGAGCTCGGTTTTCCATTCTTCCTACAATTGTTTCCGAAGCCCACCGATGTCCGCCTGCCTTGCCTGCCATGCCCACGTGGTTTGAAACAGTTGTTCGGAGCGCTCGCCTCGTGTCGTGCCGTTTGTTGTGCCAATAATAGCGGCCCGCTCCGTTCTGCGCTGAGGTGCGATCGCGCCGCCATTGTGCGACTCCGTCTGCCGGAAAAGTCCGTGCTCAATACATGAGGGTGAGCTCCCCCATGGATTAAAATTACAAGAAGTACCATCCCGGGCCATGGATTCTATATTACTACACATATACATTTCTACCCCCGGAAACCCTCGCCTTGAAATGCCATTTTATTTTTCCTAAGAGATAAAAATTTTGCCTGCTCGTACTTTGGGGGGAACGGGTGGGAGGGGGGGTCGCCTCTTACACCCCAAGTCCAATCCCCGTGAATTTAGCCTGGAGATGGGATAGTTTGTTTCCCGC
>NC_140965.1:112183998-112191498 GCF_056783735.1 Eptatretus burgeri | reverse complement strand
TGTTTTCTTCTTACATTTGCTTTATGTGCATTTCTGATTCTGTTTGGCTGTATATGTGAATATACAGCTGTATGGCTGGATGTTTGGCTCTGTGTCTGTGTGAATAAAGTGCTTGTGTGAACTTGTTCCCCGTTTCGCTGCGTCCTTCCCTTTGTTGAATCTCCATCTTGCTTCACGTAAAGGGTTCGTAGTGGGCTTAATACGCCCGATAAGTAATCGGTACCGTCGAGGCCGACGATAACACCGCTCGGTTATCCCAATAGTACGGAACGGACCGCTTAAGCGGCCCGTGTCCGGAGTCGACCTGCAGCGAGGTGCGATCGCCCGGTTTACCATCCGCGTGGGTACTTAGGTAGGTCGAGTTTGGCGAACAACCCTATCCCACGCGGGTGGCCGATTGGCACGATCGTGGTGAGGCCGAAAGGCCCACCCGTGACTAGCTCCCGGCGTTAGTCCGAGAGGGTTACGACAGAATTGTCCGTCCGGTGGGCGACGTGCCGCGATTCGAGTCACATGGCCGATCACACGCCGGCGGGCGCGAAATCGCGACAATATAAAAAGTTGAAAGTGTGTCTGTCTGTGTGTCTGTGTGTGTTTGTCTGTGACCTATGCACGCGAAATGTATTGGACTGATCCTCACCAAACTTCACATGCTGACAGAACATGTACCCGGGAGTGTCCCGATGTAAAAGAATTGTACTTCCGACTTCCGGTTTCCGAATTATGACGTCATCACCTGATTTCGTAAGGTTAATTTTTCAAGTTCAGCCGAATGACATGGGGCCAACGCCATTTGCAATAGAATGAAAAATAATGCTACAGTCAATTGAAGACAATGACTTCCGACTTTCCGGTTTCCAAATTATTACGTCATCACCTGATTGCGTAAAGTTAATTTTTCAAGTTCAGCCGAGTGACATGGGACCAACAGAATTTGCTTTCGAATGAAAATTAATTAAGTCGCAAATGATGATATGAAACCAGCCTCACATTGTTGAGGCATTACGGTTTTTTATCTGATGCGGCAATGAATCGTAACATTTTTGAACTCGAGTCTTCTGCATATAAAACATGGCGGGGAAAATATAATATTATAGTGGGGATGAAAAAAATAATAATGGTGGCAGCCTCTACAATTTTACAATTAACTGTGACATATACTCCTTCAGACCCGCCGTCATCCACAGGATTCCTGTGCGGAGCACGGGTATCCCTGCTATTATATATATATATATATATATATATATATATATATATATATATATATATATATATATATATACATATATATATATATATATATATATATATATATATATATATATATATATATATAATTGTGCACATATCAATTTTGTAATCGTAACCATTGTAATCACCGTACATCATAATTTCAACAGTGGTCGCGGCCATAAAATCCCATTAAATATAAACTACAATCTAAAACCCCCCCGCCCCCCGGCCGAGGGGCCTCGCCACCGAGCCTCTGACCTTCCCTTGGCCCGTCCCAATAGTTTTTGTAACAGAGGTTTCCTCCTCTCTTACCATTCAGGAGATTAGCACGTGCAGACAAACAAACAAACAAAAACTTCAAATTATATATGTATGTATGTGTGTATATATATATATATATATATATATATATATATATATATATATATATATATATATATATATATATATATATATATATATATATATATCTTCTTCTTTCAGCTGCTCCCGTTCGGGGTCACCACAGCGGATCATCCGTATGATCCGCATAGTGATTTGGCACATGTTTTACACCGGATGCCCTTCCTGACACAACCCTGGTCGCCTCTTACGACACAGAGATATGGTACACCTATTTTAACCGGGGTATACACCGGCCCAGTATACTGGTACTCATTTTGCCGACCTCGGAAGGATGACAGGCCGAGTCAACCCCCTGGTGTATTAATTCAGTGGCTCAACGGGGCTTGAACTCAGGACCTTTTGGATCCCAAGCCGCTGCCCTAAACACTGCGCCAACACCAGGCTCCTATATGTATATATATCTTCAGATGTTACTAGGTCAAAGCATTAATTTCTGACACCGCTTATTTACTCATGACGGGATCAACAGGCTTTGAAATGGCATCGTGTTCACTTGGCTGTGGCCATTACCTTTTGAAATGGAGAGATCAATGCAGTAAGTTACTTACAATGTCGGCCTATTTCCAACATCACACAGGGCACTGTGGCAACTTGCCAAGCCAAGTGAAAATTGCAATAGTTATCCATACAAGAGCCATTGCGATTGTTGTTTCTGCATCGTAGTTTTTCACAAGGTCCAATTTGGGGTTCACACAGCAAGTTGCCCTGCCATGTGAACCCCTTGGAATGTTGGTCCAAACCTATTTTTAAATGTTCACGATATGTATGAAGAAAACAGAATATCACACAAAGGTTGCAAGTTGAGTCGTTGATAAAGAATTTAACATCAAAGGTTCATGGAGTAGCTGCAACAAAAACCACATACACATCTCCAGACAAATACATGAGACAACACTGGACGTGAATTCATACAAGCAGCCGCTCACCTCTTTGGGGAAAAGACATGACCTCCTTTGATACTCTTGATACCATCAATGCCATTTCTATCATGTTGCTGTTCTCTCCATACTCAAAGGGTCGATTAAAAAGAAGTGTCCTTCTCCCTCCCCATGGATGCTCACCTTTGGCGTTTGTCTGTTTTCTGTCCTTTTTAAATACTCAGCATCAAACAAGGAAAGCAGCATGTACCAGTTTTAAAGTATTATTTTTTTTTGACTCGGCTAGATCACAATCAAAACACCCACCATCCACATATTTGGTGCGCACACTATGCATGATTCAATCCTGTTTGGTGATTGTGAAGTTTGAGGTTTTGCAGAGTTTGATGATACATTAAAATATTTTTGACATTCTTAACTCTTTGAACCCTCGCGGCTGTTTTACCAGCCGCTATTCAAACCTCCATATACCCGAGTGCCCGGTTTACCGGCCGCTATTCGAACTTCCACATACTCGAGAAGCCGGTTCACCATCCGCAATTCAACCCTCCATTTACCCGAGCAGCCGTATTTTTCTCCAGGGAGCCCAGGGTGGGGGAACTGAAAGTCCAAGGAGCTAAGGGTTCAAAGGGTTAACGATGCACAGTACACTATATCTCATAGCCTGACTAGTGTGGGAAATAAGAATCTTGCAAAAGACAGGGTACCCTTTCCTGAGACATTTATTCCCTGATAATATGATTTCAATATGAGCATCGTACCAGAAGCAAGACACCAAGTCAAATGGTCTTGGGTTGCTCCACATCAAGAGGAAACTTTGCTATTTTTATTCTCAAAATGTTGCCATAACCAGAAACCCACCACATGTGACATGTAACAAACCAAATTATAATGCCCGATCCATGAGAACATATCGGGCCCAATACATTTTTGAAATATCATGCTATTTATCATTTTTGGCCCAATCTCTTCATGGTGTATGCCTGGTGTTGGCTTAATGGTTGCATGGTGGGTTTTGGATCCGAGGGTCCTGAGTTCAAATCCCGCTCAGCTGTTGAATTAATACCAGGGGGGTTAACTCGGCCTGTGTTCATCCTTCCGAGGTCGGCAAAATGAGTGCCAGCATGCTGGTATACTGTGTCAGAGTGGCGACCCATCCAGGATTGAGCCCGATAGCCAAGGAGACTGCTGAAGCAGCACCAACGCTCTACACAGAGTATGGTCCCAATTTCCTCCTCTACTTAATGGTGAAGAATGACTTAAAAAATTAAATAATTCTTATATCCAGATCTGGATTCAGATCTTCACCAAAATCGAATCAATTTCTTCTTGTCACACACACAACCTGTCCACAATTTTTTGAGATATCCTGCTCACAAACAAACGGACAAACAGACAGACAGACAGGGGTGAAAACATGACCTCCTTCCACCTTCAGTGGCACAGGTCACCAGAGAGTTCATGAACACCTCATCCCACGCCCCACACAGTGTTGACGTATACAATTCTAATGAAATTAAATAATGATTTTATAAGTCGTACAAAAATAAATTGCAGAAGTTTATCACTGTTCATGCTGTCTTATACACCACCTACTTTAACATGTCCAAGTACTTACTGCAAAACTGGAGGTTTTTTGAAGTGGAAAGGAAGTGATTTGTGTTCTGCAGTGTTCAAGTATGTAATTCAATTGAAATAAAAGAAAGATTTTAAAGGTCGTAGAAAAAAAATTATTCCGGAAGTTAATCACCATTGATGCGGCGGCTTTTACACCACCTTATTCAACATGCTACATTCGTCCTTCATGCCTGCAGTTTGTTTCCCTTACAACATCCTTAAAAACAGTACGTTCCCCGTTTGGAATGATTTTCAATTTTGTTTAACTTCCAAACAGGCAGACAGAGTAAAAAAAAAAAACTATCTCACTCCTCTCTGCGCATGTAGATCGGGATGAATCCAGAGCCAAAGTACAGTTCTACAAAACTACAGGTTCATTTTCTGATTTATTGTTTCGATTCATGTTAATAATATAACATTAAATTGGAATTGAATTGTTCCTCGATCATAAGCTGACATTTGCAGATGGATGGACGGACAGTAGACAGAAGTGAGCCAATTGCTGAACCCCGCTTTTCGCTTCACGTGTGGTGTTTAATAAAATCAGCAGTAAGTTATCAGCAGATCGATGCACTTTGAACTATGTGCACCAGCTTCGCCTAGTCTAATCACACAGAAAGATGGCAGGCCCACAGAGAAGGAGGAGAGTGTATCTGAAAAGCAGACACATTTTTCAGCCACGTGAGTGCATACTCATGCATCTATTATCATGGGTCAATCATTTTTGGAAGGCAATCAAAACCTTGCTTTTGTCTGACTTCAATTGATGAAGAAGAAGAAATGCGACTTCATTTTGGCTTAAAAAGGCAAAGACGGAAGAAAACGTGGAGAAACCCGAGGCATGTCAAATAGAGCTGAAGGTTGATGTCTTCACAAGGAATTCTTATGTTCTGTTTGAACAAACTGTCTATGTAAGAAGTATGAAGAAGTTTGGAGAGAGACACAGACACAGACACAGACACACACCTGCAAGTAGGAGGGTTGGGTTCGGAAGGGTTAATGGTGGTACTATAGATGATTTGTAATGATGAGGAATGACACGAGATGGTGATGCACCATGTGCTTGAAACCATGTAAGGAAGAATAGGAAAGAACGGCCTCCAGAAGCAGTTCCACCTGTGGGAGAAGTGAGGAACAAAAGAGTTGAGGTGGGATTTTGGAAGTTTAATCAGGATGGGATTAATGGATGGATGGATGTCCATCAATCTTCTCCCCACCATAACCAAAGTTATGGAGTCTATCATTGCAGGCAACCTGGGCCACTATGTCTTCGCCAACTCACTAATCTCTGACAAACAATGTAGCTTCTGACCTGGCTTTCCACTTTTGATATGTTAATTCTGACAGAGCAGTGGATGGACACCCTGAACCACAATCAAGAAGCTATGGCCAGATCTCTGCATATTTATTGAGCTTTTGACACTGTCTAACATCCAGCCTTGATATCTAACTTGCATTCGTTTGGTGTTGAGGGCCCCCTGCTCATCTGGTTGTCCCATTTCCGCAATGAGCAAAAATAGGGTGTACCCCTCTGGTGTTCTTGACAATGACCTTTTCTGAGGCTGGGGTACCAAAAGGCAGTGTTTTAGGAAGGACATACTTCCTATTTTTTTTCCTCCATCTGATTCTCATGTAAACCAACATTACTATATTGTCGATGACTTCACCCTCTGTGGAATGATGCATCACTCTTGTGAAAGGCCATCTGTTGCTGAACCCCTTTCATCATACCTGGACAAGATACGCTGCTGGTGAGCTAATTAGAACATGACATTTAATGCAGGGAATTCACATGCTCTCACACTCTTTATCCTTAAGGACCAGCAATCAGACTATCCCATTCACTTCTCTGGACATCCACTGGAAGAGTGCAGTCCCACGAAGCTTGTCCTCACAATATACCATGACCTAATGTCGAAGCATCAAACCACCAAACCACCAAACTAACATGCAAGAAAACTCATTGATGTTTGGGTAATCTCTGCACAACTAAGACATTCCTTCATCATACTGAGCCCCACTCTGGAATGGATATGGTACCGCAATCTGGAAAGGAGCATTCACTTCTCACCTGGATTGTCTTGAGGCAGTTGAAAATGAAATGTTTTGCACTGTTGGAATCTCAAGATGGGAGACTGATTCCCAAAGACTACCATTCTCATGCTGGTGTCCAGTTGGTTGGCACTATATTATATACGAGTACAAACTTGCACCTGATCTTGCTCCTCCTGCCATCTCCTACCTCTGCCCTTCCCCAGCCATGCCAGGTAACATGCATTCCTCAAAGATCCCTCTGGTGTTTACCCTCCAAAAGTCCAGGCTGGTTCCCGACCTGCATTCATTCATCCATTAATACTCCTGATTATGGAATCGTCTCCCTGTGTCTCTTGTTTCATCCTCCTCAGTTCAGTTTTTCATATGTGCTACCCATCACTACCTCATTCACTCAACATTCACAACATGATTTCTCTCCATGCTTAAATTTTTTTTAAATTTGATTACGCATTCTTGAGTTTTTTAAATTGTTAAATCATTTAACTTTTATATCAGGTTGTGACGTCTGAAAGACATTTTTGGATGTAAACTTTGAGGCTCACAGAAGACCGAGAACAGGATATATATATATATATATATATATATATATATATATATATATATATATATATATATATATATATATATATATATATATATATATATATATATATATATATATACATATACATATATATATATATATATATATATATATATATATATATGAAGACCACAAGGGGAAAACCAGAGATGTCACTTTTTATAAATTTCAGGGTTATTGCACCTGCCAATAGTTGGCAACATAAGGTTTCCTCTCACAATATTACTTAACAAATAACCAGGGGTGTCACGTAATTTATATGGTATAAAGTTTAGCCGTGCAATGAAAAAGCAAGTGTTGTCAAAGCTGAACAAGTAGAAACCCAGAGTTGACAGTTCTTTACTCCTGGTTATCTCCCTTTTATTCATGTTAACTGTTCCACCATAATATTCAGAGTAGAGAAACTAAAAAATGAAAGGTTGTAAAACTTTCACAGCATAAACTTTGAGCACTACAATGGCCTATTTGTTTATATCATGGGCTCCGTAGTTGGTGCATATCGTGGTTCAAGACTGGTCAAACCTTTAATGTGACTTTTATGGGACCCACGCCGTGGCTTAATGGTTAGCGTGTCTGAGTACCCATCCTCATTCGATGTACCCACCGCCCAATCAACCTGCTTAGGTATATGAGGGAGTCACATGAGGTTACTTCGGCTATCGCGGGGGTGGTTTATCCTTGGTTTCCTCCCAGTTTTCCATCATATTAAGTAGTACAGAGTACGAAATG
>NC_140965.1:112143998-112176498 GCF_056783735.1 Eptatretus burgeri | reverse complement strand
ATATATGTATATGTATATATATATATATGTATATATATATATATATATATATATATATATATATATATATATATATGTATATATATATATATATATATATATATATATATATATATATATATATATATATATGTATATATATATATATATGTATATGTATATATATATATATATATGTATATGTATATATATATATATATATATATATATATATATATATATATATATGTATATATATATATATATATGTATATGTATATATATATATGTATATATATATATATATATATATATATATATATATATATATATATATATAAATATATATATATATATATATATATACATGTCCATGAAGCGCCGTGCTCGCCACAGAGAGACCGAGTGCTCCGTGAATTAGTTCCTCCTCGATATCAACGGTTGGGTAATTTTTTTACATTCGAAAAACAAATTCAGGTTGTGTGTGTGTGTGTGTGTGTGTGTGTGTGTGTGTGTGTGTGTGTGTGTGTGCGTGTGTGTGTGTGTGTGTGTGTGTGTGTGTGTGTGTGTGTGTGTGTGTGTGCGTGTGCGTGTGCGCATCATTGTGTGCGACAGCTCTTCATTGAGCTTTTGACCTCTGCACCAAACGAGCAACATTAATTGAATTCTTACCCAAAGAATCAAGGTTCGATTTAATTATTCATTTTTGAGAAACATTTTACCGAGGTTAATAACGTTGTCCACTAGATGAAACATGCGGATGACATGCGTTCATCGTTGTGAATTATTTGTAATTCATAATCATGACGGGCCTATTGTCATTTTAAGCCCCGATCGGAGGTTAACGAAGTCTTCCTCCGGTGATGATTGCCATCCATCTTTTCTTGCCATTGCAAGTAATGAATGAGAATAACATTAAATTTATAAACGCAATATGTTTGGTCTGAAATGTCAAATTCTCTCGCAGTATGTGATGAAACCTTTTTTCGGTTTTTTATTTTTTTTAATATTTTTTAGCCAGAGGTAATTTGTCCAACATTTTCTGAGTTTTAATGGCGCAAGTGCGTTGCAAAAATCTCCTGCACATGTGGCACTGTCAGGCAGGTGAGATAACTGATCGGGATTTAAAGGATGAGAAAATGAACGGATATTTTGATTTGTAATAAGAGCGGCAATCAATAAATCAGAGAGAAGTTTTCACCAACTTGGATAGAAATCGTTTGTTTTCCGTATCGTTATTGGCACGATCGTTTTGTAACAATCTTTAATATCCTTTTCAGTGAATTATCATGTTATGGAGGAAGTTCGTGAGACATCGTCTTGATTGTTGGTTTTCGGCCTGGTTGCCTTTGAGGAAGGACGTTGCTGCCATTGAAGGGGTTCGGTGCCGAGCAGCCAGATTGGTTTCATGGCTAGGTGGACTTAAGAGGACCGGCTGAATAAGATGCACCTTTTACATTAGAAAGGACGCGATTTCTAGAAATCATAGAAATGTTTATAATAATGAAAGGCGTTGATAAAATAATTGCATAATTGCTTTTAAGGCAGCAGCAGCAAGTCAGGGGTGTAGTGGTGTTTCATGTAGTTGTCGTCGTATGAAATAGTCTTCTTGGGAAGGTGGCAGCAGTGGAGATATGTATACATTTTCAATGGAATTGTGGAGATACCTTGAAGCATTGGTGATGGAGGACATACGAGTAGACATAAATGGAATACAGAGCTGATTTAAATTTGGTGATCTATCGGATCTGTATGAGTTATGCTCTCAAGTTATATTGAGATATTGATTGTCTGAGTGGTGGGTGATGTTAGCCGTATTTCATGTCATCTGTGTCAATGCAACCCCTCACCTCTTCCCTCCCCCTCCTCAATTCTCCCCTGATTCAAGTCTCCATCTGTTGTGATTATTGATGTCCTCTCTGCGATGTACCTCTTCGCACATGCTTTCGCCCCACAATTTGTCTTCTTCCTTTGCCATTGACTGAATGCCCACTTGGGTTGAGTTAGCAGTCTGGGTAGAGTTAGTGTCATCGAGGGTAGGGAGTAAGTGTTCTCGTGGATTGGGTAATTGGCTTCGTGTTGGTGAGTGTGCATCTGGCACAATCATGTTGATGCCTTTGACCAATGTGTTGAGATTTCCTTTCCTTTTCTCATATCATCCTTTATTTCCTTATCACCTTGAATCATTTGGTGTTTACATCGGAGCTGCAACCTCAGGTTCAAATCCCGCATACTGTGTTGATTTGTTAATCGTTTTATTTATTTTTTTATTTTTCCTTTGTTTACTTGTACATGTGTTTCGCCTTTGTTTGCCGATGTCCGTGTAACTAATGCAAAAGTACACTGATATATTCTGATATTGTCCTCACAATGATGCTTGTACAAACACACGAGTTAGCGTTAGACATTGTGGAGAAATCCCTGTTTGGAATACCTTCTTTTATGTTAAAGGTTCCTAACATTTTCAAGATAAATAAAAGCAATTCTGTGTTGTTTAATGTCTTAAAAAACAGGTTTATAAAAGTCAATCAATCCTGTCTTTAACAAAAGCTAACATTGGGAAGCAAAAAAATCAAACCATTGTTTCCTCCAGAGGTCATATTTTCACCCTTGTCCATTAGTCTGTCTGCTTGTTCATCTGTCTCTGAGCAGGATATCTCAATAAAGTTGTGGATGGATTCGAATGAAAATTGGTGCGCAGCTGTGTGTGCCAAGGAAGAATTTCGTAAATTTCGGTGAAGATCCACATCTGGAGCAGGATTGTGTAACTTTTTTTTAAGTGATTGATCTTCACCATCGAGAGATTGGGCCAAAAACGACATACAGCACAATACGGTAAACCCTCAAATATCGTGCGTTTCAACCAATCGCTGGCAATGTATTGCTCCAATTTTGTTTTCGCAAGATTTTATTGATACCAATCGTGGTTTTTGAGCTGAGATCAGTCATCGTTTGCATCCATCGCATGCGTGTATGATTATCTCCCATTATGAGCCTTGTTTTGTTTCTCGTGCACTGCTTTTAATGAGCCAAAACTTAAAGCGATGGACAAGTTAGTTGTGCCAAAGGCAGAGAGAGGTTATGATGTTGGGTGAAAAGATCAAGTTGTTCAATCGGTTGGCTCGAGGTGAAAATGCAGCATCTTGTGGCTCGCCATTACTGAGTCAATGACTGGAGGTAGAAACTTTCCCATTGGTCTCTTCCTCATAAATAAACCTACATTTTTCTTCAAACCTCATCCAAAACCTTCATTTTACAACTCCGTATTCGAACCTCATTCCCAAACCCTCAATTATTGACACCTGGACTAGAACCCCCGTTCTCAAACACCTATTCTCAAACCCTTATTTTCCAACACCCAGACTTGAACCCCATTTCTCAAACACCTATTCTCAAACCCTTATTTTCCAACACCCAGACTTGAACCCCATTTCTCAAACACCCGTTCTCAAACACCCTTTCTCAAACACTCTTTCTCAAACACCCTTTCTCAAACACTCTTTCTCAAACAGTCTTTCTCAAACATCCGTTCTCAAACATCCGTTGTCAAACATCCATTCCCAAACATCCATTCCCGAACCCTCAATTTCCAACACCCAGACTTGAACCCCATTTCTCAAACACCCGTTCTCAAACACCCTTTCTCAAACACTTTTTCTCAAACACTCTTTCTCAAACATCCGTTCTCAAACATCCGTTGTCAAACACCCATTCTCAAACATCCATTCCCAAACATCCATTCCCGAACCCTCAATTTCCAACACCCAGACTTGAATCCCCGTTCTCAAACACCCATTCTCAAACCCTTATTTTATGACACGCGGACTCGAACCGCCATTTTCAAACACCCATTCTCAACTGCAGCTCATGACACTAATTGAGGCGAAGGGATTTATGCCGGAGCAAGTTTTTAACGCCGATGAGACGGGATTATTCTGGAAGATGATGCCATCTTCAGCGGCGGATCCAGAAATTTTTTAGGGGGGGGGGGTCATTTAAGGTTTCGATGTTCTCATATTGTGAAATATACCATCAAGCCTTATTCAAGTGAATGTAATCGTCAAGGAAAAACTGGTTAATCTATCCAGAGATAGCAGTGTCCGACCATAAATTTACATTCTCCACAGGAAAATTTGGGAATATGGAGTTGCTCGATGAAAATGCCTCAGGCCTGCCACAAACTGATTCAAAAGAAAAGCTGAAGATTTTTGAATATTTGTGACAGATCTTTACAACAACAATGTAAATACACAAAATATTTCCAATACAAATTAATGAAAATATCGAACGGACAAGCACAAAATGGGGCGAAATGACCCCGAGCACTAAACCTAAACTCACCATTGCGGATCATCAGATCATTAGTTATAATAATGGACGATGTCGCCACTGAAAGTTTGAATTACCTGGTGAAATTGATCAGGATTGGATTGCACTTTGCTGTAGGACACGATCCCAAAAATTTTGCCTTTCTCTTTGGAGCCAGAACGAAACACTGAGTCATCGGGATTAATACAGAGCCAGTGGTAAAACGTATCGCGGCTCGGATTAATTGCCGAGTGAAAGCAAGAGACGTGTGATTGCCGATTGTCCAGTGATATCTCGCACGACGATCATGTGGCAATTGTAAGGGCGAAGGTTTCACGTGCACCCGGTGAATCCCCCCTGGATCTGCCAATGATCTTGTACTTTGCTCTGCAACCAGGGAAGATCTGCTCTCGGTCAAGGTAAGATGGTTAAGGATAGTATTACCCTTCTCTAATGTGGCAATGCTTCAGGGACTTCATCGTAAAGCTGATGTTGCTCTTCCGATCACTGAATCCCGCTCACTATTCCCCCCTTCCCGCTCACACTTCTCCACTCCCCCACTCTAACAGCATTAGCCAGAGCTAAGTCTTGTAGTTTCTATTTATGGCAGAGTACAGTACGAGTCCATAATGTTCCTTCCCTCACCCACCTCACTGTTTTGTCGTAAATTTAAAAGGTAAAAGTCTTGTGTTTTTGTTTGACACCGTATTTATTTTATTAACATGTTTATTTCAATGTCAGCATGTTTTTTTTTAATTATTTTACATGTTTATTTCAATTGTGATGTGTTTATTTATGGCTGCCGTCGATCTTCCTCTATATTTCCTCGACGCACAGGAACCGAAGCCCCCGCAATATTTGAGGGTTCACTGTGTCTCAAAAAGTTATGGCCGGATTGGGACGAAACTTTGTGGACAGGTTGGATGTGTGACAAGAACAAGCCTATTTTGGTTCAGGTCCGGATCCAGATCCTGCTTATCGGTGGGATATAAAGCGTAAACTGTTCAGCCTGGTGGAGGAAACACTCTACACCGAGTGCCCTTCCGGTCGTTGATGATAAAGCTGAGGTTAAGCACAAGCATTTTGTTTTGCAAGCATATTTTGTACTCAAAACCAAAAAATTAACTCGTTTTGAAGTGCTGCGACTCATCGCAACCTTGATGCTTGAAATCTGGATTTGGAAAGGTTTGGACCTTTCCAAATTCAATAGTAATGGCTTTCGCCTTGTGTTCTAAGTAACGGTTGAATATGAAGTGTTAATTTCTAACACCCGCCTTGAAAAAAGTTTCCCTAATTATAAATCACTTTCAACATAGCATCATAAACCCACGCAACGTCTGTACAACTCTCTCCAAGTAACCTGTGAGCACTCAGAATTCATGTTGTAAATACTATTCACGTTTACGCCGTGAGCACCGTTATTACTTTCATAATTGCCATAGCTGTCATGGAGATTGAAGCTGAACAGATTTTCGGTCTCGATCAATGTTACCCTTTTTTTTATCATGCTTGCTCTTTTCACATTTGATTGTGTGCACGTCATCATTATGGCAGGCTTCCTACTCCACATGCAACTCGAAGAAAGACAAATGAACGAGAAGTCCAGGCCATGTTCAAGCTGTGTGGCACGAGAGAGACATTTATCAATGGCCATCTCACCACACAAATTATTTTCATAAAATAAAACTATTCAGTAAAATCACATGCGCACATCCGTGCGCTGTGATTTTTGCTTGCGAGAAATGATGGCTCTATCAGACAGGTGAAATAGTGTTGCGTATCAAAGGCTGAGATTTAAAATTTGTCATTCTCCAAGCTTGTGTGGAAAACCATCATCAAAGTGGCATTCTGACAGGATAGTTTTGAGGCGTGCACACTCTCTCGCAGCTGTCTCGCCAGGGTTCATATCCCAACTCAGCTGTCAACTGTCACCCTGGTGACTCATCAATGTGTGTACCGTCCCTCGGATGGACGTTAAGGGGCTGTCACACCTTGACGTTTTAGCCAGCGTATGGCAAGGTAACAAAATGTATGTAAAACGCTGGCGTACGCTGAACTATTGATGTTTTTTTTAGTTTTGGGCTCATAATAACGTACACAGAACGTTTCAATCACATATAGATAACTTATACCAACGAATGCTGAGCTTGTTGTCGGCGTTCACAACCTATGCCCAATGATAGTCTAACTTATGCAAAGCGCGGCAGCGTATCGCCGACGATCACGTGGCGTAGGCTATTCATAGGCTGCGGCTAGACGATTCAAATCATAACCGCACTAGACATCGAAGTGTGAAGCCGCTGTCACACCTTGATGTTTTCGCCAGCGTATGCCAACGTATGAAAAATTTGCCGAACCAAGCTGACACACTTCAAATACGTTATGGGTAAGTTTTGTATATGTTAAGAGCACGCTGGCGTACGTCGTAGTACGCTTGCATACGTCGTAGTACACTGGCAGACATCGTGGTATGCTGGCATACGTCGTCATACGCCGAATACGTCGAGAAATTTTCAGCATGTTGAAAATTTCTCGACGTACTCGGCGTATGACACACATTCCGCATACGCTGGCTATAAGTTTTAGGCACGTTACGCGATCGTTGACACACGTCGACACACGTTACTTGTACGTTACTCATAAGTCGAAACACGTCAAGGTAATGGTTAGTGTCAGTGTTCCAGACTCCCTGTTTTTTATAACATCTAATAACAGAAACCACAAGGAATATGTTTTTGATATTTATTTGTATATGATTATTTTGGATTAGGAGAAGCAGTATTTATCTTTTTAAGGATACACTCAAAATCAGCGTATATCACAAATGGGTGCATGATAGATTTATTATAATCTTCAAAATAAATCTTTTCACCAGGTTTAGGCATTGTAATTACAGCTGATTTATGATTACTACAATATTTTGAATGTTGTTCTAATCGTTCTTTTGTATGAAATTAATTAAGACATCGCTTACAAGGATATATTTTGTTTGCTGTTCTGAATACCTGAGAAGAGATTAATCTTGATAAAATATTTATGTATGTGTAATGTGAATTATTTCCAACACTAAAATATAAAAGATCAATGTGTGTTTCTTCATTTTTATAGTTGTTTGAAATTTTTAATATTTGAACTTTGTTTGTATCCGTTAATCCAGATACATTAATAGAAAGATTATTCTTTTTCTCAAATTTAGGAATATCTGTTAGTGGCATTGGGAATTTAAAATCTTTAATGTCCAAGGTATTCTCATATTTCACATATTGTTTTACTCTTTCTGAATTACATTTTGGTGGATGAAAGTGAGCAAGAACAGACCAGACAAAACATTTATTATCATTGTTCTTAATATTAACAACTGCCTTCTTTAGTTTTATTTCTTTTGGTAATTCAATATAAGAAGAAGCTTTAAGAGGATTTGATTTTAGAATGTGTATATCTAAAAAGATGATTTTTTAAATATTGAATCCACTTCCTACCACTGTATTATCAACATCCTCCTCTTGTTTTGATAGTTCTTCATAAACCCCACTATTCAAAAAATCTTGAAATGATGTTATAAAATGAAGATCTGTTCTCATATAAGGAGTTTGTTCTTCATCTTGTCTTTTCATATTCATTTTCACTCCCATATAAAACTTTAAAGTTTTCATTTCTTTTAATGTCTTTTTAATAACTTTTTCAACATCAGGTTTCACTATTTCAATTGATTCAGCTATTGATGATGGACCGGGTTCTCCAAATTGAAAAATCCTTATTTTTATATGCCCTTTAAATGCCCCATCAGTGTTTTCAATATAATAGTCTCCCTTTACTTTAAACTCATTTTTCTTGTGTTTTTGTGATTGAAGATGTCTATTATAACTTCTCTTCAAAACATCCTTTGAACAGATATCACAATGTTTTCTTTCCAACTCAAGAGGAGATATTTTATGAAATAGATTAAATGTGTGTTTGTTGGTTCGGAGGTGTTTTCTATAATGTTTATATTTGTGATTACAAACATCGCAGTATGTTGTATTCACCATATTTATATAATAAATCTTTGCTTAAACTAAAATTTTCTTGATGAAAATTTCGTTAATTTTACAGGTGAATCTGTGCTTAAAACCATTTTATCCTCCAACTTTTTCACTTAATAAATACAATGTTTCAAGACACAAAAGACAAGTTTCAATCAATCTCTTCATTTGTTAAAGATACTGAGAAATATGTCAAGGATGTAAAATTGAACAAAGATAAATATAACAACTATTGGATAAAAATAATTATGGTAAATAATATGAGTTCTTCAATTTCCTTCAGTGGAAGGGCTTTTAGTATACCTGGTAGAACATCAATTAAAGTATCTCTAACAAAAGTTTCTCCTCTCCTTCTGGTAATATATTCAAAACTAGAAAAAGCAATGAAACAAGAAAAGTATCAAAAAACAAAAACCTTATGGATGAAGCTTCAGAAAGAAAAGATAAGACCATCTGTAATATGCAAGGAG
Organism: Eptatretus burgeri; assembly: GCF_056783735.1. Taxonomy (NCBI): domain Eukaryota; kingdom Metazoa; phylum Chordata; class Myxini; order Myxiniformes; family Myxinidae; genus Eptatretus; species Eptatretus burgeri. The sequence goes on along the minus strand of NC_140965.1, from coordinate 112,167,719 downwards.
AAATTTGTATTTTTTTCAACAACCCTAATGATGTAAATCCTGATGAAATAAAGGATGTTAATATATCAGGTGAAATGACATTTCGTTCAATAGTAGTTAACGATCATTTTAAAATTACCTTTAATATAAAAAATGTTGTCGTTGAATCTGGTAATGAAAAAAAGTATATCGATATCGATGGTAATATTATTAAATATGAGTCAATATACAACTGAAAGTATAGATGAATTTCAGTTTAAGTAAAGTTTTACTTTATAAATATGCTAGACTTTCCTGATTCTCCATATGACAAATTTGAGAATTGTCCTGCATGTGAAAGACGGGGATTAAACACAGAGTCAAAAGCCTATAAACAATGTATATTCTGTGATTATCTTCTAATTAATGATAATAAAAAATATAAAAAGGAAAATAATTCTTTTAGATTTACACCAAAAATGAATTACTTTACAAGATTGATTCGAGAAATGAATGTAAAGTATGAGAGTGATAACACACCTTTCCTTACAAGGGAAGAAACTGAACGTATTAGAGAAATGTTCAAAGGATTGTTGTTATATATTATTCATGGATGTGATTTTCAGGGGAATATCAACACAAGATATTGTATAAATAAAATAATGGATTATCTTGAAATTAAACCTGAACTTAGGATAAAATATAGAGTTTCTAAAAAAGCCAATAATAAATTAAATAACCTGTTTTCAAAATATATAAATTAATGATTTTTTACCCATTTGGGAAAATAAGATAAAATTTAACAACCATAAAAATCTCCCAAATTCATTAAGATGTCTCATAGTTGGTTCAAGTGGATGTGGAAAAACCTGCTTACTTTTAAAGATGCTCCTCACTTCCAACTTTTTAGATTATGATAATTTAATAATTTTCTCAAAGTCGAGTTTTCAACCAGAGTATCAACTACTCTCACAAGGTTTTAATGCTGGTCTTCAAAAAGAAGATATAATCGGTTTATTTAAACATCAAAAAACTTAAATGATTATAACATTGAAGATATAATTCAACTATTTTGTGATACACAGAGATGTGAAAAGAAATCAAATCCGATAACTTGTATTCTGAGTGATAATACGGATGATATACCGTCTCCCCAAGATTTGGATAAATCAAAAAAGAACCTCGTTATCTTTGATGATTGTGTTAATGAGAGAAACCAAACGGTAATGGACAGCTACTACCAAGAGGGAGACATTCTTCTTGTAATTGTATTTATCTTAGTCAATCGTACTTTCAACTTCCTCGTCGTTCCATCAGAAACAATGCTAATACTTTTATTTTATTCAAGTTAAATTCAATAGATATCAATAATTTTTGGAGAGATAATTGTTCTACATTATGTAGTAAAAAGAAATTTGAGGATTACATGAAGCACACGACTGAAAAATATAAATATATTGTTGTGAAACAAGATGAGATATTAAGGGATATATTTTTTGTTTTATAAACAATTACATATATAAAAAAGACAACTATTATTGTAAATATTGTGGGTAAATCTGCTTCTGGAAAAAACTTTCATAAATCAAGGTTCTTGTGTAGTACAAATGAGAATATTGTAAATTTACTTAAAAAACACCCCGTGATACGCATTGTATCAACAACAACTAGAGCAATAAGACCTGGAGAAGTAAAAGGCGAAGATTATCACTATATTTCAGTGGAGGAACATATGCGATTGAGGAATGAAGGTCAAATATTTGAGGAGGTTTCTCTTGGTACAACAAAATATTCACATTGTAAGAGTGAGTTAAGGAAACTAAAATCTGGTGGTCTTGGGATATTAGAAACTAATCCAGAAGGAATGAGACAAATTATTAAACATCTGAGCGGAGTGAAGATTTTATCATTCGGTTTTGATGTTGATGAAGAAACTCAACGCAAACGTATGAAAAGCAGAGATGCAAGTATTAGTGAAGAAGAAATTACAACTCGCATTAATGTTAATAAAGAATTTGATGAAATATTTAAAGAAAAGGATTTATTTGAACACATCTACTTGAATGATGAAGAAAAGGAAAATTTCCCTGTTGATCTTTACAATTCATTAAATGATATTTTACAATAAATAAATGGATGCAAAAGAAAGAGCAAGAAGATTTAAGGAACATCAAGAGTTGGTTTCAAAAGTTGTAAAACAGCAGGAAGACATAAAGAAGAAACACAGACAGAAACTAACGGGCGAAGAAGCATTTGAAAGAAAACAAGAGAAATTTTTTAAACCACTTTTAAAAACTTCCCAAGAAAAAATGAAAGATGTTTCCACAGTTCCCCAGTAGAATATACTCCTAAAAAACTTCAAATGTTAAAAGATTTTGATCAAATGACGGAGGAAGAAATAGAGCATTTAGGAGAATTAGAATATGATGATGAAGGTTTATTTCAACAACTGGAAGAGATTAATCAACCCCCTGATTATATTGTGAATGCTCTTCAAAACAATGAATATTCAGCGGATTCAAAAACCAAAGCAGGACTCATTCCAACAGAACAACCAGCAATATGTCATCTTGTTCAAGAAAAGGTATTGATATTTAATGAAGAATTAAGGTTCTTGGGTTCTGCTCAACCCCCTGTTAAACTAACTCCGAGATTAATGTTTCTTCTCACAAAAGATGGAAGACAAGGTTCAACTGTGAGGGATGATTCAAAGTATATTGATAAACCATTGGATATGAAAAATAATGATGATAGAGTATATATTGATCTGCTGAACACTCTAAATTATAGGGTTAGTATTTCTAGTAAAAGTAAGAAAAATGAGAAGGAGAAACACATTATTCAGGCTTTAAGTATCCTTGGTTCAGGTATTAGTTTTCTTCCAAATGACCCATCGCAATTAGTTAATAGACTGTTATTGTTGTTAGGTAGTAAGAAGGCTGGAAATAACAATTGTTTTAATGAAGCATCAGCCATTTTAGACCAGTTGATGAACATGAAAATAATTAATAAATCTCAATATAAAGACATTTTATCTCATATTAAATAAGATGAGAAGCACAATTCTGAGTTTTAATTTCACAACAAGCGACCACACATCTTCATTCCCATACCCACTACAACTTGACCCAACAACAGAATATGAAGCATCTTTATTGTCCATGGAAACTTATAATACCTTATTTAATATAACTGATAAAAATGACAAGTTTAGTTATAATCCCGGAAGTGGATACAAAACGATAACAGTCTCACCCGGAGCATATGAGATTTCTCAAATATCTTCCGAAATTGCTCGTCTTATGAAAGAACAGGGTGATGAACCAAAACATATTGTTATAGACATTCAAAAACATACTTCAAAATCAACGATTAAAGTTAAAAAATAACTACAAGGTTGATTTCTCAATTGATAATTCATTTAGAGAGTTATTGGGTTTCTCCTCAAAAAAGATTGAAACTAATGGGACGTTTTACAGTGATAATGTCATTCAAATATCCTCAGGAATAAATTCGGTGTTAATTCACTGTGATTTGATTGATGGTGCTTATAATGATGGAAAAAAAACAAATACAATATTTTCATTCAGTGCATACTCAACCCCAATTGGTTATAAATTCAATATGGAACCCAAAAATTTGGTTTATCTCCCTGTGTCAGGAAAAACCATACACAGAGTAAATTTTAGGATAACCGACCAAGATAATCGCATGATTTCTTTTAATGGAGAAGTTATATCCATCAGAATTCACCTACGTGAAGTTTTCCAATAAATAAATACGATGGTTATTGTGAGGAAACACGAGTTGGGAAAACATAAAATAATTACAGGGGATGGGATGTTCCTTTCCCCATACTACAATGTGAAGGTATGTATCTTGGTAGAGGATACTATAAACCTAAGAGACAAAGGGGTGTTGGACATCAATTTAGAGGAGATGGGATAATTGATACTCTAATGGGTATTGGTTCAACTATTCTTAAACAACTATTCTTAAACATAAACTACTTACACGTGGAATTTGGGTGTTCTGGAAGGAAAGCCACGATATCTGTGGATCATTTTTAAAAAGCCAGATGGTGATACTGCGACTGATAAGAATATTGCATTGAGTGATAATGCTAAGGTGAAACAACTTCGCGTTTCTCTAGATGGAACATTTTATCCACGAGATAGATTGGAAATTAATTGGGAAAAAAAATGATTTTGCTGAAGCATACAAGTCTTATCAAAAGGTGTGTGAAAGTAATGGAAATAAAGAACCTATTTTAGATGACAGCATTTAAAAGTTTGTATACAATCTATGCGTTTGACCTGAGCGCTCAAAAGGAAACTATAAAGTCTAATCGAGTGGATACTTCCCTATACATTGAAAGAGGAGAGAGTGAAGAAGTTGATACATATTGTTTGCTTTTGGAAGAAACAGAATTACAGATAAATACAGATAATGGTGTGATGATTAGTCTCACATAATTTTTTGTTAAATAAATGAGTGGCAAAGTACCAACTGGGGTATATGTTAATCAAATCAATCTTCATAAACTATCATCTTGTGTTCAAAATCAAAAGCCTTGTACGATTAACGTCAATACAATTCAGAGAAAAGGAGCAGTAAGAATTGATGTTTTGCTCACAAGAGAACAGGTTAAAATCTTGAATGACACTGGCTCACTTAAAATTAAAATGACAAAACCAATGTTGAAAAAAATATTCAATAAGAGAGACGAGTGGAGGATTTCTCCCATTTCTAATTCCTTTATTTTCTGGTTTAAGTGCGGTTGGAGCATTGACGGGTGGTATTTCAGCAGCGGTGAAAACTGCCAACGAAAGGAAGGCTCAACTCCAGGCTCAAAAAGAATTGGAAAGACATAACAAAGAGTTGGAGAAACAAATTAGTGGAAGTGGTGTAATTGTAGATTTTGCTGAAAAACTTGAAGGTCTGCCTAATAAAGCGAGATTGTTAGTTGGAGATATGCTTTCTTCTATTGCACAAGCATGTGTAAAATTAACGAAAAGAGGTAATTTTATTTTGAAAATTTTATTTTGAAAAGAGGTAATTTTATTTTGAATGAAAAGAGGTAAAATTAACGAAAAGATTATATCTTTCTCATAAATAAATGAGCATTGATGAGTGGTTTAAAGAATTTGGAAAGAATACAACATCAAATATACAACTTGTCAAATATTGTAAGAAATTAAAAATTCATAATGTGGTTATTTGTATGAAAGATGAATTAACAAACTTGCCGAAACATACAAAGATGTTTTGATCACTTCCGGTTCCGGTTTTGAGCGGCAAGAGGTCTCCTTCGGGGCTCCCTGCTGACATTCTCAAAGTTAAGTTCCGGTTGTTATTTGTCCCGTTTTAACTGTTTAATTTTCTCACCTACATGTTAATGTGTGTTCCTAGTTCGGTTTTGTTTCAAAAATCGTGCTATTTTGTGAGTATTTATGTCGACGTTCTTACCTGGTGTTTGAGGCCTAGTCCTAGGCTTGAGGCCTACCGGTTCCACTTGGTGTTCGATCGTTTTTTTTTTTTTTGTTTGTTTGTTTTTTCTCCCCATTACCTTCAATTTCTATCCTCCCCATTACCTTCAATTTTCATCCTCCCCACTTTCCAAACATCCCCCATTCTCCCAACTAATCTCTTTCTTATCTCAAAAAAAAAAAAAAAAAAAAACCCAACAACAACAACAACAACAACAACAACAACAACAACAACAACACGCTCACCTTCTCCCGATTCTGCTACTTCTTCTTCCTCTTAACTTCCTCCTCGTCTTCCTCGATTTCTTTTTTTTTTTTTACATTTCCATGACCCAATCTGTTGAACTCTCTCATACATTAATATTAACAACAAAAACGATCTTATGATGCTTCATCTTCCTCTCTCACACATGTGGTACTCTTTACTGTTTCACAATGCACTACTCTTCTGCTATTTCAACAGACTGCTTTCATTTAGACCTCTCCTTCATTCCTTGCCTAAAAAATCCAACTATTACAGCGCTTCTTCTCTCCATGCTCTGAATTCGCCTTCATTGCATCCATCAAGAATTGTGTTAAATCGCATCTCTGACCTAAAACTTTTAAAAACCACAGTTTGCCATGGATGCTCGCTTTCCATCAACCATTCTTTTTTTCCAACTTCAGTGCCAACTCACCCCCTCACCCCTCACTCTCACTCTCAAAGCAACCATCCCACTCTTCTCCCTCCAAGCCTCCCTCTCACCTCTTTCAAAAATTCCCCCCTCACCTTTCTCCCACCTTTCATCCCCCTCACTCTTCCTTCTCTAAGTTGCCCCCCTCTCATCCACCAACCTGCCTCCCTCCACTGCCCTCTCACCCCCATCTGTTCACTCCACCTCCTCAAATACTCAACTGCCATCTTCCTTGTCTCTTGTCCCCCCTCTCTCCCAGCACCACAGAGCCTTTTCTCCTCCTCATTCGGCCCCCTCCCCTCGCTATTCTGCAATACCCCACACTCCTTCAGCAACCCTCCTTACCTCCCCCCTCGTCCCTCGTCCTACCCTCCCCCCCCCCCTCCACCTCCTGCACCCAAAGCCTCCTCCCCTACCTCTTCATTAAAAGTGTGGACCTCAAATATCCGGGGCCTTCGCTCAAACCTTTCAGATCTTTCCATGCAGGTTGCCACTGACAAACCAGACATTATCTGCCGAACAGAAACTTTCCTCTCCCAAGACGTGTCTGACTCCCAAGTATCTCTCCCTGGTTACTCCCTCCTCTGGTTTGACAGACCTGAGCCTCGTCCTGGTGGAGGAGTTGCTCTCTTCATCAAAGACTCTATTCCTCACTCTCCCTGCACTGCTCTCACTCCCCCACACCCCCAGGAATACCTCTGGCTTCGGCTTCCCCTCCACTCCCACCTCATGTTTATATGTGTACTGTACCGTCCACCGAACAGTGATGACTCCATCTACACCTCACTCTCCGAAAACATGGACCATCTTCTATCTTCTCATCCAAACTCTCTCTTCCTCTTATGTGGCGACTTCAATTGTCATCACGCCAGTTGGCTAGGTGTGGGTACCTCTCTCACCTGCCATGGGACATCAGCAAAAGCTTTCTGTGACTCATTGGGACTGACTCAATCGGTCAACTTCCCGACCCGGATCTCAACCAATGGTACTCCATCTCTTCTGGATCTGATTTTGACAAATTTCCCTGACAATATCTGCTGCTCTTCCTTCGCTCCAATTGGTTCTTCTGACCACGTCCTTGTTAAAGTGGACATCTCTCTGGCTGTTATCAGAGAACCACCTCACCGTCGTCGAGTCTGGCATTTCACTCAAGCCGACTGGCAGGGTCTCCGAGCAGCCATCAAACTTACAGACTGGTCTCCTATCACTACTTTCTCAAACATCAACTCATCCTGGGAATTCTTTCAAAGAAACTTGCTCTCCCTCATGCACAGATTTATCCCCTCTCGTGTTCAGTTGTCTTACCCTTCCTCCCGCCCTTGGTTTACTGAAGCTTGTGGCGAGGCAGTTGTCCTGAAACAACTTGCCTTTGCCTCATGGAAAGCAAACCCAACTGAGGGCAATCTCAGTTCTTTCCACAAAGCTCGGAACAAGTGTGTAACTACCCTCAGAGAGCCAGAAAACAACATCTTTCTCATCTCAAGTCTGAACTCTCAAACCTCTCTCCCTCCTCAAAATCCTGGTGGCGTTTAATCAAATCTGTTTCTGGTGTATGTTCCCCTCCATCCCCTCCCTTACCTCAAATGGCCGCACTGCTGATTCCACACGTGATAAAGCTGAATGTCTAAACTCGGTGTTTGCAGCTAAATCTTGTGTCCCAAACCCATCACTATCTCTACCCACTTTACCCAGTCGCACCCAACTGTCCCTGGACTCTGTATCCTTTTCTCCTGACAAGGTGGAGAGCTTGCTTTCAAACCTCGAGTCAGATTCTGCAACCGGTCCAGACGGCATCAGCCCACGTGTCCTCAAAGCCTGCTCTTCTGCTCTTGCTCACCCTCTCTCTGTTCTATTCACCCTCTCATTTTCCCAAGGTCATCTGCCATCTGCTTGGAAATCTGCTAACATCACTGCCCTGCATAAAAAAGGTGCAAAACAGATCCCTGTAACTATAGACCAATCAGCCTTCTCCCAATCATCAGCAAGGTTATGGAATCCATCATCGCTTCAGACATGAAATCCTTCCTCTTCTCCAATGGCTTGATTTCCAATCATCAATTTGGTTTCAGACCAGGTCACTCTACCCTAGATATGCTGCTACTGCTCTCCCATCAATGGATGGAGGTCCTCAATGCCAGACAGGAAATCCGAGCCGTATCCCTGGACATATCACGTGCTTTTGACACAGTCTGGCACCCTGCCCTACTCACCAAACTCTCTTCCCATGGTATTCAAGGCCATCTCCACTCATGGCTCGCAGACTTCCTCTCCTGTCGCAGTCAACGTGTGGCCCTAAATGGAGTTCTTTCATCCCCTCTTCCTGTGCAGGCTGGAGTTCCTCAAGGTAGCGTTCTGGCCTCTGTTCTTTTTCTGGTTTTCATCAATGATCTCTCGGACTCTCTGGAAAATCCTCTATTTCTCTTTGCCGATGACTCCACCCTCTGCCGTACCATCTGTCATCCCTCAGACCGGCAAGCAGCAGCTTCTTCGCTCACTGCAGATCTGGATAAAATCACAAACTGGTCAAACACGTGGAACATGTCTTTCAATCCAGACAAATCTCACACTCTCACTATGTCTCTTCGAAAGGACCGTTTACAAAAACCCCCATCCACTTTCTCAACAATCCTCTGGAAGAAGTCTTTTCTTTCAAGCTTCTGGGGTCTCACTATCTGCCAGGACCTTCCCTGGGACACTCACATTTCCAACCTTGCCTCAAAAGCCAGTCGCCGTCTCAAAATCCTCCATCCTGCACTGTCCTTCCTCGGCCCTCTTGAGCTCCTGACCACTTACAAAGCTTTTGTCCGTAGCCTGATGGAGTACTGCTCTCCCCTCTGGGCTGGTGCTCCTGCCTCCCACCTTTCTCAACTTCACGCTGTCGAAACCAGGGCTTTTAAGATCATTGGCATCTCCCGCAATGAAGCTGAGTCTTTGGGCCTCTCACTCAATCACCGCAGGTTGGTCGGTGGTCTTTCTGTCTTCTACCGACTCCTCTCCAGCCTTGCCCCCCCTGCTCTCTCTGTGATTTGTCCCAACCACATTTCCACAGGGCGCTCAAGGTCCACCAACAACCCCCTTCTGGTAAAACTACCAAAATCACGAATCACTGCTCATCTTCACTCTTTCATTCCTCTTTTTTCCCGCCTTTGGAATAAACTTCCTCACTCTATTCTTTCCCATTCTTCCCTCCAGGCTTTCAAAACAGCTGTTCACCACCACCTCTTATCTTCCCCCATCCAAATCCTCGATCTTTTCTACCCCCGATAATCCACCCAAGCCCACTTCCTTCAATTCTCCTGCTTTCCTTCCTGAAAGTCCCTTTAATGTCCATCTTCCCCTCGCCATGTTCCCCGTCCCATCCCCATCCCTCTCCCTTCCACAGTTCACCTGTGTCTGTTCCCCAATGTTTTGTCCCTTCCACTCCCGCCCCTCTTGTCTCATGCCTCCTTGCTGTGAGTTGTGTGTTAGCTCTCATACGAGCCTCGACCAAGGTATACAAAAAAAAAAAAAAAAAAAAAGAATATTATTATGAACTTAGAAGATAATAATGGGAAGGGTTCTCATTGGGTTTGTATTTTTAATAGTCAAGACAAATATTATTTTGATAGTTTTGGTCTTCCACCACCTGTTGAAGTCATAAAATTCTTTCAGAATGGTGTTTATCAAACATTTCAAGTCCAAGAATTAAATTCCAAGTGTTGTGGTCAATTATGTCTATATGTGTTATTTCAACTCAACAAAAATAAAAATTTTTATTATATTATTTTTAATCTAATATAAATGACTTATGTTGGTAAAGATGGTTCTATCTTTGGTGTATCCCAAGAACTGGATATTGATTTATCAAATTATTACACAAAGGCACAGGCTGAACGGGATAAATATAATATAACCAAAAATATTAACATGAAAAATGCTTATAAATTAAAAAATTATCCAAGCCCGACTGACGCGAATGACTTGGTGAGATTAAGCGATTTATCACAATATATATCTTTAAATAAAACGGCCGTGTATTTCAAAGATACAGAAGTGTTGATATTATCACCAGGTCATACAGAATTCACAGTTCGAAATAAAATAAATTTTTTTAAAGAAGGGCGTATCGTTTGTATGAGAATCGAACTTTGGGGGTATGATATGAATGATTTAGGGTATAATTGGTCATTTAAAATTGACCTCGAAGACCTGGAACAATTAAATCAGTCTCGTAAGGAAGAATATTATCCACTTGGTATCGAGAATGAGTTTTGTGGGGCCAATGAGTTTTGTGGGTAAACAACAGATAAAAGAATTTAATAAGGGTAAATATAATAATGGTTTTGCCCTTGTTTATATCATGAAAACAGAAAAAAACAGGATTATATATAATAAGTAGGGAAATACAAAATGATTTAACTCTGGGAAGATGGGGAGGTGTTTTGTGCCATAATATTATTCTAACATATATTTCTAATACATAAATGACGGCAAGAAGGCTTCAAGAAAATTATCATTTCTGTGTCCAAGCATACCTTCAAGAAAAGGGTATTCGGTATTTTAATAAATATGTTCTACAACATAAGAATGAGGTATTTTCAATAAAAGATTGGCATTATGCTGATGTTGATAAACCGACAACTTTAGATTTAATTACAATGTTAAATAATGAAAAAATTATAAAGTTAATAAAAGGTAAGGCTCTTTTAGAAATTCAAAAGAAATTTTATTGGTTTCCTGTTGTAAAAAAATTATTTTGGATACAGGAATAACAAGAAATCCTGATGAATATATGTATGATATTCTATGGGGTGTAAGCGATTCAAGGATAATAAGGGATGAGGAAGGAGTTGAAGAAGAGAGGGAAGAGGAGGAAAAGGAGAAGAGAGAGAAGGAGAGGGAGAAGAAAGAGAAGGAGGAAAAGGAGAAGAGAGAGAAGGAGGAGAGGGAGAAGGAGGAGAGGGAGAAGAAAGAGAAGGAGGAAAAAGAGAAGAGAGAGAAGGAGGAAAAAGAGAAGAGAGAGAAGGAGAGGAAGGAGAGAGAGAAGGAGAGGAGGAAAGAGCGAGACAAAATAAATATCAAAATATGGAAACCAGTGAGATTAAAAAAAGATTAGTGGTATTACAGAAAATAACTCAACCCACCGAGGAGGACAACAAAGAATTGACAAGTCTATTTGAAATATTTTCGACAAGACTATTGACATCGACAAGCTATTCATTTTAATTCAAGTTTTTCATTTTTTTTCTTAAATAAATGGAGGAGAGAGTGAAGGCATTTCTAAGGATTCTTTATGTTTTAAAAATTAAGACTCAAATGTGCATGTTGGAAACTAAAAAGGTTTTTGCACTCTGCAGGAATTTTTCTCATAAATAAATGAGTTATTGTCTCAAATGTAAAAAGAAAACTAACACTAAAAATATTTCATATATTAAAAGTAAAAATAACAGGGTTATACAAAAAGGTGTATGTTCAGTGTGTGGTTCAAAAAAAAATCAATATATCTCCAAACACAAACAAGGAGGAGATATACAAAAGTTTTTATCAGGAAGTAAATTTACAACGACTGGAATACCAGGGGAATTACATCTTCCAGGGTATTCTTTCTGTGGTCCAGGCACAAACTTGGATAAAAGATTAGATGAGGCAGACAATCCTAAATCCTGGAGTAAGCCTATCAATAGAGTTGATGAAGTGTGCATGAGACACGATATTGATTATGGGAATACCACAACGTTGGAAGAAAAGCATGAAGCCGATAGAGAAATGTTGTATAATTTGTCTCTGATACAAAATCCAACCTTGAGAGAAAAAGTTGATCGGTTCATTGTGAAGATGATCAGTGCTAAATTGAAACTTGGACTTGGAAATTCAAAAAACTTATAGGCTCTAATGATGTCATTAAGACTGAAGAGCAATTAGCTGATGAATTACATAAACCAATATTCACAAAGTTTCAGAGAAGGAAAGTTTATTCCAAGGAAGTAGATTATATCTGGTCTGCTGATTTGATTGAACTCAATAATGATAAGGGGTACAAGTATGCTTTAACCGTTATTGATTTGAGGAGTAGATACGCATGGGTTGTACCATTAAAAAACAAAACAGGTAATACTCTTATGTTAGCCTTTCAACAGATATTTAATAAAAGTAAGAGAAAACCTAAAAAATTGTGGACTGATGAGGGTAGAGAGTTTTATAACAAGACATTTATGAATTTTCTAAAAAATAACAGTATTACATTATACAGTACTTTTAATGAAGGGAAGGCAGTTGTTGTTGAACGTTTCAATCGTACCTTAAAAGAGAGATTATTTAAAAAATTCACACAACTCGGTTCACAACAATGGTCATCTTTTATTCAGGATATTGTGGATAAGTATAATGACACGGTTCACACGTCAACAAATATGAAACCATCAGAAACATTTACAAAATTAAAATATGAAAAAGAGATTAATGTCAGAAAACCTAAGTTCAAAGTTGGTGATATTGTAAGAATATATAGGTGGAAATCTCATTTTGAAAAGGGTTATATTAAACGATGGACGAACAAACTTTTTAAAATTGTTGATGTAATAGATACGGTTCCTTGGACTTATAAGATATATGATTTGGAAGGGGAAGAGATTTTAGGTTCATTTTATTCACAGGAATTACAAAAGACAAAGATAAATTGAAATTTTTTGACTCCGCCCCTTTTTGACTCCGCCCACACAAAACCCACCCACATAAACCCCACCCACATAAACCCCACCCCACACAAGCTCCACACAAACCCCACCCCACACAGACGCCACGCAAACCCCACCACACACAAACCCCTCACAAGCTCCACACAAAAACCCCACCCCACACAAGCTCCACACACACAAACCCCACACAAGCTCCACCCATATTCATCATATTCACATAATTAGTGATTAGTTAATTAGTTCCCCACACACAACATGTTTATTTAATTGAAAAATTATCCACCCATCCACACAAGCTCCACTCATCCACCCATCTCTCCACCCATCCATTTATCCACACAAACCTCATCCACATAAGCCTCATCCACATTCACCCCTCCCACATAAGCCCCACCGAAGCCCCGCCCACATAAACCCTGCCCACATAAACCCTGCCCACATAAACTCCTCCCACACAAGCTCCACCCACATAAACCCCGCCCACACAAGCCCCACCCACATAAACCCCACCCACACAAGCCCCGCCCACACACGCCCCACCCACACAAGCCCCGCCCACACACGCCCCACCCACACACGCCCCACCCACACAAGCCCCACCCCCCTCATCCCCCCTGTGCGCCCCCACCTTTGTCCCCCCACCTTTCTCATCCCACCCCCACCCTTCCCCTCACACACACATGGGGAGGGGAGGGGTGGGATGAGGGGGTGATGGGTCGTTGGTGGAGCGCACCTACCCCCCCCACCCCCTCCCTCCCTCTCCTTCATGTCTTGATCCTTTTTTTGAAATTCAAAATCAAGTAATTGTAAACAAAACAAATATAATTAATCAAAATTGAAAATATTAAATATTCATTTGCGAGAATGTATAATCTTTCCCAGCAATCTTCTTCAGATGTCTTGTGATTTCAAAACTCAGACACCATATTCTGTTTTGAAACAAAAAGTGGATAATAATTAGGTTTTATAAAGATAATTACATGGTAATATGAGTAAGCCTGGTGTTGGTTCTAAGTTCAAACCTCGTTGACCACTGAATTAACACAGCAGGAGGCCGACTCAGCCTGTCATCCTTCAAAGGCCAATAAAATGAATTCCAGTGTACTGACAAAACCGCGTCCAAACTAATGATGCAACCAACATAAGGCGACATTTCAAAGAGAGAGTGATATTAACAAACAAATAATTAAATAATAATTCAGAAACATTTACCTCCAGAAAATCACGTGTTGTACCAGATTGCTTCAACAGCTTATGTTGTGTGATCGAGCTGAAAAAAAAAAAAAAATAATGAGTCAATGGTATAGATGGAGAGACAGACAGAGAGAGGTAGGTAGAAAGACAGACAGAGAGAGATACAAAGAGACAGACAGGGAGAGATAGAGAGAGACAGACAGGAAAAGAGACACACGCACGCACGCACACACACACGCACGCGCACGCACACACACACACACACACACACACACACACACACACACACACACACACACACACACACACACACACACACACACACACACACACACACACACACGTCTCACCATTGGTTTAATTCATTCGAGATCAGAGGCCGTGATAAGACTTCGTACTAGTCATTATAAATGTTTTTCAATTCTCTTCTAAAATCATTGACCTCTTCAATAAGAGCATTCATTTGATGCACCTCATCGTGATATGTAAACTCCACTTCTTCCAAGGACCTGCCAGGAAAAATATATATATTTTCACATTATCACGATTTAATTTATAATCAATTGCTTCATCGTTCAAAGAGGAAACCATACACAAACTTACCAACTTTGTAGTGAGCTGTTATCTTCATCCGAAGAGAGTGAGTCCATGTCTCAGTTTTTTTTACCATTGGTACAAGATGGCAAAAAGATCAGAGGCCGTGATAAGACGTCGTGTCAGTCATTAAAAATGTTTTTCAATTCTCTTCTAAGATGATTGACCTCTTCAATAAGAGCATTAATTTCATGCACCTCGTCGTGATATGTAAACTGCTCTTCTTCCAAGGACCTGCCAAGAAAAAAAAATATCAGAATTATCACGATTTAATTTATAATCAATTGCTTCATCGTTCAAAGAGGAACCTATACACAGGCTTACCAACTTTGTGTTGAGCTGTTTTGTTCGCGGAAGAAAGATCGCTCATGTCTCAGTTGTAAAAATGAAAATCCCGTCTGGCAGAAACTTTGTCTGGCGAATCACTTATAAGGCAACGATGAGGAGATTGCTTAATCATTGGGTGTGGCCACAGGAAATGATGCTTCGGGCGAGACAGCTTGGAAAATAACTGGGCGATATATTCTCAAATTGTATGAATCATTTTTAAAACATACTTAAAATACCCTAAAATGGTTTGCAACTCAGGCGGTGGCCAGATGAGATCATTAACAGAAGTTTATCATTTCGTAATGGCACAAAAGGGGTATCTTAAAAAATATAAAGATTCAAATGTTTTGTTTTTCAATATTTTAGATGGGGATTATTGTGCAAAGAAAATTAAACTATTGAAGGAATTTGAGAATGAACAAATCTTTATAGGTTCAATGAGTGAGCTAAACAATATGCATCGGTTATTTGATAAAGAGTGTCCCGAGGCTTCGACGTTTCAGATATTTCTTTCGAATCACCTTTAACAAATCACATTACCACTTTAGTACTTGAACAAATCTTTATCTTATTGCATGGATTATTTGAAAAAAAAGTGTTCCCCAGGTTAAAAGGGGAGACAAATAAATATACCTTGGGATAAAAAGGGGTTTTATTTTTAGGGAAAAAAAAATATGAATCGCTGAAAATCCCCCATTCATTTACATGGGGAAAAGTGAGCCAGAACCAGTATATTCACCCTACTTATACATATATATATATATATATATATATATATATATATATATATATATATATATATATATATATATATATATATATATATATATATATATATATATATATATATATATATATGTATATATATGTATATATACACATATATATATACACACATATATATATATATATATATATATATATATATATATATATATATATATATATATATATATATATATATACACATATATTGGGGCGTATTATGTGATACCGTCCGTCCGTCTGTCTGTCCGTCCGTCCGTCCATTCCTGTCCGTACTCTAACTCCCAAAATTTTCAACTTTCACGTTTCATATTTGGTACATAGGTACAGAATGTGGAGACGGTGTGTCACGACATACGTTCGTCATCTCAAGTGGTTGCCATGGCAACCAGGATGCTGTTTTCCATCTGTTCCTGTCCGTACTCTAACTCCCAAAGTTTTCAACTTTCACGTTTCATATTTGGTACATAGGTACAGACTGTGGAGACGGTGTGTCGCAACATATGTTTGTCATCTAAAGTGGTTGCCATGGCAACCAGGATACCGTTTTCCATGTTGTAGCACAATTCTGTATATACCTTCTTGTTCGGGCATATATTGTGCTCACTTGCGCTCTTGTTATCTCCATATGCGGGTTTTAGTGGGGGTCAAAAACCTGAAATGTCTGACACACTGTGAAAAGCAATATTTGGGCATTTTCTACTAGTTTGAGGTCCAAGGAGCCGATTTAGCTGTGCGTGCCAATTCTCATCCCAAGCATTGCTCCCCCATCCCCCTTGAAGGGGGGAGCATGTGGGTGGCAAGCTTGTCTGATGGTGTCAGATGAAAATCCATCTGGTCCACAACAATTGTAGAACACATTCACTTCAGGTATACTCGTATGTAGAGATTGGCGTGTCAAAGCAGTGGACATAATATGTATGATGATACGTGTTTCGACTTCCTCATGATTACAGGTATTGATCATGATGCACCTGGACCGACATGAAGAACACAGACTTTTAAGGTCACCAGTAGATGTTTGTCATCCAGAGAGAGGTACTCAAACAGTTCTTTCTTATTACTTGAATCGGAGAGGAATTGTTTCCTCCAGGGTTGAGGACCATGTCGGACTTGTGTGGCACCCAGCATACATTTGCGAGTTCCTGATGTTGAGCCACCTCTCTTTGATCTAGTTTCAGCTTTGATACTGTGCTCAAAATACCGATCCCAAACAATGTGGAGCTGATCGCAGCTACGTAATTGAGATCTCAAGTATGGATAGAACATGGTGGTGAAAAAGTCATCGAATGCATTGCAAGATGGCTTTGGAATCGGTGAGTGCATGACAAGTGCACCTGTTAATGACAACAGCTCCATATGACATCAGAGAAATTGGATGTTCAGTTTCAGTATCATCTTTGTTTAAATATCTCTTGGAGAATAATGCGCAGAAGAGCTTCCTTGTCAGGAGTGGGCTTCTTTGATAGTGGAAGGAGTCCTGATTCATGCACAAACAAGCAGAAGGAAGGCCTACCTACACACACAACTAAAACAACAATAAGCATTATATTATTTGATAACAATTATTGGGAAAAAAAAATTAAATACATGCTTTACAAAAAATAAAACGTACTAAAAAATAATTTAATGATATTAATACACATCCCGTCATCCCTCCTGCAAGGGACTCGGGTATCTGGGGAACGTTACTTCTCCAAGCAGGAGTGAGGCTCCTTCTCCCTGCTGGTAAATCCAGACATGATGAAGACAATACTGCCATAAAAACATAAATGAAAAAAAATTGGTGCAAACAACCTCCCCTTTTATATACCTGGTCGTGCTGACCATTGTGAAGGTCATGTTTGAGGTCGCTGATACATGCTCAAATGAATTTCTCTTGAGATATGGATATTATTTCATGTGTCACACATGGGGTTTCTTGACAGCTGCTGCCGGATCATGAGAATGTCCCCCCCCCTTTGGGGAGGGGATGGGGAGTGGATGGGAGTTTGTGGGGTTCTCATGGGGACTTCTTTGACCCTTAAGTTAAGTGTCCCCTTAAGTGTACCTTAAGTGAATGTATTCTACAATTGTTGTGGACAAGATAGACTTACATCTGACACCAAAATCAGAGAGACTTGTCACCCACATGCTCCCCCCCTCAAGGTGGATGGGGGATCAGTGCTGGGGGGGGAATTGGCCCACAAAACGAAATCTGCAAATCAGACCCAAAATCTAGTGGAAAATGCCCAAATATTGTTTTTCACAGAGAGTCAGACACTTTCATGTTTGACTATAGTTCAAACCCCACTATTTCAGATGGTGGAACAGAGCCCTCCCAGAGCTCACAGTATCCACCTCCATTTGTGTGTGTGTGTGTGTGTGTGTGTGTGTGTGTGTGTGTGTGTGTGTGTGTTTGTGTGTGTGTGTGTGTTTTGTTGGTTGTTATCTCCATATGCGGGTTTCAGAAGGTGGAACGGCGTCCTTGCAGGTCTCAAAGAATCCACCTCTGTTTCAGGAAGGGGTCACAATTCATGGACCAAGCTGTGAAGTTTTCTTGTTCTCAAAGTTTTGTTCCGGGGGATCTTTTCAGAATCGTCACCGGGCCCCGGACAGCTTCCAACTGTCGTTTGTTTGTTTTAATATTTACAGGGATGTGTTTTAGATATCTGGGGTTCTTTTTCTCATTTCCGTTGCTCCAATTATTACTGGCACAATTTTGGCAGTCTTCAACTTCCAGGATCTTTTCACTTCATTTTCACGATCTTGGTATTTGGCCATGTTCTTGATTTCTGCATTGCTGATGCCAAAATCATGAGGTACTCCTACCTCAATTAGCAATGCCTTCTTTTCTTTTTTGAACCCGAGTACGATATCCAGACCCAAAGTTTTGTTTTCCATTTTCACGCTCGATGGGATCATTAGGTCATACGTGAGCATCACTTCCTTGTTTTCAGTTATTGCCTTTGGTTCATGTTTCCATGCATTTTCTGGGACTGGAATATTGAAATTTCTGGAGATGTGCCAGTGGATTACTCTCCATACCTTGTTTTGCCTTTGCATGTGCAACTGTTCTGACATGAGTTTTTTACATCCCGATAGGAGGTGCCTCATGCTTTCTGTTTATACCGTGCAGAACCTACATCTACACATCTTAAAGCCATTGCTGGAGTGTCCTTGGTCTTGGGCATTTATAATGATTTGTTCTACATCCCAGTTGAGCTGACCTCTTCTTAGTCATTCCAATGAGACTTCTTTGTCGATCCCCAATCTATTAAACTCTATCTTTTCCATTTTTCCCCCCCCATTTCCTGCTCTTTTCTCAGTTCTCCCAGTTGTCGGTGTATATTTGTTGATATTTCCTTTCATATTTTTCTTTTGTATTTTTTGAAATCTTTTTGGCAGTATTCATTGCTGTTTTGGTTTCATGTGTGACATCTTCTATTTGTACCTGTGTTTTGAATTTTTTCCGAGGTGGGTTAAGGATACCTCGTCTGGTTTGTTGTCTTCGTGTTTGCATAAAATTGGATTTGGGTAGTCTGTTGAACTCTTCTCGTATTCAGCCAATCCTACTGTTGTTACTTCGTGCACTTGGCTGAGCACCATTAGGCCACGACCACCTCCTCGTCTCGGCTGTATGTGTGTGTTGTGCATGTCTGTGTGCACGCAAGCACAATATATGGGGGAGGGGGGGATAAACTGCTGTTTTTCCCATATTATTGTGATTAATTAAAACAGACTCTAATAAACCTCCAAATTATTCTATTTTTAGGATTTTTTCCAACCTCTGTAATGTTCTTATCTGAGCCCTTGCCTCAATTTTAAATCTCCAAGAATATTTGTCCATTCTCTTATTTTGTCCTTGCACTGCATCTATCATTATCTATGCAACAACACGGTATATAAGTGATCTAAACACGAATTCCCTTCATCATTTCATAATACCATAGGGGTAACATGTCATTCAAGAAATAAAAGGAGTATGTTGTTCTTCCAAATACATTTCCTGTTCCAATGTGCCCAGAGTATAATATTGCTTTATAATGGTCCGAATGTCAAGGTGTTGAGATGCTTCTTCCTTTGTAATGGAAATACTGACCAAGATTTTGAGTTTTTTTTACTCAAATGGATTTTGTGAAAGCACAAAAATGTGCACACAACTCAAAAACGCACATATAAGTCTTGGAAACACAAATGTTGGTGAACGTGCTCACCTGGATGCACATTACGTACATTTTTTTTGTATGTCTTGCAGCTTGCACTTTGAGGTTTTTGACACGGAGGCCATGCACGATATGCTGCGTATTTGGGACGGTGCTCCAAAGATCTCTGGCCAAGACCTCAGGTTGAACCATTATGGCCCTGCAACACTGCTTGTTGAGCTGAGCGGTCCAGGGCCTGTGCAGGACGTGCATGGTACATGCAGTCAGCTCACGCTGCACTTCGATACAGACTTCTTCATCAGCAAGCAAGGCTTCATTCTGCATTTCTCTTGTGAGGTTCAAGGTGTTCTTTTTGATGATGTATTTCATTTTGTCCACGTTTGACTATCTATATATATATATATATATATATATATATATATATATATATATATATATATATATATATATATATATATATATATATATATATATATATATATATATATATATATATATATATATATATATATATATATATATATATATATATGTCAAGGGACTGTGTCGAGGGACCTTGGAAGGATGATTTGCCGTGAGTTAGAATGTTTAACTTCTCTTTAGTCCCTCTGTCTATTAAACCATCTTTGGATCCTTCTCTGGCTCCAGTTGCCCACCTATCACCCGTCCCTCACCATGTTTGCCTTTCCAACCTGTAAATCCTTGTAACTCCTCACAACCCTTCCCTCTTTGCTTTTAAAACTTCCCACTTTTTCCTTTTCCATTCCACATCCGAAACCACCCCCCACCATGCATGTCATGAATTACCCATCACAAATCCACACATCATGAATCACCATGACATTACTTCAAAACAATGGACCAGAATTACCTGTTGACTTGTACAAAAGATTATTGATCGGACGTGGAAATAACAAGACTCGCTCTTTTCAATTCCTGCAAAAAACAAACAAAACATTTGCACACAACAAAGGCAATCATGAGCCCTGCAGTGGTCTCTTCATTATTTTATTTACTTGCAAAACAACACATTAATAGGTTAGGGATTGTTAATGCTGCAGCTGTTCATTGCAGCTGACGTCATGTGCATGTCATGTGTGTTTGATGACATCGATGACCTTCAACGAAGAAAACAACACATCCTCCTTCGGTGGTTGTAAGAGGCAGAACAGCTGAACCTTTACTTGTGATCTTGTATTGAGTGATGTGACTTGTGACCTGAGTCCTTTACTTGTGACCCTTTAATCCTCGGTCTTTGTAATAGACTTGAGTGTGCGCTGCTGAAGCGATCCTGGCAGGAAGCGAAGTGGTAGGCATGTGCTCATGGCGTTTATTGTATCGGGTCAGAAGGGAATTGTATGGAATATGTATGTATGTATGTATATCTACATATATATTTTATTTTTTTCATAATAAGTATGTTGATGTTTTTTGGATCATTATCATTATCATTTTGGTTTATTAAAGAAAACATCCTTAGTAAAGACAGTCAGAAGACTGATCTCCAAGTATTGGCATCAGAATAGCAAGCAAAATCATCACGTTTAAATAAATGTAAAAGCACCAAGATCACGAGCTAAATTAAAGCACAATTCAAACAAATATTATACATGTAATTGATATTCTGTTGGACCCTGCGATTCGGTGGATTTGCTGTTCACAGACCCCGCATGTTCGCTGTTTATTAAACGCGACCTGCTTCGACATTCGCGTTCTTGTGCTTTAGCCAGCGTATGCCGACCTATGAAAAATGTGTCTAAAACGCTGGCACACGTCGAATACGGTATGGGTAAGTTGTGTATACGTAAGGAGCACGCTGAAAAACAATGAAGTACGCTGTCATATTCCATGGTACGTCTCGTACGTCGTGAAATTTCAAGCATGCTGAAAATTTTACGACGGACTTGACGTAAGGCTAACAAGTTCTGCATACGCTGGCATAAGTTCTCGGCACGCTCTGTGATCGTTGACACACGTCGGACACATGTTACTTGTAAGTTACTCATAAGTCGAAACGCGTCGAGGTAATGTTTAGCATACCCGAAACTTAATTTTTAACCTACGAGGAACGTGCTTTGAACCTATGTGTAGCATGCTTTGAACCTATGTGTAACGTATCTCAAACGCACATTGTCGTATGTAGACGAATTTGATTGACGTCTTCCGGACGACCACAGAACTTCCTGAACGTGTTTCTAACTTACAGCTACCGTATTATGGCGATTTGGCAGCGTTTAGGGGAATTGGTATATACAAATGGGCTTCACAAGAGGAACCTGTCAGTGTTCCAGACTCCATGTTGAGTAGATGTCAATGTCAGTAGTATCAGTAGTAGTAGTATTAGGTAAGCGTGTCAGTAGTAGTAGTAGTAGTAGTAGTATTGGTAGTAGTAGTAAGTCCATGTCAGTAGTAGTAGGTGAGCGTGATGGGGAGGGTGTGGATGATTATGGATCCTCGTTGCGTCCACGAATAGGAGACTACTTTGCACCATCGTTTGATGTTATTTTCTACTAATTTTTTTTGTCTCATTCCCACGATGAACTATTTTTTTGTTTCAGTTTTTAAAGTATTCAAAACGACTTGGACAAATGCATAATGTACTAGTAATGAACTCAGAACGCTTCGATAACTTATAGATAAGTTATACCAACGATATACCAACCAACCAGTTATATACCAGTTACCAGTTAGATATACCAGTTATACCAACGATAACGATTGATTAGCGTGTTTTAGGCGTCCACAACCTATGCCCAACGATAGTCTAACGTATGCACAGCGTGGCAGCGTATCGTCGACGATCACGTGAGGTTTTCTATTCATAGGCTGCAACTTCACTTTTAATAAATGCCTGTCACTCGCATATTGTTTTTGGACGCTGGTGCTCGGCAATTGAAATCATTTTCATTGAACGAGTTAAATCGCTTCCACAGCACTGCAGTCGCGGCACCAACAGCAGCAGGCTCAGTGCCAACCTCATGCCAGGCTCAAGCGGATCCCTGTAGAAGGTGTACTGCTTGGTTATCCTTGGACCCACTCTGGCTAGCAGCTCGTCGAACATCACTGGGGGCATTCGCAGGTAGTTGATGAAGGATGCATGGTCCTCGTTCCGGAGTTCCACCATGAGCTGGTCATATATGCCATAATGGCGTCGCCTCCCGATCCATGGTCTGACCCAGTTCCTTCTCCTCAGTTCACGTCTTCTTCTCCCGGCTCTATTGGCACGCAACTGGTGCAGTGTCAACTCGATGAGGTCATGTTGATGTTCGAGGACAGGTAGGTATTGTCGTCTCAGCCTTGCCGTATCCTCCATCTCTCGGAATGACAGGGACATGTACTCACCACGAAGTCTAAAACAAAAAGACGGGTTCCTCCTGCGAAGCCCCTTTTTATATACCAATTCCCATAATCGCTGCCAATACGCCATTATACGGTATCTGTAAGTTAGAAACGCATTCAGTTAGTTCTGTGGTCGTCCAGAAGACGTCAAATACGTATACATACGTATTTGTGCGGAGGACATGCTTTACAAATAATTCCCAAGGACGTTACTCATAGGTTATAAATAAGTCACGGGTACCCTAAACATTACTTTGACGTGTTTCAACATATGAGGAACTTTCAAGTAATGTGTTGCGAAGTGTGAACAACGTTCGTGTAGCGTGCTTACAAAACGTTACTCATAGGTTAGAAATAAGTTTCCGGTACGCTAAACATTACCTCGACGTGTTTCGACTTATGAGTAACTTACAAGTAACGTGTGTCGACGTGTGTCAACGGTCGCATAACGTGCCTACAACTTATGGCCAGCGTTGCGGAACGTGTGAGTCATACGCCGGCATACGTCTTAAAATTTCAAGCATGCAAAAATTTGAGGACAACCCAAAAGTACAACGTT
>NC_140965.1:112043998-112133998 GCF_056783735.1 Eptatretus burgeri | reverse complement strand
TGTATATATATATATATGTATATATATATATATATATGTATATATATATATGTATATATGTATATATATATATATATATGTATATATATATATGTATATATATGTATGTATATATATGTATATATATGTATATATATGTATATATATATATATATGTATATATATGTATATATATATATATATACATATATATATATATATAGATATATACATATATATATATATATATATATATATATATATATATATGTATATGTATATATATATATATATATATATATATATATATATATATATATATATATATGTCGGGGTGTATTATGTGATACCGGTCGTCCGTCCGTTCCTGTCCGCACTCTAACTCCCAAAGTTTTCAACTTTCACGTTTCATATTTGGTACATAGGTACAGACTGTGGAGACGGTGTGTCGCGACATACGTTCGTCATCTCAAGTGGTTGCCATGGCAACCAGGATGCTGTTTTCCATGTAGTTGCACAATTCTGTATATACCTTCTTGTTTGGGCATATATTGTGCTCACTTGAGCTCTTGTTGTCTTTGTCCTTCCATGAGATGCCAAGGATATGGTGAAGGCGGCGGAGATGGAAGTTGTTCTGCTTTCTGTCTTGGCAACTTTCGGTTGTCCATGTTTCACTATCATGCAACAGGGTGCTGAGAATGCAAGCCTTGGAGGTCAGCATCTCTGTCCTGAGTGGTCACCTTGCTGTGGCTTCAGGCACGTTTTGCACAGTTGCCAAAAGTGGTGGATGCCTTCCCAATGCGTGTTCAGTTTCTTATCAAGTGACAGGTTGTCTGTCACTGTGGAACCCAGGTAGCAGAATCTGATGACCCCTTCCAGAGGTGTGCTGTTGAATGTGATCATTGGTGGATGTGTGATGCCTTGTCCCCTGACAACAGCTTTCTTGATGCTGATGTTGAGGGAGAACATGTTGCAGGCATGAGAAAGGGCAGTCCATGAGACTGGAGACTGCAGCTGGTCTTGTGTGTGAGCGCCAAGCACTGTATGATCACCATGGAGGAGTTCTCTCATCTCTCTATCAATGTCTATGAACCACAGCTCTATAAATGTGTGCATGCTAACTACTCAGGTTGTCACAATGCTCAGTGTGTGCCACGGAGATTATCATTCGGTGTGATTTCCCAAAGAGCATTTCAACATGTGTTGATGCAGATTTACGTTTTATGGGGATTTTTCTGCATGGCCTTATTTACCCAATTTGCATTGCTTTCAAGATTTATGCTTCAAATTTGACCTTGCCTTTCATTTATACTCCAAAGCTTGTGCATATAGTATATTACAGAAAGCATACATCGAATTTCAGCTTACAGCTTGGTTCCTACTTATTGAAGTCAATTCTTATTCTTCCATCTTCTTACGATCAAACATCTTTGGAAACGCATCTTATTCCATTCAAAACGTTGCGTCATTTACGAGGTACCATGCATTTAACATGTTCCAGGTTTTCATATTATTTAATGAATATTTGTTGTTGTAATTTTAATTTTGGATACATGACATTTAATATATGAATGTAGCTATTTTCAGTTGTTGATTTTTTTTTTTTGTAACTTTTTCTGTTCCATTTGCACCTTCCTGGCATGCACAGCTGCAAAAGTATCTGAGTGCAGGGAGGCTGAGGTTCCACAGAATGGCACGCGCAGTGTAGCAGGACGTTCTCCCGGTGACACGCTGCACTTTCAGTGTGACCCAGGTTATCAGCTTGATGGAGCTCCAACCATCACGTGTGTGCAACAGGGCAAGCGATTCTACTGGAACCCACCACCACCATCGTGCATTGGTACTTGGACGCAACACACTTTACCTCGGGTACATTATCTTGCAGTGAGTGTATTGATTCACCTCACCAGTGCGCCCACATTTGCAGTAAATGACACTTCGTTAGCAGTCAAAATGATAAACTGAGTTCGAAGAAGAGTGAGAAATGAGGACAGAAAAGATACACAAATGGAGACAGTTTTTTTTCGCTGGTCCTCAACGTCAGCAGAAGTTGGTGATGACAACTCTGATGTGCCCTTTGATCCAATGTTCTCATCATAGAGGATGTTCTCCCTCATATCAAATCAATTACCGAGATACGAAGAAGATTCATGCAGGACAATGATTAAAATTGGACATTTTTGCCTTCTTTTTTTTCCGGATGTGTTGGCGAATGGAACGAAAATAATTTGGGGACTTCTCAGCTAAGATCTCAGAATGTGGATTATAATCCTGTGTGTTCCTGTTTTCCCTTCCCAAATAAAAAAAATGTATATGGTGTTCCAGGTTAGCCTTAGAGGTATGTGCACTCGACTTTGTAACCTGGGTTCGAATTTCAGCCCCACTATAAACTGTCATCCTGATGTTTCACAAGCAGGGCAAGGCATCAATGCTATAAACTGTGCACCGCCTGTTCACTCCTCTGAAACACATCCTGACATTATCAGAGATATGAGAGTACCGATATTCTATTACGCAGAAGGAAATTATTCCAGGAATGCGATATCACAAAAATAACACCATGGTTCTTCCAAGTCGCATTACATGTCGGCATACTCAATGTGTGGCCATGTCTTGGGATTGTCAATCCAAACATCTGCTTGATGCTTACAAGGACACCAATTTAGCCCAATCACATTCAATTTCACGTCATAATGATGTTCAGCGTCGTCACTAAAATTGTCTTGGTAATTGAACGACATTTGGGCAGATTACACAACAAACATTACGAACAGTATCACAAAGAGCAATGGCGTTCTAATTGTTGCTCAGTTGTTTTCATGGCGCTAATATGGTGGTGACCGTCACGAATCGGAAGAAACCCATCCACTCAAATTGTATCCACCCATTGCACTGGACCTTTAAATATTCCACTCTATCCTTGGTGAATTGTACTGTTTATTGGTTATTTCTCGTATCCGAGCTAGATTCCTAATTACTGGCACCTTCCATCTAATGTCATGCTTGGCCATCCATTTCATGAAAGACTTGGGCAAAAATCGTTCTCTGGCTGATCCTGCAAGAAGATGACAACAATTGGAGCTTATAAACAAGTCGTAGTAGTCGTAGATGAGGATGATCAATCATTTCTGCTAACCATTGTGTATTTAAGCTTAAAACGACACCACTAACTAAACCAATTGGCTTAACTATACCAAATATGTGGGATGGCCAGGTTCAGGTCCAGGCAATCTGCCAAAGGTAATATTGTTCCAATGGATAGTGCCTTAAGGTAAAGATGCCAAATGCAAGTTATTTGACAATTGTTCATTTTCTTCTGCCTCCACAGCCGAAGGCACCGGAGGCATGATGTCTTCAGGTCGTTAGTCCATTCGGCTGTGCATGCATGTGTAACAGAATTTCATTCCCATAATGACTTTTTTTTTTTCGAATACATTGTTGAGGCTCGAGTGAGAGCTAACGCACAACGCACAACAAGGAGGGCAGGAGACGAGGGGTGGGAGAAGGAAGGAAAAAAAAATCAGTGTGGAACAGAGACGTGGGGAGATCTGTGGAAGGGAGAGGGATGGAGTGGGATACACAGAGTAAGCAAGATGGACACCACAGGGACTTTCAGGACCTTACATGATGGAATTTTTTGGGAGGAAGGCAGGGAATTTGAAGGAGGTAGGTTTGGGGTGGATTAACGGGGGAAGAAAAGAGAGTTGTTTTGGATGGGGGAAGAAAAGAGAGTTGTTTTGGATGGGGGAAGAGAAAAGGTGGTGGTGAACAGCTGTTTTGAAGACCTGGAGGAAAGAATGGGATTGAAGAGAGTGTGAGAGTTTATTCCAAAGGCGGGGAAAAAGAGGAATGGAAGAGTTAAGGTGAACAGTGGTTCTTGATTTTTGTAGTTTCAAAGAAGGGGGTTTCTGGCGGACTTTGAGCGGCCTGCGGAAATATGGAGTGGACATAGAGCAGACAGAACGGGGTGGGGGGGGGGGGAGACCAGAAACGTCAGAAACGTCAGAAAGACGTTTCAGAAAAAGGAGACGTCAGAAAGAAGACAGAAAGACCAACGACCTGCCTACAGTGAGAAAGTGAGAGGCCCAAAGACTCAGCCTCACCGCGGGAGATACCAACGATCCAAAATGCCTTGGTTTGCACAGCGTGAAGCCGAGAAAGGCGAGAGGCAGGCACTAGCCCAGAGGGGAGAGCAGGACTCCATCAGACTGGGGACGAAAGCTTTGCATGTGGTCAGGAGCTTAGGTGGGCCGAGAAAGGTCTTTGCACGATGGATGATGCCCAGTTGCGACTGGCTTTGGTGGCCAGGCTGGAAATGTGGCTTTCTGAGGATAGTCAGGCAGCTTCTTGCACAAAATAAAGTCCCATGGGATGTTTGGTATGAAAGCAAACCACCATGCTTGACTCTTCAAGTGGACCCTAATGATTAATAAAAAGCTAGGTGGCACTCTGGGAAATGGTGCGGACGTGTATTTTGAACACATTTAACATTTTTTGAAGAATGACTATTTTACGCCGCTGAAAAAGTGACAATGTCACCCTGACCCCTCCATATTCCACCAATTTTGTCATATTTGGTATCAAATGGACCGGCATGAACCTCTGCATACTCATAGGTCATTTATTCGTCAACATACGAGCCACATCATGAATAAATCACACAAAAATCAAAATTTTGACCATATTTCAACTTCGGTTTCACCGTCCGCAGTTCACCAAAATACCTTTTTCTCAACATTGTGCTCAACAATCTGCTAATGAATAGTATCGCAACGTACCTATGTTATCACTAGTTCTTTTGATATTTTATACATATCATTCACTTGATAATTCAACGAGATATACCTCAAAATGTAACCCCACCCCTGAGTTCATACGTATACATAAGTCCCATGGCAGTCAGCTCTCATCCAAAGAGCTCATCGCTGTCATCATCGTTATCGTGTTCGTCTGGTACTTCATCCTCGTCGTCGTCGGTTGAGTGGTGTGAGTTTTCGCAGTTGTCTTCCAGACTGGAACATCCACACATGTCTGTGCAGTTGAGTCCTGCTTTCACACAGGTGCATCGTGCTGTTTGACATCTCAACTTGGAACAGTTGCATTTCACGAAATGAATAACAGACTTTGGTGCTGGGAGTTGAGTGGTCATGACTGGAACCCATTTTGCCTCCTCAAGTTTCCAGCCATAGTTTTGTGGTGATGGAATCTGTGGGTTTGGTGTCATGTCATTGAACCACACGATGGCTTGGAAGTGGGCACGACTAATGGCTTGTTCGAGGGCATCACGTGTTGGAGCGAGTTTCTCGGACTGGCATTGTTTCTGTGAAAACATCCACCATCTGAGCTTGTCTATCTTGGTAAGCAGTGTTTGAGGGGCATGCACTGAGCAGATGAACGTTTCGATGGAGTTCAGTGTGTCAGTGCTCAAGTGGGATGTTGTTCCCAGGGATCCAAGTGCAGTAATGACCTCATCACTGGCATGTTCGAAAGCCTTCCAGAAAGCCATTTTGCCTTTTCCGGCAAAACTTCCGGTGTTGTCTGCTCCACTCAGAGCATGGAGTCCCGGCAAAGCTGCTACTTGAATCGGTCGCAGACATCGGTAAATCATTTGGAGGGGAACAGTGCGGCGCTTTTGTCCTGGTCCCTGTAACAAAAGTTGTGTTCCTGCATAAGACTGGATACCACCCTGCCAGAATGAAGACATCGGCGTCTGGGGAGTGGATGGCAATACTGGATGCACCACGACTGGTTGCATCGACAGCGTGCAAGAGGAGCTTCGTGTCTGCTTCCTCTTGGTCACTTTGGAGGTATGCCATGTTTGTATGAGTTGCTTTGCACTGTGATCCCCATGCCACGATCATGCGCTTCGCCCTGGCATTTGCTCTTTCCAACATCTTCTCAGCAAGATAACCAGTTAATGCCATCTTCGTCTTCACACTCACCAGTAATTGCTTCATCGACACCTTGGCTATGTTTGTAGTGTCTGTGATGTGATAGGATACCACAGGCTGGCTGCCTTGCTGTCTATCACGAGTGGCTGTCTTTAAAGAAGAGGAAACATCATAGCGGTCAAAAACCAAGTGAATTTCATCACCTTTCCTGTATTTCTGCAAGATCCGTGTCGTAAAGTGCTCTGCTAGCTCTCTGCAGTTCTTGATGTGGTCTAGCTTGTCCAGAGATTGCAGTTCTGCCATGGCATCCAATAGAATCACTTCCAGGAGAGACGAGTCGTCATCCTGCTCTGTTCTTGTACTGTCTTGAACTGATGGCATGATGACGTCAGACGTGGCAGTGTCCTCCGCAAAATCGACATTGTCGACTGCAAAGAACAAGTATCTTCCCATCACAACATCTGGGGGCATGTAAAGACCATCGTTTATTGCCATTCTCTGAAGTACGGTAGACGCCATCTGCCCTTCTATTCTGAGTAATCTGTTGTACTCCACCGACACTCCGAACTTATGTAGCATATCAACAACTTTTTTGCTCATGGTGGTTTGCCTCATGGCTCTTCCGATAGCCAGTTGCTGTGGCATCTCGTGTGTCATTTTGAAGGTCTTCGTTACCTTGTTTCCAACTTGTTGTGGTGACAAGTACTTCGCCAACAGTACTTTGTGCCAGACTGACGGCATGCTTGTTGACGACGAAGTATTCCTTGTCTGTTGACAATGTTGTGTTTGGGCCCTGGATTAACCATCTATAAAATATGTAGAGTTCTTCTGGAACATGCTCGCTCGTAGAGTCAGATAAGTTTCCAGTGAATGTCCATTTGTCGGCCTTGCGTATCCCTCTCCTCAAAATTGAAGATGCTTTGTATAGCACTCTCATGTCCGATTCCATCCCCATCTCTGTTTCCTCCATCCGGTTAATGGCTTCATCCCTGGTAGTTTTGATTGTGCAACGTTCTGGCTCATTGATGCGCTTCGGTTTGTTGAACTCTATACTGGCTATTTCGTTCTGCAGCAGTTGCTTGATTACCTTGCGGGGGCATTCTGGATGGGTCACGTTGTTAGCAGATCTTATTGCAGTGAAAGTGTCTTGTAGGTCACCCATGTTGAGGATCTTTCCATCCAACATCATGCCTTCTGCAAGGCTCAGGAACTCAATTTCTCCTCAACCTCAACTACAATACTGGCTTGAGGAACTTCTGATGATTTCTTGACACGCCAAACATCGCTTGTGGTATTTAACATCAATGGCATGCGCGTCTGTGGGGTTTATTGAAGTACTGAGCTTCACACGAAGCTGTTCGTCTCCACTTTTTGCAATGGCTTCCTTAAGAGAAACACTTGCATTTCCAGTGGCGAGTAGATGTAGTGAATTAGTACGCGTTCCTCCAAGATCACAGAGGAAACACAGGTCTCTCTTGTATGGGGTTGAATGAGAGCGTGTAAATGTAGTTGAGGCCTGAGAGGATTTTTCATCATGGATTCCTTTGGATAATAATCGTTTCTCGTAGTGTTCTTTTGTTCTGTTGAGCATTCCAGCATGAACAGTATTCTGCTGACATTTCCTGTGCCATGATGCAGATTTTTCCTGCAGGTCCTGGCTGGAGACATTTCCAAGTCGCCGGCTGATTTCGGGATAGTCTCTGTCACCGTACTTAGCTCGCTCTCTGATACAGAGTAATATCTTCTCGTGGGCACTGGGACTCTGAACTAATGCTGCGGCACTTTTTGTTTGGCAAATAATACACAAGGAATAGTCAGTGTCTACTCTCGCAACTTTCTCTGGAGGAAATACAGTTTTTGTGGCTGACTCCATTTCGATGTTGACAAGGTGATGTATTAGAATGTGGAAGCATTTGTTAGCAATAGAGGATACGCAATAAGCCGTCACTGGGTACAAGAGAGGGATAGTATGCTGGAGTTCCAATCTGGTGTCTACAAACTACCGATGACCCTTTCTGTTCTTGTCAGATGTTCTGCTGCATCTGAAAAACATAACAGTGAAAAACATAAAAGTATGTTTTTATACAGAATCAGCTTATTTGCATTGAATACATCATCTTGTGGCTCTTCAACAGCATCACATCTGAAAGAGAGAAAATGCTTATATCAGTGGATACCATGGTTACTATAGCCATTTGGGAAGACTACCTCAACATAATCATCTACAGTAGGATTCGTGGCATGTGTTTACAAAATCATGCATCCAAATTTACAGATGTTGGAAAGAGTAACCTTCCGATTCATTATGGGGTAGGGTTACATTTTGAGGTATATCTCGTTGAATTATCAAGTGAATGATATGTATAAAATATCAAAAGAACTAGTGATAACATAGGTACGTTGCGATACTATTCATTAGCAGATTGGTGAGCACAATGTTGAGAAAAAAGGTATTTTGGTGAACTGCGGACGGTGAAACCGGTCGAAATATGGTCAAAATTTTGATTTTTGTGTGATTTATTCATTATATGGCTCATATATTGACGAATAAATGACCTATGAGTATGCAGAGGTTCATGCCGGTCAATTTGATACCAAATATGACAAAATTGGTGGTATATGGAGGGGTCAGGGTGACATTATGTCACTTTTTAAGCGGCGTAAAATAGTCATTCTTCAAAAAATGTTAAATGTATTCAAAATACACGTCCACACCATTTCCCAGAGTGCCACCAACCTTTTTTTAATTAATCATTTGGGTCCACTTGAAGAGTCCAGCATGGTGGTTTGCTTTCATACCAAAAATCCCACGGGACTTATGATGCTCCCTGACTAGGAAAGATCATGGCAGATAGTGAGACACAGAAGATTGAATGAAAGGACTTCTTCCAGAGGATTGTTGAGAAAAAGTAGGTGGGGGGGGGGGAGGAGGTCCAAATGGACCTTTTGGAGAGACATCATGAGAGAGTAAGATTTGTCAGGATTGAAAGACATGTTCCACATGTTGCAACAGTTTGTGATTTTATCCAGATCTTCAGAGAGTGAAGAAGTTGCTGCTTCCCG
Source organism: Eptatretus burgeri (assembly GCF_056783735.1). NCBI lineage: Eukaryota > Metazoa > Chordata > Myxini > Myxiniformes > Myxinidae > Eptatretus > Eptatretus burgeri. The sequence goes on along the minus strand of NC_140965.1, from coordinate 112,125,065 downwards.
GTCTGAGGGATGACAGATAGTTCAGCAGATGGTGGAGTCATCAGCAAAGAGATAAAGAGGATTTACAGATGGTCGGATAGATCATTGATGAAAACCTGAAAACGAACAGGACCCAGAACACTGCCTTGAGGAACTCCAGCCTGTGCAGGAAGAGGGGATGAGAGAACTCCATGAAGGGCCACACGTTGGCTGCAACAGGAGAGGAAGTCTGCGAGCCATGAGTGGAGATGGCCTTCAATGCCATAGGAAGAAAGATTCTTGAGCAGGGCTGGGTGCCAGACTGTGTCAAAAACACGTGATATGTCTCGGGGTATGGCTCTGATTTCATATCTGGCATTCAGGACCTCCATCCATTGTGGGGAGAGCAGAAGCAGCCTATCCAGGGTAGAGCGACCTGGTCTGAAACCAAATTGATGATCGGAAATCAAGGCATTGGAGAAGGGGAAAGATTTAATGTCTGAAGCTTTGATGGATTCCATAATCTTGCTGATGATTGGGAGAAGGCTGATTGGTCTGTTGTTTCAGGGATCTGTTTTTGCACTTTTTTATGCAGGGCAGTGATGTTTACTGATTTCCAAGCAGATGGCAGATGACCTTGAGCAAGTGAGAGGGTGAATAGAACAGAGAGAGGGTGAGCAAGAGCAGAGGAGCAGGTTTTTAGGACACGTGGGCTGATGCCGTCTGGATCGGTTGCATTGCAGAATCTGAGTTGAGGTTTAACAGCGAGATCTCCACTTTGTCAGAAGAAAAGGACACATAGTCCATGGACAGCTGGGTGCAAATGGGTAAGGTGGTACAGAAAGCGATGGTTTTAGACACATTTAGATGCAAACACCGACTTTAGGCATTCAGCCTTTATATGTGTGGTGTCAGCAGTGCAGCCATTTGATGTAAATGAGGGGATGGAGGGGGAACATACACCAGAAACAGATTTAATTAGACCCCACCAGGATTTGGAGTCGGGAGAGACGTTTGAGAGTTCAGACTTGAAATTAGAAAGATGTTGTTTTCTGGCTCTCCTGTGTGTAGATACACACTTGTTCTGAGCTTTATGGAAGGAACTGAGATTACCCTCAGTTGGGTTTGCTTTCCATGAGGCAAAGGCAAGTTGTTTCAGGACAACTGCCTCGGTACAAGCTTCAGTGAGCCATGGGTGGGAGGAAGGGTAGGACAACTGAAGATAAGTTGGTCAAAGGTCATGTCCCCTTTGAAAATCATTTCACAGATAAGCGCTTTTCGAGTATCTAATGAGAGATTAACTGTATGTCTCTGTCACTGATTAATCAACATGATGATGTATCTTATGATGTACTTAAAGAAGTGTTTTATCGAACCGGTCATTATTTGTTCAATATTGAAGTATCATGTAATATACACTACATGGCCAAAAGTATGCGGACACTCCTTCTAATTGATGGAGTTGGCTATTCCAGCCACACACATTGCTGACAGGTGTTTAAAATCAAGCACACAGTCATGCAATCTCCATAGACAACCATTGGCAGTGGAATGGGCAGAACTGAAGAGCTCAGTGACTTTCAACATGGCACTGTCACAGGATGCCACCTTTCCAAAAGTGAGTTTGTGAAATTTCTGCCCTGCTAGAGCTGCCCCGGTAAACTGTAAGTGCTGTTATTCTGAAGTGGAAATGTCTCGGAGCAACAACAGCTCGGCTGCAAAGTGGTCGGCTACGCAAGCTCACAGAACGGGACTCATTGCTGAGTTCCAAACTGATTCTGGAAGCAACGCCAGCACAAGCACTCTTCGTCGAGAGCTTCATGAAATAGGTTTCTTTGTCCGAGCAGCCCCACACAAGCCGAAGATCACCATGCAAAATGCCAAGCATTTTATGTAGTGGTGTATTGCTCACTGCCATTAGACTCTGAAGCAGTGGAAACGCATTTTCTGGAGTGATGAATCACGATTCGCCATCTGGCAGCCTGACGGACGAATTTGGATTTGGCGGATGCCAGGAGAATTTTGGGGAAGGCCCTTTCCTGTTTCAGCATGACAATGCCCCCACCATGCACAAAGTGAGGTCTAGACAGAAATGGTTTGTCAAGATCGGTCTGGAAGAACTTGATTGGTCTGCACAGAGCCCTGACCTCAATCCCATCGAACACCTTTGGGATGAATTGGAACGCCAACTGCGAGCCAGACCTAACCACCCAACATCAGTGCCCGACCTCACGGATGCTCTTGTGGTTGAATGGAAGCAAATCCCCGCAGCAATGTTCCAACATCGAGTGGAAAGCCTTCCCAGAAGAGTGGAGGCTGTTATAGCAGCAAAGGGGGGACAAACTCCATATTAATGCCCATGATGTTGGAATGAGATGTTGGACGAGGAGGTGTGTTCATACTTTGGCCAGGTCGTGTATTTGTCGTGTATTTGTCGTGTGTAGATTGTAATCATGTCTTTTTCCCAGAAATTAAAATATTTAAATGTTGAGGTACCAGCCCCGATCAGAATTTTATGCTATTTTCTGGTTCCTATTATCCAGTCATTTTAATATTTTTTGCTTTGTTACATGGCATTATAGATAAAGTGTTGTTAATTTTGAAATGGATAATAATGAAGTTCAAGTTCAAGATTACAACTCGAGTTTGCAGCATCTAATGTTTCCTTTCTTCGATTTTCTCTGTTTTTTTCTTTCTCTCTATCTTCTTTCTCTCTCCCTTTTTCTCTCTCTCTCTCTCTCTCTCTCTCTCTCTCTCTCTCTCTCTCTCTCTCTCTCTCTCTCTCTCTCTCTCTCTCTCTCTCTCTCTCTCTCTATCTATCTATCTATCTATCTATCTATCTATCTATCTATCTATCTATCTATCTCTATCTCTCTCTATCTCTCTCTATCTCTCTCTATCTCTCTCTATCTCTCTCTATCTCTCTCTATCTCTCTCTATCTCTCTCTATCTCTCTCTGTCTCTCTCTGTCTCTCTCTATCTCTCTCTATCTCTCTCTATCTCTCTCTGTCTCTATCTCTCTCTATCTCTATCTCTCTCTATCTCTCTGTCTCTATCTCTCTGTCTCTATCTCTCTGTCTCTATCTCTCTGTCTCTATCTCTCTGTCTCTCTCTCTCTGTCTCTATCTCTCTGTCTCTATCTCTCTGTCTCTATCTCTCTGTCTCTATCTCTCTGTCTCTATCTCTCTGTCTCTATCTCTCTGTCTCTATCTCTCTGTCTCTATCTCTCTGTCTCTATCTCTCTGTCTCTATCTCTCTGTCTCTATCTCTCTGTCTCTATCTCTCTGTCTCTATCTCTCTGTCTCTATCTCTCTGTCTCTATCTCTCTGTCTCTATCTCTCTGTCTCTATCTCTCTGTCTCTATCTCTCTCTATCTATCTCTCTCTATCTATCTCTCTCTATCTATCTCTCTCATCTCTCATCTCTCATCTCTCATCTCTCATCTCTCATCTCTCATCTCTCATCTCTCATCTCTATATCATCTCTATATCATCTCTATCGGGTAGTCGATCTAGTCTACTCTTATTATCAGTATTTCTGTCGATATGTTGGGTAGTCGATCCAGTCGAAAAAAAAAAAAAATTGAGATTTTTTTTTCTACCCTTATCAGTATTTCCGTCGATATGTTTGTCTGTCTGTCTGTCTGTCTGTCTGTCTGTGCTTATCTGTCTGTCTGTGCTTGTCTGTATGCGTTATTTTCGGTCCAGTGCTCTGTTAATACAATGCCGATTTTGATGAAACTTGGTGGGTAGGTTTATACCATAACCGAGTTATGTGCAAATGAGAACCGTTGCTATGGACACCACCGTTGCCAAGCAACGGGACTTTGAAATTTTTGAAAAATCATACAAAATATTTTTTTTCAAAAATCAGGCCATGAGCGACTGTGGGCAGTACATTCAGCCATATTGTCAAAAATTTCCAGCCGGATCCTATGAAAACTGTCGGAGAAGATAGACTGAATGAACCCTGGTCGAAAACAATAAAAAAACGAAGTTAGTTATATCTCGGAGACTATGAGTCAGATATACATGAAACTGGTATGGTCGGTTCATGGTATGTCCTAGTTATGTGTGAGAAACAACTGTTGCTATGGACCCCTCCGTTTCTAAGCAACGGCCGAAAAACCTCTAAATGTGGGGGTATTTTAACGAAAATACAATCTGCAGCATTAACCCTTGAAGCGAGAATCATGAATTTTCTTGTGCTTAATCCTCAGGTAATTCCCCATCGAACGGGCCCATCGCGTCAGGTTATACTGGGTAGTCGACTTCCATGTCCGCCTACCGGCTTGTCTCTTTATCTCTATCTCCCCTCTCTATCTTCTCTCTTCTCTCCTCTCCTCTTCTCTGTCTGTCTGTCTGTCTGTCTGTCTCTCTCTCTGTATGTATATATATATATACATATATATATATTTTTTTTCCTTTATCTCTCTCTCTCTCTCTCTCTCTCTCTCTCTCTCTCTCTCTCTCTCTCTCTCTCTCTCTCTCTCTCTCTCTCTCTCTCTCTCTCTCCGTCTCTCTCTCTCTCTCCCTCTCCCCCTCTCTCCCTCTCTCCCACTCTCCCACTCTCCCTCTCTCCCTCTCTCCCTCTCTCCCGTCTCCCCGTCTCTCCGTCTCTTCTCTTTCTCTCTATCTCTATCTCTATCTCTCTCTCTCATGTGCCATTTAATTTTTTCATGTGACCTTCCATTGAGATCAAACGTAACAATGGGCTGACATCAAACATAAGCGGAGGCATATCCATTGAGATCAAATTCTATTTTCTAGTTGTAATTAACAGTATCCCTCTTTTAAAAATAGTAATTTAATAAATAAAGAGCCTTTCTTGTATTACCTACTGTACATGACCTGAATGCCATGTTAACAAGAGTGATATATTATAAAATAGATTGTAAATGGAGGAAAAAAAATAGAAATTCTTCCTCAAAAACAGCACAGCATTCAACAAACTGTTCATTCAATGTCCATTTCTCCACATTTTCTTATTTTCATTGTATTGATAGAACGATAAATTTTTAAATGGAGTGGGGGAGGCACATTGTCATCATGCTGGTTTTCCAATGTACCAATCAGAGCTGAGGTATCATCATGTCACGTCACAACTGGTTTGATGTGAAACCTCTGATCAGAGGTACAACCTCACCTTTCATAAGATCCATATCTATTTTCTTTCTTCTGACTCTCCTTGTCATGAACACTTACCATGCAAGGCGTTGTTGGTTGTTATCTCCATTTGTGGGTTTCATGAGGTTGGAGCTTCCATAACTCCAAATCTCCATCTCCACTTGGTAAAGGATCACGATTTATGAACTAAACTCTGAAATTTCGTTCTCATCACCCTTTGTTCAAAGGGATATTTTCAGAATCTTCACCTAAACTCTGACAGCCTCCACTTGTAGCTCGTTTGTAGTGATATTCCTCGGAATGATTTTGAACTACTCAGTAAGGGTTTTCTTTTTCATTCCTGTTGCTCCGACCATCACTGCCGTAATTTCAGATTTCTTCAATTTCGAAGTCCTCTTGATCTCATTTTTCATATCCTGCTATTTGATCATTTTCCTGATTTCTGTTTCATTTAGAACAAAGTCATTGGGAACTAAAACCTCGATCAACAATGCTGACTTTTCCTTTTTGTGTTTGAGCACTGTGTCCGGACGTAATGCTTTGTTTGCAATGTCCACACTTGACAGGATCATTTTGCCATACGTGAGCATTACTTGTTCATTTTCGAGGATTGGATTTGGTTTGTGTTTCCAAGATTGTTCTCGGACCGGGATGTTGAAATGTTTACGGATGTGCCAGTGGATTACTCGACAAGACGCTGTCATGTGTTTCTGCATACCGCTGTTGTGTCAATAGTTTTTTTTTTTACATCCCGAAAAGGAGGTGACTGGTACTTTGTTTCTACCCCACAAAAACTGCATTTGTCCGATGGTTTCAATCCCACCATTTTTTTAAAGGTATAAGTGCAGTGTCCTTGGTGTTGGGCATTTATGATGACTCGTTCTCCATCCCAACAAATTTTTCCTCTTGGTAATTTCAATGAGGCTCCCTTGTCAATCCTGTTGAGCTCTTTTTTAAATTCTTCCTGCTCTTTTGTCATTCTCCCATTTGTCAGAGTATATCTGCTGATATTTCTTTTTGTAGTTTTCCTTGTTTTTTTTTTTTTTTACCTCCGCCACCGAAGGTGAAGGAGGTTATGTTTTCACCCCTTTCTCTCCGTATCTGTTTGTTTGTGTACAGGATATCTCAAAAAGTTGTGAACGGATCCACATTAAATTTTGTGGATAGGATTGGTGTGCGACGAGGAAGAGCTGGTTATATTTTGGTGACTATCTGGATCTGGATCCAGATCTGATAAATTTTTTTTAAGTGATTCTTCACCATTGAGAGATAGGGCTAAACTGATATATAGGATGATATCTCAAAAAGTTGTGAACGGATCCACATTAAATTTTGTGGACAGGATTGGTGTGCAACGAGGAAGAACTGGTTATATTTTGGTGACGATCTGGATCTGGATCCAGATCTGATAATTTTTTTAAGTGATTCTTCACCATTGAGAGATAGGGCTGAACTGATAAATAGGATGATATCTCAAAAAGTTTGGACGGATTCGGATGAAACTTGGTGGACAGGTTTGGTGTGTGCCAAGGACGAATTGATTCGATTTTTGGTGAAGATCCGAATCCGTATCTGGATACGAGAATTATTTAATTCTTAAAGTGATTCTTCACCTTTGAGAGAGTGATCGGGCCAAAAACGATATCGTTCTGTATAGCATGATATTTCAAAAATGTGTTGGGCCCGAAATGTTCTCGTGGATCAGGCATTACGTGGTGGACGTATGTGCTCTACCGAGTGCCCTTCTAGTTTTATTTGCTATCATTGGGGCTGTGTTTGTTTCTGTTTCATTTTCCTGTGTTTGTGTCCATCATTTGCACCTTTTTTTGGAAGTTTGTTGCTGAATGGATTGAGGATCCCTTTTCTGGTTTGTTGTTTTCTTGCTCATGTACAAATCTAATGCGATCGCCTGTTGAGATTTTCACATACTCTGCTGGTCCTACACACGTTGTTCTCTGCACTTGGTTAAGCTCCATTAGACCGCCTCCTCATCTTGGTAAGTACAACCTTGGTTTTTGTTGAATATCTTGTGGATTGTTGGAAGTTTCCTTGTTTTGGTTTCTACAATTGTTCTACATTTGTGGCCAGTTTATAATTGCACAGCCATATTGGAATACTGGCACTGCAAGTTGGCTTATAGCTTTGGTTTTGTTTCTTGGAGAGAGGGATGACTTCAAAATAAGTCATATTATGCGTAGTTTTTGCAGTGTGCTCAACGTTGAGGCAATTGTAATGCGATTATGAGAATTATGACTGGTTTTGTATAGCATTAAGTCCATGGCCTGATAAAGGTTAGCGGCGAAACGTTCATGTTTCTTTATAATCCTTTCACAACTAATTTATGAGGATCGTTGAGAAAGTTCTGCAAAAGTCACAATAGTCCGATGCACCAAAAAAAAAAAGAGAAGAAAAAAAAGATAATGAGGTATAGATATAAATACAACATACATTTCTGTTTTTTCATTGCAATTAAATATACTTGTACAGTACATTGAACAAAATTAACAAGATGTTGGCTTCACCTGACTTGTGAGCATCTCATTTGTCGAAACTTTTCAACTTCCCTTATAACCTTTTAAATGAACAACAACATTCAAGTCGTTTTGATTGCTACGGATATGCAAATCCGAGTGTGACCGTCTTGCGGCTCGTTTGAGCTTTTAATGCGCATGGGAGAATTGCTGAACACGAACTGGAGAAACTTTTTATTGGTAAGTTTTGACAACAGCAGAGGGTATGAATTCAAGTGCCTTTGAACACAGCTCCAGAGCATTATTGAAAAGGGCATTTCTCTTGCCGCATAAATTGTGAACTGTGATGAGCCAGAAAAAGGCTGTAATTGCTGCATAGGTTCAACAGACATTGCCTGCATCAACTTGTCCACCATATCTCATAATACCTGAATCCTTAATGTCATATTGTGTACAAATGTCATAATGAGCCCAAATTAACTGTCGTCATAGTGATACAAAATGTCATTCCAATGCAACATGTAAAGGTTCATTACGAATACAAACACGATGTCCAAAAATTATCATTCCAAATTGAAACTAGAATAAAAAAAATAATGAAATGCCATACAATGATGTCTTTATCACGCGTGAAAGAACATTTTTCCAAGGTTTATTCTAACGATTTAATTATCGTTGATCAATATCAGTGGACTTGGATGGGAGCACCCCCTTGGAACAGGTAACACGTCGATGCGATACTTGATCTCCTTCCAGGTTCAGTTCAGCATACCTGCATTTATTTCGCCCCAATCTTCTTCCTCAGATCTGCAGTATCGGTAACCCTAGTTTGGTACACCACGTCCTAAACAAAACCCCGTATTGAAAATAATCCAGAGGGGTTATGTTCGACAAACGTGATGGCAACAGAATCAGACCATAGTAGTCACATAATCGAGCCCAATCCATAAATCAGTGTAGTGTTCATTGAGGAAATCGTGCACTATTTGACCCCAATGTCGGGTGGCTCCTTCCTGTTGGTCAATGACCTCTGGTTGCAGGTTCGCCAATTGCGGGAGGATAAAGTTGTCCAACGTATCTCAGTAATTTTCTGATCTCGTATTTACTTCAGCAAAGGAGAATGCCCCAATGACTCAATCATTCAACACACCACACGACACATTAACCTCTGGCATGTTGATTTCAAGTTCTCTGACCTCATGGGAAATCTCAGAAGCCGGATCAACACAATTCCAAAACACAGTGGCCATTACCTTTCCAGCTGATGATGTTCTTTTGAATTTTAGAGGGGGTGTGGACCATGTGTTTCACCTGCATGCTGTGTTACTTGGTGTTCGGATCAAAGTGGTGAACCCATGTCACATCCTATGTGACAATCCACTGGAGGAAGTCATTTGGATCAGCATGAAAATGGTTCAACAGCTGACAGAAAATGTCAAGGCAATCTCTTTTCTGGTCCATTGTCAGCATTCGGGAAACCCACCTTGTGGATGCCTTTTCCATGCCCAATTTGTCTGTGAGGTTTGATTGAATCAAACGAAAACCAACACCAATGTCTCAGCTACTGGTTGTTCGTCTGTCTCCCATCTCTACTTCATGCATCTGGTCCACCATTTCTAGCATTGCCACCACAACAGGATGACTTGATCTGCGTTCATCTTCGGTACTTGTTCTGCCATTCTTGAACTTAACTAACCAGTTCTTAACCACAGAATATGAAGGAGCATCATCCCCTAATGTCACTGCCATAATCCATACGTGTACGTATTTGCTTGGGAGTTAAGCCTTTCTGGTGCAGGCACATGATCACACCTTGGGGCTCCGATTCCTGCATTTTGACTGAATTTCTTGGGGTTCCTACTTTGAGTCCACACTCTGGAGAATCTGTAAGCAGAAATCTGGAATTAGCACAACATATTATAATAGCAGGGATAGATATTTATCATCTGTAACTTTGATCATCCTACCATGTTTCCAAGTAGTTTTGGACACAATCAAACTGATCACCCATTGTATATGCCAAAAAAATGACTACCGATGTGAAAGTGACATGATACTAAATGCTACAATCATGCACAAACGCCACTTCTTCTCCAATACTGGAAACTCGGGTCCTTAAAGACGAAGCTTTAAACGGTGCTTGGCGTAGTGGCACACCATGTAATCCTGCGACTCGGAGGCTTGGGTTGGGGGATCGCTTGAGGATGGGAGCTCTGCACTGTGCTGCGATAGATGGTACAGAGCAGCCCAGCCGATACGTTGTCACCCAACCCAGATTGTCAGGTCAGGAAATATCAGATCTGTGACTTGCTGCAGGTACCTTGTAAACCTGTACTAACCTGTTCATGGTCGAGTGTGGGGGGCTAAACCGGCTACATCCACCATGTCGTCCTGATGAGAAGGGTGTATGGATATGGACACCCAGCAGGAGTAAAAACAAAACCTCTCAAAAGGCGGAGGATCTCCTTGTGAGCCAATGGCTATCCATATCTGGTGCCCAACTACATCTGTGGTCGTCCTCCTGCAGTGGGTTACCTTTCCTAGGAGGTTGGTGGCAGGCTTTGCACTCCGGCCACCATAAAAACACTTCACTCTGGAAAAAAGAAAACACACTTCGTGGTGTGTGGTGGTGTGATGTGTTTCTGCCTCCCTTGATCATGAGGCGGGAGGAATATTGTCTCTTGGCAAATACTTTGAAGTTGTTTTGATGACGTCTATCTGAGAAGGAGTCACCATCATCTCCACGTGCATGAATTATTGGTTATTAAAGTGGATCATAGCTTCGGTGCATCTTTCTTATTCTGGAGAGAATGGCGTCTCTGTGATGCAGGATTATGTCTCTGTTTTCATACTCTTGTCCAACGATCAGGACTGCTACTTCATTGCAGGTTGGTGCATTAAATCTCCTTTCATATTCACCTTTTGTTCGGTGATCTGCACGTATGACTACCTTGCCATCGTTTTCATGATTATCTAGAACTTCTTTAGCCATTTTGAAACTTTTGATGAACGAATTTGTCATGGAACATTGCTTGTAAGTTCTTGAGTATCGCTGGATCGAGACCTGGGTAATTCCTTGATTGAGCTGTCGGTATTTTTCTTCGTTACCAACAAAGTATATTTGGGCAAACTGTGTTTTGTCATGAGGCATGGACCCCTTTCTTCTTCAAGTCCTCAACCCCCACCCTCCTCCCCAGCTCCAAGGCTTCAACTCTAATTCTTCAAAACCCCTCCGCACCCCAAGTCCTCAACATCCTCTCCCATCTCCCATCTCTCTGTCTCCTCTCTGCCCCCCACTGCAACTCTGTCCTTTCCTCCCCCTTTATTTTTCAAGTCCTCAACCCCCCCTACCCCAAGCCTCAATCCCCCTTTTCCAGCTCTGTTCATCTCTGCCCTGCATTTCAACTCCTTGTCCTCCACTGCACCTTTTAGATTTAACTCCCCAATCCCTAGTCTGCACTCCTCCTTTCTTCTTCAAATCCCCAACCTTAAATCCGCATAATAGTCACCAACAGTTAAGACTGCCAATGTTTCTCGGTGAACTAAATCGTTGAAAAGGTAATTATGTGTTGGACTGAATTGACTGAATAGTTTGTGGCTCTATTTTCTTCCGGTAGGTGTGCGAACAAGCGATTCTGAGCCTATACACCACCTGTGTGCGCAACCGCGGCACACAAATGCACATGACTCAAAATTGCGTGAATATCGATGTTTGTCGGTCCTGAACCAAAAGCTCTTAAAATGAGGTATCATTCAGCATATCATGCATGCTGTGGCTGCGATATTTACCCCATTCAGACACAATCACACAACTTACATTTATATAGGTACAAGCGGATAACCCGGTTCCACCAGGCTGCTGTAAGGGAATGAATTTCTCATAGCGTGGAATGTTTTCGGGAGTTTGACAGGAATGCCCCTTGACACCATAATGGCAGGGACCCGTGGAAATTCCGCGTCATGTAAATTGTGACTTCATGTTCTCAACTTCCCCATTCCAGCCACAAGCCCGCAACCGCAAGTCTTAAAGCCTTCATCCTAAAACCCCAACTCCTCAACCACCCCCTCCCAACCTGATGGCTTCAATCCTCCTCCTGCCCTCCACATTCCAAACTTTCAAACCCCCTCCCCACCCCCCAAAGCATGCAGAAACCCCCTTTTTCCTAACTCTGTCCTTTCTCTGCCATCTGCCACCCAACCCCCACACTCCAACTCATTGTCCTCCACTCCCTCTGAATATATTGCTCCTTAGCTGCCATGGTGACACAAATTTGTGCTTCATCACGAGTATTGACACGAGATTTTAATGACCACGTCGATTGCCATGCAAGCACTATACCATCAGCAATACATGGAATGAAAGGATTGATTTCAAAGGCAATCAAGAAATAGGAAAGTGAAGTACATTCTCCGACTTGTGTGACCCAATGAATGGATGCAATCGACGGACAGCACGCCATGCACTGCCAACCCTCAAGGACGGATATCATCAGAGCTGATTGGGCTTTCACATCACGAAGGAGGGAAGGAGCAACCCAACCATGAACTGGGCTGCATGGTTTAACCACAAGACAGGAAGTGTGGCCATTTTATGTGCTGGTGCAATTTGAGTGCTGGTCCCTGAGCCTGCTTATCACCATGGCGTCCATTCACTGCGGTGAGGTCATTGCCAGGACTTCAACTGCATGACACGTGAGATATGCACGATTCTCTGCAAAAAGGGTGTTTAATCCCCTTGCAGCAGTTTTTCAGGAGGGTGGGGGGAGGGAGGTGTAGGTGGAGTGAGCTACATTTGGGACAATGCAAAGCCAACGCTGAAGTCCACAACCGGCTTAAGATGATTTTGAATTGACCATCATGTCACAGAAACGAGAGAAAGGTCGGTTTTTGGTCTCATTATATGTCATTGCATTGGCTGCCTCATGTACTTGTCGATTATTTTGTGTGTTGAATATTCCAGAATATATTTTTTACAAAAGTAAAACGTTTTCCAGTGCCTTGTGCAAAGAATGCCGACTGCGACTTTAATTTTCCTCCTTGTTCATCGCTCATTATATTCAATGTTAAGGATTTATCTTCATCAATCGCTCTCCTGTCGAAGAGATCACTGTCTTTTCTATAAACTTGTTTAACATTTACAACACAATGTGTTGGTATCTGATACTGTACGATGTATATATCATCTTCATGTGGGTTTGGTTAGATCTCGTTCATTGTAGAAAATTATCAAATGGCAGAGCTGTTAGGTTTGCTTCGAATGGCCTATGATGACCCACTGCAGTAGTTATTTTTTTTTGATTTCACAGCTCCTTGCGGCGGCAACCTTTCAGGGCCAAGCGGCATGGTGCTTTCACCCAACTACCCACATCGTTATCCTACAGGGAAAGACTGCGCCTGGACAATCTCGGTTTCACGTGGCCATATTTTGGGCCTCAACTTCATCAAGTAAGCGGATGCTCCCAATTCATTTTGGCCTCATCTTCATCATTTTAGCACTGCCATCATTCCGTTTTATGCTCCCGATTCACTTATATATGGGATTTCTTCGTCGGAGTGAAGGGGGAGCAGAAGGCTGAGAGTTTTGGAGGTTTCTACAGGTATGAATTTGCTGGATGAGCTCGCACAACTTTTCAGAACTGTGGAAGGGCAGTGCATTGTAAGATCACGGTGGAAGTAGTGGAAAACCAACAGGGTCTTATGATGCATGTTGTGAGAGAACAGTAGGCCTTGTGTGTCATATTCTAAGTTGTGACACTAATAATGAGAGATTTTGACTCTTCAGTAAACAGGAGTGAGAGGTGGAGTATTATAGCTATTCATATCATGTGGGACAATACTACATTACAGCGCGCACAAAAAATGAGGTCTCGATGAAACTTGCTGTAAAACCGGTGTGTAATTTAATCATCACGGAGTCTCCAGGCTCATTGCCTTTCGCGGCAAGGCAGCCACATACGTTCACATCGCTTGATCAACGCCTGAGTCATCTTGGAAAATGATGTGCAGCCTTGTATTGACCAATTGACGTCCATTCTCAATGGCCTGTGATCACAACATATACGTTTATATTAGACAAGAGATTATAGTCGTAGGGCAGTTTGGGTTTAACGAGAAGGTGAGATGTTGAGGGACATTCTAGCCGAGTGAAGCTTTTAGCTTCAGAACATGGCAGGCAATCTGTCGCATTCACAATTTGCTTAAAGTGTGACAAAATCACAATTTGGTCACAGTCCAACGTCCTGTTTTTGTGCTATATTTCACAAAACTTTATAGAATTGGTGATATCCACATGGCTGCTCAATATTTTCATCCCAATTCACTTGCTCCCCCACCCCCCCTCCTTTCCCCCAGTGAAATCCAATCGATACACTAATGGCATGAATAATGTGGTATTGAAAGACTGCAAGCATGATAAGCCGAATGGGCTTATGGGTACTTAACCAGGATAGAACAAATTTATGAATTTGGTGAATGATGGAGAAACGCATCACAGGAACTTGTAGACGCGTGTTTCACAATGGTCATTGATCTTGTCCAACATCTTTCTGATCGACACATTTTTTGCCATTGGCAGTTGTGTAGTTTAAGCTTAAAACACACACACACACACACACACACACACACACACACACACACACACACACACACACACACACACACACACACACACACACACACACACACACACACACACACACACACACACACACCATTGAAAATCCTTTCTGAGTGCAGATGCAGATCGTTTGGCGTTTCTCTCTTTCCTCTTGGAAACCTGCTTTATTTGGGGAATCAGGTCCGTCTGCAAAGGCGAAGCAAACAGGTCCGTCTGTAAATAAATAAAGAAACATGGAAGCAATTAAATTAATGGGGCATCTCACACTTGACACACTGTGCTGGGGCTAATGAGGGCTATTTGTCGTCACTATAACTCTGCCCTTTCACATTTTGACCCAATTTTAAAGTATTTTCTCAATATTCTCATAATATAATAAATGATGAAAATTTGATGACAAAAGCTCAAATGGGAAAAAGGTCGCACGCACGCACGCACGCACGCACGCACGCACGCACGCACGCACGCACGCACACTGAACATGGAAAACAAAACATTGTGACCAGATATAGTATTCAAGTGTACAAATAAAGAAAAGATGGCATTGCTAATTGAGGTATCAGTATTCAGCGATTTTTGGCCTAAACAACGCAGAAATCAAGATGATTACCAATTCTAAGATCTCAAAAATCGATTTTTCAAGTGCATTGGTCAGTCGATTGGTATTCTGTCTGTCTTTGTCTTTTTGTTTGTTTTTCTGTGTCTGTTTATCACCGAAACCCATATTCACAAAACTTCACCACACTGAAGAGAGTTTGTCTGAAGCAAGAAGCCTATTGTTTTAGAGGTCAAAAATGTCAATGTAGGCCAAAGGTCAACATCTTCGGTGAGATTTCTAAAATCCTCAATTTTCATCCGATTCACTTGAAATTTAAAGAGGATTTATATTTGAGGTCACTGAATTCAACCAGCCAATTATTTTTGAGATCAGCGTCGGCCCAGGGTCCACAACTAAAGAGGTATTTCTAAAATCCTCAATTTCCATCCGATTCATTTGAAATTTATGCTGTTGGCCCATATGGTGTTTATGGTGTTGGTAAATTTATGGTGTTGAAATTAAATTTTTGGAAAATTTATGCCTGGTGTTGGCTTCATGGTTAGGGTGGTGGGCTTTGGATCCTTGGGTCCTGAGTTCAAATCCCGCCCAGCTGTTGAATTGATACCAGGTGGGGTAAACTCGGCCTGTCATCCTTCCGAGGTCGGCGGAATGAGTGCCAGCACGCTGGTATACCGTGTCGGAGTGGCGACCCGTCCAGGATTGTGACCAATCGCCAAGGAGACTGCTGAAGCAGCACCAACGCTCTGCCAGAGTATGGTCCCAATCTCCTCCATTTGAAATTTGAAATGGAGTTACGTATTTGGTCATTCAATTCAACCAACAATTATTTTTGAGGTCAAACTTGTTTTATGGATTTTGCAAGTGTCCATTCTCTGCACGACGTTTTCTTCGTGTTTGCTTGTTTGTTTGTGTGCAGAATATCTCAAAAAGTTGTGGACGGATTTGGGCGAAATTTTGTGGAGAGCTTGGTTATGTTGCGCTGACGAGGTTATTAGATTTTGGAGAAGATCCGGATCCGGATCTGAATCTCAGAATATTTTTCAGTGATGCTTCACCACTGAGAGATAGGGCCAAATAGTTGTGTACGGGTTCTGACGAAACTTGGTGTGCAGGTTGGGGATGTAACTATGAAGAACTGTTTTGACTTTGGTGAAGATCTGAATCCGGATCGGGATCCGGATCCATTAATTTTTTTAAGTGATTCTTCTCTGTTGAGTTGATAGGTCTAAAATGATATAAAGGAGGATATTTCAAAAAGTTATGGATGGATTTAGACAAAACTTGGTGGGTGAGTTGGTTAGGTGACAAGGACAAGCCGATTAATTTCCAGTTCAGGTCTAAATCCAGATCTCGCCTCTCAGTGGGATACAAAACATGAACTAATCAGCCTGGCGGAGGAATGCTTTCTCGCGAGCGTCCTTCTCGTAACTCAAGTCTTTGTCACATGGTTTTCAAATACTTTGCAAAAACCTTCAATCCTTCATGGCGCAACTTGTTACACAGTTTGCAAGTAACATACTTCTTACCTCCACCACCGAAGGGAGAAGGAGGTTATGTTTCGACGACTGCCTGTCTATTTGTCTTTGTTTCTTTATATGTCTGCAAACAGGATATTTCAAAAAGTTGCAGATGGATTTTAACGAAACTTGGTGGACAGGTTTGGTCTGTGACAAGGAAGAAATGATTAGATTCTGGTCAATATCCAGATCCGGCGACGAGAATTTTAAAAGTGATTCTTCACCATTGAGATATAGGGCTAAACCGATATATACAGCTCGATATTTCAAAAAGTTACGGATGGATTCAAACGAACCTTAGTGGACAGGTACGTCGTTTGGCAAGGAAGAATTGATTCCATTTTGGTGAAGATCTGGATCCGAATCCAGATCCGATAATTTTGGAAGTGATTTCACCATTAAGAAATGAAGCCTAAACAATACATAGCATGGTATCTCAAAAAGGTCACAAGGAAGAAGTCATTCGATTTTGGTTGAAGACCCGAATTCAAATCTGGAGACTAGAATTTTTTAATTTTTAGAAGTGATGAAATTCATCATTGAGAAATGGGACCAAAACAATACAGAGCGCAACATCTCAAAACGTTGTGGACAGGTTCAAATGAAACACGGTGGATTAGTTGGGTCGGTGACGAGAACAAACCGATTCGATTTTGGTTAAGGTCTGGATGCAAATACGGACTATCAGTGGGATCCAAAACATAAACTGTTCAGCTTGACGGAGGTATGTGCTCCACCGACTGCTGTTCTTGTTATTTCTGTGACCGTCTTGTTTCTTCACCATGGGAAATATTCCACTTTTTACTTCATCTTTTGTATATATTTTGTTTGTTTACATTTCCCAATGGAAGAATGCACATTTTGACATAAATTTCTCACTGTTCTAAAATGTTTTCGGGATATAAATTTGAACAGTTTTGATAATTCTGGCTTTTGGATACTGTTCGGAACATACCTTTCTCCCTAATCAACTGTCATCTCGCATTCCTTGTGTTTACACAACAGTGCATTTTGCACCGAGTATCTGGTCATCAACCATGAAGACATTAATGTTGAAGATGTTTTCATGGCAAGAAGTAATTCCAGTGTAATGCAACAGCAAAGGAACTTACAACGAACTTTTCGTTCCTTATGTGAGTTGGTTATGTGCTCGGCTGATTAATTGATGTTTTGTGTTTTACTGATAGGCTGGATCTGGAGTTGGATCTGAATTAAAATTTAATTGGCTGGTTCTTGACACTTAACCAACTCGCCCACCAAGTTTCATCCGAATCCGTCCACAACTTTTTGAGATATCCTGCTATATCGGGTTGTCGGCGACGAAAGCGTCTCCCCCACCAAGTTTCTTGGTGAGGTGGGTGGATGATGTGGACACCCAGCAGGACGAAGAACAAAACCTGTCAAAGGGTGGAGGAGCTCCTTGTGGGCCAACGGCCATCCATATATTGTGCCAAACTGTGTCTACGGACTTCCTCCTGCAGTTGGGTTACTTCATATTAGGAGGTTGGTGGCGGGATTTATATTCCAGCCACCGTAACACCCTTCTTTCCACATACCATTCCAGAAGCATAAAAAAAATCAGAAAACCCACTCCGTGGGAGTACCTCCTGTGCAGCTTCCCTTCGCAGGGCAGCTCACCGCATGATGGGATTGGGGCAAAGCCTTCGGGACCCCCAATCTTTGATGATAGGAGGGAAACCACTGGGTAACATTCCCGGGTCAGAATGCAGAAGAGTGTGTCGGAGTGGTGCTGAGGTATCGTCCACCAGACGGCGGTCTCCTTGGGTTAACCTGAAGCGGTCCCTTCAGGTGGGTGCCTGGAATGTCCTATCCCAAAGAGAGGATGATCACCTGTCTCTGTTATCATCTGAACTCAAGCGTTTGGACATCAGGATTGCAGCTCTCTCTGAGGTTCGGAGACCGGATTGCGGCGAGATCGTGGTGGGTGGTTACACCTACTATTGGTCTGGTCGCTCTGATGGTTACCATACTCAAGGATTTGCTGTAGATGTGTCCAAGAAGCTGACCCCAATGATAATTGAGGTAACACCGGTGAACGAGTGAATTATGAGACGAAGGATTCGTCACTCCTTGAGTGTCATTTCCCTGGTCGCTGTTTATGCTCTTCCGGAGGCAAGTGATCTCACCGTGAAGGATGCATTCTATGCCACACTCAAGTCTGTGGTTGATCAGTGCCCCAGGCGAGATACACTTCCAGTCTTGGGAGATTTCAATGCATCGACTGGAAGTGATAGGGATGGTTATGAGACATGTGTTGGTCTCCATAGGTCTGGAATTGTGAACATGAATAGCACTAAGTTCCTTGACTTTGCAAGAAGTCATCGACTTAGGGTGGACGGTTCATGGTTTCAGTGCACACAAGCTCATCGCTGGACTTGGTATTCCATCACTGGTGGTGTGGAAAAGGAGATTGATCATGTGCTCGTTGATGGTCGCAGGAGGTTGATCCAGAACTATAGGGTCAACTGGAGTGCTCTGATCCTCAATACTGACCAACGAATTGTTGTAGCAACTCGAAAGTTGCTCCTTAAATCCAGGAGCATGGTACCACCCCAGCCAAGGCTGGATGTTGGCAAGCTCAAGGATGAGATGGCAGCTGAGGAGTTTGTGACCAGGCTGAGTGGAGATTTGGGGGGGGGGGTTCTGAAGAGTTGTGGAGTGCCTTTAAGATCACCGTCCTTGATGTTGCTGGGAGATGCCTTGGAACTCACTGGAGGGTGAAGAAGAATTTGGTCTCCTAAGGGACACCGGATACCATTGCCCAGAGTCACAGGTCCAGGCTGAATGGCAGAGCTGAGCTGTTCAGGGAGCTGAGGCATAAAACTGTACGTGCGCTAAGGGTGGACAGGGAGGCCTATGTGTGAGAATCTGTGAGGGTGTAGAGCATCACCTGTCGTCAAGTTATTCTCGTCCTGCTTACAGGGGAATCCGTGCATTGCGTTCATCCAAGCCCATCCCTCAGTGTACTGCGGTTAGAGCAGAGAATGGTAGGCTCTTGACAGAGGAGTCTGAAGTGAAGGCCCGCTGGGACGGTTACTTTGAGTGGTTTTACCAGGCTGATCCACCAGCTGTCCCGTTGGACATCAGGGGTGTTACAATCCATATTGCTGACCCTCCAATTAACTGTGGTCCACCTTCGTTTGTGGAAACACAGGCTGCAGTGAACTGGTTGAAATGGGGGTAAAGCTCCAGGGATCTGTGGCATCCATGCTGAACTTCTCAAGGCTGGTGGAAATGCTGTAACTCGTGTCGTTGCATGCAGTTTTGTGCTCTGCCTGAAACACAGGCATCATCCCAACTGATTAGAAGAGGGGCCTTGTTGTACCTCTCTGGAAAGGGAAGGGTGATCGCCAAGACTGCAACAACTACCGAGGGGTGACGCTGCTCTCAGTGCAGGGCAAGGTTTTTGCTCGGATAATTCTTGATAGGGTTCGCCACCATCTGCTTGAGCACCAGCGTCCAGAGCAGTCAGGCTTTACACCAAAGAGGTCAACGATTGACCGTATCCTTGCTCTTCGGGTCTTCACTGAACACAGACGAGAGTTTCGGCAGGGCTGCTTACAGCCTATGTTGATCTCTGCAAAGCATTTGATTCAGTGAATCGGGATGCCCTCTGGAGGATTCTTGGTCTTCGTAGGGTGCCATCAAAACTGATTGATCTGATGTCTGAACAAGACTCTGGTACTGAGAGTGCTGTGAGATGTGGTGGTACCATCTCTGACTTATTTCCAGTTGTTACTGGAATTTGTCAGGGGTGTGTACTGGCCCCCACACTTTTCAGCACTTGTATGGACTGGATTCTGGGGAGGATGTCAGAGAGATCAAGCTGCGGTGCATCGTTTGGGAATGTCAACATCTCTGACCTTGATTTCGCAGATGATGCAGTCATCTTTGCGGAGATTCCAGATATCCTTTTGGGGGCCCTCGAGGTGCTGAATGAGGAGTCGAAGCCGCGAGGATTATAGGTTTCCTGGGTCAAAATTAAGATCCTGCATAGTCTGTGAGTGTCAGCTGTGGCTGTGTGGACATTTGACTCATTTTCCTGATGCTAATCCTGCTCACCAGATTCTCTCAGCGAGGAAGCTTCTTGAGTGGTGGAGGCCAATGGGCCAACCTCTTGCCTTGTTGTTGCAGCAGATTGATCACATCTCATGGAGATGGGGATGGGCCAGGCATCTGTCTGGGGGATGGCCAGACAGAGGCCCTTGGAGTTCCGGCGGAAAGTGTATGCAGCAACATGCTGCTGCGGTGCATCCTCCCATACCTGACCTGCTACACTACCAGTCAAAAGTTTTAGATCACCCCCATTTTTCCAGTTTTTACTGAAATTTAAGCAGTTTAATGTTTCAATTTACTCTGAAATTAAAGCGTAGAACAAATAAACGATTGAAGATAAAAAAGAAATCATGGAATCTTTTGTTGAACAAAGTTTAATCTAAATTTTTGACTCATCAAAGTAGCCACCTTTTGCAGATATAACAGCCGAACATACTTGTGGCATTCTTTCTGCAATGGAAATCAAATATTGTTTGGAAAGTTCTTCCCAACAATGTTGCGGAAGTTCCCACAAACGTGTTGCACCTGTAGGTTGCTTTGCTTTCACCCTTCTGTCCAGTTCATCCCAAACCAGCTCGATGGAGTTCAAGTCTGGAGACTGTGCTGGCCATTCCATGATTTGAAGCCTACCGTCTTGTTCTTTTCTTCAAAGGTAGTTCTCACATAGCCTGGAGGTATGTTTTGGGTCGTTATCTTGCTGTGGGATGAACCCCTGACCAACTAGGTGTAGACCAGAGGGTATTGTATGGCGCTGCAAAATACTGTGGTAGCCCTTTTGGT
Organism: Eptatretus burgeri; assembly: GCF_056783735.1. Taxonomy (NCBI): domain Eukaryota; kingdom Metazoa; phylum Chordata; class Myxini; order Myxiniformes; family Myxinidae; genus Eptatretus; species Eptatretus burgeri. Next base: position 112,103,961 of record NC_140965.1, on the reverse strand, counting down.
TCAGGGTGCCAGTCACTCTGTCAAGTTGCCGACTCTGGATCCAGCAAAAGAGCCCCAGATCATCACGCTTCCTCCTCCATGCTTGACAGTTGGTGTCACACACTGAGGAACCATCCTTTTGCCTACTCGACGGCGTACAAAAACCCTGCGTGATGAACCGAAGATTTCAAATTTTTATAATCAGTCCATAAGAGATTCTTCCATTTTTCAGTAGTCCACTGGTGGTGCTTCATGGCCCAGGCAAGCCTCTTTTTCTTATTTTGCAATCTCAGCAATGGCTTTCTTCCTGCCACTCGACCTGTCAATCCTGCAGATCTAAGTCTTCTCTTCACAGTTGAAACTGAGACTTCCTTACTTCAACCAGTGTTAAGCTGTGCTTGAAGCTGCTGTCCTGTGAGCCGCCAATCACACAAACTGTTGACTCTCAGAAACTTGTCTTCTGATTGTGTTGTGACTTTTAGTCTGCCAGACCTCTTATTGTCAGAGTTTCCTCCAGTTTACAAGAGCCTTTTGATGGTGTTGGAAACTGTACTCACTGACACTTTGGCTGACTTTACAATTTCTCTAAAAGAATGACCTACACTTTTAAGGGTTATAATGGTCTGTCTGTCTTCCTTTGTCAATTATCTTTTTCTCGCCAGTATGATTGCAATATACTCCTTCCTGCATTGCAATATTGTCCAAATCATGCTTCAGAGGGTGTAACAACACGGTCTGTTCCAACACTGCTTTTATACAGATGGAGAGTGAGTAACTTATCAACAAAAATTGGGACACCTGTAGGAATTGTTTGCATCAACTTTCAAGGCTTAATTTACTTCTATTGCTGCAGAACAGCTGCAGTTGTTAACCCATTACTTGTTCCCTGAAAAGGGCCTTTTTTAACAACTCTGAAATTAACATTATTTTTTAGTTTCTGGGAACCTAAGCTTTTTTTAACCTCTGGCAGTTTACCGCTTCGCTTTGTACCTTTTCAGGTTATTCACTGGACTTGAACTGCTTAAATTTCAATAAAAACTGAAAAATGGGGGTGTTCTGAAACTTTTGACTGGTTGTGTCTCTGTCATTTTCTCTCTATCACTCAATGGTGAGAAATCACTTTAAACAAATTCTCGGATCCGGTTCCTGATTCAGATCTTCACCAACGTCTAATCAATTCTTCCTTGTTACATCCCCAACCTGCCCATCAAGGTTCGTCCGAATCTGTCCACAATTTTTTGAGATATCCTGCTATATGTCGTTTTTGGACCAATCTCCCATTGGTGAAGAATCACTTTGAAAATTCTCAGCTCCAGATACGGATTTGGATCTTCACCGAAATCTATTCTTTGTCCTCGTCACATATCCAAGCTCTCCACAAAATTTCGTCCACATTTTCCCAAACTTTTTGAGATATTTTGTTCACAAACAAACAGACAGACATACAAGGGAGAAAACATAATGTCCTTCCACCTTCGGTGGCAGAAGTAACAAAAAGATAGTTTTCAAAAACTTTCTCAAAATTTTCATCACGTTCGTCATTTTTAATCTGTCCTCACATTCTGAGCTCATTGGTCTTCGTATGCCGTGTGTGGACACACAAATTTTCATCACGCACTTTTGCCTCTTATCTAGCTTCGTATACTGAGCTTGCTGTAACTGTGAAAAATTCCCCCATTAGGCTAAGGTGCTTATAAAGTTTGAACTCTTGTTGGAGTGTCATGATGTCACTGAGCTCGGGTTCAACTTGGCATTTAGCTTTGGAGTTGGATTAAAATCCTTGGATCCAAAGCCCACCACCCTAACCATTAAGCCAACACCAGGCATATCCGGACCTGAACCAGAATCGAATCGGCTTGTCCTTCTCACCGAACCAACTCGTCCAACAAGTTTTATCATAACCCGTTCATAACCTTTTGCAACATCATGCTCAATGTAGATTTTGATGCGATCTCTCAATTGTGAAGAATTGCTTTAATAATTCTCGGATCCTGATCCGGTTCCAGATCTTTTCCCAAAAATCGAATCAATTCGTTCTTGTCACGCACTCAACCTGCCCACGAGGTTTTGTCCAAATCCATGCATAACTATTTGAGATATCCTGCTCACAGACAGACAGGGATGAAAGCATAACCTTGTGGAATTGGAAAATAATCCATAAGAGCGGATGGAATCGCAATATTCCTATAAAAAAAAAACCTACATGGGTATCAGTTAATGAGGAAAATGGATCGACATTGAAGCAAAAGCATTGCAGTGGTGCGTTCATTCAGCCCCACTGAACGTTGCTTTGTGACGTGATGCAATTGGAAAGGAAATTCACCCCATCAGACGTACCAGAGCGTAACGACATTCCTTGAGCGACTGCCTTGCTTATGGTGGATCATATTACTTGTGCGACCGATGCAGGTCTTAGCTGAAGCCTCGAGATGATTTCAAACGAAGGTAGATGACCTGAAACTTTGTCCAATTGGTTTTTGGTTTTGATCGCTTCTCAGCAGTTTATTGAAGATGAGGTGTAATCAGCATTGCATTGCCTTATAAAATAAAGGCTGAGCTTCGTTCTCTATATTTTCACTGTTTCCGCAGTTTTGACCTCGAGAGTGGCTACGATTTCCTGGATGTCTATGACGGGCCTGATGAGTATGCCGTGCTCCTTGGGTCCTTCCACGGTTCAGGCCTCCCGCCACGACTCGAGAGCTCAGGCGGCGACCTCCACCTGGTCTTCCGCAGCGATGGAACTGTCGGTCATGCTGGTTTTCACCTGGAGTACCAGGGTGAGGAGGAATTTCCTTTCTCTTTTGTCACTTTTGTTTTTTTATTCGTCATTTTTTTTTTTTTGGTGTGATGCATTGTTATTTATTTCCCTTTAATCTTGTCCATTTATTGTAACAACAGAACTATGTTAATATCATGCCTATCTCATAGCTGATAATCCCGCGTCTCATTTCCAGTGGAATTGAATGGGATTAAAATTTTATCGTTTAATGCACTTCCAAGCAGCAAGTGCTCTCTCATGGAACATGAATTCCAAGTTGACCATATAAGTTGGTTGTGCTATCTGATTGCATTAGTTGTACCTACTAACAACACTACATTACCTTTTCCAAAAAGATTAGGGTTTTTCTTCTGACATCATCATCACTTTGATTACAGTGAAGGATTAACAACATTTCCTCGTTCAGATCCTCATTGTTCTCAAACCACTGTGCCCTGTAATGCTTGAAGAATCATGATCCATTTGCATCGTGAGATGATTGTCTGTTTTACATTGTGGTGTGGAGAAACCTTTTACTGTGTGTTGTATTTATTCTGTTGCTCTATTCCCTTGCCCAATCCATCACCTTTGTTCTTTTCTTTCTCTTCCTTTTTCTTTGCTGTATTCTTCTCCCTAAACTGACTCTTTCCCCAGAGAAGGCTCGTGAGTCTTGCTACCAGCCAGATCATGTGCGGAATGCCTCTCGCGTTAACGGACCAGTCCTTGGTTCGTCACTGTCTGCATCTTCACTTCCTGGATCATCTCATCTTGGCTCCACAATTACTTTTGTTTGTGAGGATGGCTACATCCTCCAAGGTCGATCCACCCTGACTTGTGTAGCAGCAGGGGCTGATGCCAGACCCACTTGGGATTATCCACCACCAACCTGTGAGGGTGAGAATATGCAGAGAATTCCTTTTCTACTCTGTTTATGATTATTTTTAACCTGCGATAACTTATGGTCTTTCTGAACCAGTTGTTCTTGAAACGATGGCTCACAGTTCCATTCCATGTGCTGTGGGATTTGCATGTAAACAGAATGTGACCATTGTTTTACAATAGACATTCTGGGAGCAATAGCATATCCTCTACAAAGAACAAAGCATCATCCTTGACCTTCACCCACAGCTCAATGTGGAGGTCATGTGACTGGAGACTTTGGCACAATTTTGTCTCCTGGTTTCCCAGACAACTATCCAGCATCACAAAGTTGCCTCTACCGCATCACTGTTGCTGATGGACATGGTAGGCTTTGTTAGAAACTCTGCCTCATTTGGGCTCGTTTGTTCTTTCTTTGCGATGCATTCTATTATGGTATTCTGAAGCTGTCAAGTTCACCTGAGCTTGGCTCTGACCTTGACCAACCACTTTATCTCACTGATGAGGACAATAATTTTGTAAGTGTTGTCCAATAAATAATTGCACTCCCACATAATAATTAACCCCCCACCCCTCCATCTTAAGGGAAAGCTAATTGCTGTTGGTGGGTTTGTTTCTACAATTAGCACCCCCAATTTTAATGGTACCACAGAGTTTCTTCGGCCCCTTGGAGTAAGAAAGCACCATTTAAAATTTTTGTCTCTTCCTACACTCTCAATGCTCCCAATTTCTGAACTATATCAATTTTTGAGCTGTATCTTGCAGCCGGCTGAGACTTTTGGAATTTCATTTTGCATAAATAATGGGAAGAGAAAGTCTGTGGGTCAAAATAGTGTTTTTTTACTTTGACCTAATTTTTATTATCATGACCTAATTATAGCCGTTATAAAAATTTTCAACACAACTCGAAGAATGTTTTCCGATCAGAACAAAATTGTCCTCTCCAGAGAGCCTATAGGAAGCCGCATTTAGCTTCAATTCACATCATAACCGTCTGGGTTAAAGATCAAGGTCTTAAACCCCTTCTTCTTCTTGTGTACAGCAGCTTGGCTGCCGGGTAGCTATCATTTTGTTAGGGCATGACTATACCGCTGATGCTGTGCCCCGATACCAGTACAATGGAACTCATTTCGCTGACCTCAGAAGGATGACAGGCTGAGTCAACCCCACCAGGTGTTAATTCAGTGGCCAACCGGGCTCGAACTCAGGACCCTAAGAGCCCAAGCTAGCCATCCTAACTTACACTCCTAAGAGTAGGAACCACCATTTAGGTTTTTCTCACTTTTTAGGTCATCTCCCGAGATGACCTCATAAAGCCAGACCAAATGTCCGTCCGTCCGTACGTCCGTCCGTCAACAATTTTTCTTTCCGATCTTGATGAAACTTAGTATGTGGGTAGAGGTCGATGAGTGTTGCACAATGATATAACTTTTGTCCGGGTTCAAGGTCAGGGACGAGGTCACGACGTCACGTAAGTTATAAACATCGCCATTTTCAAAACCTATCTAGTCTGCCATTCTACAAGATATTCGGCAACTGTTTATTGATTATGATAGAAAAAAACTGGACAGATTTTTGAATTTCCGTCCTGTTTGGCCGCCACGTAACCTGGAAGATGGTCAAAAACACCTCCCGGTACAAAGAAAACTTTTTACTTCCGATCTTGATGAAATTTGGGATGTGGGTAGAGGTCGATGAGTGATACCCAACAACATATTTTTTCCCAGATTCGAGGTCAGGGTCAAGGTCACGAGGTCACGAAAGTTGTGAAAGTCGCCATTTTCAAAACCTATCTAGTCTGTCATTTTAGGAGATATCTGGCAACGGTTCATCGATTATGATAGTAAAAAACATTCTAGAGATGACCGTCACCCCCACACAGGGGTAATTTTTTTCTTCCAATGTCCAAGGACATTCGGGGTGAAATTTTCCCTCGGTAATGGAAATACAAAGTACGCAGGGTTGATGTTTTTTTTGACCTTGACCTAATTTTAAAGGTTGTGACCCAATTATAGACATTTTAATATTTTTCACCAAAATTTGATCAAGGTTTGTCCGATCAGAATTAAAACGCCCTCACTCGATAGCTGACAACAAGGTGCATTTAAGCGTAATTAACTTACCCCTCCAGGTTAAACTTTAAGGTTTTACACCCCTCAAATTACTCAACCACCATTTAGGTTTTTCTCCCTTTGTTTTTTTTTTCTGCCAATGTCTGAGGTGTATCTCTGAACTGGCTGGGACTTTCGGAATGAAAATTTTCATCAATAATGGGAATAAAAAGTTTGCGGTGTTGACATTTTTTTTTGACCGTGACATAATTTAAAGGTCATGACCAAATTTTAGACATTTTAACCTTTTCCACCAAAACTTGATGAAGGATTGCTAATCAAAACAAAATTGCTCTCCCTATATAGACTTGAGCAAGGTGCATTTACACTTAATTTTCATCATTCTCCTCCAGGTTAAAGGTCAAAGTCAAATAGCTGTCTGAAATAAAAACACGTTTTTTGTCATCGCTCAATTTTGCCATTGTGGAATCTCAAAGACCAATTGGCCTTCCAAGATCATCTTGCATCATAATAGTGGACCTCCACTGAAGCTGTGCACCCAATATTTGTTTTGTGTCCTTGACCTACTTTTTTTGGATTGTGACCTAATTAACAAAAAAACACTTTTTTGATCTTAAATAATTTTCCTCTGATTTTCATGATGTTGAGTTTTATGGATACATTGTAGATGGGGACACATTTTCTTTGTTTATACTCTATCCATAAATATTGAAGGTCAAGATCATATGGTGGTCCGAAAAAAAAGTATGGCCATCAATGGATCACGAGCCAAGGGTAAGACTCCTCCAGTTGGGGGAGGATTACCCTTGGTGATCGCTTGGTGATCGCAGATATCTGCATGCATATTGCCTCTTTTGGGTTGGCTCTCCTCTACCTTGTGAACCTCTTCCTTATATCGACCATTATTTTCTTGTTGGTGGTGGTAACAAGTTTGAATTGGACATTTAATAAACTGATGTTGAAATAAACTTTCATGTTGAGTGAGAAATTGTAAGGGGTGTGGGTGATGTTGCCATAAATATATATTTCCGTGTGATATCGGATTCCCAGGTTCATATCCCAAATACTGTGTTGATTTGTCCATTTTATACTGGTTAATCATCAATGTGTCGTATTTGCACAAGTTTCTCAGTGGCATAGTTTAAGAGTTATCATAGGCATCATGAGCAGATTTTAAATCCCTGCCCTAATCAACAGGAAGCAATGCATCAGGTGGTGTGTTCATGTCCCGTGAAATAATACTACCAGGGCGGCTTTTTTTCTTGCCTGTCCTTGGGACATGTAGATTTTACATTTTACATATCCCATCAACCGTTGATCCTGTCAAATTATTCGTACTGTGAGCATGTGGGGTGATACTTTTATGCTTCTTTGAAATCTTTGCTGGTGCATGGTGATGGTTGAGTCAGAAAAATATCTCGTCCCCTTCCGATAAAACCTGGTGGTGCCTTGTCAAGTTTGTCTCTGGAGCATGCTCCACCTCCATTCCAACCCTCTCTTCAAGTGGCTCCACAGACGACATAAAATGGAGCATTCTAAAAGTTTTACAGAGATGCTGCCAACAGTTCAATGGATGCCAAAAGGAAAACAAAATATGAGGCATTCGATACAAGATGCTGGAGGCAGAATTGTTTATATCTGCAGGGAAAATTCCTCATTTTTTTTTCCTGCAGGCAGTAGCAAACGTCTACAGTTAGCATACCCATCATTGATGTGGGAAAATATGAAATCTGTTCGATCGGCCTGTTACCCTATCAAAATCCCACGCCACCCGTCACCTGTCATTTGGTACATCTGCTCGATAAAATATGTTGAAAGCGTTTTATCAAGATGTCTTCATTGCTGGCGTCTCCTCCAGGTGTCTTTATTGCTGGTGTCTCCAGGTGTCTTCATTGCTGGTGTCTACAGGTGTCTTTATTGCTTGTGTCTCCAGGTGTCTTTATTGCTGGTGTCTCCAGGTGTCTTCATTGCTGGTGTCTCCAGGTGTCTTTATTGCTCGTGTCTCCAGGTGTCTTTATTGCTGGTGTCTCCAGGTGTCTTCATTGATGGTGTCTCCAGGTGTCTTCATTGCTGGTGTCTCCAGGTGTCTTCATTGCTGGTGTCTCCAGGTGTCTTCATTGCTGGTGTCTCCAGGTGTCTTCATTGCTGGTGTCTCCAGGTGTCTTCATTGCTGGTGTCTCCAGGTGTCTTCATTGCTGGTGTCTCCAGGTGTCTTCATTGCTGGTGTCTCCAGGTGTCTTCATTGCTGGTGTCTCCAGGTGTCTTCATTGCTGGTGTCTCCAGGTGTCTTTATTGCTGGTGTCTTTATTGCTGGTGTCTCCAGGTGTCTTCATTGCTGGTGTCTCCAGGTGTCTTCATTGCTGGTGTCTCCAGGTGTCTTTATTGCTGGTGTCTCCAGGTGTCTTCATTGCTGGTGTCTCCAGGTGTCTTTATTGCTGGTGTCTTGAAGTGTCTTCATTGCTCGTGTCTTCATTGCTGGTGTCTCCAGGTGTCTTTATTGCTGGTGTCTCCAGGTGTCTTCATTGCTGCTGTCTCCAGGTGTCTTCATTGCTCGTGTCTACAGGTGTCTTTATTGCTGGTGTCTCCAGGTGTCTTCATTGCTGGTGTCTCCAGGTGTCTTCATTGCTGGTGTCTCCAGGTGTCTTCATTGCTGGTGTCTCCAGGTGTATTTATTGCTGGTGTCTCCAGGTGTCTTCATTGCTGGTGTCTCCAGGTGTCTTCATTGCTGGTGTCTCCAGGTGTCTTCATTGCTGGTGTCTCCAGGTGTCTTCATTGCTGGTGTCTCCAGGTGTCTTCATTGCTGGTGTCTCCAGGTGTCTTCATTGCTGGTGTCTCCAGGTGTCTTCATTGCTGGTGTCTCCAGGTGTCTTCATTGCTGGTGTCTCCAGGTGTCTTCATTGCTGGTGTCTCCAGGTGTATTTATTGCTGGTGTCTCCAGGTGTCTTCATTGCTGGTGTCTCCAGGTGTCTTCATTGCTGGTGTCTCCAGGTGTCTTCATTGCTGGTGTCTCCAGGTGTCTTCATTGCTGGTGTCTCCACGTGTCTTTATTGCTCGTGTCTACAGGTGTCTTTATTGCAGGTGTATCGAGGTGTCTTTATGCTTTCATTTTTTTTTCTTTTGCTTTTATTTTTATTCTCTGGGCCGTATGAGATTATTCTGAGCTTTTTTTTTCGAAAAATGTTGGTACGTCTATTTTCGAGTAATACAGCAGAGTGCCTTGAGATTGTCCTTGACAGAAGGCAGCCTTGTGTTTGTCATAATTTCCTGAGTCGTGGCTTTTTTTGCCTTTTTAGGTCATCTCTTCGAGCATGACCTAATAATATTGGTGTTGAGAGTAGAGGTGATGATCCGTCCGTCCGTCCGTTCACAATGAAGTTGAAGCGGGAGATCTGGTCATTAGTGATCCTGATAGAGGTCGATGAGCCATACGCGATGGTATGACTTTCAAGGTCACCGAAGGTCAAGGTCACGAGGCCTTTGAAGTTGCGAAAATGACGATTTTCAAATTATATCTCCTCTGCCATTTCTCAAGCGATCTTGAATTTGATTGTGGCATATGAATCTATGGGACAATATCTAAATTTGGGCAGGACGGATTTTCGAGATTCGTTTTCGCGTCACGTGACTTCAAAATTGGCAAAAAATGCGAAAATGACGATTTTCAAAATCTATCTCCTCCTACATTTCTCAAGCGATCTTGAATTTGATTATAGCATATGAATCTATGGGACAATATCTAAATTTTGATTGGGCTGGATTTTCGATATTCGCTTTCGTTTTTGTGTCACGTGACTTCAAAGTTGGCAAAAAATGCGAAAATGACGATTTTCATGCGAAAATGACGATTTTCAAAATCTATCTCGTCCTACATTTCTCAGGCGATCTTGAATTTGATTGTGGCACATGAATCAATGGGACAATCTCTAAATTTTGTCGGGCCCAATTTTCGATATTCGCTTTCCTTTTCGCGTCACGTGACTTCAAAGTTTGCAAAAACTGCCCTACCTTCAGGAGGCTATATATTTTCGTGCAGAGATGACTGTCACTCCCGCACGGGGGTAATTTTATCCTTTTGATATCTGCTGCACAAGGAAGTTCCTGTTGTCCTCTCACTTTCTCGTGTTGGTTGTGGCAATTGGGAAACTCTGTTATAGCTCAGAAATTGTTCCTGTTTAAAATTAAGGCTGAACAATAAACAGTGTTTCAATATGGATACAAACAAACACGACATAATAGTGACCGAAGCTTTTCGTGCTGCACTCTTCAGGGTAAAAATCGCAGCAAGTGAAGGTGAAGGAGGAAGTGCTTATATACGCAGGTCTCAATAAGGTAGACACTGATTAGTTCAACCGTAATGACGTCACGGTTAATCCGAACGCCCATTGGTCGGTCATCATCTTCACCTCAAGCTCCCATTGTCTGCAGCAGAGTTCGTCGATGATTGACGTTTGCAACCACATCCTGGAGAGAGGGGGGATGGGTTTCCCCTGAGATCCATTCACCATTTGTTACCCTACTTCCCTTGATCTTTCCATGCTGAAAGAGTCACAGAGATCACACAAATACTTTTGAAGACATAGTATCGGATCGGTGGTCAGGATGAAGGTTGCTTCCAACATACGTAAATGAAACGAGCTCCGACCTCGGCTCAATATCCTGAACATCTCTGCATTGTACTGGTCAGCACAGAAAGGGCTGGCAACCAGGTGCTGTGCAACGGCAGATGAAGCAGATACAGTGGCCGGTGGTTGCTGGATATTTCGACATGCTCGCACTGGTTGTGTTCTAACCCTCACAATCTTTCTTCAAATCGCCAAGGGGACGTGTTGTTTGATCTGATCAGCCAACCTTAGTGTTGTTCATTCCACGTACCGAGCTTCACATCGGCACTTAAACTCATAAATAACATTGCTGGTTTGTGAGGTGGGGAGCACATCCTTGTTGACTGACGTCAGCAAACGGCGAGAGGTCAAGATTACTCGGAGTTGCACAGCCAGAACCGTGTTGGACACAATATATTTGATTTGTACTTCAAACCGTCGTGATGATTACCCTTTCCAGGGCATCCTGATATAGACTGGACATTTGTCCGGACCAATCTGCCGATATTTTGTCGTGCTTAGAAACTTGTGTATGTATCTCTTAACTATATGCTCAGGATAACCATTCTCACCGAGTATATTCATGATTTTGTCAATTTCAGCAGGAATATTCAAAGGTGAACAAATCCTCTGTGCTCTGTTAACCAGGATATTGATCAAGGCAATTTTGTACCTCGTGGAGCTGTCGGAGTCCCACCGAGTATACTGCCCTGTGAAAGTCGGCTTCCGGTTGACGGAGGTTGTGAAACCAAGGTTGAATCTATCAACCAACACGTCCAAAAACGGTAACGTGTTTGACGATTCCAGCTCCGTGGTAAACTTCAGCGCTGGATGGAGAGTGTTGAGCCATACCTGGAAATTGTCACATGCCATCCGACACTCAATCAAAGCAAAAATGTCATCAACATACCGATAGTTAACGATGGGGGAATCGACCCCTTGCCGACCAGTCAGTTTCTGCATTTTGTGATAGCCTACAAAGATATTTGCAAGAGCTGGGCCCAATGGAGAACCCATGGCCACACCGTCCGTTTGAACACACATCATGTTGTTAAAAACTGAATTCCACCTCCCTTGTTGCTGTGTTCATTAATTCCACGAAGACGTGTTCCGAGATCATCGGTTGTTCCAGATCGGTGTGATACAGCAAATGTGCGCATATCTCAATCGTCTCCGTCAATTGTACATTCGTGAACAAGCTTTTAATATCAAAGGATGCCATGATGTTGTGCTCACTTGTCGGTGTTTTATCTCTAATTGATTCTGCAAATGTGAAGGAATCCTTAACCACAAAATGAGAAAGTGAATCCAATACTGGTTGCAGTACCTCTCCCAACCACTTGGCAAGTTCATGTTGTGCCAATCGCACCATGGACAGTATCGGTCTTGGAGGGATATTTTCCTTGTTTGACAATCTTCCTGCTGAAATTGACAAAATCATGAATATACTCGGGGAGAATAGTTATCCTGAGCATATAGTTGAGAGATACATACACAACTTTCCAAACACGACAAAATATCGGAAGATTGGTCCGGACAAATGTCCAGTCTATTTCAGGATGCCCTGGAAAGGGCAATCATCACGAAGGTTTGAAGTACAAATCAAATATATTGTGTCCAACACGTTTCTGGCTGTGCAACTCCGAGTAATCTTGACCTCTCGCCGTTTGCTGACGTCAGTCAACAAGGATGTGCAACCCACCTCACAAACCAGCAATGTTATTTATGAGTTTAAGTGCCGATGTGAAGCTCGGTACGTGGAATGAACAACACTAAGGTTGGCTGATCGGATCAAACAACACGTCCCCTTGGCGATTTGAAGAAAGATTGTGAGGGTTAGAACACAACCAGTGCGACATGTAGAAATATCCAGCAACCACCGGCCACTGAACCTGCTTCATCTGCCATTGAACAGCACCTGGTTGCCAACCCTATCTGTGCAGACCAGTACAATGCAGATATGTTGAGGATATTGAGCTGAGGTCGGAGCTCGTTTAATTTATGTATGTTGGAAGCAACTTTCATCCTTTCCACCTCAAGAAATTTTATGTCGTCAAAAGGAATTTGTACGATCTCTGTGTCTCTTTCAGCATGGAAAGATCAAGGGAAGTACGGGAACAAATGGTGAATGGACCTTCGGGGAGGGCCTCCCCCCTCTCTCCAGGATGTGGTTGCAAACGTCAATCATCGACGAACTCTGCTCCAGCCAATGGTATCTCGAGGTGAAGATGATGAGCCGACCAATGGGCGTTCGGATTAACCATGATGTCATTACGGTTGAACCAATCAGTGTCTACCTTATTGAGACCTGTGTATATCAGCACGCGCCTTCACTTCCTCCTTCACTGACTGCGATCTTTACCCTGAAGAGTGCAGCATGAAAAGCTTTGGTCACTATTATGTCGTGTTTGTTTGTATCCATATTGAAGTTCTGAAGAACTAAACATCTGTTTGTTTATAATATACAGTGTGTCTGTATATAATATGTATATATATATGTATATATGTATATATATATATATATATATATATATATATATATATATATATATATATATGTATATATATATATATATGTATATATATATATATATATATATATATATATATACACACACACACTAGTAGTAAAGCCCGGCGTTGCTCGGGCTTTCTTGCAAATTAAATGAATGGCTGTTGGGGGTTAAGGGGTTAGCGGTTAGGGTTCGGGTAGGGTTAGGGTTAGCTGTTAAGGTTAGGGTTAGCTGTTAGGGTTAGCGGTTAGGGTTAGTGTTAGAGTAGCTAACCCTAACACTAACACTAACCCAAACCATAACCCTAACCCTAACAGCTTGGCGTAGCGGAGGTAAACAGCGCCTGGGGCAAAGTGGAAATTTGCGTTCCCCGTAAGCCTTAAATTTGAGTGCATTTGAATGGAAAATCCCATAAGGGATATCGATTTATCGATTTTTTCGAATATCGGAAGTGTTATGGAAAAAATTTATATCCAATGACCTAAGTTGGACCAAAAGCCATAATCGTACCAAATTTGGATGGAATCGGTTGGAGTTTGTGAAAATGCATCAAAACGAATTTTGAGGGCCTCTTATTGAAGACAATAATATCATCAGTATATCTGCCAAATCTTGTTTCATTTCATGCAGTAACAAAAATTTGATGGTGGAACAAAGAAAGGGGCATGCCGAAATATTAATATATATATATATATATATATATATATATATATATATATATATATATATATATATATATATATATATATATATATATATATATATATATATATGGGGGTTGACTCAGCCTGTCATCCTTCCGAGGTCGGCTAAATGAGTACCAGTATACTGGGCCGGTGTATACCCCGGTTAAAATAGGTGTACCTTATCCCTGTGTCGTAAGAGGCGACCAGGGTTGCGTCAGGAAGGGCATCCGGCGTAAAACATGTGCCAAATCACTATGCGGATCATACGGATGATCCGCTGTGACGACCCCTCACGGGAGCAGCCGAAAGAAGAAGAAGATATATATATATATATATATATATATATATATATATATATATATATATATATATATATATATATATATATATATATACCTCCCATGCTCCTCGAGCCGAAACTGCTGCATAAAGCAACCAAGAAGGCCTACCCAAGGTAAGTGCTATGCTGTATCAGACCTTATCAAGAGGAGCATGGGAGGTGTTAATTTATTTATATAATCCAAATCATCTGGGTTTAGTTGATTAGGTGAGAGTTGATTGGCTGTTCCCTCCATTCACAGGTGAGAGATGAGTGGGTCTTTATATATATATATATATATATATATATATATATATATATATATATATATATATATATATATATATATATATATATATATATATATACATCTTCTTCTTCTTCTTTCGGCTGCTCCCGTTAGGGGTCGCCACAGCGGATCATCCGTATGATCCGCATCGTGATTTGGCACATGTTTTACGCCGGATGCCCTTCCTGACGCAACCCTGGTCGCCTCTTACGACACAGGGATACGGTACACGCACACACACATATATATATATATATATGTGTGTGTGTGTGTGTGTGTGTGTGTGTGTGTGTGTGTGTGTACCGTCTTTGATTTACCATAGCATTGCTTTACTTAGCTTTGTAATTCAAATAGGTGTATTGTACTTTCTACTTCTCTTGAAACTTTACTTTAAAATTTGTTTTGAATTTTCTTTTCTCTGTAGCGAAAGGCACACAGTAATTCCAAGCTCAATAGCATGAGGAATGGATGAAAAGTTATTGTCAGCGCATTGAACAAATTCCATTTCCTGCCACCTTCAGTCAAACTTCAGGCCTGGCCAACAATGTCATGAAACACAGGCCAGAAATGTTCCCGAGCCAATCCCACAATAAGTTGGAAATAACTGGGGCCATGGGCCGGAAGGATTTCTGAGAGGGTCGTGTGCTGGAAGGCTAGCTGGAAGTATTGTGAGATACTTTGTCTTTGAATCTCGGCTGAGCAATGAATTGTCATCCTGATGTTTCGCAGGCAGGGCAAGGCATCAATGTGTGTGCAATCTCTCGGATTGACATTACACTATTCATCCGATCTGCCGCCATTAGTTGTTGGATGTTAAAGAACCCACGGTGTCCTTCACGAAGAGTCGGTGAGTTATCGCCAGCGGCCCGGCACCCTGCCAAAGTCAAAATTCATGCTGTAACTTACAGGAGGCACTGCATCAGTGGCACTGCCATGTCCGTACAAGAATTACTGATAATCTGCAGCATATGAACGACGATGATTGTCACTTCAAGAAGTCACACATTAAGGAGATGTCGGGACTTTTTTTTGTTTGTTTCTGCCTGAGGTTGTTTTTTTTAAATCTGGAATATAAATATTTTGTCCCAGAGGGATGGTGTTCGCAAGTTTGATGTGAGCTGAAGAAATTATTGCACTAAACTTCATGAAAACAAAACGTTTCCACAGGTCGGTTTCACAATGATATTTTGCTCGTTTAATTGTTATTTCTTCGTACAGCACTTCCATGAGTGTTTGCATTTCAAATTGAGGTGGGAAATTTAATTTGGGGGGGGGGGAGAATAGAGCAATTACTACCATAAATTTACAGTTGAAGTTTCTGAAATATATATATATATATATATATATATATATATATATATATATATATATATATATATATATATATATATATATATATATATATATATATATATATATACTTAGCAGCGGCAACACTGCTCAACAGAATCCTTCCACTGGAGGTACGTACTCTTTTGTGTCTATTCTCTCTCTGTCTATTGTCTCATTCAGTTCAACAGACCTGAACAACGACCCAGTGTCGGAGTTGCGAGTTACATCACAAACTCTATTTCTCACTCTCCGTGTCCTGCTCTTACCCCTGAAAACCCCCAGGAGTAACATTGCCTGCACATTCCCCCCCACCCCCTCCTCTTGTTTGTCTGTGTGTTCTACTATCCTCATAACAATGATAACTCCATCTACATCTCTCTCAGATGACATGGACCAACTTGTAACCACCCAATGCAACTCTCTCTTCCTCATATGTGGTGATTTCAGTTATCACAATGCAATTGGCTGGGTGTTGGTACTTCTGTCAACGGCCATGGCATGGCATCAAAGGACTTCTGTTGCAACAATGGGCCTGACTCGATCTTTTAACTTTCTGACCCAGATTTCTGCCATTGGCAAAGCCTCCTTTCTTGGTTTGTGATTGAACATTTTTCGTGCTAATGCCTCCTCTTCTGATCCAATGCTCCCAGTGGTTCATCTGATCACGTGTTTATAAGAGTCAACATTTTTCTGGATATGACCAGAGAGCCACCTCAGCACTGCTGAGTATGACCACTCCCTCAGGCTGACTCTCAGTGACTGCTGCCATCTCACTTCAGGACTTGTCTCCTCTCTCCACCACTCTTGATATTAACTCAGCCTGATAATTATTCTGCAGACACCTGCTCTGTCTCTTATGCATAGAATAATTGTCGCTTGTCCACAGTTGTCATATACCCCTCCTTCCACCCATTGTACACCAAATTCTGCAAGTGAGCAGTTGCCTTGAAACAACTTGCCTTCTCTTCCTTCAAGACAAATCTGACGAAGGCAACCTCATATCATTGTGCAAAGCCCAGAACAATTATGTCCCCACTCAGGAAAGCCAGGAAACAACATCTGGCCAACCTCAAAAATGAACTTTCAAACTTGTCTCCTTCCTCAAAAGCCTGGTGGTACATTGTTAAATCTTTCTCTGGTGTATGCTCGCCTTCCATCTCTTCCCTCACTTCATGTGGCTCCACAGCTGACTCTGCTCTTGAGAAGACAGGGCACCTCAATTCTGTGTTTACGTCAAAATCTTGTGTTTTGGGCAACCCTCAATTCTGATATTTCAACTGGCCCAGACAGCATCGGCGCACGAGTCTTCAAAACCTGCTTTGCCGCTATTGCAAATCCTCTTTCTGCTCTGTTCACCTCATCATTTGCCTTCGGTCACCTGGCCTGTGCTCAGAAGTCAGATAACATACAGCATCTGCATGACACAGACATGGTGCAAAAACATCTTAACTGTCGGCCAATTTGGCTTATTTGTAATCACCATCAAGGTAATGTAATCCATTTTTGCAGTTGACATCAAATTCCTCCTTTTCTCCAAGAGCCTGATCTCACACCATCAGTTTGGAGACAGACCATGTCACCCTGCACTAAACATGGTGCTTCTGCTCTCCAAACAATGGATGGAGGTCTTCAGTCACAGTCATGTTGTCAGGGACATCTCTCAACATGTGTTGAGTATTTGATACAGAATGACAACCGCCTTGCTCTCCATTCCCTCTGTCTCTGGTCTTGAGGACCACATCCTCTCATGGCTGACCATCATCCTCCACTCTCCAAACTAATGTGTCACTCTAAACGGGATCCTCTCATCTTTCATCCCTGCCCAGTATCCCTCCAAGTCTCCCTCTACTTTGTCATACTACCCTGTTGTTTGTCCCCACTCTCTTTCCACTGTTATTAATCTCCGCCATCGAAGATGGACCGAGGTTACTGTTTTCACCCCTGTCTTGTCTGTCTGTCTGTCTGTTTGTTTGTTTGTTTGTTTGTTTGTTTGTTTGTTTGTTTAACAGTATTACGGAAAAAACTCCTGGACGGATTTCGACGAAACTTGGTGGGGGGATTAGGTATGGTCCAAGGATCATGCCATAAGATTGTGGACTTGGTCCAAAGTCCAATATGGCCGCTATGGCGGCCATTTTTAAAAATATTTGAATTTTTGTTTTTGCATTTCTACATGTTTTAAGTGATTTCCAACCAAAAAAAAAATTTGTTCGAGAAAAAAAACAAACAAAATTTTGCAACTTTTTTTCAAAAAAAATTCGATTTTATTTAAAAATATTTGAATTTTTTTTACATTTCTACATATTTTACGTGATTTCCAACCCCCCTCCCCCAAAAAAAATTTGTTGGAGAAAAAAAAAAACAAAATTTTGCAACTTTTTTTTCAAAAAAATTTCGATTTTATTTGAAAAATATTTTAATTTTTTCTTTACATCTCTACATGTTTTAAGTGATTTCTAACCCCCCTCCACCCCCCAAAAAATTTGTTAGAGAAAAAAAAAAACAAATTTTACAACTTTTTTTTCAAAAAAATTTCGATTTTATTTTTTTGGCGTTTCTGCATGCGTGTCGATCTAGTTTAGTTTATTCAATCGTGGTTCAGTAGAGTCTGATCCGTTTTGATCTACAATGAATAGGATATCAGGTTCACTTAAGTGACCCAGCAGTATTGGCGGCAGAGGTTTTGCACTATACCGAGTGCTCCCCCTCAAGTTTTGTTATGTTACATCCTGGTCCGTTATGTGTTCCTGCTCCTCCACGAGTCTCATCTCTGGATCCAAAAACACATTTTCCTTTTTAAATGGTTGTTGTGTTTTTTTTTCTGTCAATGCAGGACAAAGATGTGAGGAAGACGTCATTGTACATTTACATAAATAACTAGAATGACACTCAGTAGAGCGCATACGTCCACCAGACTGAACAGTTTACATTGTGTATCCCAATGATAGGCCTGATCTGAATAAAAAACGAATCGGCTTGTTCTTGTCAACTAACCAACTCATCCACCATGTTTTGTCAGAACTCGTCCACAACTTTCTGAAATATCTTGCTATGTATGCCTAATGTTGGCTTAATGGCTTAAGTGGTGGGCTTGGTATCTGAGGGTCCTCAGTTCAAATCCTGCTTGGCTGTTGAATTAATACCAGGTGGAGTTGATTTTGCTTTATTTTTTAATGGGGAAGAATCACAACATTAATTCTCGTAATGAGAGAGAGAGAGAGACAGACAGACAGACAGACAGACAGACAGACAGACAGACAGACAGACAGACAGACACAACCAGCAACTAAGATGTTTGGCTTAATGTCTGGAATAAAGATCAAGAGTCAGGATAGGAGATGACACAATGTGGTAGTGCACTGCCTGTTTAAATCCCTGGAGGGAAGAGTGGGAATGAACGGCTTCCAGAAGGCTATTCCATCGATGGGAGAACCGAGGAATAAAGGTGTTGAGTTGTGCATTCAGCCTTTGAACATAACAGCTTTCATTCAACCACCGCCGTTCATTAATCTTCCCTGCTCCGTTGCTTGTTTGCAGCATTATGCATGGGATTAGTTTGGAGCTGATAATGTTGAAGACGAAAGGTGAATATACCTTTCAAACATGCCAGAAATGCTTTCCACCAATTGGCTCATTGATGGGTTTTGCTTTTGCGAAAATTGGTCTCTTTTATCTGTTTTTCTTTTGTGACTCCATCACGATTTATGCTGGATGTTGTTTGGAATGGTTCCATATAAATGGTCTTCCAACTCCTCCATTCATTCTGTTCGGCCTTTTCAAAAGTATACTTTTCTCCAAGCATTCACCATGATTAGACGACACCAATTAATGACAATCTATTTTATGAATTGATGTTATAAAAATTGATGTTGATTTTGGATGGCTAAAGATTTTATTGATATCATTGAAGAGATGGGAATATTTATTTACTTTTGTGTTTTTTTTTTCTCTTCATATTTCATATCCTCTGAAGTTATTATCTGTATCTTGAAAATAATTTTAAGTGTTTGTGCGTTATTCTTTCACGGCCGAACCGTAACACCTAGAGGCACCAACTTTTAGGTGTAGGTACTTCAGAATCTGGTCAAGGTTTTAAGCTACCACACATTGGCCTTGATGTCTGTTTTGAGTCCATCAAAGTCAGCTCTAAAGTGTATATTGGGATGTGGGGTCAGGCAGTGCTGCCGCCGGCCCACAGGCAAAAGGTAACCACCATGAGGCCAATAACTCCATCGCTTTTCAATGTCCAACACAAACAGGAGCTCCCACAGGACAGCGCCGATTACCCCCTGTTCCCCCGCCCACTGAGCAGTGCCGAGTAGCTTCTCTGGTTTTAAATATTCTTCATATCTATATTTTCATATCTTTTTTTTATGAGAGCACTTGTGTTAATGGACTAGACTGTCATTTGAAGTAAGTACACACAAATCAAATTGGGTAGTGGTGGAGAGTAAGGTGGGGGGCTGGGCTGGTAGGGGTGCCAGGCGAACAAAATCAAATTAAAGGAGAAACAAAGTAGTTTTGAGGTTGGGTGAGGGGGTGTGAAAAAAAGGGGATAAGGGGATTGGGTGGAGTTTTGAGGTAAATGTTTGGAATTGAAGAAAAAGGCAGGGCGGGGGGGGGGTGAAATCACCAACACTTTTGCTTCCATATTCTGTCCATAACTCATGCTCACATTGTCTGAAATAATAATCATTGCTTGGTTTTGTTCAATGGATAGTGGCCTATTCTATACACAGGTGTCTGCTTATGAAAGAGCAGAATAACAGTGGCAAGGGTGAGAAGTCACAAAATGGGATGAAATGACAATAGAACAACTTGAATGGCACTTGTAGTGCACATATTCTCACCTCGCACCTTCATTCTGAACAAAAATACCATCATTAACAGAACAAGCTGCTATTATGGCCCATATGCCCATAGCATCAATGCACCCACCCTATTATGTCACATAGTTTATTGGCCTGAGTTATGAATGTCATAAATTAATTTCACTCGCATCAGATATATGAAGTTTCAGACTTTTCAGATAAAGATTTCAATTTAACCAATTATGGCTGGAATACCAACACTTCACTGATGATGTCATTGTTATCAGTTATCACCCTATTTCCCACATGGTGAGTTGATAACATATGCCAAGTTTCAATTATTTTGTTGAGCTGTTTTGGAGAAAGTGATGTCCAAATGTTTCCTTTAATCCAATATGACTCGCAAATCATGTGACCTATGTCCTCAGAGTAAGCAACAAAATATTTTCCATGGGGAGTCCCTCCTATGTTTAACATTTCACATCGATCGGACAAGCAGTTGCAAAGAAAAACATTTTTAAAACAAAAATACACGCACACACACACGCACGCACGCATTGTGATTGTCTCGCATCCCCTTCAGGACGAGACTAATAACATGTACATCCTTGACAGAACAAGGTTAGGAATTGCATATGAAGGCTGGAAACGGTGTCTCATTGGGTGTAATATGATGTTCCGAGGTAGAAATAGGAGAGACCATAAGTTGGAGATGGGTAACAGAATTTAAATTATAAAGGGAAGCTCTTGAGTTAACAGAACCAATAAGTCAGGTCCAAGGGCGAAAGAAGAAGGAGAGAGGAGGGAGTGATTTACTGGACGTTCAGAGTTTGTGAGGGTAAAAAGGCAAGGGTTTCTCTTTCAATACATGTAACCTCTCTCCTCTGCTCAAACCTTTCTCCCTCCTCCAAATCCTGGTGGCGACTAAGTGTGTTTCTGGTGTATGTTCCCCCTCCATCCCTTCACTTAACTGAAATGGCCACACAGCTGACACTGCACATGAAAAGGCTGAATGCCTAAACTCCGTGTTTGCAGCTAAATCTTGTGTCCCAAACCCATCACTTTCTGAACCCACCTTACCCAGTCGCACCCAGCTGTACCTGGACTCTGTGTCCTTTTCTCTTGACAAGATGGAGAGCTTGCTGTCTAAACTCAAATCAGATTCTGCAACCGGTCCAGACGGCATCAGCCCACGTGTCCTAAAAACCTGTTCTGCTGCTCTTGCTCACCCTTTCTCTGGTCCATTCACCCTCTCATTTGCTCAAGGTCATCTGCCATCTGCTTGGAAATCAGTAAACATTAACGCTCTGCATAAAGAAGATGTGAAAACCGATCTCTGCAACAACGGACCAATTAGCCTTCTCCCAATCATCAGCAAGGTTGTGGAATCCATCATCGCTTCGGATATGAAATCCTTCCTCTTCTGCAATGGCTTGATTTCTGATCATCAATTTAGATTCAGACCGGGTCACTCCAGGAGGGTCCATAACACAGGAAATCTCATGCAGGACCTTGGTACTGGTTTTATCATGTTTTCATAAATGTAAAATTAAGCAATCTATAGACCTCCAAACTTGTCTCCATAACCTATAAAAGGGGATTTATCTTTAAAAAGTGGTTCAATAAGTGGTACACATACTCGACATTGCCTTCTTATAGACACGATATATATAGACACCAGAATTAGGATCCGAGGCCTCTTGGTTGCTGAGTTTTATGCTATTTTAGTATTGGGTGGTGGCAATTTTGTAAGATGGCTGCCATAGCCTTCATCAGCAAAATCTAGGATAGCACTATATCTAATTTTGTTTGCAATAGCCAACTGATTATGTCTACCAAGTTTGATGCTTTTATCAAAAAGTGCACGATTCATCGCAATATTGCACCTATCCGCTGTATGACATACAAAGCTTTAAATCACAGCCTGATGGAGTACTGCTCTCCCCTATGGGCTGGTGCTCCTGCCTCTCACCTTTCTCGGCTTCATGCTGTGGAAACCAAGGCATTTAAGATCATTGGTATCTCTCGCGATGAGGCTGTGTCTTTGGATCTCTCACTCTCTCACCACAGGCAGGTCGGTGGTCTTTCTGTCTTGTACCATCTCCTCTCTAGCTCTGTCTGAGATTTGTCCCCCCATATACCGCAGAGTGCTCAAGGTCCGCCAGCAACTCCTTTCTGGTAAAACTACCAAAATCAAGAATTACTGCTCACCTTCACTCTTTCATTCCTCTTTTTTTCCCCACCGTTGGAACAAACTCCCACACTCTCTTCAATCCCACTCTTCCCTCCAGATCTTCAAAACAGGTGTTCACCAACATCTCTTATCTTCCCCCATCCAAAACCATGGTCTTTTTCTCACCCTGTTAATCCACCCCAAAACCACCTCCTTTAAAAAGCCTGTTTTCCTTCCTGAAAGTCCCTGTGATGTAAGGACCTGAAAGTCCCTGTAATGTCCATCTTGTTTACCCAGTCAACCCCACCCCATCCCTCTCCCTTCCACAGATCTCCTCATGTCTCTGTTTCCCACTGCTTTCTGCTTCCCTCTCCTGCCCCTCTTGTCTCCTGCTCCCCTTGTTGTACGTTCTGTGTCCATCCATCCATCGGGACCAAACACTGTGCAGATTGTCGGTGCCGCCGAAACAGTCTCCTGGGCTATTGGGCACAATCCTGAATGGGTCACCACTGCAACAATACCAGCAAGTTGGAACTCATTTTTGCCGACCTCAGAAGGATGACAGGCTGAGTCAACACCACCTGGTATTAATTCAACAGCCATGCAGGTTTTGAACTGAGGACCCGAGGATCCCAAGCCCACCACTCTAGCCATTAGGCCAACACCAGGTGTTGATGATCTGTTTGTTAGCTCTTATAGGAGCCTCGATATTGTATACGAAAATTAATCTGGAGGGGACTGGGATTGGGCAGAAACATAAGAGAGTAAGAGTAGCAATAGCAGAATATAGTTGTTATTTTTCTCTTCTGTGCCTTAATGCTAACAGTTCAGGGTTGGCCACTTGGATCAACCTTCTCCATTCCACTCTGTCTTCCGCATCTTCCTCTCTAAATCAAACGCTCTTCAAATCTCATTCCACCAGCTCCCTCCACCTTCACTTATGTCATCCTCTTGATATTTTTCATCTACTTGGCTAATTCCCTGCTTTATTAATTGGTTTTCCATCCTTTTTCCTCATCACATGCTCAAACCAAAGCAACCTAATCTCTCTAATCCTTTCTGTGATACTTGCAACTCCAGCTCTCTTGCATATCTCCTCATTCCTCACCTGGTCTCTTCATGATACTCTGAGAATCCTCTGAAGCATTCTCATCTCTGTCTTCTCCAGCAACTCCTCTTTGCTTTTTCTCAATACCTATTTTTAATTAACCAGCCTTAATCACTGTCTTCTGGAATATAACTTTCAATTTATTGGTATCCTTCTATCACAGATGACTTCATTAACCTCCTTACATTCGGTCTATGCTGCCTTCACTCTATCCTGGATTTCTGCTTCACAACTTCCCACTTCCTTTTGTGATGAACCACGGTACGTGGTTTTGTCCACTTGTGTCAGTTCTCCTTACACCCCTTATATCTACAATCTTGGCTTTGTCTTCACCAGTCTTACCACACACCATAACCTCTGTATTTCTGGCATTAACCTTCAGGCCTTACCTCTGTGTTCTCCTGACATTCCAGCACTCTTATCTGCAGCTCTTCCTTTGACTGCTCTTATGACAAAGTTGTCTGTGAACAGGAGCTCCCACAGTTCTCCATCTCTGATGTTGTCACTCAACATGTCCATTGCTGTTACAAAACGTAAGGGATTTCGTGGAGAAACCTGGGGAGACCAACCTCCACTCTAAAATATTGTGAGTGCCCATTCATTGGCTTGACCATAGCGTTGACTCCCCGCGTACATTTCTATCACGATCCCAACAATCTTCTCAGGTTCACCCTTCTTCCTGAAACACCAGTACACCACTTCTCTTGGAATCCTATCAAATGTCTTCTCTCGATATATGAATGCCCAGTGCACAGTCTTAGTTTCTTCCAGTCCATAATATTTTCTTGAACCTGCTCATGATGAAAATCACATCCACTGTTCCCATTCCTTGCATGAACCCACACTGCATCTCATCTCTTTTCACAATCTCCCTTCGCCTTAGATCGAAAATCCTCTCCAGTACATTCATACGATGCTCCATCGATTTTATCCCTCTGTAATTTCCACAGTCTAACTCGAAGATGTCCCTTTTCTGTTTGAAAATGGGATTATTATGCTCTTCCTCCAATCATCTGGTATCTTCTCATCACTCTGCAGTTTCCTCGTCAACTCCACCATCCGCCTATCTCTCTCGGCTCCTAACGCCTTCACTAACCCGATCACAACTTCAGATGGTTCACAGGCTTTCCCTCTTTTCATTTTGTCAAGTGCTTTTCCAACCTCCTGCATTTGAACCTCCTTCACAGATCCCTCAGTATCCTTGGTCTTGCTTGGTCTTCTCCTGCAGTTTCACAGTCTTCCATCCTCGTGTAGCTCTCTCTGCTTTCTCTGGACTTTCTCCTTGAAGAGGACCAGATTTTTTTTTTCCTGTCTGATTATACAGTTTAATCTTCTCCCTTCTCGTCCTCGCGCCTTGTCTTTTCTTTCTCCACCTCATGTCCATGACTAACAGCTTATGGTGGCTCACCCCTGCTTCCCCCAATCAAACCTTACAATTCATAGCCTACTTCTTGTCACTCTTTCTTACATATATGTAATCAATGTGGTGACGATTACCTCTACTTTTGTGGGTTAACAGATGGTTCTCCTTTCTGAACCTGTATTCACAATAAATTGCTCAATGCTCCAATAAATCTGAAGAATCCTCTCCCCATCTTAATATATCCTGCTATATCCATTTCCTCCATGTTCCAATTCAAATCCACCCACTTATCGTCCTACTTGGCCATTTAAGTCTGCACCGATTATACCCTTCTCTCCAGCAGGTACCCTCCCGACTCTGGTCTTCCAACTCCCCTCCGAATGCCTTTCTCCTAGTCAGAACACCCAGTTTATGCCGTGTATGCTGAGATTATATTCACCGGTCCATTTTCCATCACCAACTTCGCTAGCATCAACCGATCACTAATTATCTTCATTTCAAGTGTTTTCCCTTTCCACTCCTTCTTCAATCCAATATGACTCCAACTGCATTTCTTTTTCTCTATTCTCAACAGTAATACAATATGGTATTCTCGTTATTTTGTACTCTTACAAGTCCGTTTTGTCATCTGTACACACAATATGTCAACTTTTCTCATCATGGTGTCCACCTACTCTCTCTCCCCTTTTATTTATTCAAATATATATATATATATATATATATATATATATATATATATATATATATAATTTTAATATATACAATGTCAAGGCTCCCCTTGCCTGTCATTGTACCTAAAATTCCATGTTCTAACTCCGATGCTCTCATTTTTCTGCACATGCCTCTTTAGCAGCAGCCGCAGCCGCAGCCACAAATTTTCGACTTCGCACAACAACTAGGGGTTGCCGCAGGATGTCACGTGAAGGGGAGGGCCTAGCAATTTCAAAACCACTGAATCC
Source organism: Eptatretus burgeri (assembly GCF_056783735.1). NCBI lineage: Eukaryota > Metazoa > Chordata > Myxini > Myxiniformes > Myxinidae > Eptatretus > Eptatretus burgeri. The sequence goes on along the minus strand of NC_140965.1, from coordinate 112,078,119 downwards.
GAGATGCATATTGGTGTTCGGATTTTTTTTTAACTGGCGGAAGACCTTCCTGCCATGAACTGATCCAACCGGATGGGTGTTTTTATTTTTCGGAGACACCATCTCCTTCATGGATAGACATGAGCTTCCAAAGGGAGCTCATCCGCCCTTTGTCAGGTGTTGGTTTTAGTTCTGCAGGGTGTCACAATCACCCTTCCCACTGGCAAGCCAGTGAGGGTGAGTCGCTTCAGTAGCTGACAACCTGGCCATGTGCGGACAACATGACCATTCCATAAAGCTGTAAAGAGCTGCATGGTCACAAATCTGACTGTGCGAAGCAAAAACGTTTATCCTGAAACTCAGCCTCTTGTAACCAAAGGGCAATGAAACAGAGCGCCGTAGATTGCACAATCTCATGTGGGGGAAAGCTTGGAAGCAGGATCACCATTTTACAGTGGAAAACCTCCTTGACATTTTGGATGAATAACCTGTACCCTATTATAAGCTGATCATGGCTAGGGAAGGACTTCACCTTGCATTTGGCATCATTAGGGTATTGGAGTCCATTCCTGCTGTGTGAGTGATTACATTCAAAAATTATCATGCCAGACTGGTTTTGATGCAACTTTTTAAAATTTCCACTATATTATTGAATGTGCTTTTTTCAGTAAGCAATGTTTTCAGGCACAGGTTGAACGTGAAATAAATGAACTTCGTTATTTGTTTCTGTAACAAGCTATCGGAACCCAGAATGAAGTGGAAACTGTTGTTTGTATTGATTTATATTTATTAAAATGATCATGGCACTAAAGTTGGACTCCGTGTGCAGTGGTATTTGCACAGTTCAAAGAATTCTCGACAGCACCATCAGATATGCTGGAAGTTTGGGATGGTGATTCAGACCAGGCTCCGTCTCTTATCAGCTTGTCTGGAGAGCACACTGGTAAGATGTACATGGTTATTCGATGAATTGCAATTGAAATGTGTTGAGGTGGTTATGTTGTGTCAACAAATTATGTTTGGTAGCTGTTTATGTTTGGATATAATCTGACTTCCTTCGAAGAATTGCCGGTGAACTAATCGAATATTTCAGGACATTCCTGCTTTGAATATAGTACATTCAACCATTAAGACATCTGGCACAGGGAGGGATGTTGGACAAACATTGGACTTGGGTTGGCATCGTTGTGGTTGTTTCATATGCCTGGTGTTGGCTTCATGGCTAGAGTGGTGGGCTTGGGATCCGAGGATCCTGAGTTCACATCTCCCACTTTGCTGTTGAATAAAAACCCGGTGGGGTTGACTATGCCTGTCATCCTTCTGAGGTCGGCAAAATGAGTGCCAGCATGCTGGTATCCTGTGTCGGAGTGGCAACCCGTCCAGGATTATGTCCAATAGCTAAGGAGACTGCTTCGGCAGCACCAACACTCTGCACAGAGTTTGGTCCCGATGGATGGATGGATGGATGGATGGTTGTTTCGTACACACATTGCAAACATTGGTTCAACATTGGCATTCAAATGGAAAGACTTTTTATTGAAAGATGTTTTTTTTGAGATAGAAATACACAAGGCTATTAGTTTTGTGGATAATGACGTCCTTTGGCCAATGTCAGGTGTTGACCTGCCAATGATGGATCAACATTGGCATGATGGACCGATGTTTGACCGATCATCTAATCGACTTTGTCTCAACACAATGGCCACTGTTGTTCCAACGTTGGTCCAACGTAGCTGTGCCAGCTTGAAAGTGTTGTTATTTTTCCAATAGTTTGATTAAATTTAATTGGCAAATTACTTTTTAATAAGTATAGTCCAGTCAATGTACAATTTAACCTCAAACAAATTGCTATTTCTTTAAAAAAAAAAAACTTCAACAAATACAGAAATACTTTGAAACAAACGTTAAAAAAGTAGAAATAAAATCTACTTGGTGGAACATGGTTTATTTAGATGTAAAATATTGAGTGAGACACAAGATGTCGTTTGTCCTGTACAGTCTGTCTTACAAAGCAAGGGAGAGAACTTTTCAGACTGATGTCGTTCCGCCACCAATTTTTTTTTTCAAGTGATGTGGAAAGTGATGTTGTACAACAGTTACATTCAGATCAAAGCACCATGCATACGCAGGACTCACAGATATGGAATCCAGCCTGTCATGATTCATTGTCTGATACTTCAGAGGGAATCCAAGTAAATAATCACATTCCAGTTTCACCGGAGGATGAGGACTTGAATTGAACAGTTCTCTTTCTCTCCCTCTTTGCTATGCAGTACAAGGCTGTGGGGTAGCATCATTGGCTGAGGGCACAGCCGTGCCGCTGATGCAATGCCCTCTGAAGGTTAGGGCAGGGATTCGTAATTTTGATATGGAACAAGCGATAGCTCACCTACTCTTCAGGAAGGACACTGTGGGATCTTGAAGATCCATCAACTATTGCTGTCAGTTGGGACGCTCATTTAATATCCATCCGAGGGACAGAACACACATAGATGCATCGCCTTGCCTGTAAAACACTGGATGACAATTTATTGCTGGGACAGGATCTGTACCCAGGTGAGACATCTTCGAGCGAGTGTGGATACCTCAACGTCATCCTTTCAGCCATTGAACAGCTAACATTGAAGGAGGGAAACCACAGGGTAACCTCCCTGGGTCAGATTGTGGGAGAGTGTGTCGGAGTGGTGCTGAGGTGTCGTCCACCAGACGGTGGTCTCCTTGGGTTATCCTGAGGCGGTCCCTTCAGGTAGGTGCCTGGAATGTCCTATCCCTAAGAGAGGATGATCACCTGTCTCTGTTATGATCTGAGCTCAAGCATTTGGACATCGTGTTTGCAGCTCTCTCTGAGGTTCGGAGACCGGATTGCGGCGAGATAATGGTGGGTGGTTACACCTACTATTGGTCTGGTCGCTCTGATGGTTACCATACTCAAGGAGTTGCTGTAGCTGTGTCCAATAAGCTGACCCCAATGATAATTGAGGTAACACCGGTCAACGAGCGTATTATGAGACTAAGGATTCGTCACTCCTTAGGTGTCATTTCCCTGGTCTCTGTCTCTGCTCCGACTGAGGCGAGTGATCTCACCGTGAAGGACACATTCTACGCCACACTCGAGTCTGTGGTTGATCAGTGCCCCAGACGAGATACACTTCTAGTCTTAGGGGATTTCAATGTATTGACTGGAACTGATAGGGATGGTTATGAGATGTGTGTTGGTCCGCATGGGTCAGGAACTATGAATCAGAATAGCACTAAGTTCCTTAACTTTGCAAGAAGTCATGGACTTAGGGTGGCTGGTTCATGGTTTCAGCGCCCACAAGCTCATCGCTGGACTTGGTATTCCAACGCTGGCGGTGTGGCAAAGGAGATTGACCATGTCCTCATTGACGGTCGTTGGAGGATGATCCAGAACTGTAGGGTCTACCGGAGTGCTCAGTTCCTCAATACTGACCACAGGCTTGTTGTAACAACTCTAAAACTGCACCTTAAATCCTGGAGAATGGTACCATCCCAGCCGAGGCTGGATGTTGGCAAGCTCAAGGATGAGAGAGTAGCTGAGGAGTTTGCGAACAGGCTGAGTGGACATTTGGGGTGTCTGGGTGCTTTGGGGGGTCCTGAAGAGTTGTGGATTACCTTCAAGACCACCGTCCTTGATGTTGCCAGTGGATGTCTTGGAACTCACTGCAGGGCAAAGAAGAATTTTGTCTCTGAAAGGACACTGGATACCATTGACCAGAGTCGCAGGGCCAGGCTGAATGGCAGAGCTGAGCTGTTCAGGGAGCTGAGGCGTAAAACTGTATGTGCACTGAGGGTGGACAAGGAGGCCTATGTGCGAGTAATCTGTGAGGGGGTAGAGCATCACCTGTGGACAGGTGATTCTCGTCCCGCTTACAGGGGAATTCGTGCCTTGCGTTCATCCAAGCCCATCCCTCGGAGCACTGCAGTTAGAGCAGAGAGTGGTAGGCTCTTGACAGAGGAGTCTGAAGTGAAGGCCCGCTGGGCCGGTTACTTTGAGCGGTTGTTCCAGCCTGATCCACCAGCTGTTGAGTTGGACGTCAATGGTGTTGCAATCCCTGTTGCTGACCCTCCAATCAATTGTGGTCCACCTTCGCTTGTGGAAATACGGGCTGCGGTGAACCGGTTGAAACAGGATAAAGCTCCAGGGATCTGTGGTATCCATGCTGAACTTCTCAAGGCTGGTGGAAATGCTGCACTCGTGTCATTGCATGCAGTTTTGTTCTCTGCCTGGAACACAGGCATCATCCCAACTGACTGGAAGAGGGGCCTTGTTGTCCCTCTCTGGAAAGGGAAGGGTGATCGCCAAGACTGCAACAACTACCGAGGGGTGACGCTGCTCTCAGTGCCGGGCAAGGTCTTTGCTCGGATAATTCTTGATAGGGTTCGCCACCATCTGCTTTTGCACCAGCGTCCAGAGCAGTCAGGCTTTACACAAAAGAGGTCAACGATTGACCGTATCCTTGCACTTCGTGTCCTCACCGAACGCAGACGAGAGTTTCGGCAGGGGCTGCTTGCAGCCTATGTTGATCTCTGTAAAGCGTTCAATTCAGTGAATCGGGATGTCCTCTGGAGGATTCTTGGTCTTCGTGGGGTGCCACCAAAACTGATCGATCTGATGTCTGAACTCTACTCTGGTACTGAGAGTGCTGTGAAGTGTGGTGGTACCATCTCTGACTTATCTCCAGTTGTTACTGGAGCTCATCAGGGGTGTGTACTGGACCCCACACTTTTCAGCACTTGTATGGACTGGATTTTAGGGAGGATGTCGGAAAAATCAAACTGCGGTGCATCGTTTGGGAATGTCAAGATCTCGGACCTTGATTTCGCAGATGATGCAGTCATCTTTGCGACGACTTTAGACATCCTTTTGGGGGCCCTCGAGGTGCTGAATGAGGAGTCGGAGCTGCTGGGATTGCGGGTTTCTTGGGTCAAAACTAAGATCCAGGCTTTCAATGACATCTTGGAGGCTGCTGTCCTGTCTGTGCCTGTTTGTGGTGAGGATGTTGAGTTCGTGGAGAGATTAACTTACCTTGGCAGTGATATTCATGTCTCTGCTGGCTGTGAGTCAGAGTTCAATAGACGTCTGGGTCGTGCCTGGGGAGTCATGGATTCACTGGATCATCGGGTGTGGCGCTGCCGGTACCTGTGCGGGAGGACGAAAGTCCGAGTCTTCAGGTCCTTGGTGCTTCCAGTCTTGCTCTATGGATGCGAGACTTGGACTCTGACCAAGGATCTGAGATGGAGGATTAATTCCTTTGGTACCAGGTGTCTTCGGAGAATCCTTGGCTATCGCTGGTCAGATTTTGTGTCCAACGAGCGGTTGCTGAGAGAGACTCAGATGAGATTTGTTACCTGCATAGTCCGTGAGCGTCAGTTGCGGCTGTATGGACATGTGGCTCGTTTTCCTGACACTGATCCTGCTCACCAGATTCTCTCAGCGAGGGAGTCTCATGAGTGGAGGAGGCTGATGGGCCGACCACGTGCCTCGTGGTTGCAGCAGGTTGACCATCATCTCAAGGAGATGGGGATGTGCCTGGCATCTGCCTGGGGGATGGCCAGACGGAGGCCCCTGGAGTACCGGCGGAAAGTGGATGCAGCGATGTGCTGTTCTGACACATGCTCCCATACCTGATCTGACTTGAACTGACGAGTGGTGAAGTGCTCAGCAGATAAGATGTGTTTGGATGGTTCCCTTGGCAGAGTACAGAATAAACTACAAGAAGTGAAGGCTTTCTTGGTTCCTTATCATACTGTACGTCTTTGGATGCAGTACATGGAGTTGATTGATTGACTTCGCCAGTTCATCAAGGCAGAGAGTGGACAGGGAACTGGGATCTTCACCTGAAGTTTCTCAAAGACATGCTGCCGTACTTTACTGTTGCTGGACACAACACATACGGGTGGCCTGAAAGTTGACTTGCCATTCCCCAGTGAAGCATTCATTCTTTAAACTCTTTTAATATTCAGGTTTTATTGTGCAGTACTTACAATAATTAATCAGTCATTGTATCTGTATGTAATCCATCATTCCCTTTGCACCACTGGATTAGTTAACAAGTCATTTTAGACATCATTGGTGCAGCATTTGTGGAGTCACCTGTGCTAAAGAGGCCACGACTGCAGCGTGCAATTCTTCAATCGTCCTATATCGGTTTCTTGACACTTTCTCCCTGACGAAGCTGCACAAAGTGTTGTCTGGAGTCGTTAGATCTGCAATACGTGGTGCCTAAAGCTATCCACACTTGAACAATTGTTTGGCCGATGTGTGTGTGGCCCTTTCATGCACCCAAACACAAGCACCAACTGCCATGCCGTCTAACTTTTTACTGACTCCCGCGTCAGTGATTCGGTGTTTCCACATACCACGGTGGGGGAGTGCAGAGGGGAAGGGAGGGAGGTACGATAGATTCGCGTGGGCAAAGTGACTTTCAGGCCACCCTGTACACTAATTATCTGTGTATATATTTACAGCGAACGATACAAATCAGGCTCCCATTTTATTTGTTGGAGTGACCATTACCGGTTGGATTATATCATCAGACAAGGTTATTGAGCAGGTGTTGATGAGAAATATGAAAATAACAGGAGGACTTTGCACGTGCTTGAGGAATGAGTGAGTCTCAGCGTGCACAGTGGCTGCTATCAATGTCAGCTTGTCCTATTGTAAACAGTGCCATGTCGGAGCTCACTGACACAGACTTTGTATCAAGTGAACAACACAAGGACATGACAGAAGCAAGACAGAAACGAGATGACAAAGACACGATGCAACATCTTGAGTTCCTCCAGGACAGAAATCCATTTGGCTCAGATTCATCCCTGCGAAACATTGCCTCTGGTGGTACAGCTGATGAAACCGTAAATGCTGACAATGAAAAGGAAGTTGCGAAAAAGATTATTGAGTCAAGGAGTGGTTGCAATGTCATCGAACATACTTGCATGAAGAAAGATCAAGTTGTGACCGTAAGTCACACGTCTTCTGATAAGGTGGATGGCGAGTCAATACATGTAGATCCTCAGCCGCTGTTTCAATGGTTGGTGACAGCTACAAGTGCTGTTACTGAAAATGTTGCAGGCATCCTCAAATACAAACTTTGTACCCCACCATCTTCATTATTTGAACCATCTGGACGACTACGATGGGCTGGGCCAATATACCTGCACTTGCCGAAGCGATGTAGACTATCGGAGAAGGGGCTGAAACGTTTCTGCCATCAGTGGAAGAAATGTTGTACGCAATAGATGGTGGATCACTTCTTCAACGACTCCTGTGGCTGAGAAATTCAACATCGGGTGAGTGCTGTTTGCAGTATGTACGTGGACTATGTTCAAAGAAAATACTCGAGTCCAATCATTGTCTTTGATGGCTATGAGGCAGGCCAAACCACAAAGGATGTCACACATCTAAGGCATTCAGGAGGTGTTATTGGTGCTCGGCTTAATTTTGTTGAAGACATGACAATCATGTCAATCAAGTAAATTCTTGGCTAACAGCACGAGATTTAACAGAGATTCATCAACATGTTGAGCAGGACAATTCAGAACAATGGTTGCCAGACTATTCATGCAGAAGGTGATGCAGACCTCATTGCCCAGAGTGCAGTTGTGACATTCCTTTCGGGAAACGAGCTGAAGTTTTCTGTCAAGAAGTGTTGATGGCGGACATCATACCAGCTGGTGACGAGGCTCTCATTGGTTTATACAATGGCATGCCTATTGAGGACTTCGATGTCCTGCATTGCCGAAGGTTCTGTGAGAAGGTGCCAACAAGTTCTGCCTTTGTGAAGGTGCACACACTCCTTCCAACAGCAACAGCAGCAGCAGCAGCACGCTATCATAATACCCGTGTGTGTCTTCATGTTCCACAGTGGATGGGGAAATCCAGCAACGTGGACCCAGAATACCGGGAATGGGTACAAATTCAGGGTAAGCTTGAACCTCGAAAACCAGACCTACCACCGGCTGCAGATGCTCTTCTTGGAGAGATGCGGTGTAACTGTAAATCAGATTGTGATTAAAAATAAATTGGTGTACCTGCGAGATATGGCCTGCAATGTTGTTCTATTGCTTGCGGTGACTGGAGGGATGTTAATTGCATACATTTGGCTCATCTTCCATCTGACAGTGTTTGTGATGAACTCTGACTTACCATATGTGATGATCTCGAAGAATGTTTGGGGATTTTTCTGCAATCTGCGGATAACAAGATAAATTTCAGTGGAAATAAATGCTGGCTGATGAAAATAAATTGCTCTTACTGAAAATATGAATTATTGTCAGAAATGGTTAGTTTTGGGATCCTGATTGTAACTGGAAGCTGAGTCCATGTTTTAACTTCGTTTATCCAGACAAAATCGACCGCACAGCAGAGTTCCTTGAACAATAATTAATGAACTGCTTTAAAATCATATTCCACAATATATTTCTCTATGTATTACATGACAAACATACGTATGTCCTCTTCCTTCCAGCTTTACCATTTCGTGAGTTTATTGAAATTTGAATTCATGACTTGCTGAAGTACTCCATATACCCTATATTTAAGGATAAATTTCAAAATGTTCCACCAAGTCGATTTCTGCACACTTTTAGTTTGTTATTCAACAATATTCACGCTATTCATGACGATAAAACTACATTGACCCTTGGTAGAGTACATACCTCTGCCAGGCTGAACATTTATGTTTTGTGTCCCACTCCTCCTCCTTCCTCCTTCGTATGCAGCACAAGGCTGAGGGTTGCATCATTGGCTGAGGGTGCGGCTGTGCCACTGATGCAATGTCCCTATTACCAGTACAATGGTACTCATTTTGCCGACCTTGGAAGGATGACAGGCTGAGTCAATCCCACCTGGTGTTATTTCATTGGTGACAGGGACTCAAACCCAGGACCCTAAGATCCCCCCAGCCAGCCACCCTAACTGAAAGGTCGACACCATTCTTTTTTGTATCCCACTGATAGGCCGGATGTAGATCCGGAACCGAACCCAAATTGAATCGGCTTCGTCTTGTCACCTTTGTCACCTGCCCAACTCAACCACCAAGTTTTGGCATAACTCGTGCACAACTTTTTGAGATATCGTGTTTCATGTAGTTTTTGACTATATCACTCAATGGTGAAGAATCGCTTAAAAATTTATAGGATCCAGATCCGGATCCAGATGTTCACCAAAATCGAGCAATTCATCCTTGTCACACAACGAACTGTCCACCAAGTTTTGTCCAAATCCGTCCAAAACTTTGAGATATCCTGCTCAGAGACGGACAAAGAGACAAACAAACGGGGGTGAAATCATCACCTCCATCCACCTTTGGTGGCGGAGATAATCATGCATTTTGCAATTTGTTTGAGGTTTGGCCTTTTTCACGGTAGATTGACTTGATTGGGCTTTCTTCAAAGGACAACATTGCAGGACAATATTCGACATCATTTAATTTGTAGCGAGTGCAATGCTTGTCATTTTTTGGCTGAGGAGTACCATCATACGGCTTTTCATTCGCAAAATAGTAAACCTGACGGGGTCGAGGGCGAAGATAAGCTGCCGGGGAAGGTAATTCTCTAGACACGTGAACCAGGATGAACCAGGCAATTGGAGATACCATGACGTGAGTGGGTTCTGGTTGGACAGAAACGTGTCACGGTTTGGGAAGGAATGGAAGGAGAAGGAAAAACGAGACACCAATGTGATCCGAAATTAATAATGGTATTTAATTTAGATTCCATGTAAATGCATCGTGAAATTTAATGGAAATTATGCAACATATATATATATATATATATATATATATATATATATATATATATATATATATATATATATATATATATAAAATGTGTCACGTATCTTGATAAAGGGAGGATTTTTGTTTTTTTTGAAGAGAAACGAGCCTGTCAGGATAAACAAGAAGGAGGAAACCTGTTTTTTTGCACAGATTCTTTTTTTTCTTTGAATTTCTGAATTTCTAAATTCCTCTTCACTTGTGCTTTTCTCTTTGAACCAAGCATCTTATGTTCACATCTCTCATTCAGTCATCAATATCACCGAAAGAACAAAGCAGAAGAAGGCCGCTTCTTGTTCTTTCTTCAGGAAAACATAATATTGGTCCTTATGCGACTTTCTTAGCTCGCTTAAAGTTGTACGTGACACCCTCCGAATTGTGCCTCAATCACAACTTGTATTTCCTTCTCCTTTATGTTGACATCTAATGGAAATTTAACAGATTGCAGAACTTCAAAAAAGAAGAAGTCATCATTACAATGTTTGTCAGAGATCATAAAGTTTAAACCTGTCTTGCATCATCTAGAAAAGATGAGAAGCACCCACCGGCGTTGTCATGGATTCTCATTGATGAGCTGGTATTGTTCCGATCTCTCTCCACCATTAACAAAATAACAAACTCTCTCCACGAATTTACAAACGGATTATGTCATCGTGATTAATGAGAGTAAGCTTATTCACATTCTTCTTTCCGGCAGGTGAGAACCTTCCACTAAGCGCCAGCAGCCACATCATGCTGAGGTTTACATCCCAAGCTAACAGTAGCCAACGGGGCTTTCACCTCATTTACCAAGGTATGCCACCTCCACTAGCCACTCTCACAACCACATATTAAAGCAGATGTTTCGATATTCAGCTCATAATGTTTCACGATCGACGATGGACTCTGTTCTTCCATTCAAAACATTTCCACGTTACTTACATCTCAAGCAACATCGCTGATGCTGTCCATTTGGAGTTTGCCACCTTCTGCGACCATATTAAGGTTGTTGGGTTCTGTGCCGCTGTCACCTACAAGCCAGAAAGCCCTCCAAAGTATAAAACACCCGGTTGTAAATGTTGGTGATCACTTTAATAGTCATCATATTGATTTTGGGGAATGTCAAGCCAAACCCTAATGGGAAGCAGCTGCGAAATTGGGAAACACAAATTACCATGTTGCTTGGCCAAATGTGATTTGTGATTACTATTCAGATCTCTCCTGGTGGCTTCAGTCAAGATTCATCCAAACTATCCTGGTATATCGTGTCTGATGATTCTCTTCATAACCAACACTAACCGTCACTAATTCGCATCAATCTGCAACTCCCAGTGACCAAATGTGCTCAAAATCCCAGGTGGAACTTTCACCAGACAAAGTGGAACATTTACTGTAAAATCTGAGAGCACAGCATTTTGACTGTCCCACTCCATATAATAATATTCAAATTGAGGAATGTTCTCACCATTTCTTCTGTACTCTTTTTGAATCTGCAAGGGCAATTCAACCCATGGGGTGAGCTCGCATCTCGTTTACGCTTCATGCTTTAAGTTAGGTTGCGCCTACACTGCTTCAGTGGTATCAAGTCCATGTATTGTGGTATACTTCATTTTTTTTTTTCTTCATAGATGCTGCTCTAAAATCCATGCAGAGCAGAATCAACATCCCAACTCAACTTATCATTGTAATGATGGAAGTTCTGGAGTCTCACTCTTTGGCTTCATGCTGCACAATGATCACCAAAACAAATCCACCAATCAGTCAGGCTAAACTAGATCACCAGTCACCTGCTGCACAATGTAAGAGCCATTATAGACAAGGCTTAAATACATGGTGCTGATAAATGGAGGCAGTTAAAGTACAAAGAGCTGATTTAGATTGGCCTTGAAGTCATCTCATTGTCTGAATTGGAAATAATGTTACACAGTCTGAAACCTGGCATCACTCCAGTTGATGATGCACATTCCACCTGAGTTTCTCAAGCACATTGTCACTTCTGCTTTCAACTGGCTTTCCCAGTTCAAACGGAAGTTCTCAGCAAGATGAGGTTTCTCAACATCTGGTGCCAATCAAGTATCATCACCCTTCCAAAGCCAGCCAAGGACTCACGATGCAGTTATCGCCCAATGTGTTTTGTTACAAGATAACAACAATGAAATTCTTCAACAGATATTGGCAACAGGGGGTAGTCTTCTGGTAGTTCAGTCAGCTGGGTTTCCTCGTTGCTGCAGTATTTGTTATCAAGTACGAGCACGGATAACCTTCATCGACGATCTGTTCTGATAAAACGGCCACCGCAAAAACAGAGCCGTGCTAATTATCCTGACTGAGTCCAACGATACCATGTGACATTTTGATACCTGCTGACGAAGCTGTCCAAAACCTTGCTGCAACGGACTGACAATTCATTAGAGCTCTTCCTTTGAAACTACCCATAATTTTTTATTGCATTTTGGTGATGAAATCAATTATTGAGACCTCAAGTTAAAGGTCTCCGACAAAGATTTGTTCTCAATCCACATCCTCGCAAAGCCAACATCAACGCCAGGCCAGTAAGATAATTACCCAAGTTTATTTATGCAGCCAAAATATTTTGCTTGATTCAATCACAGGCCTTCTCTGATCTCCAAGAAACCGTGAATTCCGATTGTGCTAGATTGGTTCACGAACAATGCTGCCAATTGTGCTTAAAACAACAATTGCAAGTGTATTCCACCTTCCTTACACCAACACTGTCTGCTCACTAAATTCCGCCAATGGGCATCGGCTTAAACATTAGTCATGTTCGTTTTATCCTGATGTTGCACGACTCTTACCTGTCACGATCACCTCACCGAGTTCATGGCTCTGAAGACAAGGTCACGTAATAATTCATACCTGGCAACCTAGTCGGATATACATGGGGAGTTAACATGCACATGTTTTCGACATCTGCCCTTGTATGTTCTAACTAAGCGCCAGAATGCTGAGTTCCTTCTAGCCGCGCTCATCACACACCAAGCTGGTCGATATGCAACGGCTCTACATTAATGACATGAGGCACGTGGATTATATCAGGATCTCTGCAATTTACACTTCGACCTCCTTTACCACCAACACTTAGGAACGTCACTTCCTTGCATGTTTATGTGATGTTTACAGGGTGCATGGGGTAGAGGGGAGAGTCGAGGGGGAGAGAGGTTACTTCCAAATCGCAACTGACAGTATATACTAGCATTTTATTCTGCAGTATCCCCCCCACATGTTTCCCCAAATTTTTAATTGTAATTTCTTTGAAGTGTGTGTGTGTGTGTGTGTGTGTGTGTGTGTGTGTGTGTGTGTGTGTGTGTGTGTGTGTGTGTGTGTGTGTGTGTGTGTGTGTGTGTGTGTGTGTGTGTGTGTGTGTGTGTGTGTGTGTGTGTGTGTATATTGTTGCGGATCCGGGGGTGGCGGGATTCTCACCCGACTCTTGGCACCACCCTCACCACCGCCATCTCCAAGATTTATAACGCCGGCCGGCTCGGCACAGGCCCCGGGTCACGCGTCTTCAATCGCAATACCAACGTAATCCTTGTACCTTACCAGTTGGGGAAATAGAACCCCTGGTTACAGACTGGTTTTGTCAGATGCCGAGCGTTTTCTGCCAGTCTGTAACCATTTTGGTTTTATGTGCCAATCGAACGGATCGTTCCTCGACGCGACACAAATTAATCCATAGCGGCAACTTCATCCGAATCAACCAGATTTATTTGGGAACCTCAGGGAACACAGCACAAGCAAAATTCACGACAATATTTTTATTAACAATCTTTAACCCGTTCATAACTAGGGAACTACGGCGAACAGGTTTCGAGGGGGTCCCAACCGAGATATGCCTTATACAACACGTGCAGACAAAGACAGACAGCATACATGCAAGACAGAGTACTTAGTGATGTCTCAGGGATGAGAGGACAGTGTCAAAAGCACAAATGTCGCTCGTAACAGGCGGATGTCCACGGATTCGAGCCCCAGCTCGAACGCGCCGCATGGCAAGATGCCGGTGCCGCACTCTTTCCTTTCCGCACTGCATGCGGTCTCCGCGTGCTCCGACCCCGCGTAAGGTTGACGATGGGCCTCAGCTGATTTCTCTCAAGGTCTAGCGAACAAATCCAGGCCTTGCCTGTTCTCCAGACAAGGCCCAAATCGAGGTACCGGGCTCCGGCAAGCAGATCGGCAAACGTGTCGAGCCGTTGGTGTGAGCAGGGACTGTCAGAGGCTCCGTCATCTCCTCTCCTGCCTTCCTGCCTCAAAGCTAGACTTCCCAACTCCATCCTCAGTTTCTCTCTCTGTTGAATCACCTTTTCTTTCCTTTTCCACGCTAGCCTCTCAAAGCCGGCTGCCGTCTCTCTCACTGCAGAATCCTCGACGTGCAGGCAGGTTCAGCGTCTCTCCCGGCAGATCCAACACTGTCCTCCTTCGTTCACTCGCTTCGAAGCCACAAGCGCGCCTCGAAAACCCAACCGTTTTCCAAACTGAGAACTCCTTTTCTCTCTCATTTCTCTTTCGTTCGCTCGCTTCGAAGCCACGAGCACCCTCTCAAAAACCTGACCATTTTCCAAACTGAGAACCCCTTTTCTCTCTCGTTTCTCTTTTGTTTGCTCCTTTGACACACAAGCATGCCTCTCTCTGCGAAGCCGACAAACTCCTCCCCTTAGCATATATATATATATATATATATATATATATATATATATATATATATATATATATATTTATATATATATATATATATATATATATATATATATATATATATATATTTTTTTTTTTTTGGAATTTAAGCTTTCACTTTTATTTTAACCCTCTAGAGCCCACAAAATGTTCTGGGTGAACAAAAAAATAATCCCTGGGGCTTTAGAGGGTTCAGTGCTGCCCCATCAAATTAATTTGTCAATTTACTCATCTTTTGTATTGACCCCATTCATATAATAAATTGAATTAACATGCTTGTCAAAGTGGACATCTCCAGCTGTTATTGGAGAACACCCTCAGTGCCGTCGAGTCTGGCATTTCACTCAAGTTGACTGTCGGGGTCTACAAGCAGTCATCAAACTTCGAGACTGGTCTCCTATCGCTACTTTCTCCAACATCAATTCATCCTGAGAATTCTTTCAAAGAAACTTGCTCTCCCTCATGCACAGATTTATCTCCTCTCGTCTTCAGTTGTCCTCCCCTTCCTCCCGCCCTTGGTTCACTGAAGCTTGTGGTGAGGCAGTTGTCCTGAAACGACTTGCCTTTGCCTCATGGAAAGCAAACGCAACTGAGGGAAATCTCAGTTCCTTCCATAAACCTCAGAACAAGTGTGTATCTACCCTCAGGAGAGCCAGAAAACAACATCTTTCTCATCTCAAGTCTGAACTCTCAAACCTCTCTCCCTCCTCCAAATCCTAGTGGCATCGAGTTAAATCTGTTTCTGGTGTATGTTTCCCCTCCATCCCCTCCCTTACCTCAAATGGCTGCACTGCTGACACCGCATGTGAAAAGGCTGAATGCCTAAACTCCGTGTTTGCTTCCAAATCTTGTGTCTGAAACCCATCACTTTCTGTACGCACTGTACCCAGTCGCACCCAACTGTCCCTGGACTCTGTGTCCTATTCTCTTGACAAGGCGGAGAGCTTGCTGTCAAACCTCGACTCAGATTTCGCAACCGGTCAACACAGCATCAGCCCACATGGCCTATAACATGCTTCTCTGCTCTTGCTCACCCTCTCATTTTCCCAAGGCCATCTGCCATCTGTTTGGAAATCAGCAAACATCACTGCCCTGCATAAAAAAGGTGCAAAAACAGTTCCTGCAACGACAGACCAATCAGCCTTCTCCCAATCATCAGCAAGGTTATGGAATCCATCACCGCTTCAGACATCAAATCCTTCCTCTTCTCCAATGGCTTGATTTCTGATCATCAATTTGTTTTCAGACCAGGTCACTCCACCCTGCATATGTTGATTCTGCTCTCCCAACAATGGATGGAGGTCCTCAATGCTGGACATGAAATCAGAGCCGTATCCCTGGACATATCATGTGCTTTTGACACAGTCTGGCACCCTGCCCTGCTCACCAAACTCTCTTTCTATGGTATCCAAGGCCATCTCCACTCATGGCTCGCAGACTTCTTCTCCTGTCACAGTCAACAGTCACAGTCAAAGGAGTTCTTTCATCCCCTCTTCCTGTCCAGGCTGGAGTTCCTCAAGGTAGCGTTCTGGGCCCTGTTCTTTTTCCGGTTTTCATCAATAATCTCTCTGACTCTCTGGAAAATCCTCTTTATCTCTTTACTGATTACTCCACCCTCCACTGTACCATCTGTCATCTCTCAGACCGGCACGCAGCAGCTTCTTCGCTCACTGCAGATCTGGATAAAATCACAAACTGGTCCAACACGTGGAACATGTCTTTCATTCCTGACAAATCTCACACTCTCACGAAGTCTCTCTGAAAGGACCGGTTGGACCCCCCCCCATCTACTTTCTCAGCAATCCTCTTGAAGAAGTCCTTTCTTTCATTGTCTTTCCTGGGAAAGCCACATTTCCAACCTGGCCTCCAAAGCCAGTCACCGACTGTGAATCCTCCGTCACGCAAAGTCCTTCCTCGGCCCACCTGAGCTCCTGATCACAAACAATGCTTTCGTCTGCAGCCTGATGGAGTACTGCTCTCCCCTCTGGGCTGGTGTTCCTGCCTCTCACCTTTCTCAGCTTCACACTGTAGAAACCAAGGCATTTAGGCTTATTGGTATAACCTGTGGTGAGACTGAATCTTTGGGCCTCTCACTCTCTCACCGCAGGCAGGTCGGTGGTCTTTCTGTCTTCTACCGTCTCCTCTCCGGGAACCCCCCCCACCCCCTTGCTCTGTCTGCGATCTGCCCCCCCCCATATTTCCACAGGGTGCTCAAGGTCTGCTAAAAAAACCCTTCTGGTAAAACTACCAAAATCCAGAATCACTGCTCACGTTCACTCTTTCGTTCCTCTTTTTCCCCGCCTTTGGAATACATTCCCTCACTCTGTTCAATCCCATTCTTTCCTCCAGGTCTTCAAAACAGCTGTTCACCACCATCTCTTATCTTCTCCCATCCAAAACCATGATCTTTTCTACCCCCGTTAATCCACCCCAAACCCATCTTCAAATTCCCTGCTTTCCCTCCTGAAAGTCCCTGTAATGTCCATCTTGTTTACCACGTGTTCCCCGCCCCATCCCTCTCCCTCCACAGATCTCCTCATGTCCCTGTTCCCCAATGTTTTGTCCTTCCCTCTCCCACCCCTCTTGTCTCCTGCCCTCCTTGTTGTGCATTGTGTGTTAGCTCTCACACGATCCTCGACAATGGGATAAAAATTCGATATCAACACCCATATATGATTAACTTGCATATTTCACACATCAGTCGTGTTTGTGAAACTTTCTTTTATCACCCCTTTTTTATTGTCCATTCACCACATACATCTCTGCACTTGCGGTGACATACGTTTTAGTTTTAATTACTGATTGTTATCTCTGTGAGAGAGTCACACGAGAGAAGGAGCGTTTGGGGCTGGAGGGGTGTTGAAAAGGTCATGCCGACCTTTCAAGGTGTGCAATGTGCATCCAGAATGAAAGTTCGAATGTAAACGTACATTCAAACACGTGTTCTAATCAGCGTTGATAGTTTCTATTTCACTTTATAAACAAGAAATCACTTTGAAGTACTGCACCATTGTGTGGTCGATGTTTGTGGAAAAGGTGGGGTTGAGGGGGTAAACAGCTCTGTTTTTCGAAATAATTACACCAAAGCTTTGAACAAAGCTTTAACACTTTCAGTGGATGCTTTGGCAGAGTGGTAATAAATCATTGAGACAGAGTTCCAATGTGCATGTACTTCATGGTGTGATGGAGGAGAGTTTGGGTCAGTGTGTAATGATATGTAGGTGGTGGTGTGGAGAGCGTGTGGGTCAACATTTTTGCCCACTTTGCATTGAACTGGGGGCTGGGTGTGGAGGTCGTGATGAAAATTATAAACTGGGAGCGGTATTCTGCGTGTCTGGTGCTATTATTCAAATCCTGTTGGTATTTTGATGAAATACAATTTGAAATTTTTTTCTATTTTTTTTTTTTTTGTGAGGGTCTAAAACACTTCCTGACACCCACTAAAGAATGGATTCAGGGATTATTTAATATTACCCTTCACATACCTACAAAGGCTACAAACATGCCTACAAACATACCTATAGACATAGCTCAAAAATTTTAATTTTCACTGATGAACCTCTAAAAGTTGGACGAAGGTCCGTTCAGCCATTTTTGAGAAAGATGGCGACACAGACACAAAGACACACATACACAAACATCTCTTTATGTGTATAGATGTTTGACAAGATACATATTATTTGCCATCTTTTGAAATAGCTATTCAACACGAATGAACATTTCACTTGTTATTGAATTTACGGCTGGCAAAGAAAGAATAACATAATGAACTCGAGGGGGAGCACTCGGTAGAGTGCAAAACCTCCGCTGCCAATACTGCTCGGTCACTCAAGTGAACCTGATATCCTATTCATTCAATTTGACGTCAACAGTGCTCACAGAGTTATAGTTTGCAACTTTCCCTTTTACTTTTAACTTTTACATAGTCAATTCATTCGTCATCACTAGATTCCTTGAGACAGAAATTGATTTTATGTGGGTATATCCACCTGAAGTTCCAAAATCAGCCGCAATTATAATTATGGCATGTTTTTTTTTGTTGGAAATCACTTATAACATGAAGAAATGCAAAAAAAAAGAAATCGAAATTTTGTTGAAAAAAAGTTGCAAATTTTTTTTTTCTCTAACAATTTCTTTTTGGGGGGGGGGTTGGAAATCACTTAAAACATGTAGAAATGAAAAAAAAAATATTTTTTTTAATTGGCCGCCATAGCGGCCATATTGGATGTTGGATCAAGTCCAAAACCTCATGGTGTGATCCTTGGACCAAACCTAACCCCCCTCCCCCCCCACCAAGTTTCGTCGAAATCCGTCGAGGAGTTTTTCCGTAATACTGTTCACAAACAAACAAACAAACAGAAAGGGGTGAAAACAGTAACCTCCATCCATCTTCAATGGCGGAGGTTAACGAGAAGGCCACTTACTGGAGCGCATACTTCGGATCCGGATTCTCACCAAAATTGAATCAATTCTTCCTTGTGACACACCCAATCTACCCACCAAATTTCATCCAAATCTGTGCAGAACTTTTTAAGATATCGTGCACACAAACATACAGACATACAGGAGTGAAAACACAACCTCCGTCCACCTTCAAGTGTGTGGAGGTAGCGATGAATGATGGGAAATTAATTATCCAGTTTAATAAAAACAAAATCCTGTCACGGAGAATTAGATCCTCATGAAATAATCAAGGAAATGGCAAGACAATCTTTGTTATATTAATTTTGTTCATTATTTTTTATCCCGATATATTTTTCTCCTTACTTCCCTGTGGATCAACAATAAACTTATTTACAGACAAATAATGCACTGCATATGGAGGCTTTAAATTCCAGGTAACTAGAACGGCACTCGGTTGAGCACATACCACCGCCAGGCTGAACAGTTTTTATTTTATATCCTACTGATTGGCCGGATCTGCATCCAGACCTGAACCAAAAGCTAATTTGTTTGTTCTTGTCACTTACTCAACTCATCCACCAAGTTTTGTCGTAACCCGTCCACAACTTTTTGAAATATCATGCAACAATATCGTTTTTGGCCCGATCTCTCAATGGTGAAGAATCACGAAAAAATTATCAGATCCGGATCTGGATTCGGATATTCACCAAAATTCAATCAATTCTTCCTTTTTACACACCCAACATGTCCACCAAGTTTCATCCAAATCTGTGCAAAACTTTTTGAGATATCGTGCTATATATCGTTTTTGGCCCCATCTCTCAATGGTGAAGAATCACATAAAAATTATTCTCGTCTGATCCGGATCCGGTTCCGGATCTTCACCAAAATCTAATCATTTCGTCCTTGTCTCACACCCAACCTGACCACAAAATTTCATCCGGATCCGTCCACAACTTTTTTTGAGATATCCTGTGCACAGACAAACTGACAAATGCACAAGCCGGTAGGAGACATGGGTAGTCACTACATAATTGCATACTAGCCATACAGTTTTTGACGGATCGGGCTGAAAATTTTTGACAAAGAGGTTGATTATTGTGCGCATAAAAGTGCGGAAGCCGATTTTTGATTTTCGGGAAAAAAATATTTTTACGATTTTTTTCAAAAATTTCAGTCCCGTTGCTCGGCAACGGTGGCGTCCATAGCAACGGTGCTCAAAACCATAGAACTAGATCCTGGTATGAACCTACCTGTAAAGTTTCATCAAAATTGGTTGACTCCTCTGGCCTCCAGAGCTGTCCATTACATACAAAGAGACAGACGGAAAATCTGAGAATAACGGTAGTCTAGCGACCACCCAACAAACAAACACACAGAGATGGCTGAAAACATAACCTCTTTCACCTTCGGTGGCAGAGGTAATTATAGTTTATCCAATATGAACAAATACCACTTGTCACTTTGCTGATGGGAATAGAGAGAGAGAGAGAGAGAGAGAGAGAGAGAGAGAGAGAGAGAGAGAGAGAGAGAGAGAGAGAGAGAGAGAGAGAGAGAGAGAGAGAGAGAGAGAGAGAGAGAGAGAGAGAGAGAGAGAGAGAGAGAGAGAGAGAGAGAGAGAGAGAGAGAGAGAGAGAGAGAGAGAGAGAGAGAGAGAGAGAGAGAGAGAGAGAGAGAGAGAGAGGAAAAAAAAAAAAAAAAAAAAAAAAAGAGAAAAGAGAGCAGGGGTGGATTTGGGGAAGGAAGCATGAGGAGAGGGGAAGGAAGTGTGAGTGGAAGGGAAGGCAGCGTTCTGGGATTGTTGCTGTTGCAGACTTTGATTTCTTTGAATCCGCATTCTCAACCATCATTAATATGGACTCTCTTGGGTGTTTGGTTTTGTTTTGGTTTTGGTTTTGTTTTTGTGTTTGGTTTTCAAATGTTTCGGCATATTGGATGTATTACAGTCATGAGCCAGGTTTATTGAACAAAGTGAACATGCAACTTTCGGACCGTCTTCTTTAACCTTCCCAAAATGGTTCCAAACTGCACTTCTGGACTTTTTGAACGACATGTTGTCAAAACTCAGTCCATATGTTGCCTCCCCGTTCTTCAGCAAAGGAATCGGTATGCTTTCCGGCCAACTCCAAATGCCTCGCTATTAATTTAAATGGAAAACGTCCTTGGGGCATGTTTAGTTTGCAAGCGAGTTGCTTTTTGCTGCTTTATTGCAAATGGGATGCCCCAGGGGCGAATTCCTTTAAAATTAATACATTACTCGGCCATGTGCAACTGGAACATGCCAAACAGGGACGAAAATTTTTTTCCCAGAAAAAACAAACGAACCTTCTTTCGATGAAGTAGGAATTACTCACAATCGATGTTGATTCCGGTTCACAACTCGATTCCTTTCAATTCCATGGTTGGTATCGAGTACTTTGGAATCAATTCCACCCACCACTATTAAGCACTCATGCAAGCACAACAACGAAACTGTTGATAAGGAACGGCTGGCTGGGTCATACCAAACACCATCCGGTGATGATGGGAACGACCGTCGATGTCTGGAGTATCAAACAATGCATGAATTTGACAAATGAACACTTTTTTTTTTAGCAGTCTGAACTGGTGCAAAGTTCATTTCTGCAGTTTAAAATTTTGAAATTTGGTTCAGGTTACCAGATTCTCGGGCTTGACAGGGTCGCCGAGCCGAGGCCAGCGGATTGGAGGTGACATTTTGGTGTTAGAGTTTTGGGGAGTTTTGGGGAGTGCTCATCATGCTCCACACAGTTGGAGAAATATATATGGAGAGTGATAACATTTTAAGTGCTTTATCATTCAGAAACCATTGTTGCCAAGGATGAGCCTTTATCGAGGATAATTAAATAAGGCCATTATAATTTATATTCAAAAGGGGAGTTTACATGAACTCAAACACCCAATTTTCATCCATGCACTCCCGCGGAGTTCCCTTAGTTTTGATGCAAAGTTTCAGGCCGAAAGGTTTCTTGGTTTTGGAGTTACGGAGGAGAAACACACATTGACGTACACACGCACACTCTGACATTTATTATTACAGATTATTTGTTTTGTTGTTGTTTATGCTTAGGTTTGATGTATAAATAAGGTGTAAATTATGTTCGAGTTTGCAGTTTATTTGCAAACTTTTCAGGTTTGTTTATAAGTTTTCTGTCGTCCAAATTGGCTTCATTTTGAAAGGCTTGTGGAGATACAAAATTTATTCTCATTTCTCAAAGGTTATATCAATGTATCTAACTTATTTGTTTTTCTTTCTATTTTAATTACATTCATCACTCAACACTGTGACGTAGATTCTTGCATTGGCTGCAAATTTCACCTGATAATTTCATCTCACCCGAACCAGTGTTTACTGCAATCCCGATCCATCTCTGTTCACCATCCCACGAATAGCCATGCAACGCAGCAGCGCATCCCAATGTGCCTCGCTTCCTGAACCAAAGTTTGGTCAAAGGTTGGACGGTGGAGGGACACGTGCTGGTGCTGTGGCTATTTTCTCTTGTCTTCCTGGATTTGTACTGCAAGGGCCACAAAACATGACTTGTCTCGCTTCGGAGTCTGGACCTGCGCATTGGAATGGATCACTGCCAAGCTGCCTAAGTATTCCCACATGAAGTACCTTCTTTGGTTTTTAAAAAAAAGTGTATAGGTTGTGTGGATCAATCTTTGAAAGTTAAATGTCTCGTTAGATGTGTGCATTTAATATCTAAACTAAGAGCTGGGACATGCTGAAAGAGTGAACGCACAACCTTGAATGTTTTGTCACACAAAGGCCTCACATTAAAAGTGTATTCAGAAAGTATTAACACTCCTTGACTTTTTCACATTTTGTTGTGTTTCAGCCTGAATTTAAGATAGATTAAATTTAAATTTTTTTGTAATCGACCGACCCAAAATACCGACAAAGTGAAAACATGTTTTTCGAATTTTTTTTTACAAATCGATCAAAATTAAAATCTGAAAAGTCTTGCATCGATAAGTATTCAATACCTTTGCTTTGACACACCGAATTGAGCTCAGGTGCATCCAATTTCCGTTGATCATCCTTGAGATGTCTCCACACCTTGATTGGACTCCACCTGTGGCCAATTCAACTGAATGGACATGAATAAGAAAGAAACACACCTTTCTATAAAAGGTCCCACAGGTTACAGTGCATGTCAGAGCAGAAACCCCACCATGAAGTTTAAAGAAATGTCTGGAGATAGAATTGTGAGGATGTGTAAATCTGGTGAAAGGTATAAAACGATTTCTAGATGTTGAAAGTTCCCAAGAGCACAGTGAGCTCCATCATTAGGAAATGGAAAGAATGTGGAACTACCCAGACTCTTCCTAGAGCTGGCCTTCCGACCAAACTGAGTAAGCGGGCAAGAAGGACCTTCATCAGGGAGGTGACCCACAACACATTGACAAGTCTGACAGAACTGCAGAGTTCCTTGGCTCAGATGGGAGAACCTTCCAGAAAGTCAACAATCTACAGCACTCCACCTATCTAGGTTTTATGGGAGAGTGGCCATACGGAAACCACTCCTGAGAAAAAGGCACATGACAACATGCGTGGAGTCTGTAAATAGGCACGTGAAGGACTGAGAGCATGAAGCAAAACATTCTGTGGTCTGATGAAATGTCAGTTGAACTCTTCGGCCTGAATGCAAAGCGCTATGTCTGGTGGAAACCAAGCACAGCTAATCACCCATCTAACACCATCCCTTCCCTGAAGCATGATGGTGGCAGCATCATGCTATGGGGATGTTTTTCAGTGCCAGGGACTGGGGGACTTGTAAGGCTAGATGGAACAATTAATGGAGCCAAATACAGGCAAAACCTTGAGAAGGACCTGCTTCAGAGTGTAAAAGACCTTTGACTGCGGCAACAATTTATATTCCAACAGGACAATGAAACCAAGCATAGAGCAAAGTAGCACTGGAATGGCTTCAGAACAAGAACGTGAAAGTCCTTGAGTGACCCAGTCAAAGCCGAGACTTGAATCCCATTGAGAATCTGTGGAAAGACTTGAAGATTGCTCTTCATCCAACTTGACAGAGCTTGAGCAAATCTGCGAGGAAGAACGGGAGAAAAATCCCAAAATCCAGATGTGAAAAGCTGATGTAGACATACCCGAGAAGACTCGAAGCTGTAATCACTGCCAAAGGCACTTGTACAAAGTATTAACTCGGGGGGGGGGGGGGGTGGGGGGCAGCATCATGGGCTGAGGGTGCGGCTCTGCTGCTGATGCGATGCCCTCCGTCTCGGTTAGGGTAAAAATTTATAATTTATTCAGGGTGCCAGCGATGGCTCGCATACTCTTTGTGCATGACACGTTGGGATGTTTAACGTCCACCAGCGAATGCTGGCAGGTGGGACATCCATCCGAGGAACTGCACACACATTGATGAATCACCCTTCCTGTGAAACACCAGGATGACAGTTTATAGCTGGGTCGAGGCTAGACAGCTTAGAGGCGAGTGTGCATACCTCCAGGCCATGCTGCCGGCCCTCAGCTATAACATGTCAAAGCAAAATAGCATGGGGATGTTATGGCTTGATCACTTGCCATGCCTTGCATGCAAAACGAGAGGATGGAAGTCAATGTGCTTCAAAGCCACGGAGAATATTGTCGGCAAGTCAAAACAAGTTTCAAGTTTGTTTTTAGCATGTTCCATAACAATATTGGTTCATTCATTTTGCAATTTCCAAAGTAGTATGTAACATGACGGGCAACACCACGTGCAACAACACTGACGCGTCTTACTCACTTGATGCAAAATACACACTTACTGTATCGACAGGTATTACATATTGTTGTGAAATGACTTCCATTTCTTTGCACAAAATAGTCATGTTATGGAGATGTGGATGCGTCAGATCCGGTTCTGCAGCACCGATGTTGTAATGAGTCGTATTATAGATGTCTCGGCGTTGAGGAAATTAGCTCAGACTCCTTTTCTGTCATGCTCCTCTTGAGTGGATATGGATTATAAGAATATTTTTTGTTGGCTTTACTGAAGTATTCCTCACTTTCGTGCTCATCGCAGCTTAGTACTAAGCTATGAATGGAATGCATTGCTTTCGTGAGAAGATAAATCCTAATCTAATCAAACACCATGGAAAATTGTTTCTGCTTTCAGCTGACTTTGGTGCAAACATGACATTGTTCTGACTCGGGAATATTGACACCTGGCTTAGATGGTCAATAAAAACAAACTCGGTCAGAGTTGCCAAAGCTCTAAGGACATATTTCTTCTGATTTAGTTTTCTAAACAAATATAATAACCATTTCTTTTTCAATGCTTTTGTTGTGTGGTTTATGTGTTTGCAGTTCCATGTGGGGGTAACTTAACAGAGCTTCAGGGAACAATCCTATCCCCAGGTTACCCTGATCCATATGACAACAACCTGAGCTGCTCTTGGCTAATTGAATTGGAACAGGGCAATGGCATTCAGGTAATGAACGATAATCTCGCTCGTGTTGATACACTGGGTCCTTTACAGGCTCTGATTGTTGTTATCTGTGTTGTTGTCACTTTTGCACTGCAAGACATCCATCCATTTTATTATTTCTACAAATGTTCACAACATTAGAACAGAGGGATGGAATTTTATTTGATATATCTTATATATTATTTCCGAGTCTGTGGTTTCGTGTCGCGCTATCTTCAACTTTGTTCTGCGCTCGAGTAACGTGATATTCGGCTTACATTATCTCAAAGACCATATGAGGTGCATGGGACAAAAAAAAAATAAAATGGTTCTGAAACAGTGAAATCGTATTCCACTTACTACAGTAAAGTAAAATTACTACTGATACTCTGCATCAGTTCCTTTCTCAAACACTCCCACCCCAACATGTCGTGCAGAGCGCGGGTTATGCTAGTATATACATATAAAAAAAAATGTTTGGAAACATTGTTCTTTGGCATTCTTGATCTGATTCATGTGTTTATCTTTATTTATATATATATATATATATATATATATATATATATATATATATATATATATATATATATATATATATATATATATACACATACATATATGTATATATATACATATATGTATATATATACATATATGTATATATATACATATATGTATATATATATATATATATATATATACATATATGTATATATACTTATATGAAACTCGAATCGCGGCACGTCGCCCACCGGACGGACAATCCCGTCGTGACCCTCTCGGACTAACGCCGGGAACTAGTCACGGGTGGACCTTTCGGTCTCACCGCGATCGTGCCAATCGGCCCCCGCGTGGGATAGGGTTGCTCGCCAAATGCGACCTACCTAAGTACCCACACGGAGGGTAGACCGGGCGATCGCACCTCGCCGCAGGTCGACTTCGGACACGGGCCACTTTAAGCGACCCGTTCCGTACTATCGGGATAACCGAGCGGTGTTATTTGTCGGCCTCGACGGTTCGATTAATTATCGGGCGTTTTAGCCCACGACCAACCCTTTACGTGAAGCAAGATGGAGATTCAATGAAAGAAAAGACGAAGCGAAGCGGGAGAACAGTTCAACATAATTCACATTTATTTCACGATGAACGGAAAGCACACATATACAATTCCACCAAAAGCACATGTAAAAGAAGACAATGCAATATTACACAAAAAGCAAATATAAAAGAAGAAGACAATGCAGAGCTATCCGACTTCCGAGCACACGGCAACACTTATACAATTTTACTTCACAGACGGCGCCGACAACACATATACCCAAAGCAAAAGAAAAAGAGAACCACCCTCCAGGATGAGGGGGGTAGGCGGGCCTGGGGCCGAGACCGTGTCGGGCCTACCCGTCTGATGATGAGACGCAAAGTGGCGGTGGCGCCTCAACTCCGCGGGCCTCGCGGACAATGTCTGGTAGGGGGTGGGAAAGGGGCCCCCTTGTCGCACTATCTCAGCGCGGGGGGAAACAGGAGGGGGTTGTTGATGCTCGGGGGATGGAGGATATGACCCTGCCTCGGGTCCCGCGACGAGCGTCTCCACCACGACCTCGGTCGCGCCGCCGGCCTCTCCCTCCGCAGCTCCCGACACCGACGCGAGCACCCCCTCGTCCGCCTTCGCCGCCGCCACCTCTCCACAGCTCCGTCTAATCGCCCTCTCCGTCTCCTCTCTTGGCTCGTCCCAACTCTTCACTCTTAACTTCTCCCCTCCGAACTCCCAACTTCCAACCGACTCTTACCACTTCTTCCCAGCTCCACCGACAACTCCCAACGCACAACTTCCAACTTCCAACTGACTCGACTGACTGACGAGCGCGGCCCCTTATAAGCCCCGTGGCTTCGCCCCTTCACCTTTGACCCTTTTACCTCCGACCCTTCACCTCTAACTGGCTCCCCATTGGACCGAGGAAAAGTGGGCGTGAATGCTTTTTGATCCATGAATTTGCATATAGCGATATTACTCCAACGCACCTGGAGGCGGGGCCAAATCGCCCCACGCTCTCCGATAGGACGGAACAAAAGTGGGCGTGAGTCGTTTTTGATCCGTTTTCTGCGGAAAGTCTGTGATGTTTTTGAACACGCTGCTTGGTGCGCGCCCTGCACGAGTCCAGTATCGGTGCCCACAAGTGGCGCAAGAATGGTGGTGATGCTGGTGTTGGCGAGTTGTGACGGTAAAGGTCGTGGCTGTTGTTGTGAAGCGGTGTTGTGGTTGGTGGTTGTTGTGTGATGACTGTTGAGACGTGGTTGGTGGTGGTAGTAATGGCGGCTGGTCCAAAATAAAGATAGTAAAAGAAAAACGGCTATCCTGAAGAGTCGCAGCCCGAGTGAATGACATTTATTCCTTCTGAACAACGGGTTTGGGCCTAACTACACATATACTTACGGAGATATCTCACCTAAGGGACCTGAATGGTGGTTTGTGAATTTCGTCAACCACAACACTACCCCCTCCCCTTTTTACAGACTCGTCCCGAGTCGTCAAATTTTCGTGTGCCATCATGTGTAGTTTTCCCCTAGTACATTTTACCTACGGATCCCTGAGTGCGACATTCATGGTATTCGTGTCCCCAAAATAAATAACCTGAGTGCTGAGTAACTACCTAAACAAACTCACTCACACAGACGACTTAAATAAAATTGCCGGCACTAAGACAGACATGCCGGGGGCGCACTCATATGTACAGTACATCTTAACCTTAACTTACAAATTTTACACTAAACCATGGCCCAGGATCACTGAACTCTGCAAAAAGAAAGCAGTTAGCAGGGAGCCAGGCTGCTCGCATGCAGTCTCTGGCTCAAACAATGCAGGTGACAGGGAACGTGGCCGGCTGCTCACACGCAGTCCAAGGCCTTCCCTTTTGAAACTGAACACAGTGAAAAACGGTGCATGGGCTGCACAAACAGTCTCCGTGCCAGCTCAAGTGGCACACGCAATGAACACAACGAATGGATGGATGAACACAAACACGGTGCACGGGCCGCCACTGTAGGCCCGTGTTGTAGCTGCCAACAGGGCAGTTCTCGCAGCTTGCAAACTGTTGCCTTCTGATCATGGCGCACATGGCAATGAACAGGGGGGGCAAAGCAAAAATTGAACGGGGCTGGTGAACAGGGGCAGTGGGCATGGCATGGCAAAGGCAGCAGGCAAACACAGCCTGCAGAAGAAGGCCGCTGCAGGCAAACACAGCCGGCAGACGAACTGGCCGGCACAGGCCTTGAAGTACCACAGCTGCAGATGATCCTGCCGGCACAGGCCTTGCAGCAACACAACAGCTGCCGATGAAGTGGGCCGGCACAGGCCTTGAAGAAAAACAGCCAGCCGGCAGATGAAGTGGGCCGGCACAGGCCTTACAGCAACACAGCCAGCAGATGAAGCTGGCCAGCCTTTGCCGTTCAGTGGAGGTTGGTGGATGGAGTGCGGTGGTGCTGGCCACTTGGAAGGCGGGCTCGGACCTACCTACCTATCTCCCTCCCACCTATCGCCTTTGCCTGTCACTGTACATACCCACTCCCTTAATTTGTCAAACCCCAATTTAGCCCCAACTTTTTTTTTTTTTTTTTTTTTTACTTCCCCCACTATAAATCGTCCCCTAACCCCCTTTATCGTCCTTGTTCGGCTAACCTATCCTGTCACCGAGCCTACTCCCAACCCCTACGTTCCCTTCCTGGAGGGGAATAAGGGAGAGCTAACGTCCTGTGCCGAGGCCCAACTCAAGCCTCAGAATGACCTCCCCAGAGTTCAGCGATCTATAACCAAAGTGGGTCCAGCGGCCCACAACGAGAGCAAGGGGATGGATGGTGCGGAGGGGTACATCTCCTAATCTACCCTAACCATTTAACTGTTAAACTACCCCGGGGCTTTCAACAAGCGCCTCTCGCTTAAACTATTGGTTCTAACAACCCAGATTCCCGTCGCCTGTGTTGGTGTCCTCACAATTTCGGGCCTCGCCCCCCAATTTTCTCTCCGTGCCCTCACACGGTCTCATGGCTGGGACACGTGGCTCCCTTTGGCAGGCACGACCCTCTGCCGAATCTCCCGCTATGGCACCCCCGGGCACTACACTGCCTCCGAGCCTACCAGCTCCCTAACACCGGGGAGTGCCCCCCATGGCACCTCCCCTGAAACGCACACGTGGCAGGCTGGCTTCCCAGGCCCCGTTCCGAGGGTCACCCGTGCCCACAACACTGCCCACGCGGCTAATGGCGCCCCGGGCCTCCGCACCAAGCAGACGCACCCGTGCCCACTTCGCTATCCCGGCCCCCCATGGGCCCTTGGCCTACCGCGGCCGACTAGCCTGGTGCCCGGGGTACCCACTCAGCGATACTCACCTTTCGCAGCCACGCTCCCAAGCCCGTCAACAGGGCTCCTGCACCCCTCCAAACGGGTTTCGAGCCTACTTCCCCACCAACAACAAAACGACTTCCATATTTGTTAATTTGACTAACCCACTAACTCACTTTATACTGACCCCGGGGTCCCTTGGGCGGGAGTCACTCCTCCCCCCAATCACTCATCGCACCATGCATTCCCCATTCGCTCCACTCACACAAACCCGCTTGCCTCACTCACTCATCATGTACTCACCTCACAACTTTTCAACACACACACACACCGCTGAACTCTGCCATCCTTCTATCTGCATCCCCTAACGAACTCGTGCTCCCACGTCGTCCCTTAAACTACAGCACGTTCCTTTTAACACTACGTAGCTAAACTACGTCCCCTCTACACATTCACTGTCTGTCACTGTCTTCTAATAATCCCATTAATCAATTTCCCATCCTAAATCTCGCTACAATCCCTCTACCTAATCCATTCCACGGACTCCATGAGGACTTACCTCTGCCCCATGAAGTCGGTCTAACGAAGCTAACCCTTCCCTCTAACTCGTTTCCATCCTGTGCCCTGGTAAGGGGGTCTTCCACCCCTTGCCCAGGAATCCTGTGCACCCGAAAGTGAGGCTTGCTTTTTTTTTTTTTTTTTTGCCATGCGCAGCACCAGCGCGGCAACTCGCGCACTTTGCACCTGCCCGTGACGTCATGCAGCTGCACGTGTTCCTCGTCCCTCCTTGGACGGTACCATCCGGCAGGGATACCCCTCCTGCCGGATTCCAACCCCGCGTGCAGCCATGACGTCACCGTGCGCATAAAAAAAACACAAGCCCCACGTCTCGAGGGGTTCCCCACGCGAACACATGTGCTTTGCCCGTTGGAGCTTAACACACACGATCGCGTGGAGAACCCGTCCGGTCCAAATCCATAATCCTGCCTAAACTTTGTCCGTCCGCGGGATCGGCAAATCCACCGCGTGCGTTTCCGGACCGGGACTCACTCTCGGAAGCGAGCACGTGGGGGCCTCGTGCGTTGCACAGCACGGACCTCGTGCTCACTGCTGGGTGAACCCGGCACGGTCCCCGAAACAGCTACAGCCGCTACCCGGCTTTCTTTCCTCACACGTCGCCGTCGTCGCCATTCGACCCACGCACACCTGCGTGTTACGACGCTCACACACCTCACCATTAAACTCACCCCGGGAGACGCGGCTGCATGTTCACACATGCTGACCGACATCTCCCTCACATACCGCTCTCACACACACGGTCTTCCTTGCACTCGGCCGTTCACTCACGCATGCCATCTCCCTCGCACACGTGGCTCCACTCACTCGCGGCCTTCCACTCACTCGTGCCATACTACTCACATACGCGGGGGCACTCACCCGCGGTGCCTCATCCACACACGCGGGGGCACTCACCCGCGGTGCCTCATCCACACACGCGGGGGCACTCACCCGCGGTGCCTCATCCACACACGCGGGGGCACTCACCCGCGGTGCCTCATCCACACACGGCGTGCTGGGAAGCACGTACTCCGGCACAATCGCCACCACACCACTCACACACGGGGTCGCTTCCACACACGGGGACGCACTCACACCTTGCACCACACACACAGGGACAACCACAATGGGGATTTGTGTCCCCACAAGGGTCTCCGGGGCCTCTATACCCCCCAAGCTCTCCGTGCACCCGTTCGCAGCACTCCTCCCCTCAACCTCGCAAAGCACGACTGAACTCACCTGGTCGTGATCCGCCTCAAGGGGGCATACTCCCTCCCCTCGTTCCCGGAGGAGGCTATCCCGCTGCTCGCACCGGGTCCCTACACGCTCCTCGAGCTCAACCTCATCGTCCTCCACTACCTCTGTGTGTGTGTGTGCGTCTCTAACCCCGTCATTATCATGCAGTCTCTCCTCTATCGTTCCCATCTCCCGTGTCTCTATACATTTTATTCTTTCTGTCGTCTCCTCGTGTCTATTAGTCTCTGCTTCTTTCTGGCGTCTTTCCCTTATCTTTATGTAGGTCAACCTTGCTTTCTCCTTAAGTCGCTCCCGTCCTTCCCTGTTTTTCACTCCTTGCTCTTTCACGATCTCCGCGTACCTCATCCTTGCTTTCCGTATTAATTGTTCTTTTCTCTCCCTCCCAATTACTTTCACCTCGTCTCTTATCTCCTTCGTGCACGTCTCCTTCACGCTTCTCGCCCAATACGTCCCCCGAATTATTTTTTCACCCGCCTCCACCGCGGGCCTGTCAGCCGCTGCACCCCCTCCCAGCTCGTTCGCTCCTACACGTGGAGTCGCCATTTTTAGCTCCCTGCCAACGGCCTTCATGCCCGCCTGCAGGCATCGGCCCATGTTCTGCGTCTCACCCCGGAGCTTTTTCGTTTCTTCCTTCATTTGCTTGTTCATTCCTTTCATTTCGTTTTTCATTTCATTTGTGTTTGTATCCATCTTTTCGTTCATGCCTTTTATTTCGTTTTTCATTTGTTGTGTATTTGTATCCATCTTTTGTGCATTCGCATCCATCTTCGCTGTCATTTCCGCATTCATTTTTGCCAGCATGGTGAATAGCTGGGCCATGTCGGGTGCGCTTGGGTGAGCCGTTTCGGCAGGGATCGGGGCAGGGTTTTGGTGGAGAGGGGGAGGGGAGGTGTCATACACCGCGGCCGCTGCCGCACCCATTTCGGGCTCTGGGTTCAGTTGGGCGAGTTCGTTTTCCTGTACAACCAACATTTCCTGCACGGGGATTTCATCCTGGACCATGGATTCTACACATTCTACATCCTTTTCTAATACCCCTGGCTCCCGCTCGCCTTGAGACGCCATCTTGCTTCTCTTAAAGGGTTAATTTTGCTCGCTCGTAATTTGGAGGGAATCAGGGGTCGCTCCTCTCACCCCTGGACCGATTCCCGTGAATTTCGCTGGAGACAGGAGAGCCCGTTGTCCCGTTCTCCAATACCAGTGCCGCGAGGAGGGCGATGAGTTTATATCGCACG
This sequence comes from Eptatretus burgeri, assembly GCF_056783735.1. Taxonomy (NCBI): domain Eukaryota; kingdom Metazoa; phylum Chordata; class Myxini; order Myxiniformes; family Myxinidae; genus Eptatretus; species Eptatretus burgeri. The sequence continues at coordinate 112,045,447 of NC_140965.1, read as the reverse complement.
ACCTGACACCAGTGTTGCGGATTCACGCCCGCCGGCGTGCGGACGGCCACGTAACTCGAATCGCGGCACGTCGCCCACCGGACGGACAATCCAGTCGTGACCCTCTCGGACTAACGCCGGGAACTAGTCACGGGTGGACCTTTCGGTCTCACCGCGATCGTGCCAATCGGCCCCCGCGTGGGATAGGGTTGCTCGCCAAATTCGACCTACCTAAGTACCCACACGGAGGGTAGACCGGGCGATCGCACCTCGCCGCAGGTCGACTTCGGACACGGGCCACTTTAAGCGACCCGTTCCGTACTATCGGGATAACCGAGCGGTGTTATTCGTCGACCTCGACGGTTCGATTAATTATCGGGCGTTTTAGCCCACGACCAACCCTTTACGTGAAGCAAGATGGAGATTCAATGAAAGAAAAGACGAAGCGAAGCGGGAGAACAGTTCAACATAATTCACATTTATTTCACGATGAACGGAAAGCACACATATACAATTCCACCAAAAGCACATGTAAAAGAAGAAGACAATGCAATATTACACAAAAAGCAAATATAAAAGAAGAAGACAATGCAGAGCTATCCGACTACCGAGCACACGGCAACACTTATACAATTTTACTTCACAGACGGTGCCGACAACACATATACCCAAAGCAAAAGAAAAAGAGAACCACCCTCCAGGATGAGGGGGGTAGGCGGGCCTGGGGCCGAGACCGTGTCGGGCCTACCCGTCTGTTGATGAGACGCAAAGTGGCGGTGGCGCCTCAACTCCGCGGGCCTCGCGGACAATGTCTGGTAGGGGGTGGGAAAGGGGCCCCCTTGTCGCACTATCTCAGCACGGGGGGGGGGGGAAACAGGAGGGGGTTGTTGATGCTTGGGGGATGGAGGATATCACCCTGCCTCGGGTCCCGCGACGAGCGTCTCCACCACGACCTCGGTCGCGCCGCCGGCCTCTCCCTCCGCAGCTCCCGACACCGACGCGAGCACCCCCTCGTCCGCCTTCGCTGCCGCCACCTCTCCACAGCTCCGTCTAATCGCCCTCTCCGTCTCCTCTCTTGGCTCGTCCCAACTCTTCACTTCTCCCCTCCGAACTCCCAACTTCCAACCGACTCTTACCACTTCTTCCCAGCTCCACCGACAACTCCCAACGCACAATTTCCAACTTCCAACTTCCAACTGACTCGACTGACTGACGAGCGCGGCCCCTTATAAGCCCCGTGGCTTCGCCCCTTCACCTTTGACCCTTTTACCTCCGACCCTTCACCTCTAACTGGCTCCCCATTGGACCGAGGAAAAGTGGGCGTGAATGCTTTTTGAACCATGAATTTGCATATCGCGACCTCACTCCAACGCCCCTGGAGGCGGGGCCAAATCGCCCCACGCTCTCCGATAGGACGGAACAAAAGTGGGCGTGAGTCGTTTTTGATCCGTTTTCTGCGGAAAGTCTGTG
>NC_140965.1:112033998-112041498 GCF_056783735.1 Eptatretus burgeri | reverse complement strand
TTCAACAAACCCATTGTTCACCTGGAAATTTTGCAGCAATAGCATTATTGATCTCTCGAACAATCGAGTTGCGAGGGGCCAAAATGGCTTGCTCAGCCATTCAATTTGGATTGTTAAAGTTGTGCAAAATATTTGGGAATGTCAGCTCGATGAGTGCTGAGAGATCCAGGGGAACGTTGAGCTCCGGAGGCGAATCCACATTGAATATGTATCTGCAAAATGAAAGCTAAATGTTCAACGGTTTTTGAAATATTGCATGCACAAATCAAGTTATCGAGAAGGTTGCTATGGCAACATAATTCATCCAAACACAGCCTTGATCTAATCAGGTTGACATAATGTCACGGGGAATAGATATCTACAATATGAAAGCTGAATGTTCAATGGTTTTTGAAATATTGTGTACACAAAAGTACATGGAAGGATGATTAGTCAGTCGGACGGAGCTCATTTTCATGTCCCTCGTCTCTGACCTTGCTAGAGGGGTGGAGGATAATAGCACAGCTTATGTACATGAAGCAGAAAATGTCTACTGCTTATGTGCACCTGTAGTAATAAATGGCTGTGTGTGTGTGTGTGTGTGTGTGTGTGTGTGTGTGTGTGTGTGTGTGTGTGTGTGTGTGTGTGTGTGTGTGTGTGTGTGTGTGTGTGTGTGTGTGTGTCAGTCAGTGTGCCAGTGTGTCTCCTCGATAACTCCAATACCATGAAACCTCGCAGCCTGAAACTTTTCTTGCATACCAAGAAAACTCCAATCAAGTGAATGACTGAAAATTGGATGTAAGGGTTCATTTAAACACCCATTTTGAGGAGAATTAATGGTCTTATTTAATTATGTCCTTTATCAGGCACATCCTCGGTCACCGCTCTCTTTGTGGTCTTTAGGCGTTTCCTGGGTAACCTCACTGGGGTGTGAAGCCGTCATGTTGTTTGGCCTGCTCATTCATGTCTTGACTTGGAACAGGCCACAACAATTTCTTAACGAAAAGGTTTTTTTTTCACTTTCCTCACTCATAACCAAATGCCCATTCATCAGAGCTACAAATCGCTGGGTACATTGCAACGCTTATAAACGCCCAGAGACACCAGCGTTCATGGCTTCATTTTATTTTCGCACATGCCATAACCTCGAGAATCTCTTAAAGTAAGCCAAATTACAAACTTTAAGCTCCAGAATCGAACTTACAAGCAGTTACAACTCCGAAAAATGTGTTCATTTGTCCAATTCAGACATATTTGACACTTCCGGCATCTCAAGTCTGGGAGGTGTGTGTTTAATATGATGGTTCGGTGATTGCTAATTGCGTGCCAAACGAGCCATTTGTTATCGACCGTTTCATGGGAGTGCTTAAGCCACTTGCCGAGCGCGCTGCAATATTCGCACTATCACTGAATACTTTATATCAATTGACTTGAACAAAGTTCACGGGCCATTTGTTTGTGTTGTTGGCCAGGTGTTGTTCTGCGGTGTAACAGATGTTGGCTGGATCGCTGACGGTGTGAAATTTTATTTTCCACGACGGTTCCTCTTGTTGTGCATTCTTCCATTATATGACCCATCACTGCGGCATAGATAAATATATATATAAAAAAAATTAAACATTTCGTTTTTAAAAGTTTCTTCAACAGTTCCATGGATTGCGTGGTGAAGCCACTTGGCGTGCGTTCTTCAAGCTTCAATCAACGGCGATACCGTGGTTCAATACCGGAGGTAGGAAGGCAAAATAAATGACATGAGCACAATGAGTCAAAAATATTTTCAGTTATGAAGTCATGAATCGCTACATCATGGCAGGAAAGCCGAAAGGTATGCATGCTCGCTCTGTGTAGCCTGGATTTGAATCCTGACCCAGCTTTTCACTGTCATCCCAGTGTTTCACAGACATGGTGATTCTTTATAAATGTTATATAGTTTCTCTTTGTGAGTTTCAAAGCAAAATATATTTGACTGGAGAGGTACCCGACGTGTTTTGCACGGAAGGGGCTGGAGAGCCAGTTTGTGAAAGACTTGGGCAAAAAATGATGAAACTACAAATGCCGAATCTGTGAATGTCGTGGGTGGAACTCCTCACATGATTTCCTCCTCATTCTGCTTTCAACTCAATCTCTCTATATTTTCATTCCGCACAGCATCAATCCAATCACAAATTAACACTATACCATTCGTAGAACAAAATACAAAATTACAAACGCTCGTGAGTTCAACGAAGAGAAACACCATTCTAATGTTACATCGGGATTGGGAGCAGCTTCATACGGATCGAAAGTCAAAATAATATTTGTATTGAGGTATTCATGAAACCTCCCACCCACCTTAGGACACCGGTTGGGACCCTAAAACGTTCCACAGAGGTTTGGTGGGTTAGAATTGAGGGTGAGGGAGCAACAAAATTGAAGGAGTAGTTCAGGGTCAGATGGACGGTCACACTCCTGTTTTTATCATCGATCTATAATTCCAGCAATCTGTGTGTGTGTGTGTGTGTGTGTGTGTGTGTGTGTGTGTGTGTGTGTGTGTGTGTGTGTGTGTGTGTGTGTGTGTGTGTGTGTGCGCGTGTGAGACTGCTGCTTCTCGACAACCACTGGTCCGATCTAATTGAAACTTGCCAGGTATATTGCTGGGGACCTGAGGATGTGCCTTTTCAAGGTTTGATATTAATCGGACAAGTAAGTGCTTCCCAAGTTATGGCCATTTATTTACCAAACCAATGGGAAGACACGTTGTTGCGTGGGCGTGGCCGATGGGGGAAGGGAACCTCAGCCGCATTCCCCATTTCGGGTTACAACGTACGGGCTTCCGGAGAGTGATGACTTCATGTATTCTAATAATTTCTCTATTTCTTATGCGCATTTATATATAAACACAATGCCCCAAGTTATGATCGTTTTCATATTAGATGGTGCAAAATTTCAGCAACATCAGAGTGAGCTGGTGTGCTCCGAACCAGGAAGTAAATTTTTTTTCTCTCTTCTCTTCTCTTTTTGTTTTTCCTTGCGACAACATTGCGAAAAGGCAAAATACGTTGGTGCTAATTGAATAATTGGCCATTTAAACTAAATTGCGAATAATCGTAATTGCGATATGCGAACTTCCGGGCCACGCACGTACGGGCACGCGAGAGCGAAGAAACGCCTGTGTGGTTGTTGTTTCTTCCTCGCGGTTGGAATATTTATTGATGAATTTTTTTTTATTGGCACGTACTAGTAAAGATAACACCCAATTTCCGAGCCGGTCACCGTATTAATGTGTTTTCTGAATTACAGAACTAAAAAAATTTCCACTCGTCACCTGATGATTGTATGTGTGTGTGTGTGTGTGTGTTGTTCTTAATGCATAACATATTCTCTCTGCGAACTCCCCCACCCCCACCCCCCTCCCTTTCTCCCATCCTCGCTCCACTCCCTCCTAATATAGTGCAGCACCCTCTTCCCACACCTCTCCCTTTGTTCATCCTCGCTCCACCCCTCCTAATACAGTGCAGCACTCTCATCTCTCTCTCTCTCTCTCTCTCTCTCTCTCTCTCTCTCTCTCTCTCTCTCTCTCTCTCTCTCTCTCTCTCTCTGTCTCTGTCTCTGTCTCTGTCTCTGTCTCTGTCTCTGTCTCTGTCTCTGTCTCTGTCTCTGTCTTTCTCTTTCCCTCCTCTCCCCTCGCCCCTATCAATCTGTCTCTCTCTGTCTCTCTGTTTCCGCGGACGTGTCTGGGCAGTGGTTATGCCCAAATGGTGGGTATCTCCATATTTGTCTACATAGTGGTTATGTCCGGAAGGTGGTTATCTCCTGTGTCGGGACAGTGGTTACATTTGGACGGTGGTTATCTCCAGACGTGGATGGACCGTGGTTATGTCTGAATGGTGGTTTTATCTCCGGACATTGGTTATATCCTGATGGGCCATCCCCTCACACTGCCTTCCCTTGTCCTCCCCTCGCACTGCCTTACCTTGTCCTCCCCTCGCACTGCCTTACCTTGTCCTCCCCTCGCACTGCCTTACCTTGTCCTCCCCTCGCACTGCCTTACCTTGTCCTCCCCTCACACTGCCTTACCTTGCCTTCCCTTTCCCTCCCTCATGCTGCCTTTTCATTCCCTCCCCTTTCCATTACGCTTTCCCCCCTCTTTACATTGCTTCCTCCTCCTCACACTGCCTGCCTCACTCAATCTCCCTCCCCCCCTCACACTGCCTTTTGTCGTGCTGCCTTCTCCTCCCTTTGCACTGCTTTCTCCTCTCCTCATGCTGCATTCCCCTCCACTCATGCTGCATGCCCCTCCCCTCGTGCTGCCTTCCCCTCCTCTTGCACTGCCTTCCCCTCCCCTTGCACTGCCTTCCCCTCCCCTTGCACTACCTTCCCCTCCCCTCGCACTGCTTTCCTCTCTTCTCAAGATGCCTTCCCTTCCCTCACACTGCCTTCCCCTCCCCTCGTACTGCCTTCCCCTCCCCTCACACTGCCTTCCCCTATCCTTGCGCTGCCTTCCCCTCTTCTCAAGATGCCTTCCCCTCCCCTCACACTGCCTTCCCCTCCCCTTGCGTGCCTGAACTTGTGGTGGCCATTTTGGAATATGTAATCGGTACTGCGATATCATCGATTGAGCAAGTTTTGCCTTGAAGGTCCAAGCTGTTTTCCATCCAAAAACATCCAATTTTAGAGATTATGGCATAAATATAAACCCTCACTGGTGTTCTGTATCACTCTTGATATTAGATGGGTAACCCATGGAGTATTTGTGGCGCATTTCATTTACTAACGTTTGTGAAATACCTCCGCGTGAATACTCCACTCGTGGCCCATCAGATATCAACAGTGCTCCATAATGCTCGGCACGTTCTCCATACGTATATTTCGACATGAAAGCTATTAAACTGCCATTAAATAATAGATCTGAGCAACTCTGATGGTCATCTCTGATGGTCAGTTTCAAAATAATCAGCCCAGTAATAAGGGAGGAGAGGTTAAAAAAGCTGAAAATTTAATGGAACAAACATCATTCCCCAACTCTTTACTCAAACCTCATTCCCCAACTCTGTACTCAAACGTCATTCCCCAACTCCATGCGCAAGCGTGAGAGTGAGAGGAGTGTTGGAGAGCGAGAGGGGTGTTGGAGAGAAAGAGGGGTGGGGGGAGTGAGGAGGTAGAGCGGGAAAGAGAGAGGAGGGGTGGGGAAGCGTGGAGGGAGGGAGAGTAAAGAGGGATGGGGGAAGGGAAGGCCATGTGCGGTGAGAGGAAGGGAAGCCAGATGTGCAGTGGAGCATTAATTTCAATTCATACTGTCTCATCAAAATGATTCTGCATAGAATAAGAGTGAAGATGGAACAAAATAATGTCTGAAATCCATTTTTGACCAGTCTTACCATCAATACCACCCAGATAGGAACATTGCCCAGACATGTCCAGAGAGGATCACATTCCGGAGACAAACACCACCAGGACACGTCTGGAGATAACCACCGTCTGGACACAATCAGTGCCTGGACACATCTATAGACAGAGACAAAGAGAGAGAGTTGGGGTTAGGGTAGTTAGCAGAGAGAAAATGTTATGCTTTATTAACAACACACACACACACACACACACACACACACACACACACACACACACACACACACACACACACACACACACACACACACACACACACACACACACACACACACACACACACACACTTGCATACTATAGATCTTAGTGCTTGGCCGATATCGGCAATTCTTCGGGAATCAGTGGATTCGAATCAGTATGATTAACAACTCCAGTACATACTGTATACAACCCAAAAAATCTTGAATAGCTTTCACCATTGTGTTGGGAGAATTTCAATTAAAAGAAATTACAAAAACAACGTTGCATTATGCTTGTTTTAGGGAGATGTGCATAAACATTGATCTTTATAAACAGCTGTCAATCGTCACGTGACAGGTAGAAAACAATTTGGCTCTGTAATTTAGAAAACAGGTTAATACGGAGCACAGTTTTGGAATCGGGTGTTATCAAATGTATTTTGCTTTGAAATTCACAAAGAGAAACCATACAACCTTTGTAAAGCACACCCGATTCAAATAAAATTACCAATTGCTCCAGAAACAGTCATGAGGCTAAAGGAAAACGTGATCGCTCAGACACTGATGAGATTAAAAGTTGAAACCTCCATCACCCATCATCATCATAAGATACAGGATGAAACTTCGCCACCACGGCGCTCATAACCAAGCATGCAGGCATGCACACACACCCGCGGAGAGTCCCTTACAGATCCAAATTTACCCATATATACCATGTTCCACTACCTTGTAACAACTGCTGACTGTACATCCCAATTGGGACATGAACTGAACCGCTATCAACTGGAGGGTGCTTGGCAAGTGGTTTGAGCACTCCAGCAAGCACTCCAATTAAATGGTTGATTATGGCATGACTGGCATGGCAAGCGATAGCAAGCTGATTGGTAATGGCACATACTCGCAAAAAAACGAAACAACGCTGATTTCTTTACATTTTCCGATTTCACTGCAGATCTTGAGTTATTTAGTACACATGATCCGATCCTCCAAACTCAAATTGTATTTCTATTATGTTGTTGTTTGTCTTTCGGCTGCTCCCATGAGGGGTCGCCACAGCGGATCATCCGTTATGATCCGCATACTGATTTGGCATAGGTTTTACGCCGGATGCCCTTCCTGACGCAACCCTGGTCGCCTCGTACGACACAGGGATAAGGATTGGGTTTCGCCATGATTCCGGGCTGCTCTACACCCTCTCATAGCACGGCCCAGTGCAGAGCTCCCGTCCTCAAGCGATCCTCCAACCCAAGCCTCCGAGTAGCCGGATTACAGGCGCACGCCACGACGCCCGGTAAATTGGATTTCTATTATATACTTGAATTATTCTGTGGGAGTTGATCAAGGAAAAAATCACATGATTTATTTATAAAGCATGAAATCCCTCCAATCTTCAAATTTGAAAACAATAAAGTACTGACAAAAGTGAGGTATGCAGCAATTCTTAAGTACCAAGATGAAACATTCGATGATATGAATGAGGAAAGTGGGGGGAAAATAAAACATTTTGAGTGCTTTATCCCTCTATTAACCTTTGCGGCCTGTTCCAACTCGAGGCATTGCTGAGCAGGCCAAACAAAATGGCGAATTGAGACCCCATCGAGAGTGAGGTGTCCGAGGATGTGCCTGTTGAAGGACATAATTAAATAAGGCTGTTAATTATCTTCAAAATGGGTGTTTTATTGGTGTTGATGCAGCGTGAAGGCTCATGGAGGAAATAGAACACAATATGGATCAGGACATTAGGTGTTCAGGACACATAACGGACAATGCTATCATCCAATACATGTAAATTAGAATGTTAAATACTGTATTTGTAGACTAAAATATGGGGGGGGGCTCAATCTCCCTGAACCCCTCCTCCTTTCATTATGACACTGCTTATACTGTGTTCATGTCCAGTTCAAAGCGATGTGTCCACTTTGTCTTGTCAAAGCAATCCCTTTGGTAGTTCACTAAG
>NC_140965.1:111931498-112023998 GCF_056783735.1 Eptatretus burgeri | reverse complement strand
GCTCCACTCTTGTTCTCATCTACATGAATGACCTTTCTGATGACTTTCTTACGTGCACTTTACTGTTTTTCTTGCCAAGGTCTCCCTCCACTTCTCCTGTTCATTCATTCCCTCACTTATTCTGTACGACCGTTGCCCCACTGCCGCACTACCAGGACATTGTGTTGTGTTTTTTTTTTTTTTACCCTCTGTGACCTCACTCTTCCTCTCGCATTAAAATAGTCATTCTACATGTTATGTCGCATGATAAGTAGACATTTTACATCATTAAGAAGCTTTTCATAACCTTAATTTTCACCTTAAAGTATTGAGTTTGACTCATGAATGACCTGCACTTTAATCTAAGTTTTTGTGCTTTAGTTTCTCCACTACAAGTTAATTGTACTCTCACAAGTATCATGGGCACTTAGCTCATGGTCCAATGGATTAAAATTTACATTGTGGTAAAATAACTTCCTTCCCTTTTGCCTTCCATCCTTCCTGCCTAGCTGTGGGCCTGGCCTCATGTCGTGAGCCAGAAACTCAAAACGAATTGCGGCGCAACGGCAATCGTTTCCTGGTCAACGATGTTGTTTCTTTCCAATGTGAGCCAGGATTCACATTGGAGGTATATAAATAATCATAATAATGAATATATATACCGAAAATGTTTTTTTTTCCTCTTCCTTAAAACTGATTTTTACACTTTTAGTGCCGTTTTGCACTCAACATTTCACTGTTTTGCGGGTTGGCATTCTCTGTACTCCTTTGGGTCAGACATTTGTGCATCTGCCGTTACCATTTCAGTCTGATTCAGCAGTGTTTGCACTCAAAAGTACGAACTACTTTCAAGTTTAGCTTGGGTAATGCTACACAATGGCCTACGTACTTTTCACTAATGTACAGTGGGATGTTTAATGTGTGCAAATGAAGCACCACTTGCAATTCCGAAAGGTACAACTTTTGTTTTGTCTCATTCAAAGGATGGTGCACATTGTGAGCAAACAATCAGTCTTTATGGATGGATTCATTGCCCCATAATTAAGGATGATCATTCTCGCAGAATTGGTATATTTTAGGATTACTTGTCACACCCATTCCCACCAGGAGCAAAGCAATGCCCAACATACTCACATAGAGATAATTGGGGTCTTTCCCCATCATGAACGTCTGGGACTCTGAATTTATTGATTTTTTTTACCCACCTATAACCCTCCCATGCACCCTGTGAGTACAACCACAAGTTTTCGTCTCATTCTGCCCAGTGGTTTAGGAGTGTGTCAGCGCCAAACACACAAACAGATATTTTTCAAATCGAAGAGTTATAATGAAACAGCAGCCAACGTTTGAAGTACCAGGGAGGCAGTTTATAGTCGGATTGTTTTCTTTTGGTAATGTCGAGGCCGTTTATTCGTGATACGTGAAATACCCTGAAACCCGTACCTGCGAAAAACAGGCTTTTTGGAACGCCGGCCGCATTTTCCATCCAATCATCATGTCGCTGTGTTTAAAAAAAAAAAAAATCCATGGGTAGGTGCTCTTGTGTTGCTACTTTTGTGCCACAGTCCTCGGTCGACGTTCTACAACGTCGTCAAGGATGGTTGTGGATGCCTATTACAAATAATAACCAAAATATTAATGATAATAATATTATTATCAATTGCATGGTGTTGGCTTAATGGCTAGAGTGGTGGGCTTAGGACCGTAGGGTCCTGAGTTCAAGCCCTCGCTGTTGAATTAATATCAGGTGGGGTTGACTCAGTCTGTCATCTTTCTGAGGTCGGCAAAGTCAGTACCAGCTTGCTGGGATGACTGAGCCATTTGAGTATCCTGTGTTGGAGTGGTGACCCATCCAGGATTGTGCCCAATAGCCCAGGAGACTATTTCGGCAGCACCGATGCTCTGCACAGAGTATGGTCCCAATGGACGGATGGATTACTATCAATGGAGAGACCATCACTGAAGTAACGATTGTGACCAAAGGGAGTTCTGTTCAGATTTTGGTAATAATCGAATTTCCTTGCTGTTTGAGTAATTTCCTTGCCAAAACTTCCCTTCTGTTCATCATTATGTTTATCATTGTCACTACAACAATATTATTACAAAAGCAATTCATAAAGCTCCTTGCCGGTGGACTCACACCACATGCAAACAGTGCATTGATCTTGATGACATAATATCCTTCATATTGTGTCTGAAAGTCAGTGTTTCATCAGCTAGCATCTTCAATTTCTTCACATAAATGGCCGAACTTCTCTCCTTGGAAAAAAAAAAAACACCCAAACTGTTTTTATAATACCAACCACGTGACTAAAGCTAGACCATTTATTGAACATGCTGCTGATTTTTTAAAACATTGATTTAAGGCTGATGGTGTTGTCTGTACTCCTTTGTGTCGGACAGATTTTCGATGAGCTTTCAGGTAAATCGCACATCGGACAAAGACGTCAGTCGATAGTCTTGTCCTCGTATGTGGATTACAAAGATATTCACAGACGACGGACAGTCCAGGGATTTGAAGCTGAATTCCATGCATCAGGAACTATCGAACACTCAGGCCAATCAATTGATCTGCAGTAGGTCTGGTTACTTTGCCTGTCGATCTGGGTTTTTAACAAATAGACGAAGAAACAAGTGAACTCGATGACCACCTGAAATATGGTGTAATAACTATTAAAGTTACCTGCTCTTAATGTATTACACAGGAAGGAATAGCATGAAAAATTAACCTCACTTGTGCTCGATAAATCCAGTTGTCGAGGTAGTCAGCCTACAGTCGGTTACTTTCTTTGTCTCACTATCAGCCACAGCAAATTGATGAAAACGACACCAGAGGAGTGTTGTCGTGGTGGAGTAGGTTAACAAGTCTCTGGCTACTGGGTGAACGCGCGCATCCTTTTCGGTTCGGGAAGGAGAGGCAAGACGAAACCGTAACACCTGAGAGGCCACTAACTTGTCTGTCACGAGATAATATTCCGCCGTGTTCATCACCTGAGTGATTATAATAATTATCAGAGCTTTGGGATTGCACAGTAATCAATAGAGTGAGCTGTGATATGTGAGAGCCCCCCCCACCCCCCAACCACAAGGGATAAAAGGGAGACTCCATTGCACGGTGTACGAATGAAACACAATCCCGATCAACCTTCGAGCTGTAGTTTTATTATCTTTAATAATAAAAGTTTATACGAAGTGTAGTTTTATTATCAAACCTCTCCAACATCATTGCCTACGTGCTCAGGTGTTTCATATGCATCAGAGTTGTTAGACCGAGTCATGAGAGATTTATGGAAGATTTTGTGCAGTTTTCAATTGACTGTTTCGCCCTATTCTCGACGGCCTGCGATAAATAACATGTATGTTTTTCCTTTCAAGTTTTGCGGACAATTTGATCGACGTCGCTTTGTGCCAAATTGCACTTTTTTATCATTTTCAGCATCATCTAACAATGGGACTCATTGTGAAGTTGTTGAATTCCTATAAAATGATTGTATTCTCCGGGTTGGCAGTTCACCGACATCTCATCTCGATTCCCAATCGTACACCTATCCACTGCGGTCAAGTTGTTTGCCCAATTCCCACCTGTTCTGTTCGTCGTCATTGGGGCACCATTGAGTTTGTTCATGAGTGCTGGAATCCAAACTCATTACCTCCGCCACCTAAGGCTGGCGGAGCTTATGTTTTCACCCCTGTTTGTCTGTCTGTCTGTCTGTCTGTCTGTCTGTCTGTCTATCTGTGGGCAGTATATTTCAATGAGTTATGGATGCATTCAGAACAACAAAATTGGTGGACAAGTTTGGTGTGTAACAAGGACAAATTTATTTGATTATGGTGAAGATCCAGATCCTTCTACGAGAATTTTTAAATGATTCTTCACCATTGAGAGATAGAGCCAAAAACCATATATAGCACGATATCTCAAAAGGTTGCGGACGGATTCGGACGAAACTTGGTGAATGAGTTGGTTATGTAACGAGAAGAAGCCAATTTGAGTTTGGTTCAGGTGCGGATCCAGATCCGACCTATCAGTGGGATACAAAACGTAAACTGTTCAGCCTGGTGGAGGTATGTGCTCAACCGAGTGCCGTTCTCGTTTCAATTGAATTAAAGTGAAAACTTTTTCTGTCCTTCTCATTATCTTTTAATTTAATCTCCAACAAGGTAATGCCCTGGCTTTGATGTTATTAAAGATAGCCAGACATTGCAAACATGTTATTTGTGTTGTTATTATAACCTGAGCCATGAACTTTGCTCGTCACTAGGGTCGATCCCACATCACGTGCATGCCAGGACCTGTCCGCCGCTGGAATGCCCCTCCGCCACTTTGCATAGGTACGTCTCCTCTCATCGTAATCTTTGTCATAAATCTGCACTATTTCATTTTAGTCGTTCATATTTCTCTCATTGTCATTGCATTTATTAATTATCTCAATTATAAGAAGACTTTTGGCCCAACATTCAGATGATGTTTCACAAACCCAATTGAGGCCTCCATTTATCTCTTGCTGATTTCAGCACTGGCGATCAAATGTTTTCGTGACAATCACATCGTGCATCAAACCGGGCTATTGATTACACTTTGATTTGTGGGGCTCTTAACAACATTTTTGGTAAAGAAACATTAAACACATTGGTGATGATAAAGGGGAAGTTGGAAAGTTTTTTTTGAACGCAGCTGTTTGTGCCGATGTGTGAATATACTGGGCATACATACGATGCCTGATGAGACATGACGGCTTCTTTCTTTTGAATTGTTTATTGCTTACAAATAACGAGGCACAATGTATGGATAAACGGCTTAACAAACGTTGTCAGTCTAAAGAACTCGTCTGCAGCATTTCAACAGAAGTGAAAGCATTTTAGTTGTTTGAATATTGACCATCTTGTAAATAAAGTCATTTTCTGTATGTGTGTGTCTGTGTGTACGTCTGTCTGTCTGTCTGTCTGTCTGTGTGTGTGAAACACCAATCACGTCCAAACTACTGGGCCAATTGTCACCAAACTTGACACATAGACCTAATTGGACTTCCTTTTGAACTTGGGTGACTTGTTTGTTTGTTTGTTTGTTTGTTTTTAATGACCATTGATAATGATATCACTAAATTAAATTCGAAATTGTATTATGCCGGTTTGTGGGTGTGGGCTCGACATCACCCATTCCCGCCCCTCCCGTCGCCAGGTTTCACTTCTTTCTTCCTGCATTTTCCTCTCTACTTGGGGGCCATGAGACCTGTAAGAATTGTGTTGAGTTTTTTCGAGGTTTTTCTTCCTGAGTTGAGTTTTTTTGCTTTATTTTGTTCTTGTCGAAGTAAAACCTTAAAAAAAAAATTGTTCCTCCATTTCGTGTAACCCTGGTCCGGATTTTTCATTTGTTTGACGAGGCCTCCCATGCGCAGACAATGGTTTTGATGCATTGTTAATGTGTGTTCGTGGGAGACTTCCCCTCGCCGGTTCGTGAAGGACTTGGGCCGGGGACTTCCCTGTGGCTAACACAAGAGGAACATGGCATTGATGGTTAGGAGCGTTGGAGAAGGGGTTGGGTGAAGAATCTCCCTTTGCATTCTCTTGAGGGGACATTATTTGGACATTTTCTGTGGTTGATAAATGACTTCATTTTGTTGTTGTATTTTTCCAAGTCTGGAAATGTGCTTCGGCAGCAAATGTGTTGGGTTGGGTCCTCTGATCCTTTGTCCAGGTCATAGTGGAGTGATACCGTGCATTATCCTCGGGATGTTTGTGTTCACATGGAAAAGCTCTATATCTGGGGTTTGAGTTCTGATTACCACTCCCTTGGGATTGTAGAGTGTGGGTTGTTCATTGGTTGTTGAGCTGGTCGAACCACGTCCCTGCATCCCCAGCTCCCTTCCTGCCTCCCCAGCTCAACCGCTGCCCCCACCCCACCCCGATGATTCTCCTGCCCACCGGTTCTCCTGCCCTCTTCCCCCCACCACCCCAGCAGTTATCCTGCCTCTCCCCTCCTGGGCCCTCGAACCCTCCTTCCCTCCACATGGTACCACACTCCACATCACAGAGCCTGTTGCTGCCTGGATTCTGAGTGGTTGGAATAAACAGGCCATTTGTCCAAATACTGGGGAAATGGGGTGCATGCTATAATGTTGGTAATTGACACCGAGCTGTTCGGGTTACCTCCGCTGTTGGGTTTATATTACATCTGCCTCATGCTTATATTCTGCTTTTTATATCCGGCTGATCACGCAGTCCAGTCAAACACAACTGCTCAATCGAGTAGTGTCCTATTTTGCGAAACAATTATATGACAAAACAATATGATTCGTTAATGTACTGAATTCTAAGTCCCATAACAACAATAATGAGAGGGCTGTGATTGGAGATCATTGGCGGTTCCCGCCTTGGCCAACTCGTAATATTTACCAATTAGTGTCACTTGAAGTTCTGCCTCATAATGAAAACAAATGTATCATTTTCCAAATAAACAGCACCCTTCAGTGAAAATGAACCTATTTTGTTCTTTGCTGGAGGTCATAATCAAATAGTAAAGGTCATTGTAATATATCTGCCACAGATTACAAATAAAAAAAGGTGAACATTTATGTTCAAACAAAATTTACATAAAAGTGAACATTTTTGTTCTAAAAACAGATTTACAAAAAAGTGAACATCATTTAGGTTCAAACAAGAAAAAATTACAAAAAAGTGAACATTTATGTTCCAAAAACAATAATTTACAAAAAAGTGAACATTTAGGTTCTCATTCCAAAAATTTACAAAAAAATGAAAATTTATGTTCTAAAAACAAAAATTTACAAAAAAAGTGAACCTTTATGTTCTAAAAAAAAATTACAAAAAAATGAACATTTATGTTCTAAAAACAGATTTACAAAAAAGTGAACATCATTTAGGTTCAAACAAGAAGAAATTACAAAAAAGTGAACATTTATGTTCCAAAAACAATAATTTACAAAAAAGTGAACATTTAGGTTCTCATTCCAAAAATTTACAAAAAAATGAAAATTTATGTTCTAAAAACAAAAATTTACAAAAAAAGTGAACCTTTATGTTCTAAAAAAAATTACAAAAAAATGAACATTTATGTTCTAAAAACAGATTTACAAAAAAGTGAACATCATTTAGGTTCAAACAAGAAGAAATTACAAAAAAGTGAACATTTATGTTCCAAAAACAATAATTTACAAAAAAGTGAACATTTAGGTTCTCATTCCAAAAATTTACAAAAAAATGAAAATTTATGTTCTAAAAACATTTTTTTTTTAAATTAACGTTTATGTTCTGAAAACAAAAATTTTCAAAAAAATTAAGTTTTATGTTCTGAAAACAAAAAATTACAAAAAAAAATGAACATTTAAGTTCTAAAAACAAAAATTTACAAAAAAGTGAACATTTATGTTCTAAAAACAAAAATTTACAAAAAAGTTAACATTTATGCTCTAAAAACAATTATTTTTAAAAAAATGAACATTTATGTTGTAAAAACAAAAATTTACAAATATGGTCTGGTGTGATTGAGGGGTATGATTCTCTATTCGGGTGTGAGAGGTCCCCGGTTCAAATCCTGGTCAAGCCCATTGGAAATGTTTGGGCTTGTTCTTCAAAAAGCGGGATACCACGGACACCCGGACTAAACTCTCTCTGTAATGACTCCCTCCGGAAACCATAATTACATCATTACCCATTCTACTCAATAAAAGCAAAACAGTACATTAAAATACAGAAATTCATATTTTCAGAACACGATGAATATTGTTCGTCAATACTTTCATCAGCCGAGGGTGTGTAATGGTCGTATCGGTCCAATTTAGTCTGTGGGAAAGGTGTGCTACTCGCTGCAATCTGACAACAAAAATAGCTGAGCAGATAAATCTGACAACAAATATGGAATAGTGATCATTAAAGTGCCTCATGAAATGTGCAACTTTCCACCACAGATGTATCATGAACAATGGATGGAGCCAGCCCATTAACAAGAATATGAAGTACATTTTATTTAACTGTGCACATGGGACCCAGTTCAATATACGAGTCCATCAAGAATTCCTCTTAAGCTTGACAACTTGGATAGCACGTACTGCAATGTTTCAAATCCCGCAATTAAAATTCTAAGAGATAACTGTGTGGGGGTTTTTAAACCCAGAGAACACAAACGACATTGACAATGGGAAAAGGAGATGGACTTTCAGAGGCCTGTTCTTATTCTTAGCTCTTGGCCACAACGTGCATGTTGCAGATGTGAACTGAATTCCAGTTAAGTGGAGAGTATGAAGGGAAAGATGGTTCACAATTCACCCAATACAATGCATCAAAATGCTGGGTGCAAGGCACTGACAGTTACAGGCATGCGGGAGCATGGATGTGTTGTTGTCACTGCCCCATAGGCATGGAGTTAAGGCAGCTCATCATGCTCGGTATTTCCCAGATATTATCACAGCACTGCTTGCTCATGCCCCTGACTTCCAGCCTCAGTGATCTCTGATATTTTTCCAATATTTTGCTTCTTGCTCCAGCTATGACCAGATTTCCTGGTTTCTTGACAATGGACCTGCACATGAGGAATATCACTTGGGGGTTCAAGATCAGAACAATACTCCTACCAATGGAGGTTGAATGTGCCATTTTTTTCCCCCCCTTACTTTGGAGAGCAGCAAGTTCTTATGCCAGCCACATCCACAATTTTGTACTGAGATTGGAGTCTTCATATTTCTGAAATTGTCCGTGGAGTCTTGCCTGGAACGATTGTTTGCAGCTGTACCAAAACAAATGGTTCTCATTAATGTGGCCAAATTGAATGTCCCATTGCGAAATGAGCAGTTGTTTATAGAGAGGACAATAGCATAAGATGCAAAGTAATTAACAACGTCATGTGCCAGCTTTATAATTAATCCAAAACCTTGGCAACAATTATGGGTTTCACTCCCCCCTTGCATTCTCTGTGTTTAACCCCGAAAAGTCCCGACACACCTAAGTATAGTTTCGAATGTATAATTTCCAAAAGAGTTGCACACCTTAATGTAGAATCATAAAAGCGTATCACACCATACAATGCGACATGCCCCGGCACATAACATTACCCATTCTCAATGGACTGTCAGGATAGCCTCGAGATATGCCCGCTCACATCTGATGCTCTGGTTCGAATCTCGACTCGGCTATGAACTGCCATCCTGGTGTTTCACAGGCAGGGCGAGGGGTCAATGCGTGTGTCGTTCCTCCGACGAACGTTAAACTGGAAGATTTTTCTTTTATTATTAGTTGATGGACTTTGAAGATCTCAAGGTGCCTTTTGTGAAAAGTAAGCAATTCAGCTATGACTGGTTAAATTCCACGTTACAGCTATAACGCAGAAGGGGCACTGCATCAGTGTCACAGCTGCACTGATAGCAATGATGAAAACCCACAGCCATGTGCTCCATTGAAATGATGACTGTGACCCCTGAATTAACCACCCATCCCCATCTCAACTTGGTTATGAGTTAGAGATGGCACAAAAAAAACCAAACAACAATGATTTGATCTTCCAAATTAACTAGGTGAATGAAACATTTCAAACCTTCTAGTAGGAAATTATAAAATGAGAGAAAATGGTAACTTTCAATAGTTCAGGTATCAAAACACAGAAATATAACTAAAATGGCACTTGATAGAGTGTGTCCCTCCGCCATGCTTAATGGTTGATGTTTTGTATCCCAACGATAGGGCTGGATCTGGATTGGGACAAGAATCAAAATCGAATCGGCTTGTTCTTGTCACCTCACCAGCTCTTCCACCTCATTTTGTCATAACTCGTCCACAACTTTTTGAAATATATTGCCATATATCGTTTTCGGCTCCATCTATCGATGCTAAAGAATCACCCCCAAAAAATTATAGTGTCCGCATCTTCACCAAAATCTAAATCAATTCGTCCTTTTCACACAACCAACCTGTCCACCAGATTTCGTCCGAATCCGTGCACAGCTTTGTGAGATATCCTGTTCACAGACAGACAAACACGAGTGAAAACATGACCTCCATCCACCTTCGGTGGCGGAGGGAAACACAGTTATGTGAAGGCGCACATTGCAGAACAATGCGGCAATCCTCCACAAATCAAAATAAACAATGCTTCAATGTGGCGGTAAATGGAGACGTTCACCACTACCAAACAAAAGACTTTAAATGCACCCAAGTATTAAATCATTTAATTGTTTGTCAATTTAATTAAACAGTGGCAATCATTCCTTGCCTCCTGCACTCATCCGCACCTCAATTTTCATCCAAATACGTTGGTTTCCATCTGCTGTTTTCCTTTCTCCGGGAAGGAACTCGCCGTGTATTGCGATAAAAATCTGATTTTGTTTCATCGCTTTGGCATCACTCTGGTACTCCATAGTTATCGGAACTTGACCGTTTCCATGACACGGCTGGACTGGATGATTGTGTCGTATTGAGATTCACTCTGTGTCCCCCTCGTCGAAATTTTCGATGCTAATAGTGATTGTGGTGTGATTCCTGACAACGATGTCTGGTTTCTCAACTCCAATTCTACGTCTCACGTATTTACCTCCGCCAACGAAGGTGGACGGAGGTTATGTTTTCACCCCTGTCTGTTCGTTTGTCTTTCTTGTTTGTTAATTGGTGAAACTATTTTTTTTTTTTTTGCCAAGTTTGTACATCTGTTCCGTGAGTTTGTTACGTGTGCGGAAATCGAAGATTTTTCATGGTGGATATTGGTTGGTCTTGTGTGTTATTCTGTCTATTTGTTTGTTTGTATGTTTTCCACATATTGGTCACAATTTTAAACCGATCTTCACAAAACTTCACCACCTGGTCGAGTTCATCATAAGCAAGAAGCTTGTCGTTTTTGAGGTCAAAAGGTCAACGTCGGCCGAAGGTCAACAACATTGTCAAATTTCTAAAGTCCTCAATTTTCATCTGATTGACTTGAAATTGGAAGATTATTTATGGTTCAAGTCACTGCATCCAACTAACCAATTATTTTTGAGATCAACATAGGACCAAGGTCAACAACTTAGGTGAGATTTCTAAAATCCTAAATTTTCATCCCATTGACTTGAAATTAGAAGAGGATTTGCATATCAGGTTACTGAATTCAACCACCAGTTGTTTTTGAGGTCATCATCGGCCAAAAGGTCAACATCGTCCTAATTTCTAAAATTGTTAAATTTTCATCCGATTCACTTGAAATTTGAAGAAGAGTTGCACATTTGGTCATTGAATTCAACCACCAATTATTTTTTGAGCTTAACATAGGCCAAAGGTCAACAACTTAGATGGGATTTCTAAAATCCTAAATTTTTCTTCGATTGACTTGAAATTTGAACAGGACTGGCATATCAAGTCACTGAATTCAACCATCAATTATTTTTGAGGTCAAAAGGTCAACATAGGCAGAATTTATAAAAGTGAGAGATGGGGAAAAAAAAATTATATATATATATATATATATATATATATATATATATATATATATATATATATATATATATATATATATATGTATGTCATGATATCTCAAAAGGTTGTGGACGAGTTATGACAAAACTAGGTGGATGAGTTGGTTCGGTGACAAGAACAAGCCAATTCGATTTTGGTTTCGATCCAGCCTATCAGTGGGATACAAAACGTAAACTGTTCAGCCTGGCAGGGGTATGCGCGTCACCGAATGCCGTTCTACTTTGTTCTGTTTTGCCAAATGCTTGTTAGCTCTGAGAGATTTTTAATTTGTGTGTCTGTCTGTGAACAGGATATTTCAAAAAGTTGTGAACAGATTTCGATGAAATGTGGTGGAGTGGTTGTGTGCGTGACAAGGATGGAATGATTAATTTTTTGTGAAGATCTGGATTCAGAAACGACAATTTTAAAGCGATTCTTCACCATTGAGAGATAGCGTCAAAACAGATATATAGCACGATATCTCAAAAAGTTACAGACGGATTCGGATGAAAGTTGGTGTGCAGGTTGGTTTTGTACCAAGGAAGAATTGATTCAATTTTGATGAAGATCCGAATCCGGATCAGGATCCGATAATGTTTGATTTGATTCTTCACCATTGAGATTCTTCACCCAAACGATCAACCTTGAAGATCTCAGCAGTTATCTGTCCCAGGACTTAACGGTAATGGACACCTCTTCCCAAACCCAATGAAGATTGTAGTTATTGCTTTCCATCTGAGCAACTGATTGGCTGACAGCAAACTCCAGGTTTCTTTTTGTGGCAAACCAGTCGAGATGCGGTTTTGAGTGATGCGGTTTAACATTGGGTTTTTTGGGGTTTTTTTTTTTTTTTTAAACAAAAAAGGGTTTAACACAAAGAGTTTCAAATGGGGTTTAACATAAAGGACAAGTGGTGCAATATCCGGACGGACAACAACATTGCTAACAAATAATTGGTCAGTGATCCGACAGAAGAGCCTCCAGGATTCGACCTCCCCTGGAAACAGTGGTTTGCGCTCAACAGGATCCGTACTCCAGGCAAAGACATCACACCACCTCCACAAATGGAATTTCAAAGACAGCCCAGCATGTGACTGTGGTCATCCAGATCAGACTATTCGTCATATCGTGAATGAGTGTCACCTCCGGAAATTTGACGAAGGATTTATGGCATTTACCGAACAATAGACAGTGCTGTGACGTGGCTGTCCGACTTGGACTTAGATCTGTGAGCTATAATTTGTCATATGCAAGAAGAAAAGCGACCATCGAGTGCTGGAGATAAAACCGATATATAGCAAGATATCGCAAAACTTTACGGACGGATTTGGATGAAACTTTGTGGGCAGGTTGGGTGTGTGACAAGGACTAATCGATTTGATTTTGGTGAAGATCCGGATGCAACTCCAGGTATGAGATTCAAAAAACCATTTCAAGTGTTTCTTCACCATTGAGAATGGGGGGCCAAAAACGATGTCGAACATGATATTTCAAAAAATTCCGGACAACTTATGACAAAACGAGATGGATGAGTCGGTTCGGTGACAAGAATATTCTGATTCAATTTTTTGGTCAGGTCCGGATCCAGATCAGGCCGATCAGTGGGATACAAAACATTATGTACTGTTCAGCCTGGCGGAGGTATGCACTCGACCGAGTGCTGTTCTCGTTGCTCCTCTGCTCCCTATCAATAAATTGGATTGCAATGCACAACATCCTCACCTTAATATCCTGAACGCTCTCCCTCATAAACAAATAAATAAATACATGGCAACATCGTAATTATTGGGCCTACTGCCCACATTTGTGATCACAAGCACGACACAAAACTCGGGTGACAAGGTTTTTGTTGGGATTTCCTTGCACAACATCCCATTTTAGTAACCC
Source organism: Eptatretus burgeri (assembly GCF_056783735.1). Classification (NCBI taxonomy): domain Eukaryota; kingdom Metazoa; phylum Chordata; class Myxini; order Myxiniformes; family Myxinidae; genus Eptatretus; species Eptatretus burgeri. Next base: position 112,010,702 of record NC_140965.1, on the reverse strand, counting down.
ACAAGTTAGAGAACTAAAAAAAAAACAACTCAGGACTTCCCCCACCCTGCTCAAAACACGTGTAGTCGTGGAGGCCGAGACTCTTGCCAGAGCATTGAGCCATTCACAAGCTGTGAACCTGGTTAACAACCAATCCTGCACAGGTCACCGCTCCATTGCATCGTACGGGGATTTCCGCGAAGCAGCCACGGTCATCAAAACTACACTGCGGAGGACATTGCAACAATAATTTACCCATTCTAACACCAAGCTGCTCAACACAATCAACCTTCACAAATGTAATTAATTTGTTGTCATTTCAGTGATTGAAATACATTTTGCAAATCTCATCGATGTGGGATGTACTGATGAGGTTCACAAACTGAACTTTAAAATACTGCATTCCAACATCTCATCACAACAGAGCCATGGCCCGTGATTGTGACAAGATTCTCCAAACCCGTCGATCATTAGAACACGTGAACATTGGTTTTAGTCCTCCCTCGATGAACACTTGCTTTTTCGTTGCCCAACGGCTTTGAATAGAAACTCTGTCCCTGAATGTCAAGCAGGAGGCCATGAATGTGTTTCTTGAGATATCTTGGGCATTTGATGGGATGGCCATCTGCTGTGCTTGCCAAGCTTTCTGCCTGTGGAATGAAAGACCACCTTCTTTCCTGGCTTGCAGCCTTCCTTCATTCACATACTCAGCGTGTAGCTTTCAGCAGAATCCTCTCATCTGCTCTGAAAGCTCAAAATACAGGCTTGGAGCCTATCACCACTCGTTTGTTCTTTTTTTCTCTCTCTCTTATTTGTGGAACTCTATTCTTGAGGCTGTTCAACCTCATTCTTTCTTCCAGGTTTTCAATCAAGTGGTGCATCACCATCATCTTCTGTCACCCCCGCACCCCCCTCCCAACACCATCTCTACCCTGTGATCTTTTCTACCTCCATCAACCCAACCAAATCTGTCCTTATTTTCACATTGTAATAACTTTTTTTTTTTTTCCTGCAGATAAAATGACAAGATAAACTGACAGAAACGTTTGTTCATGCACTTGTCTCAAAAATCCCTGGAATGGGGTCAAAAGGTCAAATCCAATAAAAAATTTTGCATTTCCATCCACATTTTAAAACATTTTAAATGAAACTTTGTATGTGCGACCAACATTGGGAGACCCATGAAGTATAACATGCGTGAAGTATAAAACTCCCCCAAGTCGGCACTCCCCCAAGACAATGGCACCCAACATCTTGCGGTGCCGAGACAGTTATTTCATTAGTATTCGTTCAGTTATCCCTTCCATTATGTTTAGTGGGTATATGGGACAAGATGCATTGCATAGGGCTTTCCATTAGATCGTTAATTCCATTTGCTATTCTTTCACATATTTCACTTTACTTCACACACGACGTCTCCTTCACGCATGAACGCTGCCCAAGGAGCTTCATCAGCATAATCCACCAAAAGTCCGTTAAAACTGTGTGCCATTCACCAATGGATGTTTCACCTCAGACCCTTACTGTACTCACCACAATACTCCAACCTTCATAAAAATCACCACAATAACCTACGCTCGACATGCTTGCCACAACCGCAACAACCACTTCAGCCTCCTCAGTTCAACCGCCCCAAATGCTTCAACATCCTTACCACAAACACCATAGCACTTCCTCCACCTCACGATGCAACCACTACAAGGCAGTGCTGTCGGTGCTGCGGGAGCTCACCACAGTCCTTTAAGGATGTCAGTGAATAGAGGACATTGCGGATGCCTACGAGTCACAACATATTGATGTGTAGCTCAAAGTGCAACTATGTGCTGGGGGTCATTCAATGGCGTAAGGGTATCCTTGGTGCTCTGCTAAATAACGACACTCAATCGGAGCCCAGCGCATGTTGATGGCTGGAGAGTGTTCCTAAAAACCCGCACCCCATGTAAATTCTGGAGCTCTGTTGCGTGGCCAAGTCTGGGAAAAAATGTGGCCATTTTCGGCTCCGGGATCTGGTGGGGCGGGGCTACTTCTCAAGATGGCATCTGTGCACCAATAGGGGTGCTCGGATACACCTACAGGACATTTTGATCCACACCACTGATGGTGCCTGTATTGTGAGCATAAGTTAAAGAGTGTAGAATTTCTCGATCGGTTTAGCTCTGCCATGTGTCTTCTCTTTGTATGTAACTGCATTTCTTTTGCCATACCTCACAAATCCTTGCCTTTCCTGCAGAACATATTGCCAAATAAAACCCTGTATTTTTATTGCTACACATACTTTTCCTCACCCTTATACATAATTGCTTATGTTATAAATGTACCCAGCTCATTCCGTCTTTCCTTCATTGGTCCAGCATGGTCCGCACAATAGTTAGCCAGGAAGTTCTGCCCAACTAATTTACTCTTGTTAGCCAGTGCACACTCACTGTATCGCTCAGCAGTAATCTGGGTGTGCGCTGAATGCATTAGACACCCCCGCCCCCCATTATTTAGTTCGGCCGTCCACAGGTAAGGTATCACGCGAGGTAGTGTACCCCTGCCAGGATTGGCAATGCCAATTGGCGTTCGTGGTTGCGTAGCAACCCACCGTTGTGCGGAGTTATTTGTGTCCGGTGGCATCAGGACTGGGTGCTCAGGAGGGACCAAGTGCTTCCCCTTGTGGCGAGCCTCGAACCCCGATTCCGTAACAATATTTTTTAGATTTGACCCAGGCTCATGCCCCAGGTTGTGGTAACTTGGGATCACAGCGATCAAAGCAGATTTTTTTTTTCAACTCAAAATTTGACATTGGGTTATTCCAGGTGGAACTCTTTGCCATCTTTCATCTTTGTTTTCGGTGGGAAGCGTGGTGACTTTTGATGACGTGCCATTAACTTCATTCTAGTCATAACTATTATCATGCATTATGTATAACCTTTTATGAAGTAGTGCATTTTGGGACTTCCCATTGTGTGCCCATTAAGAAATAGTACAAGAGAATTGGTGGATGATGGTGAAGGTGAGATGGCAGGCTTATTAAAAAAAATTTCTTTCTCCATTTACATGAGAGCAGTCACTGGAACTTCCAACAGCTGAGAGTATCTATCTCGGGCTGAGGAAGGGCTTCTTGCAGAGATACAATTAAGAGTGGAAGAAGTAAAGACACAGGGAGGAAAAGTAAGGGATGATAAAGCATCAAAGAGTACATATTTAGTAAAGTCGAGATACTTTAATGGATTGTGCAAAAGATTTGTTGATGCAGTTTAACATGAACAAAGGTAAGGTGCTGGAAATGGGTAAGAATAATGAGAATGGAGATATCATGTTGCAAGGGGGATAATTGGAGTGTGTCATGCAGGAGAAGGATCTGGGGGTGATAAGAGATATGGGAGGGAAGCAGGCATCACAGTGCCAGGCAGCCATTGGAAATGCAAATCGTGTTTTAGGTTGTGTAGACGACCCGTGAACCCTTGGGTTCCCATTGTGACAGCCGTTGATAAAAAAAAAATTTTCAAAAAAAAAATAAGATGGCTCTAGTGAACTATACCGCTGAGGTTGTTTGCATTGATCAAATTCTCCCAAAGAGTACTTGACTGAATCGGAAATTGATTTTTTAATAATTTTTTTTCGTTGCCCGATTTGAACGAAACTTGATATTGCGCGTCAATGTGAAAAAAAAAAAACGGAGAAAAGAAAGTCGAATAAATTATTGTGCGTTCTCTTCTAAACACAATTTTATTTATTGATGAACACGGAAGTATTAGATCAAAATGGCGATGTTTATTTTATGCTTAAAAATAAATTGTTTTTTGTCTATCCTCAATGTTTGAGATTTTAAAATAAATCATTTCAAGAAAAAAAAGAAAGATAGCTCCAGCGAACTATACCGCTGAGGTTGTTTGCATTGATCAAATTCTCCCGAAGAGTACTTGACTGAATCGGGAATTGATTTTTTAATAATTTTTTTCGTTGCCCGATTATAACGAAACTTGATACTGCACACCGCAAGAGAATGGTGAGTCAAGTGGGCCGAAAAAATTTCCGCTATCGTGTACCGTTTTGGCTGTATTTCGGGAACATACATACATTCACACATACATATATGCAAGATGAGAGTTTTAGTAATATATAGATTTGTAGAGGGATCAATTAGATAATCAAAAGAGGTGGTTTTAACCATGTATAAGAATATTGTGTATGGTAGTTTTTGGCATGCCAGGGTAATGACGTAGTTACCATAAAGAAGGTACAGTGTCGAGCAGCTTGAAATTGATCCAGGACCGAGCGAGAAGAAATAATCCATGAGAAGCTGAAATCGACAGGACTTTTTTATATTTTTTTCTTACATCAGAAATGAGATGATTACAAGGGAATGTTATCGAGATGGTACCAAGATGTACACAAAATGAATAATGTTTCATCACAAAAGGGCACAGTTTCAGAGTAACAAAGAGGAGAGTTAGGATGGTAGTAAGGGGAATGTGTAGAATGGTCTCCCGATAACCTTGTAAGGGTAGCTATGTGAATTCTGAATGGTAGTGTCAGTGTAGAGTCAGTGGATATATCGTTTTTAAATCGAGTTGGTTCAGTATCGAGAAGTAATGGGAATTTGGGGGGTGGGGGGGAGTACTAAGATATTGCCATGATTGTGCAGGCTTGTTGTGCCTAATGGCCTCCTGCAGCATTGAAGTTCCTTGCATTTCCTTGAACCACTTTAAAAACACATTTGTCTATTTTATGTAATTATATAACGATATAAGGCTGTTAGGCGAGAAATTTACTTGGAATGGCTTGTGAAAACGAATCCACATGAATGATATCAATATCTGTTCACAATTAATACGTGCCTCGGGACCTCATGTTACCCGACGTCTTTCTCGAGCAACGTGCAAAAATAATGCACCGGTTTACGTTAAACTACAATTCCAAAACTCCGAATGTTCATAAAAATGTATCAACTTCCACCAAGCTGGGTGAATTCCAAATGAAAAACATCCCTTGAACTTATTCATGCCAATGGATTTTTCTTCAAATTGCTAATGATGTGAACGGACTGGTATTTGCTAACTTGTGTCAGCCAAATTATACAACACTCATGGCATTTCTATTGTATGTTGCTGAGACTTTTATATTTTGTATTTCTGAGGTCGTTTAATTTTTTTATACAAATTATTCCAGTTTCTTGAATGGTGGCATTATATCGGAAGGCACTGAGCATATTGAATGAGGTCAGTCTTGAGATTGTTGCTGGGCAATGCATTCAATTACTTTGAACATCCCAAAGAGAGAATGTGTGTGTGTCTGTGTGTGTGTGTGTGTGTGTGTGTGTGTGTGTGTGTGTGTGTGTGTGTGTGTGTGTGTGTGTGTGTGTGTGTCTGTGTGTGTGTCTGTGTGTGTGTGTGTGTGTCTGTGTGTGTATGTGTGTGTGTGTGTCTGTTTCTGTGTGTGTGTCTGTGTGTGTGTGTCTGTGTGTGTGTGTCTGTGTGTGTATGTGTGTGTGTCTGTGTGTTTCTGTGTCTGTGTGTGTGTGTCTGTGTGTGTGTGTGTGTGTGTGTCTGTGTGTGTATGTGTGTGTGTGTCTGTTTCTGTGTGTGTGTGTCTGTGTGTGTGTGTGTGTGTGTGTCTGTGTGTGTGTGTGTGTGTGTGTGTGTGTGTGTGTGTGTGTGTGTGTGTGTGTGTGTGTGTGTGTGTGTGTGTGTGTGTGTGTGTGTGTGTGTGTGTTTTCTGTGGAATCAAAAACTGAACATTATTGGCTTCTCCCATAATGAGATAATGAGGCAGAAACGCAAGGGCAGTTGTTTTCACATTGCAGACAGGTTGGTTGGGGTTCGGGTTAGGGTTAGGGTTAGGGTTAGGGGCAGTTGTTTTCTCATTGCAGATAGGTTGGTTAGGGTTAGGGTTAGGGTTAGGGTTAGGGGCAGTTGTTTTCACATTGCAGATAGGTTGGTTAGGGTTAGGGTTAGGGTTAGGGGCAGTTGTTTTCACATTGCAGACAGGTTGGTGACATCTGTGGTTTTTCTTTGGTTTTTAGCTTATCTAGAATTGGAATTCCTTTGAGCTATTGTCATCATGCACTCTACGTCCGTCCATCCATCTTCTACTTCGACTTCTCCGGCCAAACCACTGGGCCGATCTGGCTGAAATTTGGTAGCAACATTCCATTCCTGACTGGTAACGGGGATTGCAAAGCTCTTTCCGGTCAGGTTATTTTAAGTAGGTCAAAATGGCCGACTTACTTAATTTCTTCAAAAATCTTTTTCTCCAGACAACCCCCCTCCAGGTCAGATTGCTTCCAAATTTGAGTTTCAACATAAGGTCAGGGCCAAAATAAGCTCCAGGTTCAGTGGTCCAATTTTTATTTTCCACTTCATCTCCTGTGGTTTTGCTCCCTCTGCTCTTTCAACCCTCTGACCCTGTCTTGCTCATCCTGGATGCAAACTTTCTTCCAGTAATCTCCTCCAAGTTCAGCTCTCAAAAACCAGGCTTTCCACCCTCCTCCATTCCTTTGTTTCTCTTTTCTCCCATTTGTGGAACTACCTTCCAGAGACGTCATCCTTCCGAGGTTGGCAAAATGAGTGCCAGCATGCTGGTATACTGTGTCGGAGTGGCAACCCGTCCAGGTTTGTGCCCAATAGCCAAGGAAACTGCTGAGGCAGCACCAACGTTCAGCACAGAGTATGGTCCCAATCTCCTCTCCTCCTCGAGACGGTTCAATTGCATTCTTACCTTCAGGGATTCAAGCAAGCAGTGCACTACCATTTCATACCTTCACCAATTCCTACCCACAATCCTTTGTTGTCCCCAATCCCTCCAACAAGATGGGGGACATTAAAATCAGCTCCGTCCGACTGACCGACCCATCATCCGTCTATTTACTTTTGTGAAGGCGTTATTAAAAAAAAGAAAAAAAGTCAAACATTTAGCTTTCATATTGCAGATAGATTTATCTATTCCTCATGACATTATTTCAAACCGATTAGATCACAGCTGTGATTGGCTGAATTATGTTTCCATGGCAACCATCTCAGTAACTTTGCTTGTGTGTGCGATATTTAAAAAACTGTTCAAGATTTAGCTTTCATAGTACACAGATGTATTCCTCATACCACCCAAAAGGTGGGGGATCTACAGTATCAGCTCATTTTTAAACGAGAATGGCACCCGGTAGAGCGCACACATCTGCCAGGCTGAACAGTTTATGGTTTGAATCCCACTGATAGGCCGGATCTACATCCATATGTTAACCAAAATATCATTGGCTTGTTCTTGTCGCATACCAAACTCATTACCTCCACCAGCGAAGGTGAAGGGGGTTATGTTTTCACCCCTTTCTCTCTGTTTGTCTGTTTGTGTACAGGATATCTCAAAAAGTGGTGAACAGATCCGGATGAAATTTTGTGGACAGGTTCAGGGTGTGACAAGGACGAACTGAATAGATTTTGGTGAACATCCAGATGCGGATCCAACGACGAAATTTTTTAAGTGATTCTTCACCTTTCAGAGATCGTGCCAAAAACGATATATAGCATGATATCTCAAAAAAGTTGTGACAGATTCGGATGAAACTTGGTGGACGTGTTGAGGGTGTCATGAGGAAGAATTCCTTCAATTTCGGTGAAGTTCCGAATCCAGATCTGGATACGAGAATTATTTATATTTTTAAAGTGATTCTTCACCTTGAGAGATCAGGCCAAAAACGATATAGTACTGTATAGCGTGATATTTCAAAAATATATTGGGCCCGATATGTTCTCGACGATCAGGCATTATGTGGCGGAGGTATGCGCTCTACCGAGTGCCCTTCTAGTTCACCATGTTTTCTCATAATCCGTCCACATCTTTTTGAAATATCATGATATATATATATATATATATATATATATATATATATATATATATATATATATATATATATATATATATATATATATATATATATATATATATATATATATATACCTCCATGCATATATCAGTTTATCACGATCTCTCAATGGTGAAAAATCCATTAAAAATTATAGTATCCAGACCCAGATCTTCACCAAAATTGAAGCACTTCGTCCTTGTCACACACCCAACACTTCCACCAAATTTCTCCTAATCCGTCCACAACCTTTTGTAATATCCTTCTCACAAACACACAAGCAAACAAACAGGCAGACAAACAGGGGTGAAAACATAACCTCCATCCACCGTCCTTCCAAACGGAGGTAATAAAGTGGTTCTTTCGAGGGTGTCCCATCGACTATCATTAGTTTGTGGGGAGTAAACAACTGAGTGCAGCTTTATATAAGGGCTGTCCATCATGTGTAGAAGGTTTGGTGAAATTATAATTTATTGTCTTGCCTGCGGCAGCGACCTGTGTTGGAGTAGCGACATCTATGTTGTTCAACATTAAAACGTTCATTACCTGGTTTTGGGTACCCTGAATGATGAAAGAGATAGGGAGGACCAATTAAATTACTGATATTGTTAATTTGTATTTTTAATTTTGATCTCATTGCTGTTCAGCTGCTACTGTCACTTGCAAACACTTTATCAGGAAAATGATTTGCTGCTAATTGCCTGAATACTGATATCAATAGCTCTTTCTCCAGGTTTGATAAAGTTACTAAATACCAGATTGTATGTCACAATAAGAATGAAGATATCACGGAAAGTGTTTCAGATAATTATTGGTCTGAATCAGTGTTCCACGAAGTCGAAGCTGGTGAGGTGGGATAGCATGGGTGGAGGAGGGGTGAATAGTGAAAATATCTGAAAGATTTTTGTTTTTTACATCCATTTGTGCCTTGCAAGCTTGCATTTTTATTATTTTTGCATAAATATATGAATTTTTCTGCTGAGGTTTGAATTTTAGTTCATTCAATTGAAACTTGATGACAAGGAGAATTAGAGGGAGGACAAATCTTGAGTACTCCAGATGGAAGATAAATTCACACTTTCAAATGTTATGAAAATAGGAATTGATGAGTGACAATGAGATTGATAGAAATATTAAGTGAGCAATTAAAAAAAATATCCAGTGAGCCTCACCTGAAAGGAAAGGTGTGTGCGTGCAGGCAGGTGCACGCGTGTTACTCGTTATCTCCATAAGTGGGGTTTCAGAAGGTGGAACGGAGCCTTCCCATGACTCAAAGTATTCACGTCGGTGAAGGATCGCGATTTATGGCCGAAGTTGTAAAGTTGTGTTGTTCTCAGAGTGATTGTACATTTGGCTCTCTTGTACTCTCTTGGCTCTCTTGTACATTTGCATGCACTTTATCATCTATGAATGTGGGACACCATCAAAAGCTGTTTTTTTAGTTCTTCTTGTATTGCAGTTTTCGAGTACGGCCTTGTTTCGTAGTAAGAGGTCTATTGTTCCACAACATCCTCTCTTACATCACTTCTGTTTTGCCTCCAGGCTTCCTTGGTGTGTCAGGTGGTGGTACTTTGTTTCTGTGATGATTCCTGTTAAGTGTTTGTATGTTTTTGGTAGACAGGTTATTGGCCGGTATTTCGTAATATAAGGAAGTTGGGTTTCTTCAGATTTTGGGATAATCGAAATAAAGACCAATTACTGCGCCGTCGTCCCAAGAAGGAAGCCAGACATAACAATGCGTACACTACACTACACTACACTACACTACACTACACTACACTACACACACAAACACACACACACACACACACACACACATACCCCAAACATCCACAAACATACATACATATACATACAAACACACACATATAAACACACAAACACAGATACCTTATGTACTTGTAAGTACTTACAATAGCTATTTTATTTGAAGTTATAACCTTAACTTATAAGCAATTTACTAATTTCCCAACTGCCCAACAGCTGGGCACCGTTTTACATCAAGGTTTCAATCCTTTCAGCCCAGAACCTCTCCAAACAGTGGATCCACAACCCTGGTCACTGGTCCACATCAGTGGATGACTCAACATAAATGGACCCACAACCTCAAAATTGTGTCCAAACAGTCAGTCAACACAGCAATGCAATATCCTCATTCAAACTTGTTTAACTATTACTTTTATTTAAAGTATTACGACATATGTCTAACTTTAATCATTCACCACTTTATATAATAATACATTAAGCGACAAACATTCTACCTTGTAGACATGTCCATGACACAGCACCTCAATCTATCCATGGACTCAAACTGTCATTCAAATATTCAAACTGTCATTAACAACCGATTTTAACATGCTGCACTACGTTTCTTAACAGCCACCGATAAATTATTTTGATGCTTATATCTTCTTCTCCTTTCGGCTGCTCCCGTTAGGGGTCGCCACAGCGGATCATCTGATCCGCATAGTGATTTGGCACATGTTTTACGCCGGATGCCCTTCCTGACGCAACCCTGGTCGCCTCTTACGACACAGGGATATGGTACACCTATTTTAACCGGGGTATACACCGGCCCAGTATACTGGTACTCATTTCGCCGACCTCGGAAGGATGACAGGCTGAGTCAACCCCCTGGTGTATTAATTCAGTGGCTCAACGGGGATTGAACTCGGGACCTTTTGGATCCCAAGCCGCTGCCCTAACCACTGCGCCAACACACCAGGCTTATTTTGATGCATATATATATATATATATATATATATATATATATATATATATATATATATATATATATATATATATATATATATATATATATATATATATATATATATATATATATATATATATATATATATATATATATATATATATATTGTATTTTATAAATAATATTTATTTATTTGTCTTTTTATTTTATTTCATTTTATTTTTATTTGTTTATTTTTTTATCTAAATACCTCCATTTCTTGATTTCCTGTGAGCCATTCATCCATTTCCTGATCCCCTTGGATAAGTTAATTGAATGCTTGAGCGTAGTGAATGTGGACAGCATCAAATTGCTTCAGCCAGAAGTTTGGGACCCTGTCTAGGCCAGTGCTTTTGAAGTTTGCCATCTTTTCAAGTTACACTCAAGGATACACGCAAGGAAATTAGATGCAGGTGGAGGTCATTCAGCCCACCATGCCTACGCCACGTCAACACCACAGCAATTTAGCAAGACTTCTTCAGAATAAGAACAAGCTCAAATGAGCTAAGATCCTCGTCCTCTTAATGATGACGTCATAAAAACGAATATGACGTCATTGTGATGTATCAGGTTTGTGATAAATTATCTGTGCTAATGCCCGGCTTGATTCCCGCAAACAAAATTCAAACAGCTTGCCTAGTTTCGGAGATAATGGTATAGGCGATTTCCATTAGCGGCAATAATATGACGTTAACTTTTTTTCTATGAAGAATTTCCAAAATTGGAGATGGTTACTGCCTGCGCATGGGCTTTCTGCATATACATGGCAAGTTTCACGAAGATCCGATGAAAACTCTGGGTTGTGAAACAAAAAATAGGAATGACGTCATAAAAATTGATATAACATCATAGTGATGTTTCATATGTGCGGTAATTCATCTCTGCTAATGCCCTGTTCGATTCCCACAAACAGAATTCAAAAAGCTTGCCTAGTTTCGGAGATAATTTTTTGGGCCATTTCCATTAGCGGAGATATTTTGACGTCATAACTTTTTTTCTCTGAGGAATTTTCAAAATCGGAGATGGTTACTGTCTGCGCAGGGTATTTTTACATATGTATGCCAAGTTTCAGCAAGTTTCGTTGAAAACTGTAGGATGTGAAACAAAAAAGTCCAAAAGAAGAAGATGAAGAACAACAACGTGAGTAAGACTTCGAGATCCTCCACGAGGATCTAAAAATGCAAAAAAAAAATTTGTGTTGTTTTTTAAAAAAAAAATTCTTTCCATTGGAGGGGGCATGGGTTTAAATGGTCTAGGGTAAAAAAACACACAACATCAAGCACACAACACACCTTGACAAGACCCCAAGCAACAGCACTCCACACACATGCACACAATCACCCATCAATACTCAAACTACCTAAAAGTCCTGTCAACATCCCCATTACCCTCTATCTCCATAACTTCCAGGTACCTATCTAATTCTAATTTAAACTTATCTACTTTGTTTGCTGCCACCACCTTTCCAGGGAGACCATTCCATGCATTAACTACTCTCTGAGTAAAAGTCCCCTTCCTCGCCACCATCTTAACCCTCCTCTTCTTTGTTGTTTTATCTTTTCTGCATATGACTGGGGGCATTTCCTTGAGATGTTGCTTCTTCTCCTCCAGGTTTCTGATACATTCCACCTCCTTATTATGTAATTTTTGATCTTCATAAATTACTTTCTGGAATTGTTCCAGGTGTGTGTGGTGTGTGTGTGTGTGTGTGTGTGTGTGTGTGTGTGTGTGTGTGTGTGTGTGTGTGTGTATGTGTGTTTTTACACGTCCACACTCGTATGTACTCATATGTGTTTACTTTAAAATATAAATCGATAATTCATTTTCAGATCTACTGGACTCTGTCGATATTATGTTTTTCCGATATTGATATATCGGTGGACTCGTGCTGGTATATCCCGTTTCATTGGGATTAAAAAAAATTAAATAGATAATGTTTTTTAACGCAGGTTCCAAAAAATCTGCAATGGTGCAATTGTCCATTACGTATTCATATATGACGTACACATCATTGACACACGGTAATTTTTCAAAGGATTCCCACACGGGGCTTTTGTCCCCCACGATGAGAACGGTGATTTTACTTCCAACTTCATATCGTGTTCACAATGATGTTATTGTAAAGTGAGATCAGTATTGGTAATCAGCACAGGTCGGTATCGCAACCACAGATCACCATGTCGGTAATCTTCACAGGCTTTCTAAAGCACACCCGATTCATACAAAATAACCAATTGGCAATTGCTTTAAAAACTGCCACGAGGGCAAAGAAAAACGTGATTGCTTGTATGGTGCTCGGGTGCTGAGGGTTAAAAGTTAAAACCGACTTTACCTACTTCCTGGTACCTGGTACGTCTTGACGTCAAACGTTTCACTGTTCCAGGTGTAGCCGAGTTCATTAATTTAAAGATTGTAAACACCTTTCTTCAATTTGTTTGTGATATACCGGGTTTTCTTCAGTTATTTTTTATTTTTATGGCATACTGGTGTATTCAAAATTCCTTTACCGATATATCGAAATGAAAAATTATACCGATGTAACTGATATAACCGATACATCGATATGAAAAATTACACTGATATAACTGATATAACCGGTACATCAATCTGAAAAATTATACCGATATAACTGATATAACCGGTACATCGACATGAAAAAATACACCGATATAACTGATAAAACCGGTACATCGATATGAAAAATTACACCGATATAACTGATATAACCGGTACATCAATCTGAAAAATTATACTGATATAACAGGTGCATAGATATGAAAAATTACACCGATATAACTGATATAACCGGTACATCAATATGAAAAATTATACCGATATAACTGATATAACCGGTACATCGACATGAAAAAATACACGGATATAACTGATAAAACCGGTACATCGATATGAAAAATTACACCGATATAACTGATATAACCGGTACATCAATATGAAAAATTACACCGATATAACTGATATAACCCGTGCATCGATATGAAAAATTATAGCGATATAACTGATATAACTGGTACATCAATATGAAAAATTACACCAATATAACCGGTACATCGATATGAAAAATTAAACCGATATAACCGGTACATCAATATGAAAAATTACACTGATATAACTGATATAACCGGTACATCGATATGAAAAATTGCACCGATATAACTGATATAACCGGTGCATCGATATGAAAAATTATACCGATATAACTGATATAACCGGTACATCGATCTGAAAAATTACACCAATATAACTGATATAACCGGTACATCGATATGACAAATTACCCCGATATAACTGATATAACCGGTATATTGACATGAACAATTACACCGATATAACTGATATAACTGGTACATCGATATGAAAAATTACACCGATATAACTGATATCACCGGTACATCGATATGAAAAATTATACCGATATCACTGATATAACCGGTACATCGAAATAAAAAATTACACCGATATAACTGATATTACCGGTGCATCGATATGAAAAGTTACACCGATATAACTGATATAACCGGTACATCGATATGAAAAATTGCACCGATATAACCGGTACATCGATATGAAAAATTACACCGATATAACCGGTACATCGATATGAAAAATTAAACCGATATAACTGATATAACCGGTATATCAATATGAAAAATTACACCGATATAACTGATATAACCGGAACATAGATATGAAAATTTATACCGATATAACTGATATAACCGGTGCATCGATATGAAAAATTACACCGATATAACTGGTACATCGAGATGAAAAATTACACCGATATAACCGGTACATCGATATGAAAAATTAAACCGATATAACTGATATAACCGGTATATCAATATGAAAAATTACACCGATATAACTGATATAACCGGAACATAGATATGAAAATTTATACCGATATAACTGATATAACCGGTGCATCGATATGAAAAATTACACCGATATAACTGGTACATCGAGATGAAAAATTACACCGATATAACCGGTACATCGATATGAAAAATTATACCGATATAACTGATATAACCGGTGCATCGATATGAAAAATTACACCGATATAACTGATATAACTGGTACATCGATATGAAAAATTACACCGATATAATTGATATAACCGGTACATCGATATGAAAAATTACACTGATATAACTGATATAACCGGTACATCGATATGAAAAATTATACCGATATAACTGATATAACCGGTGCATCGATATGAAAAATTACACTGAGAAAACTGATATAACCGGTACATCGAGATGAAAAATTACACCGATATTACTGATATAACCGTCACATCAATATGAAAAATTACACCAATATAACCGGTACATCGATATGAAAAATTAAACCGATATAACTGATATAACCGCTTCATCAATTTGAAAAATTACACCGATATAACTGATATAACCGGTACATCGATATGAAAAATTATACCGATATAACTGATATAACTGGTACATCGATATGAAAAATTACACCGATATAACCGCTACATCGATATGAAAAATTACACCGATATAAACGATATAACTGGTACATCGATATGAAAAATTAAACCGATATAACTGATATAACCGCTTCATCAATTTGAAAAATTACACCGATATAACTGATATAACTGGTACATCGATATGAAAAATTACACCGATATAACCGCTACATCGATATGAAAAATTACACCGATATAAACGATATAACTGGTACATCGATTTGAAAAATTACACCGATATGACTGATATCACTGGTATATCGATATGAAAAATTACACCGATATAACTGATATAACCGGTACATCGATTTGAAAAATTACACTGATATCACTGATATAACCGGTACATCGATATGAAAAATTATACCGATATAACTGATATAACCGGTGCATCGATATGAAAAATTACACCGATATAAACGATATAATTGGTACATCGATATCAAAATTACACCGATATAACTGGTACATCGATATGAAAAATTTCACCAATATAACTGATATAACCAGTGCATCGATATGAAAAATTGCACCGATATAAACGAAATAACTGGTACATCGATATGAAAAATTACACTGATATAACTGATATAACTGGTACATCGATATGAAAAATTACACCGATATAACTGATATAACCGGTGCATCGATATGAAAAATTACACTGATTTCACTGATATAACTGGTACATCGATATGAAAAATTACACTGATATAACCGGTATATTGATATGAAAAATTACACCGATATAACTGATATAACCGGTACATCGATATGAAAAATTCACTGATATAACTGATATAACCGGTGCATCGATATGAAAAATTAAACCGATATAACTGATATAACCGGTATATCAATATGAAAAATTACACCGATATAACTGATATAACCGGAACATAGATATGAAAAATTATACCGATATAACTGATATAACTGGTGCATCGATATGAAAAATTACACCGATATAACTGATATAACTGGTACATCGATATGAAAAATTACACCGATATAATTGATATAACCGGTACATCGATATGAAAAATTACACTGATATCACTGATATAACCGGTACATCGATATGAAAAATTATACCGATATAACTGATATAACCGCTACATCGATATGAAAAATTCACCGATATAACTGATATAACCGCTACATCGATATGAAAAATTACACCGATATAACTGATATAACCGGTGCATCGATATGAAAAGTTACACCGATATAACTGATATAACCGGTACATCGATATGAAAAATTGTACCGATATAACCGGTACATCGATATGAAAAATTACACCGATACAACCGGTACATCGATATGAAAAATTAAACCGATATAACTGATATAACTGGTATATCAATATGAAAAATTACACCGATATAACTGATATAACCGGAACATAGATATGAAAAATTATACCGATATAACTGATATAACCGGTGCATCGATATGAAAAATTACACCGATATAACTGATATAACTGGTACATCGATATGAAAAATTACACCGATATAATTGATATAACCGGTACATCGATATGAAAAATTACACTGATATTACTGATATAACCGTCACATCAATATGAAAAATTACACCAATATAACCGGTACATCGATATGAAAAATTAAACCGATATAACTGATATAACCGCTTCATCAATTTGAAAAATTACACCGATATAACTGATATAACCGGTACATCGATATGAAAAATTATACCGATATAACTGATATAACTGGTACATCGATATGAAAAATTACACCGATATAACCGCTACATCGATATGAAAAATTACACCGATATAAACGATATAACTGGTACATCGATATGAAAAATTAAACCGATATAACTGATATAACCGCTTCATCAATTTGAAAAATTACACCGATATAACTGATATAACTGGTACATCGATATGAAAAATTACACCGATATAACCGCTACATCGATATGAAAAATTACACCGATATAAACGATATAACTGGTACATCGATTTGAAAAATTACACCGATATGACTGATATCACTGGTATATCGATATGAAAAATTACACCGATATAACTGATATAACCGGTACATCGATTTGAAAAATTACACTGATATCACTGATATAACCGGTACATCGATATGAAAAATTATACCGATATAACTGATATAACCGGTGCATCGATATGAAAAATTACACCGATATAAACGATATAATTGGTACATCGATATCAAAATTACACCGATATAACTGGTACATCGATATGAAAAATTTCACCAATATAACTGATATAACCAGTGCATCGATATGAAAAATTGCACCGATATAAACGAAATAACTGGTACATCGATATGAAAAATTACACTGATATAACTGATATAACTGGTACATCGATATGAAAAATTACACCGATATAACTGATATAACCGGTGCATCGATATGAAAAATTACACTGATTTCACTGATATAACTGGTACATCGATATGAAAAATTACACTGATATAACCGGTATATTGATATGAAAAATTACACCGATATAACTGATATAACCGGTACATCGATATGAAAAATTCACTGATATAACTGATATAACCGGTGCATCGATATGAAAAATTAAACCGATATAACTGATATAACCGGTATATCAATATGAAAAATTACACCGATATAACTGATATAACCGGAACATAGATATGAAAAATTATACCGATATAACTGATATAACCGGTACATAGATATGAAAAATTATACCGATATAACTGATATAACTGGTACATCGATTTGAAAAATTACACCGATATGACTGATATCACTGGTATATCGATATGAAAAATTACACCGATATAACTGATATAACCGGTACATCGATTTGAAAAATTACACTGATATCACTGATATAACCGGTACATCGATATGAAAAATTATACCGATATAACTGATATAACCGGTGCATCGATATGAAAAATTACACCGATATAAACGATATAATTGGTACATCGATATCAAAATTACACCGATATAACTGGTACATCGATATGAAAAATTTCACCAATATAACTGATATAACCAGTGCATCGATATGAAAAATTGCACCGATATAAACGAAATAACTGGTACATCGATATGAAAAATTACACTGATATAACTGATATAACTGGTACATCGATATGAAAAATTACACCGATATAACTGATATAACCGGTGCATCGATATGAAAAATTACACTGATTTCACTGATATAACTGGTACATCGATATGAAAAATTACACTGATATAACCGGTATATTGATATGAAAAATTACACCGATATAACTGATATAACCGGTACATCGATATGAAAAATTCACTGATATAACTGATATAACCGGTGCATCGATATGAAAAATTAAACCGATATAACTGATATAACCGGTATATCAATATGAAAAATTACACCGATATAACTGATATAACCGGAACATAGATATGAAAAATTATACCGATATAACTGATATAACTGGTGCATCGATATGAAAAATTACACCGATATAACTGATATAACTGGTACATCGATATGAAAAATTACACCGATATAATTGATATAACCGGTACATCGATATGAAAAATTACACTGATATAACTGATATAACCGGTACATCGATATGAAAAATTATACCGATATAACTGATATAACCGCTACATCGATATGAAAAATTCACCGATATAACTGATATAACCGCTACATCGATATGAAAAATTACACCGATATAACTGATATAACCGGTGCATCGATATGAAAAGTTACACCGATATAACTGATATAACCGGTACATCGATATGAAAAATTGTACCGATATAACCGGTACATCGATATGAAAAATTACACCGATACAACCGGTACATCGATATGAAAAATTAAACCGATATAACTGATATAACTGGTATATCAATATGAAAAATTACACCGATATAACTGATATAACCGGAACATAGATATGAAAAATTATACCGATATAACTGATATAACCGGTGCATCGATATGAAAAATTACACCGATATAACTGATATAACTGGTACATCGATATGAAAAATTACACCGATATAATTGATATAACCGGTACATCGATATGAAAAATTACACTGATATAACTGATATAACCGGTACATCGATATGAAAAATTATACCGATATAACTGATATAACCGGTGCATCGATATGAAAAATTACACTGAGAAAACTGATATAACCGGTACATCGAGATGAAAAATTACACCGATATTACTGATATAACCGTCACATCAATATGAAAAATTACACCAATATAACCGTACATCGATATGAAAAATTAAACCGATATAACTGATATAACCGCTTCATCAATTTGAAAAATTACACCGATATAACTGATATAACCGGTACATCGATATGAAAAATTATACCGATATAACTGATATAACTGGTACATCGATATGAAAAATTACACCGATATAACCGCTACATCGATATGAAAAATTACACCGATATAAACGATATAACTGGTACATCGATATGAAAAATTAAACCGATATAACTGATATAACCGCTTCATCAATTTGAAAAATTACACCGATATAACTGATATAACTGGTACATCGATATGAAAAATTACACCGATATAACCGCTACATCGATATGAAAAATTACACCGATATAAATGATATAACTGGTACATCGATTTGAAAAATTACACCGATATGACTGATATCACTGGTATATCGATATGAAAAATTACACCGATATAACTGATATAACCGGTACATCGATTTGAAAAATTACACTGATATCACTGATATAACCGGTACATCGATATGAAAAATTATACCGATATAACTGATATAACCGATTGCATCGATATGAAAAATTACACCGATATAAACGATATAATTGGTACATCGATATCAAAATTACACCGATATAACTGGTACATCGATATGAAAAATTTCACCAATATAACTGATATAACCAGTGCATCGATATGAAAAATTGCACCGATATAAACGAAATAACTGGTACATCGATATGAAAAATTACACTGATATAACTGATATAACTGGTACATCGATATGAAAAATTACACCGATATAACTGATATAACCGGTGCATCGATATGAAAAATTACACTGATTTCACTGATATAACTGGTACATCGATATGAAAAATTACACTGATATAACCGGTATATTGATATGAAAAATTACACCGATATAACTGATATAACCGGTACATCGATATGAAAAATTCACTGATATAACTGATATAACCGGTGCATCGATATGAAAAATTACACCGATATAGCTGATATAACCGGTACATCGATATGAAAAATTACACTGATATAACTGATATAATCGGTATATCGATATATCGCCGGACCCTTAGATCTACTGTCATCTCTGCACCACAGAAATGCAATAGGTTGTTAAATATTCATCGATATCAACTTCGTTCAAAATGTTCTTACAACGTGTTATACAGTACTCTGTTGCTTCAACGAAGTGCTAATGTCTGAAACGTCAGCTTCTCCTGGCTCCCCACGGTGGTTCGATAAATACGTCAATCAACATCTCGTTGATTCCATCCATTGTGATACTCACAAGTCGACAAGGAATGCTGTCCCCCCCCCATAATGTATTATAATGATGTATTATAATAATAATAATAAATGGACTACGTTTCGTTGACTTTTTCCAAACGCCCGAATATGATGCAAGCACAAGCCGGAATTTTGTAGCTTGTTGCGGAAACAAAATGAAAATCCTATTTCACTCTGCACATTCAGCAATTTCATAATCATTGTGGAATCACAAACAATAAGAACGACAACTAAATATTAATGTCGAAACAGGTGTATTAATATTCTGCCTGTGGGGGGAAAAGAAACCTGCCATGAAACCCTTGGAAAGTTTTGTATTCATGGTGTTATTGTTGTATGTTGTGAATACAACCTCCATAAGGTGAAGATTTTGTTTTTTTTCCATACAACCTTGATGCTTCTATTGGGATTGACAGTGTTTACCCTGCTACGTTGCATCGGATTACCGAAAACGTATGAAAGTTGAACACTTTGCCGAATTGATATCAATTGTTTTTGAAGTTAATTCCATTGCCACTATGCACTGATTGAGGTGAATGTGATTTCTGACTTATTCATCAATCGTACATTAACACCTCTATTCCCACAGCATTCTACATCTCTTGCTTTTGTGAACATGAATTGTGCTATTCGGACCAATGGTAGAGAAGGAAATGTACAATAAGATGGCCAACTTGTGTTGATTAGCTTAATCTTATTCATTCGTATTCCGTACAAGGCTGCAGGGTAGCATCGTTGGCTGAGGGTGCGGCTGTGCCACTGATGAAGTGCCCTCAGCTAGTTATGGTAGGAGTTGGAATTTGTTCAGGGTGCCCACGATAACTCACGTACTCTTCACGAAGGACATTGAGGGATCTTCAAAATCCACCAATGAATGCTTGCAGACGCCTGTTTAATGTCCATCCGAGGGATGGCACACACATTGATGAATTACCTTGCTTGTGAAACACTAGGATGATTGTTTATAGCTGGGTCAGGATTCAAACCCAGGCTAGACAGCTTAGAGGTGTGCGTACCTCTAGGGCCTAGGCCATCCTGCCAATGACCGTCTAAACGATCTTGCCAGTGGTTGCTGCACATGTTGCAATTTTCACTTTCTCATTTGTTGCAGCAAGGTGTGGTGGCATGACCTCTGACCTCAGTGGAGTCATCCTAAGCCCAGGATATCCTGGGCACTATCCATCAAATCAGAATTGCACCTGGACTATCCACTTACCTGTTGGTTTTGGTGAGTCTTGCAAGTTACCAAACATTGAATTTTGAGTGAGATCTTGATTCGTTCAATGACGAATGCAAAGAGGACTGAGGTGAATGATGAATATGTAATGATGTGCACAGTACGCTAGTTAATGGTGCAAACTTACACTTGTAACATTCCAGAAATGAAATAACTCATTTGTTCCTCTTTTCTCTCAACTGTGGTGGAACCAACTTCCTCAGTCTGTTAAATATCATTCTTCCCTCCAGTGATTCAAGATGGCTGTTGACCACCATTCCCCATCCATGCCCATGATCTTTTTCACCCCCATTCGCTCTTTTCAAGGCCAGCTCTTTCCATGTTTCCAGATTATTGAGTTTCTCCTTGCTCCAGCACCCCCTCTTCGATTTTATAATAATTTTCAGTTCTATTTCTGCTTATTCCCCAGTTATCCTTCCAATTTTGTGATTGAGAGTTTTCTTCTGTATTCAGCTTGTTCATCACCTCCCCCCTACCATTGCACTCATTATTCACCATGTTCTTTAACTTCTGACATGTCTCTTATTTTGTCCCCTTACCCTGCTGTTGGTGTCCGTCCCCCACCCCCCCTACTATTTCCAATGTTCTTTTTTGTTCTGTTATGTGCTGGTCTGTTCAGTGTTCCATGTAGCCTCAATTCTGCAGCCAAATCTTTTTTTTCTCGGTTTGTAGGCGTATACCTTGAGTACTTAAACTTCTCCACGGAGGCGACACATGATTTTCTGGAGTTATTAAGTGGCGTGGGTGCAGCCACGCGGGTAATTGGGCGTTTCAGTGGCTCAAGGTTGCCTCCAACTTTGATCAGCACAACACATCAGACGTCCCTTTACTTCCACAGTGACTTCTCCCAGCAT
Organism: Eptatretus burgeri; assembly: GCF_056783735.1. Classification (NCBI taxonomy): domain Eukaryota; kingdom Metazoa; phylum Chordata; class Myxini; order Myxiniformes; family Myxinidae; genus Eptatretus; species Eptatretus burgeri. The sequence goes on along the minus strand of NC_140965.1, from coordinate 111,987,913 downwards.
GGTCCTGGATTCCGCATCCGCTACCAAGGTCAGCAGCATCATCACCTGTTTATTCATTTTTTTTTTCTTTCCCTTGTCCTTCCATCACTGGTATCAGATACTATATCTGGATGACAATGCTTTTGATGAATGATAACACAGATGAAATGGTTTGAGATACTTCAAACATATGGATTACCTTATTTCCTTTATTCCTACAACATTTGAAACAAGAAGGACACTCAGTGGAGCGCATACCTCCACCACGTAATGCCTGATCCACCAGAACATATCGGGCCCAATAGATTTTTGAAATATCATGCTATACAGTACTATATCGTTTCTGGCCCGATCTCTCAAAGGTGAAGAATCACGTTAAAAATTATCAGATCCGGATCTGGATTCAGATCTTCAACAAAATGGAATAAATTCTTCCTTGCTGCACACCCAACCTGTCCACCAAGTTTTATTCAAATCCGTCCACTACTTTTTGAAATATCCTGCTTCATATCAGTTTAGCAAATATCTCTCAATGGTGAAGAATCACTTAAAAACTCATCAGATCCAGATCCGGATTCGGATCTTCACCAAAACCTAATCAGTTCGTCCTTGTCACATACCCAACGTGCCCACAAAATTTCATCTGGATCCGTCAACAACTTTTTGAGATATCTTACACACAAAACAAACAAAACAGAAAGTGGTGGAAACATAACCTCCTTCACCTTCGGTGGCATAGGGAATGATCGATCAAATGTAATGACCTGTTACAAAATTGATAAAGGAAAAATTGGTTTCACGTTTTTTATTTATTTCCTTGTTTCTCAAAACCTCAAAAATAAATAAATAAATATATAACCAGACTTGATGGTATAATGGTTGGAGCATCCGGTTGGGAAGGTCGGTGGTTCAACCCCAGGCAGAGTCATAACAAAGACGTTAAGAATGGTACAAGCTGCTTCCTTGCTTGACACAGCATTGAACAGGAGAGAGCATGGACAAACAATGTTACTGGGAAGGCAATGGCAAACCACCCATTACAACTTTTAAGGCTCGTGGAATAGCGAGAACACGGAACGAATCAGCACACAATATGGCACAAGAAAAAGAGCAATCAGAGACTGCAGACCCTCGGCAGGACTTGTTTTGTGTGGTGTTAGTGTGGTATATTTTGTGTGGTGTTTGTGTCCTGGTGTGTTAATTAATTAATGAGACATAATTAGAACTACCACTTTATAACTGCTGCCAGTGATGACCACCGGGTACCAAGACATCCCACTTTGATGCAACCCGGCATTCATTGGACACTTGACCCTGACCCATGATGTTTATTATTATTCAAATGAATTTAGAATGGGATTAAAATAAATTCAAATTAAATCAAATGGAAGACCAAATAGGTACAGTCCTGAATTGGAGTCATCAGAAGGAACCCGAACAAGAAAATAGCAAAGATGAAGTCATCAGGAGGAACCTGAATAGGATTTGCATTGCAGCAAATTTTCAGCAAAAAATTTCACCTTATTCATAAAAAAAACAACAACAACCTAAATTCAAAAAATTAAATAATTCTGACTGCCAGACCATGTGTCCAACCAAGTTGAATTTTAAAATACTAGTGTGGGCACGGAGGTGCGTACCAGTCTGTGCAGCTTCGTTCCTTCACTCTCGTAAACGACGACTGGATTGGGGAATTGTTTCAATTAGATCGGACCAACCGTATCATAAATGGCCATAACTTGGGAAACACCTGGGAAACATACTGAGGTCCCCAGCATCAATTGTGATGTCATATCAAACGAAGAAGAAGAATTGATGCCCCCCTCTCTCTCCCCCTCTCTCCCCCCCCTAGTCTCGCCCCTCCTCTCCCCCCCTCCTCTCTCGCCCCTCTCTCTCCCCCACTCTCACCCCCCTCTCCCGTCCCCCTCTCTCGCCTCTCCTCTCTCCCCTCTCTTGAATTGTGATGCCCCCTCTCTCTCACCCCCCTCTCTCCCTCCCCTCTCTCGCCCCCCTCTCTCCCCACCAGACAAACAGACATTAATATCTTTGCCTCCATCCCCTTGGAATCTCCTCTGTTATCATAACACAGGTGCATTTTTATTCAACACCTGAACCCCATATTCACCGAGGCAGGTTCACACTTCCACTGGGATCTCTTGAGGTCCCACTGCTTTGCCATCATCATTCCTCTTTAGCCGGCTGTCTTGTCCAACGGCACTTTTCTGTATAAATGAAAGATTCCAGGAGTAATCTTTGAAATCCCGTGTTTAATCTTCCTTGTGTGTCCTTTAAATTGTTGTGATCCTTGTTTGCCGTGAGCATGTGATGAGGAATATAGAGTTAGTTTAGTATATTTAAAATGAAGTTTTATAGTTTAGTATAGTTTTATAGTTTAGTAAAATTTAAAATGAAATAAACATTAATTGTGACGTCATTCGTGACATCATCGCAACGTGTCTTGTCATTGGTTTGCTAAATAAATGGCCGTAACTTGGGAACCGCTTGTCCGATTAATATCAAACCTTGAAAAGGCACATCCACGCGTCCCCAGCAATATTCCTGGCAAGTCTCAATCAGATCGGACCGGTGGTCAGCGAGAAATGGTGGTCGCATACAGACACACAGACATTAATATCAAACCTTGAAAAGGCACATACTCAGGTCCCCAGCGTCGATTGTGACGTCATACCAAATGAAGAAGAAGAAGAATTGTGACGTCAATCGTGCAAAAATAAATAAATAAATAAACATTATTTGTGATGTCATAGCACCGTGTCTTGTCATTGGTTGACAGATAAATGGCCGTAACTTGGGAACCGCTCGTCCGATTAATATCAAACCTCGAAAAGGCACATCCGCGGGTCCCCAGCAATATTCCTGGCAAGTTTCAATCAGATCGGACCGGCAGTCGTCGAGAAACGGCGGTCGCATACAGACCGACAGATAGACAGACACACACACACAGAGATTGCTGGAATTATAGATTGATGTATTCCCCATCAGTACAAGATCATAAATGTGAAGTTGCATGTCGATCAATAATGCACATGAAGATAATTTTTTCAAGATTTATTCAATCCAATGTGGCTTCCAGACCATGTCACCTATCAATTATTCGTGAAAACCCTGCTGTCCCCAACACATGGGGAATGTGTGAAGTTTCCCCTCAATCAGTCCAGCCATTCTGGAGAAGAAGATTTTTAAAGGTTTTAGAATAAATCTAATATGGCTGCCAAACCATGTGACTTGTGATGTCATTATAGGTGTGACCATTTTATTCCTCGTGGATAGGCGGTCATATCTGTAAAGTTTTGCCTCGATCTGTTAAGCCGTTTCAAAGAGGATTTTTGAAGTTTTTTTTTGAAAAAGTATGGCTGCCAAACCACATGACCGATTATGTCATCCATTTTTTTCTGTGGACCAATTTATCCTCAGATGACCCTCAAAAATGTTCTTACTAATTGGATGAGCAGCAAGTGGGCAGCAAGGGGTAGGAGCTGGAGAACGCATGGTCTGGACAAGATGGATACAGAAGCAAACTGTCAGGAATGAAAAACTGGAATTTGGAAAGAATTTAGCTTGGGAAGGGTTAACAGTGGTTGGGGAGGGGTTTCAGTGGATCGGATTTCACACGTGCCAAGGAAGGACTTTGTACAATGGAGGATGCCCAACCGTCAACCAGACACTGACTTTGAAGGCCAACTTTGAAATGAGGTTTGCCTCAAAAACATCATGGCTGATTGTGAGACCCAAGTTTTTGAGTAAATTAATGAATATATATATATATATATATATATATATATATATATATATATATATATATATATATATATATATATATATATATATATATATATAGATATATATATATATAGATATATATATATATATATATATATACATATATATATGAATATGTATATATGTATATATATATATATATATATATATATATATATATATATATATATATATATATATATATATATATATATATATATATATATGAATATGTATATATATATATATATATATATATATATATATATATATATATATATATATATATATATATATATATATATATATATATATATATATATATATATATGAATATGTGTATATATATATATATATATATATATATATATATATATATATATATATATATATATATATATATGTATATATGTATATATGAATATGTATATATATGTATAAATATGAATATGTGTAAATATAAATATATATATATATATATATATATATATATATATATATATATATATATATATATATATATATATATATATATATATAATAACGTCAAAGCTAACGTCCTGTGTCGAGGCCCAACGAAGCCTCAGAATGGCCTCCCCAGAGTTCAGCGATCTATAACACAAAGTGGGTCCAGCGGCCCACAACGAGAGCGAGGGGATGGATGGTGCGGAGGGGTACACTTCCTAATCTACCCTATCCATTTAACAGTTAAACTACCCCGGGGCTTTCAACAAGCGCCTCTCGCTTAAACTATTGGTTCTAACAACCCAGATTCCCGTCGCCTGTGTTGGTGTCCTTACAATTTCGGGCCTCGCCCCCCAATTTTCTCTCCGTGCCCTCACACGGTCTCCTGGCTGGGACACGTGGCTCTCTCTGGCAGGCACGACCCTCTGCCGATTCTCCCGCTATGGCACCCCCGGGCACTACACTGCCTCCGAGCCTACCAGCTCCCTAACACCGGGGAGTGCCCCCCATGGCACCTCCCCTGAAACGCACACGTGGCAGGCTGGCTTCCCGGGCCCCTTTCCGAGGGTCACCCATGCCCACAACACTGCCCACGCGGCTAATGGCGCCCCGGGCCCCCGCACCAAGCAGGCGCACCCGTGCCCACTACTCTATCCCGGCCCCCCATGGGCCCTTGGCCTACCGCGGCCGACTAGCCTGGTGCCCGGGGTACCCACTCAGCGATACTCACCTTTCGCAGCCACGCTTCCAAGCCCGTCAACAGGGCTCCTACACCCCTCCAAATGGGTCTCGAGCCTACTTTCCCACCAACAACAAAACGACCTCCATTTTTCAATTTGACTAACCCCCTAACTCACTTTATACTGACCCCGGGGTCCCTTGGGCGGGAGTCACTCCTCCCCCCCAATCACTCATCGCACCATGCATTCCAGACTTGCTCCACTCACACAGACCCGCTGGCCTCACTCACTCATCAAGCACATGCCTCACAATTCACCAACTCTTCAACACACTCACCGCTGAACTCTGCCATTCTTCGAACTACCTCCCCTAACTAACTCGTGCTCCCACGTCGTCCCTTAAACTAGTAGCACGTTCCTTTTAACACTACGTAGCTAAACTACGTCCCCTCTACACATCCAAAGTCTGTCTCTGTCTCCAAAATAAATCATTTTATTTCCCAACCTAAATCTGGCTACAATCCCTCTAACTAATCCATTCCACGGACTCCACGAGGACTTACCCCTGCCCCATGAAGTCGGTCTAACTAAGCTAACCCTTCCCCCTAACTAGTTTCCATCCTGTGCCCAGGTAAGGGGGTCTTCCACCCCTTGCCCAGGAATCCTGTGCACCTGAAAGTGAGGCTTGCTTTTTCTTTTTTTTTTTTCTTTTTTTCCATGCGCATCACCAGCGCGGCAACTCGCGCACTTGGCACCTGCCCGTGACGTCATGCAGCTGCACGTGTTCTTCGTCCCTCCTTGGACGGTACCATCCGGCCGGAATTCCCCTTCTGCCGGATTCCAACTCCCCGTGCAGCCATGGCGTCACCGTGCGCATAAAAAAAAAAAAAACACAAGCCCCACGTCTCGAGGGGTTCCCCACGCGAACACATGTGCTTTGCCCGTTGGAGCTTAACACACACGATCGCGTGGAGAACCCGTCCGGTCCAAATCCGTTTACCTGCCTAAACTTGTCCGTCCGCGGGATCGGCAAATCCACCGCGTGCGTTTCCGGACCGGGACTTCACTCTCGCAAGCGAGCACGTGGTGGTCTCGTGCGTTGCACAGCACGAACCGCGTGCTCACTGCTGGGCGAACCCGGCACGGTCCCCGAAACAACTACAGCCGCTACTCGGCTTTCTCTCCTCTGTCGCCGTCTCCGTCTCCATTCCACACACGCACACCTGCGTGTTACGACGCACACAGTCCACACCATTAAACTCACACTGGGAGACGCGGCTGCGTGCTCCCGCATGCCAACCGACATCTCCCTTACATACCGCTCTCTCACACACACGGTCTCCCTTGCACACAGCGACCTTGCACACGGCCGTTCACTCACGCGTGCGGGGGCACTCACCCGCGGTGCCTCACTCGCACTCCGTGCCTCATCCACACACGCGGGGGCACTCAACCGCGGTGCCTCATCCACACTCCGTGCCTCACTCACACACGCGGGGGAACTCACCCGCGGTGCCTCATCCACACACCGTGCCTCACTCATACACGCGGGGGCACTCAACCGCGGTGCCTCATCCACACACCGTGCCTCACTCATACACGCGGGGGCACTCAACCGCGGTTCCTCATCCACACTGGCCGTTTCACTCACACACACGGCCTCTTCCACACACGGTGCCTCATCCACACACACAGGGACAACCACTCTGGGGATTCGTGTCCCCACAAGGGTCTCCGGGGCCTCTATACCCCCCAAGCTTTCCGTGCACCTGTCCACAGCACTCGTCCCCTCAACCTCGCAAAGCACGACCGAACTCACCTGATCGTGACTCGCCTCAAGGGGGCATACTCCCTCCCCTCGTTCCTGGAGGAGGCAATCCAGGTGCTCGCACTGGGTCCCCACACGCTCCGCGAGCTCACCCCCATTGTCCTCCACTACCTCCGTGTGTGTGTGCGCGTCACTTACCCCGTCTTCATCGTGTTTATTGGTCTCTGCTTCTTTCTGGCGTCTTTCCCTTATCTTTATGTAGGTCAACCTTGCTTTCTCTTTAAGTCGCTCCCGTCCTTCCCTGTTTTTCACTCCTTGCTCTTTCACGATCTCCGCGTACCTCATCCTTGCTCTCCGTATTAATTGTTCTTTTCTCTCCCTCGCAATTACTTTCACCTCGTCTCTTGTCTCCCGAATTACTTTTTCCTTACCCGCCTCCACCGCGGGCCTGTCAGCCGTTGCACCCCCTTCCAGCTCGTTCGTTCCGACACGTGGAGTCGCCATTTTAAGTTCCCTGCTCACGGCCTTCATGCCCGCCTGCAGGCATCGGCCCATGTTCTGCGTCTCACCCCGTAGTTCTTTCATTTCCTCCTTCATGTTTGCTTCCATCCGTTTATTTGCTGTGTATTCGCATCCATCCTCGTTTTTACTTCATTTGTATTTGTATCCATCTTTTCGTTCATGCCTTTCATTTCGTTTTTCATATCCGCATTCATTTTTGCCAGCATGGTGATTAGCTGGGCCATGTCGGGTACGCTTGGGTGAGCCGTTTCGGCAGGGGTCGGGGAAGGGTTTTGGTGGAGAGGGGGGTGGGGGAGGTGTCATACACCGCGGCCGCTGCCGCACCCATTTCGGGCTCTGGGTTCAGTTGGGCGAGTCCGTGTTCCTGCACAATCAACATTTCCTGCTCGGGGATTCCATCCTGGACCATGGATCCTACACATTCTACATCCATTTCTAATACCCCCGGCTCTCGCTCGCCTTGAGACGCCATCTTGCTTCTCTTAAAGGGTTAATTTGCTCGCTCGTAATTTGGAGGGAATCGGGGGTCGCTTCTCTCACCCCTGGACCGATTCCCGTGAATTTCGCTGGAGACAGGAGAGCCTGTTGTCCCGCTCTCCAATACCAGTGCCGCGAGGAGGGCGATGAACTTGTATCGCACGACCTGACACCAGTGTTGCGGATTCGCGCCCGCCGGCGTGCTGACGGCCACGTAACTCGAATCGCGGCACGTCGCCCACCGGACGGACAATCCAGTCGTGACCCTCTCGGACTAACGCCGGGAACCAGTCACGGGTGGACCTTTCGGTCTCACCGCGATCGAGCCAATCAGCCCCCGCGTGGGATAGGGTTGCTCGCCAAATTCGACCTACCTAAGTACCCACGCGGAGGGTAGACCGGGCGATCGCACCTCGCCGCAGGTCGACTTCGGACACGGGCCGCTTAAGCGACCCGTTCCGTACTATCAGAATAACCGAGCGGTGTTATCGTCGACCTCGACGGTTCGATTAATTATCGGGCGTATTCAGCCCACTACCAACCCTTTACGTGAAGCAAGATGAGGATTCAATGAAGGAAATGACGAAGCGAAGCGGGAAACAGTTCAACACAAAGCACATTTATTCGCGACGAACGGAAAGCACACATTCAATTCCACCAAAAGCACACAGAAAAGACACAATGCAATTTACACAAAAAGCAAATGTAAAAGCGAAAACACAATGCAGAGCTAATACCGACTACCGAGCACACGGCAACACTTATACAATTTTACTTCACAGACGGCGCCGACAACACATACCCAAAACCAAGGAAAAGAATACCCTCAAGGATGAGGCGGGCCTGAGGCCGAGACCGGGTCGGCCTACCCGTCTGGTGATGAGACGCGGAGCGGCGATGGTGCCTCAACTCCGCGGGCCTCGCGGACAGTGTCTGGTAGGGGGTGGGAAAGGGGCCCCCTTGGTCGCACTATCTCAGCGTGGGGGGAAACAGGAGGGGGTTGCTGATGCTCGGGGTATAGAGGATTTTTATTATCCCGCGACGAGCGTCTCCACCTCGGCCAGGTCGCGCTGTCGTCCTCCCTGGGGTGCAGCTCCCGACGCGAGCACCCCCTCGTCTGGTGTCGCTGCCTTTCCACAGCTTCGTCCCCTCCGTTCCGACTCCAACGCACACGACGACCAGCTCCTTCTTGCCAACTCCACCGCCCGCGAAGTCTTGACTCTCTGTTTCCGACTCTCCTACTCTCCGCCTCTGGACTCTTCTGGACTGACGAACACGGTCCTTTTATCAGCCCCGCAGCTTCGCCCTCTCATCTTTGACCCCCTCCCTTCGACCTTTCACCTCGCTCCCCATTGGCCCGAGAAAAAGTGGGCGTGAAGGCTTTTTGATCCATAAATTTGCATATATCGATCGCCCTGGGGGCGGGGCCAATTCGCCCCTCGCTCACCGATTGGACGGCAAAAAGTGGGCGTGTGTCGTTTTTGATCCGTTTGTGAAGCACAAAATCCGTGATTTTGTACACGCTGTTCGGCGCGCGCCCTGCACGAGTCCAACACCGGTACCCACAGCGGGGCAAGAACGATGGCGATGCGACGGTTGCGAGGTGTGACGTGAAGGTCGTGGCGGTTGTGGTGAAGCGGTGGTTGGTGGTGGTAACAATGGCGGTTGGTCCAAAATAAAGATAGCAAAAGAAAAACGGCTATCCTGAAGAGTCGCAGCACGCATAAATGACATGTATTCCCACTAGACAACGGGTTTGGGCCTAACTACACATGTACTTACCGAGATACCTCACCTAAGGGACCTGAATGGTGGTTTGCGAATTTGGTAACCACAACAATATATATATATATATATATATACATATCTAACCCTAACAGCTTGGTTACTACTCTTGGAACAGGAATTGGAGCCGTCGGGGATCTCTTCCGAAATTGTCAATGACCCTGTTCATTAGCTCGGTCTACTGGCTGTTCACTTTGTCGCGGTGGACACTTAGCATGCAGAGGCCAGACAGACGTTTATCACTCATCGTTGATCTTAACCAGGTCTTCACCCTGCGCAGTGTGCTGAAGGATCTTTCCACTGTACATGATGTTGCAGGCAGAGTCAGTGCTATGAGGATAGCCTTGCGCACAGCAGGGAACGGAGTGGTCTGCTTCACCTGCTCGATCATACCCAGAGTTGTCATCCAGTGGCTTATGCTTCTGCACGTCATACCACGCTGGATCTTCTTCTACAAGTTTGTCTATGCCATGCATTTCCTTGACAGATGAAACGATGTGCTTGAATTCATCTCTTTCTGTTTGCTGCATTTCTCTCGGATGTAGTGCGAAAATGTGAAAATATGGCGTGTTACTTTCACCAAAGCGACTTTCCAGAGACTGGATCAAGGAATCCATGTACGGGACATAGATGGTGCGGCGATAGTACTCCTCAATGGAGCCTCATACATTCGGCCGGTGGACCTGGCGTGCACATCGCCGAGGCATAGTCAAGTCTATGCCAAGTTCTTCTGCCAAGGTTTTCACCTCAGGGATGACATCTTCTGAGAACACACGGTCTTCACCATCCCGGTGAGCTCAGAAAGCCTTCATCAACAGGTCGATGTGATCTCGGACTCCCATCATGTCCATGTCGACTGCCTGCAGCTGTTGGGTCACTGGCTCCAACATCGCTGAGTACTTCGCAATGATCTTCAGACAGATGAGGAACACTGTGGTTCCTGCAGCACACCTCAGCTGATGCGCCGTCTGACGCGTACTCTGTGACTCATGCTGGTTTGCCTCCAGTTGCTCCAGTTGTGCATAGATATCACAAAAGTTCTCTGAAAAGATGCGGATGCTTTTGTACTTTGTGCTCCATCTGGTTTGACACAACAAAGGTATATTTGGAACCAGTCTCCTGCGCTTGGGACTGTCACAGAAGAATTTAATGATAGATTTCACAGTTCCAGTCGTATTCCTCACATCTGTGACAGAATTCAGATCATGAACCACCAAATTCAGTCGATGTGAAGAGCAGTGCACGAAAACAGCTTTGGGATAGGTGTTCCTGATATGGGCCTGCACACCATTGTCTTTTCCTGCCATGGTTGAGCATCCATCGTAGCCTTGGCCGTGGAGCTTGTCGAGTTTAAGACCAATTTTTTTTGCTTGGTCGATGATAGTATCTGCAATTGTTGCAGTGTCCACCCTCTCCAGTGGAATGAATCCAAGGAATTCCTCACGTATGGTTGCTGAGGAATTCCATTGTTCCTGCAGCGCAACAAATTGTACTCCAATGGACAGTTCCTCGGTGCCTCATATGTCAGCAGTTTCATCTGCAATGATAGAGAATCCATTTGATTCATTTGCAGCTTTCACAATATTGTCTATTACTACTTCTTCGGAGAGAACTATCAGCTCGTTCTGTACACAAACTGATGTGTATCTCGCATTTTTGCTTGCGCCCTCCATGTGATCCTTCAGGACCGTGTCCCCTGCTTCTATCCTGAATCGCAGTAGGTCACAGAGGTTCCCCGATGTACTCTCCTTCCCCCTCAATGCAATGTCATGGCTGCAGCAGAACAGAATGCTGGATAGTATGAGGAACAGTTTCTCTCGGTTTTGAGTGACTGCTTTGTTGACTGCTCAGTCCATCTGGCTCACGATGGTCAACTCTGGCCTTTGCACGGTGGTGAGGAAATTGTTGGCATCTTGCAGTGCGCCTTTGTGCCAGGAGGAAAGCATGTGCTTCCTCGCGCACTCATTGAAGTCTTTGTATTTAACAAAAGGAGTCACGATGAACACACCCATTAGACCTCGGTGCACTGGTTGAGGGAACAGCACACAGTATTTGCACAGAGCAGATTTCAAGTGACTTGAGTAGGCCAGCCATGGAGAATATTGGTTTATCCACGTGTGGCGGAAACAGCGGGAGCCCTGTGAATCGTTCTGATAGCTGCAATCAGTTGGTGGGATGTATGTGTTCATCAGGAGGTCATATCTTCGATTATTGGTCAAATGTTCTGTGGTTTTGACGTATGATCCAATGTCCAGATGATGAGGCAAGTCATTGGCCACTTTCGCAAGTGGTGTTTGGGGTGGCATCTGATTGGTTGCTGTGAGTAACTGCTCGTGATGTCTCGTGTCCCCCTCTGCGCTGCTCTGCTGGTTCAACATGCGTCTCCGATGTACCCGGGGTGTCTTGATTGTTGTCAGTCATCAGACTTATGTTTTTTAAAGAACCTCCTGATATCCATTTCACATTCCTGAAAAATAAGAAAAATGAGGTTAACATAACAATACAAATTTAATACACTTGTCTTCCCCAGACTCTATAACAATCAAATCAAGAGCATTTAGTTTCATTATTTTGTATAAAATCCAACGTAGAAAATTAGCATGAGTTTTGTTACTGAAATAAAATAAATAGCCACAACACAGAAGGAATGAACGAAAAAACACTGTCTTCCACGCCAAATATCATGACATTCGATCAATCGTGTGTCTTCTACCTGAAGAATTGTTAACATTTTGTTCTGTTATTTCCAGTAATCTTAGCAAAAAGATGTCTCCACACTTCACACGGCGATCTCAGGATAACATTACCACCCCCTGCATTTTTTTCTGCGGACGCCCATTTATACATACATATATATATATATATATATATATATATATATATATATATATATATATATATATATATATATATATATATATATATATATATATATATATACATATATATATGTATATATATATATATATATATATATATATATATATATATATATATATATATATATATATATGGATGAGCACAATAACCTAATTTTGACACGGGGCGAGGAGCCAACAAATTATATAACATCGGGTTAATCATCTCCAATTTGGACGAAATGTCCATTCAAAGTAAAAATTAACTTGTGATTAAATAAGCCTGCCTCAGGCCGAATGGGTGCAGAAGTCGAGCCTCTAACCACTGTTTGTCTGGGCAAACATAATGGAACAGGTGTATGTAACTTTGACGGAATCCAAATTGAAGTTACAAAATAAATTTCTGGTTACATTAGACAACTTTGTCGATCAGTGCTTAAGACTGATTCAGGTTACAATATGAAAGCTCATCTATTTGTGGACTCACTGACTGACACACATACCGATTACAATATCTTCTCCTGTCCCTTTGGGAATGGGCGTAGCTCATGAAAATTACTGCCATCTCCATTTTGAAAGAAATATCAACAAATTCCACTGATTATAAATTAATTCTCATGATGTAATATACACAATATCTTCTGCACTCACATCATTGCAATGATCATACATAATCAGTCACCATTGTCATCATCATCATCATTTCTAAGCCTGATGTTAGTTTAATGGTAGAAGTGGCTGGCTTACGATTCTAAGGTCTTGAGTTCAAGCCCCCTGTAAGACTGTTGAAGTAACACCAGGTCGGGTTGACTCAGCCTGTCATCCTTCTGAGGTCGGTGAAATGAGTACCAGTGTACTGTATCGGGGCACAACATCAGTGGCATAGTCACACTCCAACAAAATGATCGCTACCCAACAGCCAAGCTGTCATCTGTAAGAAGAAGAAGATCCTTCTGAGGTTGGCAAAATGAGTACCAGCTTACTGTTAATGGAGGCAATGCATCAGTGGCACAGCTGTGCCTCCAGAAAATGATGCAGCCAAACAGCCAAAGGCTGCACACGAATAAATAAACAAGCAGTCATAGACTGGTACTTACGAAATCGTCAACTTGACCTCTGACCTTGTCTAATAAAAGCTGTCTCTCGAGAAAGTAGCGACGCAAACCAGAAGTTTCTACGATGATTCTGTACCAAACCTCTCATAAAACATCCGATATTTACCAGAATTTCGACAACCGAGTGTTACGCATACTTAACCGTTACCAAAATTGAAGACAGGATTGAAATTGACTTTAAAACGAGCGCATAATGCCGTGTGTTACAATCCCCCTCATTAGCATAATCTTCAGTTAAGCCTCAGATAGGACACCCGACATAAATCTCATGAAACATCCAATTTTTACCAGAATTTCGACAACCGAGTATAAAGCATACTTAACCGTTAACCAAAAGTGAAGACAAGATTGAAATTGACTTTAAAACGAGCGCGCAATGCCATGTGTTACAATCCCCCTCATTAGCATAATCTTCAGTTAAGCCTCAGATACGACACCCGACATAAATCTCATGAAACATCCAATTTTTACCAGAATTTCGACAACCGAGTGTTAAGCATACTTAACCGTTACCAAAAGTGAAGACAAGATTGAAATTGACTTTAAAACGAGCGCGCAATGCCATGTGTTACAATCCCCCTCATTAGCATAATCTTCAGTTAACCCTCAGACACGACACCCGACATAAATCTCATAAAACATCCGATTTTTACCAGAATTTCGACAACCGAGTGTTAAGCATACTTAGCCATTACCAAAAGTGAAAACAGAATTGCGATCCGAGTTTAAACGAACTCATAATGTCGACCGAAGCAAAAATCTCCATTTCTCCACGCAAATATTTAATATTATTTTATCAAAGTCACAAAACCGTAATATTCGGCCATCACCAACAATCTTTACATAATCCGACGGCTTAGCGAGTCAGGCATGCGACGATAACCTTTATTGGGATAAAAAAATGACTTTTAAACACCATCTTTATCGAAAACACCGTCAGCGCGCACACGCAAAAACTTTACGTGACTCAACGACGCGTCTGCTCGAACGCGCTGCACCACGTGACCAGCCGTGACGCGGCGAGTGAAACATTTCTTATACAATCTTAAAACGCCTCCAAAACTTCAAATTTTTACCAGAATTTCGACAACCGAGTGTTAAGCGTCCTAAGCGATCGCAAAAAAACCGAAGACAAAATTAAAATCGAAGTTAAAACGAACTCGTAACGTCGAACGAAGCAAAAATACTCCATTTCTCCACATTAATTTACGGAATTATGTTTGACCTCACTGTGACCTTGACCTTTGACCGATTTTGACCAAAATCTAATCAGCGCTAGCCATCACGCTCCTGAATAACGTTGTATAATTTGACATTGGTAACTTCTTCCGTTCTCGAGTTATCGTGCCTACAAACAAACACACAAACACACAAGCACACAAACACACAAACACACAAACAAGCAGTCATAGACTGGTACTTACGAAATCGTCAACTTAACCTCTGACCTTGTCTAATAAAAGCTGTCTCTGGAGAAGGTAGCGACGCAAACCAGAAGTTTCTACGATGATTCTGTACCAAACCATCAAAAATCGTAACGTCAACCAAAGCAAAAAATCTCCATTTCTCCATGCAATTATTTAATATTATTTTATCAAAGTCACAAAACCGTAATATTCGGCCATCCACCAACAATCTTTACATAATCCGACGGCTTAGCGAGTCAGGCATGCGACGATAACCTTTATTGGGATAAAAAATGACTTTTAAACAACATCTTTATTGAAAACGCCATCAGCGCGCACACGCAAAACCTTTACGTGACTCAACCACGCGTCTGCTCGAGCGCGCTGCACCACGTGACGAGCCGTGATGTGGCGAGTGAAATATTTTTTTTATACAATCTTAAAACGTCTCCAAAACATCCGATTTTTACCAGAATTTTGACAACTGAGTTTTAAGCGTCCTCAGCGATCGCAAAAACCGAAGACAAAATTAAAATCGAAGTTAAAACGAACTCGTAACGTCGACCGAAGCAAAAATACTCCATTTCTCCACATTAATTTACGGAATTATGTTTGACCTCACTGTGACCTTGACCTTTGACTGATTTTGACCAAAATCTAATCAGCGCTAGCCATCACCCTCCTGAATCACGTGGTGTATTTTGACATTGGTAGCTTCTTCCGTTCTCGAGTTATCATGTTTTGGATGTTTGACCTCACTGTGGCCTTGACCTTTGACCGATTTTGACCAAAATCTAATCAGCGCTAGCCATCATGCTCCTGAATAACGTTGTGTAATTTGACATTGGTAACTTCTTCCGTTCTCGAGTTATCCTGCCTACAAACAAACACACAAACACACAAGCACACAAACACACAAACACACAAACAAGCAGTCATAGACTGGTACTTACGAAATCGTCAACTTGACCTCTGACCTTGTCTAATAAAAGCTGTCTCTGGAGAAGGTAGTGACGGAAACCAGAAGTTTCTATGATGATTCTGTACCAAACCATCAAAAATCGTAACGTCAACCGAAGCAAAAAATCTCCATTTCTCCATGCAATTATTTAATATTATTTTATCAAAGTCACAAAACCGTAATATTCGGCCATCCACCAACAATCTTTACATAATCCGATGGCTTAGCGAGTCAGGCATGCGATGATAACCTTTATTGGGATAAAAAATGACTTTTAAACAACATCTTTATTGAAAACACCATCAGCGCGCACACGCAAATCCTTTACGTGACTCAACCACGCGTCTGCTCGAGCGCGCTGCACCACGTGACGAGCCGTGACGCGGCGAGTGAAATATTTTTTTATACAATCATAAAACGTCTCCAAAACATCCGATTTTTACCAGAATTTTGACAACTGAGTTTTAAGCGTCCTCAGCGATCGCAAAAACCGAAGAGAAAATTAAAATCGAAGTGAAAACGAACTCGTAACGTCGACCGAATCAAAAAATACTCTATTTCTCCACATTAATTTACGGAATTATGTTTGACCTCACTGTGACCTTGACCTTTGACCGATTTTGACCAAAATCTAATCAGCGTGAGCCATCACCCTCCTGAATCACGTGGTGTATTTTGACATTGGTAGCTTCTTCCGTTCTCGAGTTATCATGTTTTGGATGTTTGACCTCACTGTGGCTTTGACCTTTGACCGATTTTGACCAAAATCTAATCAGCACTAGCCATCACCCTCCTGAATCACGTAGTGTAATTTGACATTGGTAGCTTCTTCCGTTCTCGAGTTATCGTGCCCACAAACAAACAAAGAAACACAAAAAGAAACACAAAAACAAACACACAAACAAACACACAAACAAACACACAAACAAACACACAAACAAACACACAAACAAACACACAAACAAACACACAAACAAACACACAAACAAACAAACAGAAACGGAAGTCATCAATATACTTACGAAATCTTTAGATTTCGTAAGTACTAATTCATAATCTCTGAGGGTCTTCTTATTCCATGATCGATATCCTGTATGCATTAGTGCTGTGAGTTCAAATTTGTTTCATTAAACTACTCAGCTCCCAAACTTTCCTTTTTTATTCTTCATAAATTAATGATTATTACTGATTTATTATTTTCAATAAATGTAGTACATCAAGTGGTGTCACAAGTCTTGTTAGGGGTACCAGCACACAACAGCCTTCTCTTCTAAACTCACAAACTAATGTTAGCAGACAGGACAGCTGGCTTTATTCATTCATCTGAAGGATAGCATACTCATTGAGGCAACACCATGCATGCTGAGCACTCGGATCAGGTTTTATAAACAGGCTGGGAATCAAACCCAGACTAGAGCTGCTCAAAAGCAAGTATACGCTACGTTTGAGCCTTTTTCTCAGATCTGTCACTCCATCGCATGGCCTTGAAACAACAGCCGACAGAAAAAAAAAAAGTCAACATGGAATTGTCATTGCACTGTAATCAGAGAAGGAAAATCTGATAAAGTGAATTTTGTATCCACAGGTGAAGTCGGGGAAATATAGATGGTGGCTGCTCAGTTCTCATATCACAGACATGTCGGGGGCCTTTATGACTTCCACCACCTCCTTTCTGCTATTTCACCCTCTTTTCTGCACTGTTTCCCATCCATACTCCCCAACTCCTCCCCCGATACCTCCCAGGTTTCTGCAGGGTGTACATGATCTGCTAGTAACCCACTTCAAGTGAAACACCCAAAATCCAGTCTCACTGCTCACCTCCACTCATTTGTTCTTCGATTCTCTCACCTGTGGAACCATCTTCCTTAACCTGTTCAATTTCATTCTTCCCTGCAGGGTTTCAAGATGGCTGTTCGACTATTCATTGGATCCCACCCCCCATCCCCCGAATCCATACTCATGATCTTTTTTACCTTCATTATCCCTCGCCAAGCCTGCCTCTTCCTGTCCAGGTTATTATGTTTTCTCTCCTCTCCCTCACTCTCCTTTTCGTTTTTTGTTTCATTACTGTTTCAACCCCGGTTCTCCGTTCATCTTATTGCTGTGTTTGAGCATTATACAGCTTGTTCACCGCCTGTGTCCCCCTCCCCCCTCACCTTGCTCTTGTCCGCTCCCATGCCCATTCTCCCTCCAAGGGACCCTCTCGTGTGTCCCTCAACACCGCTGTTTGTGTGTTTACCCCATTCCCACTATGTTCTTTCTGTTCTGTTATGTTGTCGACCATTTTGTGGTCGAGCTCCTCCACAAAATTCAGCTTTGTATTAAAACAAAGGTGTGAGAGACTTGTTTACATCAAATGTTCATGATGGATGTGACAGAGACAGTTGACGTCACTATTAAGAAGGAGGGGGAGGAGCAAAGTGAGAGGAAGAGTGGGATATCAAAGAAAATAATCGAAGAATCAGAAGGATGGAAATGAAGGCATTTTTCTAAGACCAGGGCCTTTCTTTGTATACACACTTTCTGTACATAGAGTGACTTGTTCCGTTAATGTTGGGGTATGGTCTTTGAAAATTTCATAGATATAAGTAACTGTAATTATCAGAGCATGAAATTTTTTTTCTTTTTCATGGTGATATAGTCGACTCTGTAAATCGGTTTTAAAATTGATCAGTAAGAGCTCTTTGTTTAGTTAAAAAATTTTAATCAAGAAATTAGAAAAACTAAACTCCAACCAAGTAAATAGATGTTTTTAAAAATAATAAAAATTTAAAATATTCACCCCCCCCCAAATAAATAAATAAATAAATAAATAAATAAGGGTTATTTGATGCCTTCTTATAATGAAATTGAAGTACTATGAAGGATAAAATTATATTTTAAAAGTGAAAGTAGAGGAGTTGAAGATGAAAACATTAAAATCAAAGGAAAAAGAAAAATATATTTGATCCAGAAGGATAGCTATCAGATTAGGATCAAACGACATGTTGGGACATTTTTTAAAAATGTGAAGGATTTTTGGGAAGTTGGGTGAGTTGATGCAATATTGCCATAACCAGTAAAAAAAAATAACAAGGTTGAAAGAAGTCTGAATGAGCGCGAGTCCATGCGGCATGACCATGGATGCATTCAATAAAAATGACAAACGAAGAGGAGCAAAAGGTGGCAATGCAATTAACGACACACAATACCATTTGACAGATGTGTTACAACAAGGATATGTGAAATCAATCAAGCATGTGCAGATAAGTAATCTGGAGGTTTCATTGGATTATTCGGGTGTGCTGATGCAAGGCTGAATCCCCCACCCTCTCCCATCCTTCCCACTTTTGTCCTGGAAATGAACACAATGTGCAGTTTCCCGTTGCCAACCGAGCTTAAAGCAGGATTGGAATCTGCAATCACCAGATTACAATAAAGAAACCCCACCATCAGAGCCAACTGGGAACATGAGGAGACAAATAAGATTACAAGCATGACTTATTTGTTGTGGTGGTGGTGGGGAAGGGGCGGGGGGGGGGCAAATTGAAGACTCGTACAAAGTACAATGCTTAATTGAGACAAAGTATTCTGGAGGAACCATATTTTATGTGGATAACATCTTAAGATCACTCATGCAACCATGTCACCCCTTTGCCAACCAGCCCAATTTGCAAACTTTGAGTTCAAGAAAAGTACGGAGCCACAAAGATACTCTATAGGGATGTAAAAGAAACCTAGAGACAAGAGGATTCCATTTGGACTGTCAGACATGTGCTTTATCAACACCCGTGAACATCATCTCTCAATTTTTACTTATAATAATAATAATAATAATAACTAGCTAAAACCCCGTCACAGACAGATTCCATTCATTCAACCACCCTCACCAGCTCACCTACACTCGAGGGACATGGACTGGACAGGGCGTGCTTGCCCCCGCCTATTCATCCCTCGCCCCTGCCCCATTCCCCTCCCCCGCCTTCAATTTGCTTACCCCCGCCCAAAAATGTAATTACCCCGGCCCTGCCCCCGCCTCTTCACTCCCCGCGCGCGCGCGCGCGCGCGCCCACACACACACACACACACACACACACACACACACACACACACACACACACACACACACACACTGGTCTCTTGATTCCCCGCCCCACTTGCCCCAGGCCCCTGCCCCCCTGTCCACCCCCTCACACTCAACCCTGCCTAATTCACCCCCCCCGTCTCCCACTTTCAATTTGCTTACCTTGCCCCCCCGCCTCTTCACTCCTCGCCCCCGTCTCAACGAAAAGTGTTTATTCTGCTTCAGAGTTGAAAGTTGACTATTGCCACTATGTGCGATGCACTCTTTCAGGTACAAAGTTTCTTTCAGTCCAGGTCACAGTACCGAGAAAAACGTGACGCGACCGCTAGGAGGAGCACAAAATTGGTCCTTCAGTATTAATATATAGATAATAACGACAACAATAATAATAACGAGAAGGGCACTCATAAGAGCTCATACCTCCGCCACACAATGCCTGATCCATGAGAACATATCGGATCCATTACATTTTTGAGATATCATGCTATACAGTACTATTTCGTTTTTGGCCCGATCTCTCAATGGTGAAGAATCACTTTGAAATTAAATAATTCTCGTATCCAGATCCGGATCTTCACCAAAATTGAACAAATTCTTCCGTGTCACACACCGAACGTGCCCAACAAGTTTCATCTGAATCCGTTCACAACTTTTTGAGACATCATGCTGTATATCATTTTTCGCCCTATTTCTCGATGGTGAAGAATCACTTTAAAAATTCTCGTCGTCGGATCCACATCCAGATCTTCACCAAAATCTAATCATTTCGTCCTTTTCACACGCGCAACCTATCCACAAAATTTCATCTGGATCCTCCCCAACTTCTTGAGATTTCCTGCACACAAACAAACAGACAGACAAACAAACAAACAAACAGACAGAAAGGGGTGAAAACATAACCTCCTTCACCTTCAGTGGTGGAGGTAATATTAATTCATGAATTCCCCACTGTGACCACTCCTTGGCTTTTTTCACAAGATCTTGGCTATTCGTTGTTCACCTTGGCGTCTTGGTTTTCTGTAGGTTTTCTTGTCGTATAGGTTTTTCTATTATCATCGCTTTTCCGAAACCTTGTGAATTCTTGGCTTTTTTTCATCGGCTCACCTTGGCATTTATGAAAATGAGGAGTAGTCACACTGGAATTCCCTCATACGTTCTGTCACAAGGAACTTCAACGCAAGAGGAGGCCATTAGACCCATCAAACCGGCACTACGATTACCAACTTCTGGTTGTTTGTCCGTGCTCTAATTTTTATAAATGCTGAGCATCAAGCAAGGAAGTAGCACATACCATTTTAAAAGTCTTTGGTATGACTTGGCCACTGGTCGAACCGCTGACCTCCCAAACTCACAGCAGACACTCCAACTATGACACCAATAACAGCTCCGGTTTTCCTTCTGTGATATCTTTTCTTCACGAACTTAACCTAACTTAACATCCAAAGCACTTTGATGATCTCCAGGCAGGTAATTTGGACCACGTACCGGCACACAATGCCTCAATCTTTTCATTGGTGCCATTGGAATTTTAATGTTGATGATTTAAATCCAAAAGGGAAAGCTGGATTGATGTCCCCTTCCAAAGGATGGTGTGCTTTGTGATGCAGCATCTCCTTCTGGCACTGAATAAGAATACTCGTTGAATTTTTTTTTTGATCCCTACCAGAGATCAAACCCAGACTTGACAGCTCAATGGCAAGGATGCTTCCAAATGAGCTGTCCTGCCATCATGGCATGAGCTTCTTTGATGCTTTCAGTGCATGTGCAAAGTGTTTGTTGTTGGGTTTGCAAAAGTTTCCAGACTCAGTGGCATAATGGTTAAAGTGCCTGCTCTGAGTCTGGGAGCTAAGATGCTCAAACCACAGTCAAGTCATAACAAAGACCTAAAATTGGTACGTGCTGCTTCCTTGTTTAAAAGTGGGATCAAAAACCTGAAGTGTCTGACACACTCTGTGAAAAGCAATATTTGGGCATTTTCTACTAGTTTGGGGTCTGAGGATCAGATTTAGTTGTGCGTGCAAATTCTCACCACGCTGCGCTACTCCGGCACCCCCTTGAAGGGGGGAGCATGTGTGTGGCAAGCCTGTCTGACACAACTCGGCTATCTATCATTGAAGAATGTTGATTTTGGTGTCAGATGAAAAGTGATCTGGTCCACAACAATTGTGGAACACATTCACTTCAGGTATACTCACATGCATGCCCCCATGAGAAGCTCCCCCCCCAATCCCCCAGTTCATTACGCAGGTGACTGTGAAGCCTCCAGATTTGAAGGCATTGATGATTCCCTCAGAAAGTGCCTCAAGGTCACGAATAAACACAGAGAGCCACCGGGCATAGTTGTTGTGGTCCATGGCAAAGAAGAGGCTCACCAAATCTTTCACGGTTGCGAAGCGGAGTTAGAAACTCCGTTGTCTTTGGGCTCTAATGAAAATATGGATGGTCTCTTCATAACGATAGATGGTGTTTCATTAGGCAAAGGTGACATATTTCCTTGCCATGTCCTCAGTCCAGGCATCCAAACTTTGAGTGGTCTTTGATGCTTGGTAAGCATCAGCAAGTGGGCCTCCCAGTGCTGCCCTGGTCACTTGGTGAGCATATCGGGTCTTCATTGGATTTGAAGTTGTCACAAATGAAGCTGCTGTTCCTAAACTAGCAATGCCACCCTCAGAAATTATGTCATCCCTCCCAGACTTCTGAAGAATATCACCCCATGACCGCCACAGTGCCATCTCTATATGGAGCCACCCCCAACACAAGACCAAATTTTCCTTCTCCAAGGTCAGGATTTGTCCATTGAATTTTTTTTCCGAAGAGCATATAATGATTGATCAACAGCCATCACTGGAACTTGTCCAGGGTTCAGAAGTTCCTCGATGTCCTTCACAACCTCCATCCCACGTTTCACCATGCAATGATCAGCAGCATGTTCATGATGAAAGAGAGGAAGCATTGCTTCAATGACTGGATGTGTCTCATCACCTTTTGTTTGAGATGCATGGGAGCTGGACCACATCATCTGGTCTGAGTCGTCATTTTGCAACCTCCCTCACCGCCAACTGCCGCTGTTTTCAGTGCATCGGGCTTTCTACATCACATTATTATTTAAGATCTTTTGAATCCCATCAGCAGCAACTGGTATCTTAGTCAACCGTGTTCAGTACAGCTCAAACTTCGGTGTAGCTTTCTGGCAGCTTTGTTGAAGATCCACCCTCAACCAAGTTTGTGGAAGCCCAAACTCTTACATTGCCAACATCATATTTTGTATGAGTCTGAAAAATACTGATTGCTCTCCCATGGAAAGAGGATTCTGCAGTGCAAGATGAGGGATTGTGATCAAGGTTGTCAAGAGTGACAACTCTGAAGAGGTTTTCATGTAATACCAAGGGACACAGTTTTGTCTGCTTCTGCTTCTTCGGACACCGTTTTTACCAGTTCCTCTTCAATCGACAAAACACGGGGGTAGGAGATACACATTCCCAAGTCACTTAATTGGGTCACAAGCTTCTTGCTTTGGGGTTGACTGTGTACTTAGAGGCCAAGGTATTCTGGGAGAGGCATTTGACACTTCACCTGTGGTTTCAAACCTTCCATTTTCTGCATGAGTAGTTGGCAAATGGTGTTCGTTGCTGTTACTGTATCTACTTTATCAGACTTGAGCTGCATCTCCATACAATTATAAGTTGATGAGTTTCAGCGGCGGTGAAGGAATCATCTGTTCTGTCTTCACATTCAAAGAGCCTTTGAATCTGAATGGCTGTATGATGGAAGTTTCCCGGCGACAGAGGGCTGCTACTTGAACAATGAGCCTCGCTCTCCCCGAGGGTTCTGAATTGCCTGCACTATGATCTGTTGCATTTGATCTGATACAATCAGATAAATATGTCACCGAGAGCCTGTTTGTTCAGCTAAGTCAAGAAAGTTGAAAAGAACGTCACTCGTCAGTCTAGAAGCATCGATCTGGTCAGAAGACACAACTTTTTCAGTGTAGAATGAGGTCAATTCTTTGAGAGGGACCACCCTTCGCCCTGATTGAATCTCCTCTTTAATAAACCCATAGAGCTGCTGATTTGCTACATCAGAGAGCGATGACTGAGAGACAGAGGGTTTGTCCCTTGTTTGTTGGAAGGTTGTCAAACGCTTTCATTGATACGTCACATCCAGAACGACTGCATCACCACCAGCAAGGATTCGAATGATTCTTTGTCATCACTTTTCTGCACAAAGATAAAGGAATAACATGTATCAGAGCTTGCATGGAAGTAATATGATAATCTTTTCAACTAAATTATTGCTAAAGTCGCAGAACCTACCCATAGCTTCGCTGATGGACCAATTGGTCATCGTATTTGCCAAAAAATTTGGTGAGAAGGAGAAGGAAAGGAAGACAAATTTATCCATGCACCAAGTGCTTTAACATTTCACTCCCACCCCCTCCCCATCCTTACGTCCCGCTCCTCACCCATTTGCCCCCCCACCCCTCATTCGTCCTGATGTCCTTTCCCACTACAAATCTCATTAATAATGACAGGCTTTGACAGCCCCCTCCGTTTTATTTTTTTTGAGGGGTTGAGGGGAGAAAGGAAGGACAAATTTACCTGTGCAAAGGGTGTTTTAACCTCAGTGTTGTCCAGATAAAAAGGGAAATTGTAATACCATTTGCCACCACCACCGGGTGGCGCTACACGGTACACATTCACATAGACTATTTACTCTTCCCTTTCCCGCCACATGAGGCCCCAGTCACGTGGCCGATGTTACCTCCCCCTCCCCCCCAAAAAAGTTGTATTTGGACCCTGAGTTTGGAGTTTGTAACTTACAAGATGTGGCCGTGCACAGGAAACAAAGCCAGAGAGAAAGAGAGAAAGAGAGAGAGAGAGAGAGAGAGAGAGAGAGAGAGAGAGAGAGAGAGAGAGAGGGGGAGGGAGAGAGAGAGAGAGAGAGAGAGAGAGAGAGAGAGCGCGCACGAGGGAGGGAAAGACAGAGAGAGAGCGCGAGGGAGGGAGAGAGAGAGAGAGCAGGAGGGAGGGAGAGAGAGAGCACGAGGGAGGGAGAGAGAGAGCACGAGGGAGGGAGAGAGAGAGAGAGAGCACGAGGGAGGGAGAGAGAGAGAGAGCAGGAGGGAGGGAGAGAGAGAGAGAGAGAGAGAGAGAGAGAGCACAGGGAGGGAGAGAGAGAGCACAGGGAGGGAGAGAGAGCACAGGGAGGGAGAGAGAGCACAGGGAGGGAGAGAGAGCACAGGGAGGGAGAGAGAGAGAGCACAGGGAGGGAGGGAGAGAGCACGAGCACGAGGGAGGGAGAGAGAGAGAGCACGAGGGAGTGGGGGGAGAGAGAGAGAGAGAGAGAGAGAGAGAGAGAGAGAGAGAGAGAGAGAGAGAGAGAGAGAGAGAGAGAGAGAGAGAGAGAGAGAGAGAGAGAGAGAGAGAGAGAGAGAGAGAGAGACCGAGAGACCGAGAGACCGAGAGACCGAGAGACCGAGAGACCGAGAGACCCAACCTGTCCATGTTTTATCTGAATCCATCCACAACTTTTTGAGATATCGTGCGATATATCCTTTTTGGCCCCATCTCTCAATGGTGAAGAATGACTTTAAAAATTAGTCTAGTCTGATCTGAATCCGGATCTCCACCAAAATCTAATCATTTCAGCATTGTCTCACACCCAACTAGTGGGGCGGCTTAGCCCAAATATTCAAAAGAATTGTGCATTTTGTGATACATGCACCAAATTTGGCACAAATGTACATTAATATGTTGCGAACATTTTCAGATATTGGGCCACTTGAAATTCTCTCTTTATATCCGCCATATTGGATTTCAAAATGGCCGCCACTTGAAATCTCCATTTGTTATTATCTCTGGACGTAATGCAGCTATTGACTTGATTCTGGTATCTAAATGTATGTTTTTGGGGGCAAGGAATCCAATGGTAGTGGCCATGATCCAGCACTCACACAGTGATCTGGCACTCACACATGATCCCACACAGTGGCCATGATCGGGCACTCAATGGACGTCGTGAAGAATGCTGTGGAACACCTGAATCCTGGACAGACACCAGTGGTCACCGTTGATCAGCCACTGTTTGCTTTGGCCAAGCAGATACAGTGGAAGTGGCCAGAGAGCTATTGGTGAAGACCAGATAGTGGTGATGTTTGGGGGACTCCACATAGAGATGGCGGCACTGAGGACACTGGGGGACTGGCTGAAAGGGAGTGGTTGGGTGCAAGCACTTGTGCAAGCCGAGATTGCGACAGCAGCGACAGCAGACTCATTCCTCCGAGCATCCCATGTCTTGCGCACAAGAAGAGCACATCCAGTGACTGCAGCAGCACTGTAAATCCTGCAACACCATGCCCACAACCACTACTGTCTGGGTGAAACCAGGGATGCAGAGTACCTTCCGGAGTTTGAAGACTGGTGTTGCCAGAGAGGAGAAGACATCCCCCAGTTTCACTACTGAGCAGCCGTGCTGGAACTAGAACTGTTGGTTCTAGTGTATGTGCGTTCTCTCAGGCAGGGATCGTTAATGATGTACCTCGATGCTCTGACAGAGCTGGTCCCCTGGTTCCATGCACTGGATCACACCCACTATGCAAGGTGGATACCAGTGCACCTGAAGGACATGGCCGAACTCACCATCAAACACCCAGATGTAGCCAGCAAATTCAGGGAAAGCCACTTCACCGTTTAGAAAACACAGAGGGTGTTCTCTTCAATCCCGATTGACCAGGCACATGAGCAGAATAATGCCTGCATCAAAGGAGACCGTGGAGCAGTTGGGCTCACTGACAACCCTAGTGCCCTACGTCGCTGGATGGTTGCAGGACCAGAAGTTGCCAGGGTGATCGAAGAATTCCAGGATGGGAACCAACACTGGAGATGGCAAACAGCAGACACACGTCATCATGATCAGACGCCAAGTGTGCAGGCCTCATTTGTGAAAGATGTTCGCTCTCTCGTCGGTGTCATAGAGGAGATGGGCAACCCATTCGAGGAGGAGAGTCAGGATGTAGTCAAACTGGACACAAAGGAGATCACAGATCCTGCTGCTGTGGAGACCGTGATGAATGCCAAGAGGATTGGCCAAGAGCAGTTTGAGGCTTTCACCAGAGAGTGTCTGTTGGACAGAACAAAGGCAGTGGACGCACCCATTCCTCGTAACAAGCTGAAGGTGTTCAGCACTTCCACTCCAAGAAGCCAGAGCATAGGTCAGCAACAGCTCGCCTCCATCAAGAATGACCGTGAACTCATCGCACACCTGTACATTGGCTGCCAGACGAGGGATGGAAATCTTGAGGAGTTCTTTTGTCATGAGAATCAGGCATGTCCTCCTGCATTGTCTGATGGTGGAAGCCTCTGCACTGGTACCAAGAGTGATCTTCTCACATGCTTGGAAGAAGTCTCCGACGCAAAGACAGACTCCTGTCACGACCTGTATTGTGCTTGATGGAGCAGCCATCGTCCAGATGCTGAAGCCGGCTGCATCAAAGACCTTTGAAGAGTATGCACAACAGATCTTCATCCCATATATGTCCACGAAGCTGCAAACTGTGTCACGCCTGGATCTGGTCTGGGATACTTGCCTTGCTGATTTACTGAAAGGTAGTACACGTGCGAAGTAGGGACAAGGTGTGCGGAGACATGTGGTGGCTGCCGCAGCCATACCAGGAAACTGGCAGAACTTCCTACGAGTGGACAGCAACAAGACCGAGCTGTTCAGGTTCCTCTCAGCAGCTCTCATGGAATGGTTTGACCAGGAGGACAAGCAACTCGTCATTACTGATGGAGAGGCAGTGCTCAGCAAGCCACTACTGCCAGATCTGACCTCACTCGCCACATGTAACCATGAAGAAGCTGACAGTCGGATGTTGCTGCATGCATCTCACGTAGTCCAGCATGGACACCATGCAATACTCATCTGGACTGTAGACACCGATGTTGTGGTGCTGGCAGTGTCCCTGGCACAGGAGTTGCAACCAGAAGACAAACTGTGGCTGGCATTCGGAACAGGCCAGAGTTTCCGATACCAAGCAGCACACGAAATAGCAGCTGGATTGGGACGAGAGAAGGCTCGTGCACTGCCAATGTTCCACGCTCTAACTGGATGCGACACTGTGTCTAGTTTTCATAGACATGGCAAGAAGACTGCGTGGGCAGTCTGGACGGTACTGCCAGAACTCACTGAGGCGCTGCTGCTGCTGTCCTCTGCACCTCGTGACATACCAGACGATGCAATGCGCATCATCGAGAGGTTCGTGATCCTGTTGTATGATCGAACCAGCAAATGCACAGACATTGACAAGGCCAGGAGGAAACTCTTCGCAAGGAAGAACAATGTGCAGCTCATCCCTCCAACGAAGGCAGCTCTGGAGGAACATGTCAAGAGGGCAGTGTATCAAGGTGGACATGTGTGGGGTCAGATACTGCTGCTAGCACCAGAGCTCCCTCCACCAACCAACTGGGGTTGTTCAAGGACTGGAGAAGGACAGTACACACCTTACTGGACCAGGCTAACTGAGGCAGTTCACAGCTGCATTGAGATGGTTTCTTGCAAGTGCAAGAAAGGGTGTGTGAGGCGCTGCAAGTGCAAAAAGGCTGCCCTTCAGTGCACAGCCCTCTGTGTGTGTGAAGGGGACTGCACATGACGATGAGTCAACAACATACATGTACTTGTGGCAATGCTGAACTTGTTAACATGACACTGTTTATGTACACGTATCTTCAGTACCGGTATATACCTAGCCTCAGATACCAGTTCACCTAGCCTCAAATACTAGACCATGTAGCATGTCAGTATTATTCCGAAGACATTTACAGAACTAAGACATTCTTTTCAAAGTATTGTGTTGAATCCAATATTTGCCTTGATAATTTCCAAATTTAATTATATAACAGACTGTGATAGATAATATTAAGTTTAAAATGGTACCATTGGATTCCTTGCCCCCAAAAACATGCATTTAGATACCAGAATCAAGTTAATAGCTGCATTACATTCAGATATAATAACAAATGGAGATTTCAAGTGGTGGCCATTTTGAAATCCAATATGGCGGACATAAGGAGAGAATTTCAAGTGGCCCAATATCTGAAAATGTTCGCAACATATTAATGTACATTTGTGCCAAATTTGGTGCTTGTATCACAAAATGCACAACAGGTTTGCTATGCTGCTACACTAAGCCTGACCACAAAATTTCATCCGGATCTGTCCCCAACTTTTTGAGATATCTTTATACAGACAAACCGACAAACAGACAGAAAAGGGGTAAAAACATAACCTCCTTCACCTTCGGTGGCAGAGGTAATTAGATATTTCTGATTTAATTTTAAATTAATTAATAAAATTTCTCAAAACATGTTTTCACTGTGTCATTATGGGGTATTTTGTGTGGATAAGTCACAAAAAAAAATCTCAATTTAATCTGTTTTATATTCAGGCTGCAACACAACAAAATGTGAAAAAGGCAAAGGGTGTGAATACTCTCTGAAGACACTGTATATATGATAGAGGGTTCAATTCTGGAGGAGTGGAGGACAGGGTTAATTGTGCCGATTATGGAAGGGGAAGGGTGATGTTCAAGATCCGGGGAAGTACAGGGGCAGTACACTCCTATGTCATGTCATCAAGGTGTTGGAGAGGATTCTGGATGGGAGGATACGGAAGAGTGTGGAGGTGGAGATCGAAGAAGAATAGCAGGGGTTTAGAAAGAGCTGTGGGATGATGGATGGGATGTTCTCGCTGAGACAAGTGATGGAGAAGAGGTTGGAGGTGAAAGGTGAGATGGCATTGGGATTTGTGGACCTGGATAAGGCCTTCAACATTGTCTCGAGAGAGATGGTGATGGCGACACTGAGATGGATGGGAGTGCCGAAAGCAGAAGTTACGTTGGTGAAGGGATGTACAAGGGAACGAAGGAAAGAGTTTTCGTTGGTCCCAGGATATCTGAGGAGTTCAGTGTGAGCATCAGTTGGAGGCAGCGAAGTGCTCTGAGTCCACTCATGTTTATCATAGCGATGGAATGGAGCTGGTAAGCAGGAAGGTAAACTTGAGGGGTATTCCGGGGAGGATGTTGTATGTGGACACTCTGGCAGGTGTGGTGGAGAATAGGTGGGAGATACAAGAAGTACTGAGAGTGGAAGGAGTCATTTGAGAAATATGAGTACGGAGAAGACCGAGGTGATGTGGGTCGGGCAGCAGAGAAAATAAATAAATATCAGGTTTGAGTGGAAGGACATCAGGCAGGGAAATCGGTTTGAGTATCTGAGCAGTGATCGGGGTTCGCAAGTGCAAGCAGATGTGCGGAGGAGGATTCAGGTAGGTTTGAATGCATGGAGGAGGGTTGAAGGAGTTATGTCAGACAGAAAGATATCAAGAAAATTGAAAGGGAACGTTCTGTCGTCATGTGTAATGCCGGCCTACCTTGAGGGTCTGGAAATGGTGGCACTGACGGTGAACTGGGCACTTGGTGCAGATGGGGGGAAGAGAGAATGGCAAAGAGAGCAGATGGGTTGAAGGAGCAAGGTAGGAGGAAAAAAGGTAGACCGCAGTTAAGATGGGAGGACTGTGTGAGGAGGGATACCAGTGCGGTGAGGGTGTTTGAAAGTGGAGAGTTGGCTGAGGACAGAGGGAAGTGGAGGAGTATCATAGTCAAGGCAGGGGAGAAGCTTGGTGCCAATGGACCTCCCCCCCCCCCATTATTAAGGGAAGAGGAGGAGAATGAGAATAACAATTCGTAGCTTAAACCAATTTTGAGTTGGTCTTTCAGAAACGAATAACAATAAGAAGAATAACAAATATGCACTTTTGGGTCTCATTTTTCAAGTTCAGCGATGATGTCCCAAAGGTTAATAAGTGTCATTGGATGGGGAATTCTCTGCAGATGATTGATAGATAATTTATAGGTTTATGAGTTTTATCTTGGTGGATCTTTTTGAGGATTAATGTTGTACTGAGTTAACGGAGTGTCCGTCCCATTCCCCCATAATAAGTCTACCGACTTCTTGAGAGCAAACGTTATCAAATGTAAAATGGCAAGGTCCAAGATTGGCTGGAGCTAAGATTGGGTGCTCTTGATTTCTCATTCGATGGCGACCAAACAACCTGGAATATCAACTTGGTGGCTTTCACAACAGAGCCTTGTATACTGAGTTACATTCAGTACAGCAATTAATAATTTTTTCCTTCCCTTCCAGAAAGCTACAATGATGTTGCATGACATCTGATGAGAATATCATCAGATGTCACGAGACATTTCTGTAGATTTTGTTTCTTCGCTTTCTAATGTTTCATCTCCTTTCATTTTTCATACTTTCTCCAACCAGCATACCAACTCAGCTTGTGCCCTGATCCAAACCCATTTGCCAATGGCATTGTGCATGGCAATGACTTCTCTGTGGGTCACTCGGTACTTTTTGAGTGCTTCTCAGGATACCAGCTCATTGGCCACATGGTACTAACCTGTCTACCAGGAGCCAGTCGTACCTGGGACAACTCACTGCCCAGCTGCGAAGGTGCGACTAAAAAGTGATCGATGCACGCTCCTGATTGCAAAAAGTTGATCTTAATCGTTGGAAAAAAACATCAAAACAATAACTATTATTTATTTTTCAAACCTTTCCCACGACTAGCTCCTTGTGGAAGAAACATAAGCGACATGAATGGAACCATCTATTCACCTGGATACCCAGCTGACTACCACGAGTTGCAGGACTGCATCTGGGTTATCTCGGTCCCACACGGCTATGGAGTCTTCATCAACTTTACGCAGCTGCGGACAGAGCCCGTCTATGATTACATCACCATCTGGTGAATACAGTGTGTGGATGGTGCATTTAATGGGGATAGTTGCAAGTTTATTGGTTGTTTGGAGCTATTTTGTGTTTTTTAACAATGCAAATTTAATCAAGGATAATAGGTAAGCCTTGAATTCAGCAAACAGAGTACAGTGTTCATTGATATGTCTGCACATTCGCTCATGCAGCCAGCTTACGATGGAGGCATTGATCACAACATTTGAAATTCCAACAATCTCTTTGTCTGTATCGATTGATCAGAGGAGAGATCGATCAGACGATTAACCCCTCTTTTAATTTGTCGATAGAATGTGATCTACTTTCTGAGCTGTTAATTTGATCTCCTGCTTGATTTGATGTCCTTTCTAAGATTAGATCTCCTGCTGTCTAAGCTATTCATTGAGGCTATTTGTTGGTGAAAAGTTCCCTGATGTTATAAAGTAAGATGATGCTTTGGAGAAGGACAGAAAGCAGACAGTTACCATGGTAATGAAGTTCTAAATCTGGAGCCTGATGTGGCTTTGAAACACTGTGGTTTTTGACTTGCACAGGGATGGTGCAAGCAACGATTCCCCAGAATTAGGTCAGTTCAGCGGGAACACGGCACTGGAGTCTGTCTCCGGTCGATCTAACCTCGTCCGAATCAAATTCCACAGTGACTTCTCAACAGGAGGCTTCTTCGTGTTGCATTACTACGGTGAGTTCATTTATATGACAAAATATCACCAAATACCAACTGTAGGAAATGTCTTAAAGACGACATTGCACATGCAATGCCTCGGAGATTCAACGTATGACAATGCAATTCATAAAACTGTTTTTTTTTCTTTGTCATTGTGTGCTGGCTGGGTCTTTGTCTACTATGTCATGTTTACATTCACAAAATGTTCGATGAATGGATGTACAGGGTGATTGTTTTTTTTAATTTTATTAGAGAACCCTAAATAATTCCCATACACAAAAAACTATATCGCTTCGGAACCTAATATTTTGCATAAATGTAGCCTAATGTTACAAAAAAAATGTGACCTCATCCAAACAAATGATTACCTTAAATCCACACAATTGTGCTTGTTGTGCGAAATATCTCAGAGATTTCTTCGGGCTTGCTTCCATCCGTTCCTGTACTTCATCGACTTTCTCTGGTGTAACAACACTTGGCTGGCGCATGTGCTTTTTAACTTTCACGCAGCCCGTTTCTCTGAACTGCTTCACCAGTTTTTCCATTTCACTGATTTTTGAAGCTTTCGGATGATCACAAAAGCAACTTTTAAATGCAATTTGACATTCTCTAATGAATGCATTCTTGATGTTATGTTCGACGAGAAACGTGCGTTCTTCCACAGTGGGTGCCATGGCGTGATCAAGTGAAAAGCACTAAACGGCACTGCGCTGGATCACGTGATAAATCATGTCATACCCGATAACTCTCAGGATCATGTCATGTCTTTCTGTAACATTCGGCTATATTTTCACAAAATATTAGATTCCTAACTAACTAACAGATATAGTTTTTAGGGTGCTCAAATAAAAAAAATCACACTGTATGTAAATGTATATGTATACTTATGCATTACATATGTATATTTAAACACATATGTGTGTGTGTGTCGTTGGTTGTCTCCATATTTCGGTTTCAGGAGGTGGAAAAGACTTGTAATGCCCGTGTCTGTCTGTCTGTTTTTTCTGTCTGTAAATCTGTGCGTATGTATACTTCCATATATTTTCGCTTTGATTTTTTTTTCACTGCAACCGCTTGACCGATCGATACGAAACTTTCAACATGGGAGAGACTCCCTATTAGGTCATGTGGAGGTGGGTCGGTTCGTTCAGTTTTGTTGTGCAGATCACCAATCTAAACAAAATTCACCCTGTACATTCATGAGAACACACCATTGAAATTCCTACTTGTTTCCATATGCACAAGTTGACACACCGACAGTTATTACCATTTGAAATTACCGCCGTGAAGTGAGCGTGGCATGCTTGTAATCGCGGAGGAAATGACCAGGAAACAACAAATCAAGATGGCGGCGCCCATGGTTGTTGTGTGATTTCGAGTGATTTTTGGTCTTTCAACAACAAAATATGCGTTGTTTCATACACTTGGGTGGGGAGGATGATGAGAAAGTGACGCAATTCACGGATAAGAGCTGGCGTAAGGAATGCGAGTGTGCGAAGGCTTGGTGCGATGCCGCAGATAGTGAAACTATCAACAAATGCCGTTTGCTGGCTGATAAAATGATGAAACTGCTGCCAATGACTGATCCTCCTGCGGATGCCGGCTGTCACCGGTTCTGCTATGCGTCGTTTTGTAACAATGATCATATAAAACGTGCTGAAGCCAGGAAAAGGAAATCAGAAGCCAGCACTACTGCAGTTTCTGCTAGAGCCAATGAGATGGTGGGCGGGCTCGAAGAAGAGGGGCACTCATACCACAAAATACGTAGAAAATCCCTCAGAGCCTCTGTAGAAAGGGTGGCTGGCAAATCAGCTTGTGTACTACCAAGAATTTGTAAAATATGCCCAAAAAAAAGACAAATTCATCCGTGTCAAAGGAAAATCTCAACGTGATCAGTTGTCCCTGGCAGAAACACAGGATGGAGGAAAGCTGAGGGAAACTGCTGAGCAGAGGAGAGATGAACGTGATGTGAGAATAATGACAACTATAAAGGATAAAGACTGTGTGGCGCTGGAAGTTTGTTATCACTGTAAATGTTATTATGAGTATGTGAATGACACATACCACAGACAGAGTGAAAGTAAACTCCAAACTCAGAAAGTGAACTATGACTCAAAATTTGACATTTTCTGTGATAAAGTAATCCAGGTAAGACTCATTGATGGAAAGCAATCTATACATATGAAGAAGTTGTGTGAGATGTTCAATGACCTACTCAGAGTTTGCGAAGGTCAGGATAAGGCCAACTACCAGGCAACAAGACTGAAGAAAAGACTGCAGGAAAGGTACCCAGACATGATTTTCTATCGTCCACCAAAAATGTCTGAGAGCGAAGTGGTGTACATGAAGGACATTGATATTGGTTCCATTGCTCAGGCTGCTGTTGTAGACAGTAGCTCTACAACAGAAACAGAGTCAACTACAGAGGATGAAGCCAGCCAGGGTCCACAAGCAAGGTGACTCAGGCCTTAATTTACATGTTCTATACTTGGGAGCACTCATGGTGAGGGATGACCTGAACAAACACCAAAGTGTGGACATTACATGGCCCTACTTGGAAATGGTGGAGCTCGCACTAGGGCTTATACGGGCAACTCGTACTTCGAACTGGCCGAAACACCTTGCGATCATGAGAGCGTCAATTCCCTGGTACTTTGCATACGATCACCTAAACTATGCAAGGTACTTACCCATTTACTGGCTGTAAATGGCCGGGCGAGAGCACTCCCACCCAGACACCTATCAAGCGTTCATGGACGGAAAATGGACTGCCCAACGGCATACTCGTTATGGATTTAGTAGTGTTGCGTGTGATCAGATCATAGAGCAGACTTTAAAAAGGGACAACAAGACCAGTGGAGGCATCATTGGTTACACTCAGAAAAGCACAGCTGTGAAGAAGTGGATCCTGTCCCAACCAGCACGTGCGGAAATCGCAAAGAAATGGGAGTCCATGGCGGGTATCCACGACGAGCCCCGAACGAGAAAGGATTTGGATGTGTCGAGCTCGAAGAAGAATGAAGCAGTGGTGGTACAAGTGATGGACACAGTACTTCAAATGATTAACCCTTTCTCCGGTGCTCACCTTGAACTCGTCAATATTAGTTCAGGTGTCATCGCACCGCCAGCCACTTCCGCGGACTTGATGAACGCGTATGTCAAGGGAGAGAATGCTGTTGTGCAATTCATGCGTGATCGGCTTCTCTCGGGTGAGGTCCCATTCTTCAGTCCGATTTCGAAGTCCAAATTGGCAACTTTCTCGAAGGCGCGAGGCAGGTCGGTGACTCCCCACCAGCAGACGCCGAAGGTTGAAATTGCGAATGAACATCGTCTTTTCACACGACTGCTGTTGATTTGCAAGAAAAGCAATGTAACACTCCACGATCTGCTCGCGTACGCACTGGTGAACATATCTTTCCCGCTGGCATCCGGTGATGGTTTGATTACTAAGACGGACAAAGCCAAACTCCGCAACTATATACTTACTGAAACTGTGGCCCAATTTCCATGTGGACGCTATGCCAATCCAAGGTGCATCAATTGTTTATGGAATGGCCATTATTCAGGCGATAAAGGCTGGTTCACTGCCTAACACTTTCGGCAAACTGTAAGAGATGGTGCTGAACATCGTAGTGGCCAAAGCACGACATAACCAATCTTCGAGACTGGACGTGGTGTTTGATACTTTCTCAAGTATCAGCATCAAGTGCCTGGAGCATGCCAGATGAGCGGGCAGGGTGGGCGATCTTCAGGTGCGAACCATCTACGGATGTGATCAAACCCTTCCAAAACAGTGGGCCAATTATCTCCTGAGCGGAGCCAACAAGGAGGTGTTGATAGAGTTCATCGTCGAATCGTGGACGAGAAACATCTCTCCATCAAAACTGGGCGACATGCTGTTGTACGTCAGTCATGCTGGCAAATGTCAGAAAATCAAGGCGTCGAATGGTGTCATGACTGTGTCGTCAGTACCTGAACTTGAATGTGACCATGAGGAAGCTGACACGAAGCTCCTGCTACATGCCGCTCACGCGGGACAGAATGAAGAGTCGGTGCGCATAGAGAGTTTCGACACCGATGTGTTTGTGTTGGCATTGGCTCACTCGAAGTCGATTCGAGCACGAAATTTCCATCTGGTCACAGAAAGTCTCAAGGACATTATCGTCGTTGACATTAGGAAGCTGAATAATGCCTTGGAAAGTTCTGTCTGCGATGCGTTGATAGGTTTGCACAATTTCACGGTTAGTGATACCACCAGTGCATTCCATGGTAAGGGCAAAACAAGGCCATTCGACTTGATGATGAAGGGTCCCCATCTCATCACCTGTTTCGGGAGCATTGGTCGAGAATTCACGCCAGATCAGAATATCATTCACGACCTGGAACAATTCGTCTGCGCCGTGTACAATCAGCCGACCATGAAGAGTGTGGGTGAGGCTCGCTACAAGCTGTTCTGCAGCCAGTCGCTGGGAGAACAGTAGTTGCCGCCTACAAGCGACGCTCTGATGCTGCATTGCAAAAGAGGGAACTATCAGTCTGCGATCCACCACCGCGCGACTGAGAGGTTTATAGAAGCCCCTTCTCCTACATTTCACGGATGGGTGGAACGCAACGGAGCACTGACTGTTCACTGGATGAGCAAACCACCAGCGCCGAAGGAACTGTTAGAGGCGATGAAATGTAATTGCAAGAAGACGAAATGCGAGACCAACCAGTGTTCTTGTCGGTCAAAAGGACTGTCCTGCACAGAGTGCTGTGGGTGTCAAAACTGTACCAACAATGAACAGACCCGTGCAGAAATAGAACTTATGGATGATGAAAGTGGAACTGACGATGATTCCGACTACGAACTGTGAATGCGGGTGTCACACCGATTTTGCTGTGGTGATCTACTACACAGTAGTATTCAGATTGGTTAGCATGTAATAGTGGACTTGAGTTTTGTAATAGCAGCAGTCAAGAGCCTAGTTCAGCAACCGCTTCAGAGCAAGAAATACTGGAGTTATAATGCAGTAATCTTCTTGTGGTGGTTCCACTTTTCATCAGGCTGAGTCGTGCAGTCTCTTTGTCTTTGATTTAATCCGTAATAGCCAATGTAACTGTCTTTAATAGCCAATGTAACTACCTTTAATAGCCAGTATGGCTGCCTTTAATAGTCAATGTAACTACCTTTAATAGCCAGTATGGCTGCCTTTAATAGTCAATGTAACTACCTTTAATCGTCAATGTAACTACCTTTAATAGTCAATGTAACTGCCTTTAATAGTCAATGTAACTACCTTTAATAGCCAGTATGGCTGCCTTTAATAGTCAATGTAACTACCTTTAATAGGCACTGTAACTACCTTTAATAGTCAATGTAACTACCTTTAATAGTCAATGTAACTACCTTTAATAGTCAATGTAACTGCCTTTAATAGTCAATGTAACTACCTTTAATAGCCAGTATGGCTGCCTTTAATAGTCAATGTAACTACCTTTAATAGGCACTGTAACTACCTTTAATAGTCAATGTAACTACCTTTAATAGTCAATGTAACTACCTTTAATAGGCACTGTAACTTCCTTTAATAGCCAGTGTGGCTGCTTTTTAAGCAAAACGTTGCCTTGGTCAATTTGAAAGCCTGTCTGGTCGGTCCAGACGTTTTCGGCCGGTAAAAACTGCTTCGGTTTACGAACTTTAATTATAAACATCTTTAATAACAGTGAATAGGGTTTTCTTTGATAATATATAACTCTGTATAAACATATTGTATCATTTTAAGACCTCACAAGAGTTTTCTTTGACATACATATCGGTCTAACCTTGATTCTTCATTTCTGTGTCAAAATCGTGCTTTCATGTTCGGTGTATCTTTAATTGCCAAAAATGACCAATTGTGTCACATCCTCGACGTGGAAACACGTGGATTTGGACTCAGCGTCTAAAATTCTTTAAGTATGCCAAATTTCATCCAGATTGGTGATCTGCACAACGAAAATCATTTTCTGAAGGTCATCGCGAGTACCTCCACATGGTCTCTATGGAGAATATTTAATTGATAACTCTGATGTCCTAGGTCACATGGTATGGCAGCCCTATTGGATTAAAGGAAAGAATTGTACAGCTTCTCAAAACCGCTCAATGAAAAAAACTGAAACTTGGAATATATGACCAACTCTCCATGGGGCAAATATGGTGATAACAATGATGTCATCGGTGAAATGGTCTTCCTGGCAGCAATGGTTGAATCAAAATCCTCATTCGAAAAAGTTGAGATCTGATTTACGACCCCATGCGAGTGAAGAATTAAATTTATGACGTCATCAGTCATGTGGTATCCATGCGTTCTTCTGACACATGATCAGGGGCAGAGGTGAGATGAAGCAGGGCACCAGTGATCTCCAGCAAGGCATTCCATGCTGCCAACGCAGTCTTCTTGCCCACCAAAAGCTGACACAGTGTCACAACCAGTCACTAGCCTGGTGTTGGATTAGCAGTCAGGGTGGTGGCTTGGGATCCTCAGGTCCTGAGTTTGAGTTACGTTGGCCACTGAATTAACATTAGGGGGTTGACTCAGCCTGTCATCCTTCCGAGGTCGGCAAAATGAGCACCATTATACTTGTAATAGGAGTACTGCATCAGAGGCATAGCCACGCCTCTAACCAAGGATGCAGCCAGCAGCCAAAAAGGCAGCACACGATGGGAACAACCAGTCACTGCATGGAACATTGTAAGGGCAAGTGACTTGTCTCATCCAATACCACAAGCAGTTATTTCATGTTCAGCCAGATAGCTGTTCCCTCCTCTGAAGACCACCCAGAGCTCAGGTTGGACAGGCAATGTCTGGGAAACTATAATGATGAGGAACATCTGTGTCGACAGCGTGTATAAGTATCTTCTGGTGGTTTTGTGATGCATGTGCGGCATGGAGCTGCAAGCGGGTGTCCGCCTCTTCGTGGTTGCATGATACCAGTGAACCAAGATCTTCTCGAGTAAGAACACACAGGACTTGAAACCCTTCTGTGGCTATGATTTTCTTGTCCTGATCCTTGAGTGAGCTGATGACATGCCTTAAAAGGAAGTCAAAGATTTCCTTCTTATTTTCATCTCTGCACAAATCATTCTGCCAGTTTCCAGGTGCAGGTGCAGAACCAATGACATGTCTGTGCACACCTTTCCCATGTCTAGCCGATGTTAGGCCCATGTGTTTCATTCGTTGAAGTGTTTAGCTATAAGGGATGAACACATCTTCAGTATACACATCAAATGATTTTTCAGTTCCTGGCTTCAACAGCACCATCAATGATTTTACAGGTGACATCAGGTGGTTGGAAATTAGCCTCAACTCGGCCTTCAAGGGAATCCAACAGATCGCTTTTAGTATGATCGCAATGTATTCAAAATCCAACAGATCACAATGACATCATCGTTTGGTTTACTTCTTTCAATGAGGGGCTCTTTGGTAAAGTCCTCAAACTTTTTGTGACCAATCGTCTATGCATCCTATACAGTCTTCACTGCAGACTGCAGACAATCTCTTGGGTATCCAGGACTAGCTTGTCTGTACTCTCCTCTAGAAAATTTCCAAGTTCCTCCTTGGTTGCTGCAAGATACTGCATGCACATCCTTTGCAAATGTCTTCTGTGCACTTGGCATCTGATCATGATTATGGTGGCTGTCTTCCTGCATTGTGCTGTGGCTGAGCTTCATTAAATTCTGAGATTACCTGGGCAACCTCTGGTCCAGCAATCATCCAGAGACGGAGGGCACTTGGATTGTCCATCAGTCCAACAGCTCCTCCATCACCTTTGATGGATGCATTATTCTGTTCATGAGCATGGCCTATTGCAATGTATGTGAAAAGGCATGCTTGGTCTTCCATGCAGTGAACTTGCCTTTAGCAAATGCTTTTGCGACACTTGTGTGTTTATCTTGCATCTGACGCATACCTCTCAAGTGCATAGCAATCCATCCTGCCTAATTTATATGGCCTCGTATAGAGAGCTGTGGGTGTGATGACATGCTCCTTCATTGGCTGGAGATTTGCATGAAAGACCACCCATGAAATACTATATTCTGAAAAGCTTGCTTGGCTGCATTTTCGAGGAGTTTCCTAGTGTTTTCTAGCCATCTGTATTCATCTTTGACTGCATTTTGCAGCCCTCCTCATTTAAGAGAGAGTGAGCCAGCTGTAGGTACTGGCATCTCCTTGGTGTCTGCGGCTACTGGAAGAAAATTTGTGGAGTAGTGAGGCAATTAGCTGACTTTTCAAACCACCTGGTCTCCCCATGATAACTCTGCCATGATCGGTGCCTTCACCAGGAAAATTGGGATGCCGCAATAAGGATATGCGTTCTTCCACAGTGTGGTTGATGCTGTCCTTTGGAATGAATCCTTGGATGTTGTGGAAGATGGATTTTAGTTGATGTTGTCCACAGTAGCAGATGTGAATACTTTGCCGCAAAGCTTTGGTGGATAGGCAACCTGCTGTCTATCAAATACCCCATTCTCCACATGAGCAGATAGAGATAGCACACGGTCATAGGAAATGCTGAGGTCAAAGTGGTGTCGTCTCTCAACAAGCTCTCTCTTGCAACTTTGTGCATGTAACATCAGTCCAATGTACATTGGAACAGGAGTTTATTGGTTGGTGTTGTGCTGATTTTAGTTACATTGTCTGTTTCTGAGCGTTTGTGCTTGACACCGTTTTATCTAAGCAGTTGTGCAATAGCAATATCTGCAGATATCAGAGAGCCATGAGTTTGATCCTTGATACTGGGTCCCTCTCGTATCATGCATACCAATGTGACTAGTGTTTTAGGAACCAAGTTCTGTTGGTATGCCTCATAGAATGTTCCATCAAATACCTCCCGCTTGTCAAGGAGTTGCTGGATGATAATTATTTTTGCCCTGGCTAGGTGAATTCCATCACTGTAACTTTCATGCTGACCAATTCAGCTCCGATATCTCGATGAAAAATGTCTCCTCAATGTACATCACAACCTCAGCAAAGGCGAAGCAAGAGAACACACGTTCCTGATCAGTGTCAGTTTGGCTGGCTTTCTTAGCTGCTCGTGCCCTGTTGTGCAATGCTGTCAAGCACTTGGCGTGGTATTTGTATTGATGAATAATAATGTATAACTTGCTGAGTTTGCCCAAAAGTTTTGTGTCTTCGGTGAGGGTTACAGTCAGAGACACATGCCTGTCCAACTGAAAAGTGGACGGAGGATACAAAAACGTAAAATGTTCAGCCTGGTCAAAGTATGTGCTCCACCGAGTGCCGTTCTAGTTTCTCTTGTGGCTTCAGAACCAATCTATGAAATATCTATACAAACATACATCTATAATTTTATAATGGCATT
Organism: Eptatretus burgeri; assembly: GCF_056783735.1. Taxonomy (NCBI): domain Eukaryota; kingdom Metazoa; phylum Chordata; class Myxini; order Myxiniformes; family Myxinidae; genus Eptatretus; species Eptatretus burgeri. Next base: position 111,946,229 of record NC_140965.1, on the reverse strand, counting down.
CACAACCAACACAACTCCCATGCCTTACCCTCTCCGCTCCCCCCCCCACCCCAATTCCTATCAAAACTGATTAATAGTAAATATCGTCATTTTAAACTTACCCTGTGCATCGACAAGCCCAATATATGACCTTACGATCAGTGTTAAAAAGCACGAAGGTTTGGGTGGAACATGCCCATCTACGAACCTTCGTGTCTTTCACGGCCCATATTGTCAGGAGTTTATGCAGTACCAACTGCAAGACTGCAAGATCTCAACTTTTTTGGCGAGTTGATGAAAAAGTTCTCCAAATCTTTCATTGCTCAGAGGCACACCCCTTTCTCTCAGGTATGTTTAAAAGTATTTTCAGCTTCTTTCAAAGCTCTGTGGGCCGTTTCATGCTAAAATCCTTATCCGGCACACATGATATGCATCTGGCTGCCCCCGATGGACCTCATTTCTAGGGGTTTCTGCACATGTGCACCAAGCATTCAGGGGTGGATTACATCATTTCAAAAGTCACGTATTAATTCAAGCATGATCACCGCCACCAGTGGGAGCAATCTGGCTATTTAAGATTGGCTCGATTGTCTCAATACAGGACAAATTGGAATTAGTGAATCTTTTTGAGAAAATTTCGAGGTCTGCCTCCTAAACTCTCCTAAAAAGACTTCCGAGTTCAAAATTATTGGCAGTCAAAGGATATGATCCATTTTAGAAACCTCTTACACACCCTGTGAGTTCAGCAATGACGTCAGACTCTTTCGGGCATCCGCGTGTGTACAATAATTACATTCACTCTAAAAATGCTCGGGTATGATTCTCAACGTTATTGTGTGGGTGGACATTATTTCCCGAACTGTGTCTGAAATTGTTTGTTCATCTAACAGTGTACGTCAATGTTAATCACGCAACACGAGGTCGATGCATCCTCATACGGATGATTTAACACACGCTAATTTTAGCATGCACCACTCACCTGGTAAGTGTATGAACCAACCACAACTTTTGGCACAAATCAATTCCAGAGGTACTGCACAAGCTGTTGAGATAATTTTGTGATTCGATAATTATATAAGGGCTGCCATGATAACCTCGACCTTGAGGAACTCGCACTCACCTCTAAGCTGTCTAGGCTTGATTTGAATCCCGACCCAGCTATAAACTGTCATCCTGATATTTCGCAAAAAGCGTGATTCATCAATGTGTGTGCCCTCCGTGGGATTGATGTAAAACTGGGTGTCTCATCTGCCGATATTAGTTGCTGGACTTCAAAGACCCCCCTGTGTCCTTTGAAGAGAGTGGGCGACTTATTGCCGGTACCCTGAATAAAACTACAATTTCCTGCTCTCACCCACTCAGTCGAACATCATGCTGAGTCGGTCAGTCCATGAAAGACTTGGACTACAAACATTCCCCTGCCAACCCCATTAGGTGTGAGTAATTATGTCCTTAACAATCTGATCAAATATTTTCAGTTTCCATCCATGGCTGAGAACAAACTGAAGGGTGCGATTGTTGTCCTTTGTGTGTTGCAGTCTCAATGTCTCGAGATTTTGAGAGATATAGGTATCGTGTAATCTAAAGGTTAAGATTCCGTTGGAGTCTCATTTAGTTGTTGAGGATAATTTAGAAGACTTCTTTTTTATTGGGAAATTACTCAATGAATGTGGACAGAAATGGATGGGATTAATTTACAGAGCAGGTTGCTGTTTTCACGGAAAGTGATGGACACTAATTGAGCAAACACATTATGGTGTAGGCATAGAACTGTGCGCAATTGCGATAACAATGCCACTCTGTGCCATTAAATATTCCTTATTTTAGGTAATGAATTGTATGCAGAAACCAAAGCTCGCTGAAGAGCCAGATGACAAAAGTAGAAATGTATTCATTTAAATAATGGGTGGCATAAATCAGTTGCTCTTCACATGAAGAACAATTTAACATTTGTATAAACAGAATTTGGGTCTTTATTTCGGAATTGTGGTAAGGGGGAGGGGGGGTGGCGATTGGGTAGATCAGAAGAGAGGCAATGGTCTGGTGGTGAATCTCCCTCTTGAAATACTGAAGACAAAATTGGAGTTTTGGTTGATGGAGGAAGGAGATTCCACATTCAAAGATCGTGTCAGTACATTAATGTTAAAAAGAGACATTGACTAAATCGCAATCACAAAATGTCCGTGAAGCAGTTTGTCCAACGTTGGAGTTGAAGCAGTTCTCTCCTCTACTGAGATTTCCTTCCGATGTGGTAGTTCCTGCACATGAGGTTTTTGATAATACAGTTGTCCTTTTCTTGATATTCCTCGGAGCAAAGTCTGTGGAAATAGATGGTGATGTCCAATTTTGCACGTCAGGCCGATTGCCCTCTGCTGTGCTTTGCTTTGATGGTTTTGCTTTGGAGCTGATTTGCATAATGGTGCTGCTGAGAAAACAAGGAAATGATTCTCTCGGTCCGCCACCTTTTGGGTGGTATGAGGAATAGATCTGTGTCATGTGAAAGGTAAATCTTGAACGTTTTTTGAAATATCGCATACACAAGCGAAGTTACCAAGATGGTTGCCATAGCAACATAATTGAGCAAAATCACAGCCATGATCGAATCAGGTTGAGACAACGCCATGAGGAATAAGTATCTGTAATAGGAAAGATAAATGTTCGACGTTTTTTTTTTTTAAATATCGTGCACACATAAGTACATGGACGGTCGGTCAGACGGAGCTCAGTTCAATGTCCCCCGTCTCTGACCTTATAGGAGAGGTGGGTGACAACAAAGAGCAGCCTCCACATAAGCCAATCTGAAACTGCAAAAAAAAAAAAAACCAAAATAATTATATTATCAATGAGGATCTGAATGAATGGGGCATGGCACCTTGATAGAGTGTTTTTAATCAAGCAGCATATGGACAACCATCAGTATTCATCCTAATTACTTTGTGTCAATTCGGCCTCACAAATAAATATCAGTTTCTATCAGCCAACTAATGCTCAAAAGATGCTGACATGAAACTTTAATTTGAAAAGTAAATAACGCGCAGTGAAACTAGATTCCCACGATCTTTGTCATTATTTTTTTAGATCTCTATCCTCATTGTCATTCTGTGATGTATACATACATACATACATACACACATACATACAGTAATGTGCAAAAGTCTGAGGCCACCACATCTTTTTTTTGCAACTTTGTAATTTTTCTCTTGCACATGATATAAACCCACACAATCTGCCAGAGTTTTCAAAGTCGACTAGACTCAAAATAATTGTTTTACACCAAGAAGGCAATTCCCAGAGAGAAATATCATGCAAAACAGGTACTTCCAAATGTGTCATTTGAGCAACAATACAGAAGCATTTTGAGACAGGGGAGATATAATAAGTGGATTGGAAGGCCATAGAAACTCAGCAAAACACATGATAAATACCCAAAAATAGGTTCCTTAAGAAATTGGGGGGAACAAAATCAAGTGCTGAATTTACACAATAACTGGCAGAGGCATCAGAGGTTCAAGTGGACTCATCCACTGTCAGAATGTCTATCAAAAGTGGTATCCATGGGCTCGTTGCTGTCAAAAACTCTTGCTGCATAAAAAGCCCACACTCAAACTTTTGTCACTCACCATCAGTCATGTTCTTTATTGGGAAAACCACATTTCAAACTTGGCCTCCAAGGCCAGCTGTCGACTGGGCATCCTCCGTCATGCAAGGTCCTTCCTCGGCACACCTGAACTGCTATCCACATACAAGACCTTCGTCCGCAGCTTGGTGGAGCACTGCTCTCCCCCTTTCAGGTAGCACCCCTGCCTCACACCTTTCTCTTCTTCATGCTGTGGATTAAGCAAGGCCCTCCAAATAATTGGGATCTCTCACAACAAAGTTGAGTGTCTTGGCCTGTTACTTTCACATCACAGACAGGTTGGTGGCCTCTCTATATTCTCTCACCTCCTTTTTGTATTGTACCCTTTCCCCTCTCCTGGCACTGTTCCTCCCAGATTTCTGCAAGGTGCACATGTTCTGCTGGTAACCCTCTTCTTGTCAGTCTGCCAAATCCAGGCTCATTGCTCAGCAACAATCATTTGTTCCTCTTTTCTTTCACCTGTGGAACCAAATTCCACAGTTTGATTCTGCACGATAAAATCCACATTTATAGCCATACTAGTGAGGTACCCATGTGATACACAGTTGGGGTGGGAGGGGGAGGGTGAACATCCGGTTCGTGAACCCCCTCCCTCAAATTGGCTGAATGCCTCATTTTATTGATGCTGCAGTAATATTATCATTTGAAAAATATAATGGTTATCATGATATTATGACGTTGTTCCAAAAATGTGATTTCAACACTAAAAATTCCCAGGACGGCTGTTGAGGGAACATGACATCTATGAAGACATGTATAACTAGAACGGCACTCGCGAGAGTGCATACCTCTGCCAGGCTGAACGGTTTACGTTTTGTATCCCACTGATCGGTTGGATCCGCATCGAGACCTGAGCCGAAATCGAATCGGCTTGTTCGTGTCACCTATCCAATTAATCCCCCAAGTTTCATAATAATCCGTCCACAACCTTTTGAGATATTTTGCTGTACTGTATATCGTTTTTGGCCCATCTCTCAATGGTAACGAATCACTTTAAAAATTCTAGTATTCGGATCTTCACCAAAATCAAATCAAGTGATCCTCATCACACACCCAACCTGTCCACCACATTTCATCAGAATCCATTCATAACGTTTGAGACACCTGTTCACAGGCAGACAGACAGATATACCGACAGACAGGGGTCAAAACATCACTTCCATCCACCTTTGATGATGGAGCTAATGATGCATGTTTGTTCAGAAATATTTGTACACTTTTATTCGATGAAGTGCACTACAAAATGAGATTTATTGTGACAATAATAATGATAATTGTAATCATCATAATAATAATAATAACGAAATGACGATACTTACATTTATCCTGCCAATATATTTCACTGAAAGCCCAATTATTGTTCCCCTTTATCTCCAAACAGCGTATCAGCTCCGTACATGCCTGCCTGCTCCTGACGTCCCAAATGCGCACAAGCTGGAGGAACATGAAGAATTCCACATAGGTACCTCATATCTTGTTTGCAACTCTTATCATCATTCTGTTTGATCCACATAAAAACCTTCATAATCCTTCCTACCTGAACAACAGTCTTTTATCACTTCACATCAGAAATCAGATGATTACTAACTATTGTGCTTGCAATGATTAAAGTAATAATCATCCAAGAGCATACCTTAAGGTAAGCCTGAATTCAGACAGGGCCTGGTGTGCAGCTTTCAAACCTCCTCAAGAACTGGTGTAATCATTTATCGGTCAGTTATAAAAGACTATTCTAATATAGAATTTATAAATAAACAATCAGGGGTACCCCACGTTGCCCAATGATGTTCTAATCCTGTTTGTATTTTGAAGAAATCCCCCAATAATTTTTTTTCCTCCACCCACTGAGGAATGGGGGTCAGGGATCATTTAATATTACCTTTCACAGAGCTGTAAAGGCTTAGGTACTGGAGAATGATTTATTTATTTTCAAAATTCCTTTTTGCCTAAACACTCCCTGGGACTCATTGATGAACCTCTGAAAGTTTGACGAAGATCCGTTTGGCCATCTCTGCGATAAATGGTGACATGGACAGATAGACAGACAGACAAACATCTCTCTCTCTTAGTATAGATGGATATAGGCTATAATTTTATAACAATCGTAATTTGAAAATATCAGGAATTATTTGATGCAAGATGACATTTCCAGGAAACTCTGAATTAGGATGTAGTTCTTCACGTTCTTCAGAAAGTTAGGACAAAAGTAGAACATGGCGTCGTGCCAATTCTGCAAATACTACCTGTTGGCATTATGAGCAACAGACTTATCTCCAACCGTCTTGTATCCAGCAGACTTATCGAACAATTATCCAACAGACAATAGTATGCCCGGTGTTGGCTTAATGGTTTTGGTGGTGGGCTTGGGATCCTAGGATCCGAAGTTCAAATCCCACTCAGCTGTTGCATTAATACCAGGTGGGGTTGACTCTGCCTGTCATCCTTTGGAGGTCAGCAAAACGAGTGCCAGCATGCTGGTATCCTGTGTCGGAGTAGCGACCCGTCCAGGATTGTGCCCAATATCCAAGGAGACTGCTTTGGCAGCACTAATGCTCTGTGCAGAGTATGGTCCCAATGGATGGATGGATGGAACAGACAACAACATCAACTTCAATATTCAACAGACTTGTATCCAACAGACTTATCTTCCTTGACAGGCTAAACATTATGCTCTTGGAATCAGTGCAACAATGACAAAGGAGATAAATTCTCCACAATTGTATCAAACAATTGGAAGCATTACATTGAGTGATAAGCTCGTATTTCTGAGTCATTTAATGCACAAATCAGAAGAAACGGCCAAGCATGACATCGTGTCTTTGGAAAGCAATGGAATGAGAAATGGAGTACAGTACTACATATCATTTGCTAAATTTGCAGAATACAAGTCACCAATCAAAAACACCTTCTTCTACCTAGCAAATAAACATAAAATAGTGTGACGGTTGTGGAACTGGACCCTGGGGGAGAACATCCACGAACACGTAGGATCTCCCAGAATTAGTTATTTCATTAGTTCGTGTACTTGGATAGATTCCCTGATCGTTGTATGGGGGATGACGGACAAATGTGTTGTGTGGGTTCAGCTTAGTTTCCTCCTTCAAAGTAATTGTCCCATTCTTTTTCCTCTCTCTATCCATCTTCCAATCACCCTTTCCATCTTCCAAATCCATAAATCCATCCACCTATAGTCCGTTTGCATCGCCCACTATTTTGTTCCTGAACCTCTGTTAACCACGCCGCCTTGGAATTACTTTTCACACCTTGTGCCAATTATAAATCCCATTTACATTAATTTTTCTATTGCTTCAAATTCCTCCCTTTCTTTCAGTCATTCTTGCACTTTTGATACGGCACAACACACATTTCAAACACAACCACAGAAAAGGCAAGAACAGCAATGGCAGGTAAAAACAGATTTCTGTTCAGGGTGTGGTTTCCTCAAGAGCTGTGGGTGGAGTTTGACGTGATTTCCTTGGAAACAGTTGGAAGATCCAGCAAATGGGGGGCACGCCGCACCGGATCTAAGGGTGCAGCATGACCTTTGATCCTGGTCACTCCGCCTTGCAGGAATTCTGCCCTCTCATGGTTCCGCCCAGACCAGGAAGCTTGAAAAGGCAAAATCCCAGACCTGTTCGATGGGACGAGCTGCACTATAGCTGGGCCAAGCTGTGCTCAGCAGACTGCGTTGTGGCAGGACGGGCACGGGGCGAGTCCTGACAATGGGAGAGCCATGAGGTCCTCAGCATGGGACAATGGTTCCATCACTGACTTACATGATCGTTCTCTTGTTTTCCTCGAAGAACCACTAATTTTTTACTTGAGACGTACCAAAGAGACCACAATTATAAAGAGCTATCAACGATTAACCCTGGTCCCAAGTGGACAAGGTCTGATTTGCCCCTCACACCTTTCCTCTAAGTCTACGCTGCATTTGCCATTCCTCTCAATTCATGCTACATCCATCCATAACTCTGACTTCCATTCCTTCCCTCCCCCCCCTCCCCAACCCCTCCACTTTGGATTGGTGCAGGCCCACTTGTGCTTGCTGGGGTGAGCCAGAGGCCACAACCATGCCTTGCTCTACTTCTTTCTTCTCTTCTTCCTATCTACGTTGCCCCAGAATGTTTCAGATCGCATACCTGTATTGTGTATAGCATAAGTAAGATGCAGAAGGGGTTTCCATAAGTGCTAATGGATTACGATTGCAAATACGTTCCTCCTGATTACCTCCTCTTTTTGACTGGGAATAAATGCTTGCTGTGTGTTTGTTAAAAAGCATACTACAAAACTGCTTATTTGTCCATTCCTTAATTGTTTTGACATGGTGTGTACCCCGGTACAGATGTTCTACCTCACAAATTCACTCATACCGATTGCTAATATTCACCCATGGTTCGCTCGGCCGTACGTATTAAATAGATGGGTGGACTTTGAGGGCAGGTTTCAGGTCAGGTAACGTGGTAGTTAAGGAGCGAGAACCCTGCTTGAGTTTGGTGATTTCAATTGACGTCCGCAGTTCCTTAGCATCCTTCGGGAATGGGGAGTTATCCACGGCTGGCGGCCTCAGGGAGAGAGTACGAGGAACCCCCTCGTGGTAACCCCTGAACTCCGGTTCCGTAACAATATCATGGATATGCAAATACCCACATTCCAAGATCCTCCAGGAGGAAGCGTGAGACTTCGGAAGAAAATTGGTGGAGCATGGCAGAAAAATAAATCATGACAAAAGCAAAGAACTTGAATAGATTAAGTCAACATCTTGATCAGAATATGAAATTTGAACATGGTCCTTTGTTTTCCATTCTTGCTGAGTCAAACACCACCCATCATCATTATTATTATTATTATTATTATTATTATTATTATTATTTTTATTTTGTTGTTGTTTTTGGAACTATTGCTTTGTACAGCATTATGATTATTATGATTTACTGACAATTCTGTCGTTCGATTGTGTGGAAATTTAACCCATGTTCCATCACTTATGCCACTTCACTGTACATTGGACTCTTTTCAGAGCTTTCAGGAACTAATTATGATGGATTGATGAAAACAAAATTGAACCCAACAAAGCAAAAATTATGCCGAAGGACAAAATTGAAACAGAGATCAAGTAGTCATGGAGGATGGCTATCTCCACCGAGCAAGTCCATGATTTCCATTTCCCACAGCCCAATTTGGTTATTGTTTTCTGTTGTGTTGTGTTGAGTGTTTTATGCTGTATGCTCTGTGTTGCAGTTTGCATGTTGCGTGCTGTGTCCCGCTAACTGCATTTTGCTTGCTGCATGCATTGTGTGTCGTGCGCTTTGTGTGTTGTGTGTTGGTGTGTTGTTTGTTCTGTGTTGTGTGCTGCATTTTGCTTGCTGCATGCATTGTGTGGTGCGAGTTGTGTGTTCCATGTTGCGTATTGCATGTTGTGTTGTGTGTCGTGCGCTTTGCGTGTTGTGTGTTGGTGTGTTGTTTGTTCTGTGTTGTGTGCTGCATTTTTTTGTGTTGCAGATTTGTGTTTTGTTTTGCACTTTGTGCGTTGCACATTGTGTGTTGTGTGTTTGTGTGTTGGTGCATTGTTTGTTCTGTGTTGAGTGCCCTGCATCGTGTGTTCTGCGTCGTGTGTTGCACATTGCGCTCTGTGTTGTGCATTATGCGTTGTGCTTGATGGGTTTTGTGTTATTTTCTAGATGTGGGATTTGCAACTCTTTTGTGAGCTTTGAATGACTGTCACCAAAAGTAATACGCCAGATAGTTTATGTACTCATGGCAACCTCAATGCGGATCAGCAGCATGTGTATAAAATGTGGAAACATGATTAAAATCCGATTTCCCATTACTCAACAAATTATTTCCTTGGTCTTTTCTCGTTTTCCTCGGACATTTTTCAAACGGTAACAACTGTAGCATTGGCAACACCATGTTGGAAAGGTTTTATGCGATTAAACCTCTAAGAATAGGAGCATTGCCTCACAGTAATTTCCCTTGAGATGTAATCCTTCTTTCCACCCCGGCTTTATTTTCCCTTCTGGCGGTACATTAACTTGTTTCCTATGAAATGGTGCACAATGAAAAATGCCCTCCTCATCCAATTACCCAGTCCATCAAATAATTTCCTAACTGCACCACAGATCGATATAAATGTACATACAAGCGAGTACAAGAAATACTTCGCTCTGTAATGGCAGGATCACTACTTTGTGATGGCATATCATCAGGGACGTTCAGTAAGTACGATGAATGAGACTGCCAAAAGTCCAAGACAGACACACACACACACACACACACACACACACACACACACACACACACACACACACACACACACACACACACACACACACACGTATGTATCTGTACATAAACGCACGCACCAATGAGATTTTGTGAATAGACAATATAATGCATGATATAGCAATATTATCTGCACCAATAAGTGTGTGTGCGTGCATGCGTGTGTGTGCGTGTCAGTGTATGTCCTACATAACTCCAAAGGCATAAAACCTAGCAGCCTGAAACTTTGCATGCATACTGAGTGAACTCCAAGGAAAGGCAAGAGTGAAAATTGGGTGTTTGGGTTAATTAAAACACCCCTCTCGAAGAGAATTAACGGAATTATTTAATTCTTTCCTTTATCAGGCGCGGCCTCGGTCACCGCTCTTTATGGGGCCTTAAGCCGCATCCTCGGCAACCTCGCTGGGGCCTGAAGCTGCCATGTTTCCTGGCCTGCTCAACCATCCCTTGACTTAGGACAGGCCGCAATGATTTCTTCATGATAAAGTTATTTTTCACTTTCAACACTCAAATTCACGAAAGCCTGTTCATCATAGCTACAAATCGATAGGTACTGCACTTTTGTAAGTGCTATAATTTTCAAATTAGAAGCTTGGAGAGATTTCATGCATTATGTGACAGGATTTTCCACGATCGACTCTAATGGACTAATTAAAGTACATCATCAAAGTATTATGTCGGTTTTGAGGATTGGATGTCATCAGGACTAAATAAGTTTCGAAATCTGGAGTGAAATCTGATAATTTAAATAAATAACGAGTCTTGTAACTAAGCCGATATATCGATTTACTTTAAGCAAGCAAGGTTATGTTCCCTCGTTCTCCATACATACACAAGAAAACGTGTTGTTTCCAAAGCATTAAACTTATCTTTTCAATTGTTTGGAGAATTATATTGAGTGAACAAAAAATTTAGGAACGTGCCAAAATTAACCAGCATCATTGAGCAATGTGATTTAATGCATTCACTGCAAGACCAGAGGGACTGCTTATCCATAGCGTCTGCCAGATCTGTGTCTATATTTTCGGAGGTTTCATGAGGTGCTCTACGGGGAATCAAAGCAAATCTGGTGGAAAACGTACGTTTTAAAAAAAAGTTATAATTTTTCCGAGACCCCGAACTGATGTACCACGTGGCGCGTGCACAGGCGTGCAGGCAACATGGTGGATTTTCAGCAATGTTTATTTCAGGGGTGATTAAGCTTTGTGATGTCTCCAGGGTTGTTCTGCATTGAGCAGCAATACTTTTGTGGATAAAGTCATCATTTGAACGAATTCATTTTATTTCATTAACTGCTGTGTTTGTTGTGAAGACCGGCTTTAAAGTTGAAGCGATTCGACATGATAAGCAGCGAAAGCCTGGCCAGCCTGGCCAGTTCCATATCAACATTAAATTGCATTGCTTGCTTAGGAGCTTCTGCCACTTGATAAGTGCCCGTTGTCGATAGCGGTACCGTGCTTTGTCATTTTGAGTGAATCGTTCACTCACTGCGGACGCTTTTGCAGCACCATGTCATTCAGAGGGAGTGATTAGTGCTCTGTCATTCAGAGCAACTGATTCTTGCTCTGTCATTCAGAGTGAGTGGTTTGTGCTGTGTCATCCTGAGCGAGCAGTTCATGGTCTATCACCCTGAGCGAGCAGTTCGTGTTCCGTCACCCTGAGGGAGTGGTTCGTGCTCTCTCCCCAGGTGTGAGTGGCTCATGCTCCCTCACCCTGCACAATTGTTTTGTGCTCCATGACCCTGAGCAAGCAGTTCGTGCTCGGTCACCGTGAGCGAATGGTTCATGCTCCATCACTCTGAACGAGGGAATTGTGCTCCATCACCCTGAGTGAGTGGTTCGTGCTCCGTCACCTTGAGCGAGCGGTTCGTGCTCCATCACCCTGAGCGAATGGTTCGTGCTCCATCACCCTGAGCGAATGGTCCGTGCTCCGTCACCCTGAGAGAGTGGTTCGTGCTCCGTCACCCTGAGCGAGTGGTTCGTGCTCCGCCACCCTGAGCGAGTGGTCCGTACTCCGTCACCCTGAGCGAGTGGTTCGTGCTCCATCACCCTGAGCTAGTGGTTCGTGCTCCATCACCCTGAGAGAGTGGTTCGTGCTCCGTCACCCTGAGCGAGTGGTTCATGCTCCGTCACCCTGAGCGAGTGGTTCGTGCTCCGTCACCCTAAGCGAGTGGTTCGTGCTCCGTGCTCCGTCACCCTGAGCGAGTGGTTCGTGCTCCATCACCCTGAGCTAGTGGTTCCTGCTCCGTCACCCTGAGCGATTGGTCCGTGCTCCGTCACCCTGAGCTAGTGGTTCGTGCTCCGTTACCCTTAACGAGTGGTTCGTGCTCCGTGCTCCGTGCTCCATCACCCTGAGCAAGTTGTTCATGCTCCATCATCCAGAGCGAGTTATTCGTGCTCCATTATCCTGAGCAAGTTGTTTGTGCTCCGTCATCCTGAGTGAGTGGTCTGTGCTCCATCACCATGAGCGAGTGGTTCGTGCTCCGTGCTCCGTCACCCTGAGCAAGTTGTTCATGCAACATCATCCTGAGCAAGTTGTTCATGCTCCGTCATCCTGTGCGAGTTGTTTGTGCTCTGTCATCCTGAGCGAGTTGTTCGTGCTCTGTCATCCTGAGCGAGTTGTTTGTGCTCCGTCATTCTGAGCAAGTTGTAAAATAACACCCAATTTCCGAGCCGTTTGCTGCCGTATTAACGTGTTTTCTAAATTACCAAGCAAATTTTTTTTCCCCCATCCATCACACACAGCTATTTTTAACATTAATGTTTGTGAACATATCCCTGAAATGTCTATATAAATGGAAAATTGTTTTTCAGTGAAAGCAACTGGAGGTTTTAGGGTTGTATACAGTACGTAGTGTCGTCGGTAATCACACTGACTCCAAGCTGCTGATTCCCCAAAAATTGCCGAAATCGGCCGAGCACTAGTGTGTGTGTGTGTGTGTGTCTGTGTCTGTGTCTGTGTCTGTGTCTGTGTCTGTGTCTGTGTCTGCGTCTGCGTCTGCGTCTGCGTCTGCGTCTGCGTCTGCGTCTGCGTCTGCGTCTGCGTCTGCGTTGTTCATAAAGCATAACATGTTCTGTCTGATAACTCTCCCACACCCACTTCTCTCTCACTCTCTCACTTTCTCACTCTCTCACTCTCTCACTCTCTCACTCTCTCACTCTCTCATTCCCTCTGTCCCTCTGTCCCTTCCTTGTTCTATGCCCGCCCAATACAGTGCTGCGCCCCCTCCCAAACCTCTCTTACACTCCTTTCCCCTCTCTTTGTCTGTCTCTGTTTCTGGACATATCTGGATGGTGGTTATGTCTGGACGGTGTTTGTCTCTGGACGTGTCTCAGCAGGGGTTGTCTCCTTATCTGTCTGGATGGGAGTTTAGGTCTGGAAGGTAGTTCGTCTCCAGTCGTGTCCAAGTGGTGTTTGTCTCAGGCCAGCCTGTCTCCGGACGCATCCAAGTAGTGTTTGTTTCAGGACGTGTCCAGAATGGAGTTTATGTCTCATCTCTGGACGTGTCCGACTGGTGTTTGTCTCTGGACAGTTTGGCTCCGGATGCATCTGGGCAGTGTTTGTCTTTGAATGTGTCTGGGCGGTATTTATTTCTGGACGGGAATTTGTGTCTGGACATTTCCGGCCAGTGTATGTCTCTGGACGCGTCCGGTGACATACATCGACTCGGCGTGTCCAGTAGGTGTATGTTATGGGATGCGTCCGGGTGGTGCTTCTTACCGGACACGCCCGGTCGGTGTTTGTTGTTGGACAGCTTGGCTCTGGACGCGTTTGGGCGGTATTTATGTCTGCGCGGGAGTTTGTCGATGGATGGAGTTTGTCTATTGATGGGAGTTTGTCTCCGGACATGTCCGGGTGGTGTTTCTCTCCAGGCCGTGTTCATAGTATGACCAGTAGAAGGTGGATTTCAGACATTATTTTGTATCAATCTTCACTATTATTCAATGCAGAATCATTTTGATGAAACAGTATGAATTGCAATTAACGCTCCACCTCATGTCTGCCTTCCCTTCCCCTCACCTCGCACTGTCTTCCCCTCCCCCACCGCTCCTCGCGCCCCCAACCCTCTTTGCTCCCTCTCTCTCCTCTCCTTTCCCCTCCACCTCTTCTCTCTCCCCCACTCTCTCTCCCTCCCCTCTTTCCCTTCCACCCCCTTTTTCTCTCCCCCCACCAACACATTTACTATCCCCATCAGCAAACTGATGAGTGTTATTTGCGATTATGTATATATATATATATATATATATATATATATATATATATATATATATATATATATATATATATATATATATATATATATATATATATATATACACACATATATCCATCCATCCATTAGGACCATACTCTGTGCAGAGCGTTGGTGCTGCCGAAGCAGTCTCCTTGGCTATTGGGAACAATCCTGGACGAGTCGCCACTCCGACACAGTATACCAGCATGCTGGCACTCATTTTGCCGACCTCGGAAGGATGACAGGCAGAGTCAACCCCACCTGGTGTTAATTCAACAGCTGAGCGGGATTTGATCTCAGGACCCTAGGATCCCAAGCCCACTACCTTAACCATTAAGCCAACACCAGGCATATATATATATATATATATATATATATATATATATATATATATATATATATATATATATATATATATATATATATATATATATATATATGTATATATGTATGTATGTATGTATGTATGTATATGTATGTGTGTGTGTGTGTATATATATATATATATATATATATATATATATATATATATATATATATATATATATATATATATATGTATGTATGTATGTATGTATGTATGTGTGTATGTACTT
>NC_140965.1:111903998-111926498 GCF_056783735.1 Eptatretus burgeri | reverse complement strand
GTAACACTCAACAATAGCTGTATTATTTTATCTTGAACTCCAGACAATAGTTGTGTTGTATTGTTTAGAACTCTCGACAATAGCTGTATTATTTTATCTGTAACTCTAGACAGTAACTGTTTTGTATTATTTGGAACTCTCAATTGTTTTGTTGTTTTGTGCACCAATAATTCCATTATCTAAGGAATCCAGCGGTACATTTTTCAGACTTTTTTTGACACATACATTAATTATGATACGTACAGAATTGAGCATGTGTCATCCATGCATATTTTCCCTCACCAGAGGAGAGGGTATTACATTTGGGTCCATTTGTCTGTTTGTTTGTCTGTTTGTTTGTCTGCATAGAACATGAGTGTTTATCTCTGCCAATGCTTGTTGGATTAGATTGCGACAAAATTTTCACCACAGGAGCGATTACTCATGTATAATGTTTCAATGATAATAATTAATCAGAGGTCACATGGTGTGGCAGCCGTATTGGAAAAAAAGGAAAAACTTTGGACCTCTGTCTCTCCGAAACCACTCCATGCAAAAAAATTAAACTTGGCATATGAAAAGTACTCTACATGGGGAATGTGTGATTTTTTTTTTTAAACATGTCATAGGTGCCTTCATTGTGACGTCATAATTGCAACCATAGAATGCTACAACTGATCAATATGAACATTTTGAGGGTCATCTGGGGATAAATTGATCCACAGAAAAGAAATTGATGATGTCTTCGGTCACATGGTTCGGCCACCATTTTTTTTTTTTTCAAAAAAAAAACCTTCAAAATCTTCTCTGAAATGGCTGAACAGGTCGAGATGAAACTTTACACATTTGACTGCCTATCCATGAGGAACAAAAGGTTCACACATATAATGTCATAGGTCACATGGTTTGGCAGCCATATTGTATTTACCGGAAAACCTCTTAAAAATCTTCTTCTCCAGAATGGCTGGACAGATCGAGGGGAAACTCCATGCAAATGTTCCTCAAGCCCCAAGGGTATTCACAAATAATTGATGGGTCACATGGTCTGGCAGCTATATTGGATTGAGCAAATATCTTTTTTTCTTTATCCTGAACCACTTTATCGATCTCGGTGAAACTTCGCAATTATGATCGAGTAGCGATGGGGAATATATATTTTAAATTTCAACCTGATTGGATGCATGATTTGGCAACCAGATGTATTTATTTATATTTTTGATCTGGGTTCTGTTTTTTTATTATTATTATTTTTAAATAACGCTCACTTGGTTGCGCCTGGGTGGGTTTGAGGGGAGAGGAGTAGCAGCTGAAACCCGAACCCTATTGAGTTCCTCATGATGACTTCATCTTTGCTTTTTGCTTGTTGGGGTTCCTTCTGATGACTCCAATACAGTGCTGTACCTACAGTATTTATTCTTCCATTTTTATTGAATTCAATTTTTTTTATCACATTCTGAATTCAATTGAATAATAATAAACGTCACGGGTCAGGGTCAAGTGTCTGATCAAAGAGGTGTTGCATCAAAGCGAGACGTGTTGGTACCCGGTCAACACTGCCAGCAATTATAAGGTGGCAGTGTATGTATATATACAATGCTTGTACCATCCTTTGCATGGACATTGAACGGGCTTCCTGTAGCCAGCATTCGTTGGTGGACGTTAAAGATCCCACGGTATCCCTTGTGAAGAGTAGACGAGCTATCGCCGGCACTCTGAACAAATTACAAATTCCTGCCCTCATCAGCAAGAAACAGCAAGAAACATTGCATCATTTGCTGTGAATTATATTGCATACATAAAGTTAAGGATCGTTTCCCCCATCATCCCTTCTGTTAAAGGAAAAATGTGATGCTCTCTTGGATCCAGTCAATCACCTTTGGTTGTTTGTTTATTTTCAATTGTCTCTCCAGTTGCAACAGGAAATACTCAATTGCTCCATTGCCTCATCCACAGTTCCATCCTCCTTTAAACAAGCCATAGCAATTCCCATCTTGAAGAAACCTTCACTGAATGGATGCAAATTATCCTCAAAATTACTGACATGTTTCTCTTTTACCTTTCATGTCGAAGATATTATGCAGTGTCGTTCCCCATTCAACTTCTGGAATACCAGCACCAGCATTCTCTTTTCGAACCATTCCCATCTGGTTTCAAACAGTCATGCCACACTGAGACTGCCTACCTGAAAGTCATAAATTATATTTTCTCGAATATAATAATAATATTATTAATAATAATAATGAGATAAATTAAACAATTCATGCCAGGAGGCATTGAGACGGGTCGTGCATGACTATATAATTCCGAAGGCTTTCAAAGGTGAGAAATAACCCTGAAAATGTTGCTACTTCATCACAGGATGCTGCCAAAGTACTTTGTCCTCAGCCACGGTGGGAATACAAAATTTGGAAAGGGTACCAGCACACATTGACCTCCTCTTTTTAAAATGTAACCGCAGGCAGGAATGACTCATGGGTCATGATGATGACCTCATCTCATACAGACAGATGTAAATAAAATGGTATTGTTCGCATCCAAAAATGGCGTCGTCGTATTAAGGAGATATTATGAGGCGTAATAGTTTCATATAATGTATTGCGGAATGTATTTTGTGTTTTTTAAGCAAGTTGTCAACTACTTTAGTCCCTCCCTCTCCATCCCCTGTCTTTTCCTGCAGCTGTCTGCCCAGTGGCAGAAACCATAACGGAATCTTCGGGTGTGATTGTGAGTCCAAGCCAACCAAGCACTCATCCTTGCTCCTGGACTGTGACAGTCACTGCTGGCCATAACATCTCCATCATGGTGGATGAGTTCTGGGGTCGTCAAGCTCTGGATTCTCTTGAGGTGTTTGATGGTATGAAACTTACCTTTTTTGAATTATAATCGTTTTCAAATCCCAAATTATTTCTGTGTTTTAAGCTCCTTAGGATCACTATTGTTCCTTAGGATTACAGGATCATTAATGAATGATCGTCAATAATTAATTAATTATATCGATATTAATTAGGATCGGGCAAGAAAAGGGAAAATATTGATGGAGGAAGGGGGAATGCGTTTGACATGTGAGGGTGGTCTTGAACATTTTGCAATTTTTTTGCCGAACTAATAAATAGATGTCACTTTCATGACCATTTTAACAACTCGTTCAAATAGTTAATTATATTTATTTAGAAATTATTTATTTATTATTTATAAGATCCGTCTGAGAGATAACTCGTTTTGTAATATTCACTCGATTAAAAATGTTTTTTTTTTTAATGTAAGCACGTATTAAATAATCATGTGGATCATCAGATTTGCACAATACTGCATATAATTTATAGGTTATACACCAAAAAGTGCAATTTAACGGAAAATGGGATGTCTGATAAATGTCGTGAACATTTAAATTAATGACAAGGGACTAGGGACTGATCTCTCGAAACGTGACGTCAGGAGTTTCGGAAAAAAACCTGAAATGCGATAATCAATGGTATGAATCATCATTGTATATCGCGCACATTTTGCTTTTGGCATATTGTCATATTATCATATAGATATTTAACTCATGTTACAAAAGAGATTTGTTTGAGTAATTATAACATCTAAACATTACTCAATCATTCATTTTCACCTTACCCTTCGCACGTGAATTGAAAAGCGGGATTAAACAATAAGTTTACTTCTCTCTGTCTGTCTGTCCGTCAGTCCTTCCATCCATCTACAAATGTCAGTTTTTGATCGAGGAACAGCTTGATTTCATCTGAATGTTATATTTTGAACAGGAATCGCAACATGAATCGGAAAACAAACCTGAAGTTTAACAGTACTTTGGCTATGAATTAGACACGATCACACGTGCACAGAGAGGAGTGAGGTTTTTTTTATTTTTTACTTTGCCCCATCTGTCTATCTGACAGTAAAACAAATTTAAAATCATTCCAAACAGGAACCTTGCTGTTTTTAAGGACATCATCAAAGACACAAACAACAGGCACGAATAACTATTTTAACGTGTTAAATAAGGTGTTGTCCAAGATGCTGCATTAATGACTGAGCTTGTGGAATTTTTTTTTAAACGACCTTAAAGTTCATTATTTTATTTCAATTGAATTATAAATACACTTGAACACTGTGTAAGGTGTTCTCTGACCTCTCGAGTTGGCAAAATAGATTTACTCCCACCACATTGGAAATCATGGAGCAAGTGTTGGTTAAACATTGTGGAGTTGGTGCACTGTTCCAATGTAGCAAGCGCTGTATCCAAAATCAAGGCCTTTCAAAATGGGCATTCAAAAATTATTGGAAGGAGATCCTCATAATAGTCCAATAAAAGCTCATTTTTATTATTATTTAAGCATATATTGTGATTAAGAAATTATATTTCCTGACTAATTACATATCCTGATGCTGTATATCAAAAAACTTTGGTGTTTCGATCTTGGTATCTCGTTCTGAGAACTGTGAACTGTAGTATCTCATCCAATAACTTTTATAATGCCCCTTGTATGAGAATTTAATCATAAATAGAAAACGCGATGTGCTCCTTTTCGACATACTGATCGGATTTTCTCATCCGAGTGTGTAGCTCATTATGCTGGGTTCCCAGGTTCAAATCTTTCTACTTTGTTTATTTGTTCACCGTTTTGTGATTTCTTTATAATCCTTGTAAAATAACACCACTGGATTCGTCTTGCATTTGGAATATGTACAATCTCATCAATGAACCGAAGATAACTGTTACAGAAAAATGGGCCAACATTTTGTATCGAGCATGTTTTTAATGTACAATTTTTATTCAATGCAAAATGCTCTGCACATATTTGGGGGTTTTGCAAAAGAATTCTCAACCCTCTGAAATCTCACACTGCTGGGTGAGTTACATATCTTCCTCCTTCCCCCCTTCGCCAGTGCTTTTTTGACCATTACCCATTGACCAAAGGCACAAACGCATTGAAGCAAAATGTAGCATATCTGATTTTTCTATGACACACATGACGTGGCACATGACATGTCAGACAGAATGAACACAACACAAAACTAGAAGGGCACTCGGTAGAGCGCATACCTCCACCACGTAATGCCTGATCTACGAGAACATATCAGGCCCAATACATTTTTGAAATATGCTATACTGTGCAGTCCTACTGTATATCATTGTTGGCCCTATCAATGGTGAAGAAACACTTTAAAAATTCTCATATACAGATCCTGATTCTGATCTTCACCAAAATCAAAACAATTTGTCCTTGCCACGCTCCCATCCTGTCCACGAAGCTTCATCCAAATCCGTCCACAACTTTTTGAGATATTGTGCTTTATAGTACTTTATCCCCATCTATCAATGGTGAAGAATCACTTAAGAAACTTATCAGATCCGGATTTGGATCTTCACCAAAATCTAATCAGTTCATTCTTGTCAGACACCCAACCTGGGGATGTCTATGGTGTGTGGTCAGAGAGAGGTGCGGTGAGGGGTGCGGTGAAGTGCGGAGTGGATGGTATGAAGATGTGGATCAAGGGGTTTGGAAACAAAACAAAGGCCATGTGAGATGATGGTCCGAAAGTTAAGTGTAAAGAGATTTTTTTTACATGTACTGTCGAAAATTGTGCCCGGTCTAGCATCTGCCTTTTCCTATTGTTCTGCACACTGCTCCATGGGCTCCATTCACTCACTCCATCAAGCTCCGCTGTACTCCGCACCATAACCCCAAGAATGCACAGCCAAGCCCACTTATGTGCAGGATTTACAGCCCTCTACAATCCACTGGTGGGGATGGTACTTGGGAGCGGAACAGGCGAAGTAAAATCCGACCTAAATGCCTCATAACGCATGTTGTCCCATAAAGCCACTACTTATAAGGGAAGGGCTATCAAAAAGGAACACTAATTAAATAACTCTTTTAGTGCAAAAACAGCAAGGTAGTTTTTACAAAACATCGGGGTCGGTAACATACATAACCGAGGTGGGTAACAAAAGCAAAGGTAAGAACATGACTTACTCGTACTATAGTCTGCCATAAATAGAAAACACAAGACTGTGCGCAGAATGATGATGGTGATGCAAAAGAGGAGTTGGGAGGGGGTGGGGGGTGGGGTGGAGGTTAGAAAGATATGGATGCAGAACTTGTGATGGCTGTTGGACAAAGCACGACGATGGAACCTGCTGCATTGTCAGAGGAGAAGGGTAAGACGACCCTTATCTACCTTGACCCGGAGCAGATCTTTCCTGCTTGGACAGGAAGCTATGAGATGACATTCTCTTCCAAAGTAATCCCGTCTCTTCGGCGTTAAAAACCTGCTCCAGCAAAAATCCATTTGTCTTCATTCGTTCCATGAGCCATGGTGGGTAATTTTTTGCAGCATCATGGTCTACCATTGTTGAACTGGAGCCTTTGGGCCCAGGTGCCTCATGAAAATGTTGGTAAATCAGCAATGATTTCTCCAATATCACTGGTCCAATCAAAGGCTTTTTTTTCTCTGTTTGGGCCTCGATCCAAACATTAAGCACTCTTTCCATCTTTTCAATAAGTGGATGACTGGACTGGAATGAGATTTTTGTGCTTTGCTGGCAGGAAAACTTGCATGGCTATTTGACTCGTGCTAACAACACAGTCAATTTGTTGATCCCGTAATGGCGGCCCAAATGTGCCGCACTTTGTCCTCTTGCCAAACTGTCGAACAACTCAATTTGTTCGCACAAAGTCATAACCTTTCTCTGCCTTTTAGCACAACTACTTTTAGCCATCGTTTTACATTTAGATACCATGATTAACTGTTGTGTGTCTACTGGTTCTTGTAGATCTAGCATTACAGGGTCTCCATATGGCATCTCCTGTTTGACGACAATTCATGATTAAACTTGGCTTCATTCTGTATGCTGGACTGATTGCTTCCAATTAACGGTTCATGAGTAACAAGAAAAGTCTTGCAATGGGAGGTAATCGTACACACGGAAGCGAACAATGACTCATCTCAGCTCGAAAACCGTGATTGGCCGAAATGAAATACCGCGGTAACTAAATCGGGACACAATAGGTTGCCCGTGACTGGTGGAAACCCGCAACATGAGAACCCACGAGATTTGAAGTTTTACTGTACATCAAACTGGGTAAAGTGCTGTCACCAGATTTGATGGTGTAATGGTTCATGCGTCCACAGGTCCACTCTTGGTCTTGGAAGCTGGCAGTTATAATCCTAGCTAAATCATATCAAAGACTTAAAAAATGGTTTGTGCTACTTCCTTGTTTGATGCTTTGCATTTAAAAGGATTGAGCATGGACACACAACCATAAGCTGACAAATAACAGCACAGGCTTTAATGGGCCAAACTGCCTCCTGCATTGAAGTTCCCTGCAAGGGAACGCGTTATTTTTTTTATATTTTAATGTGCAACAATATTGTGACATATCGCAAACGTGCTCCAGTGCTCTAAATAGCAAAAAAAAAAACAACAATAAAAAAAACACTTCAACAATAGACATTTTCAAAGGAGAATGCCATTATGTGTTTTGATTGCAGGTTTTCGATTCACAAACTCTTCTGTGCAGCTGTCAAAAAAAAAATGAATTAATCACCATCCCTTAGGATCATGATGTGCACAACTCGTGGCTTCAGTAATTATTATCTTCGCTAGCTATCCAATTATTCTTGATCAGAGTCACTATAAACATTACAGGGTGTCTTGGAATGATGCATCAGTGCTGCTCACAATTACTATATTGACCAACGGTAAATGTTGATCATGGAAAAAAGCAAGGGAATATCAAAGGAAGGTGCATCTCTGTTTTAGAGATTAGAGGAAAGCCTTCGATTATGTTGATCGTGAATTGATGTGGATTATGTTGAGAGAAATGATGATGTCGGAGCACCTGCGAAGCCTGATAAGAAACCTGTACACGAAACAAGGAGCTACGGTAAGAACAGAGTGTGGGAGAGACAGAATGGTTTGGGGTTGGAAAAGGGGTCAGACGGCCGTTCATTCTCTCCCCCCTTACTTGTTCAATCTGTGTAGTGAGTACATCTTCATGGAAATCAAACTTGGATGACAATCCTGGAGTCACGATTGGAGGAAGATAATATCAACAACCTGAGGTTTGCTGGTGATACCACTCTGTTGGCAGAAAATAAAGAGGACTTGATGAAACTTCTGCAGACGGTGAAGAAGGAAGGTGAAAAAGCTGGTCTTTATTTAAAACTAAAAAAAACCACTAATATCTTGTCAACTGTGAAGTGTGACATGTCACATTGGGTGACAATTAAGTGGAAATAGTGGAAAGCTTCAACTTCCTGGGTTATAAGATTGAAGTGGGTGGAGAAGGTGGAGGAAAAATTAACAGATGGTTAGCGTTGGGGAGAACAGCAACGTCAGGTTTGTCAAGGGTTTGAAAAGACACAGATGTTACGATACAAACCATGAGAAAGCTGGCGAATGCTCTGGTACTTACAGTTGCAATATATGGATGTTAGTGGTGGAGAGTGAAAAGAAAGAAAAGAAGAATATTGACAGTTTTGAGAGATTCTCAATGTTCGAGATGAATGTTAAAAGTTCCATGGATGGCAAGAAGAACAAACAAATCAGGGCTTTAAGAAGTTAGACCACCGTGTACATGAGAGGCACTGATGCTAAAACAGAAACTGTCAGACAGTGACCCGCCAAAGTACACGGCCCCTAACAATAATGCCACATTTAGATGAATTACGAATTACGTAGAAACAATTTCAACAAATGAACTGTTTTATCGATAACTCAAGAGATCAAACTAAACGATGTTATAGTTGAAGGTTACATGTCAGGAATACCTGCAAAAAGCATGTGCAAATCAAAATTCACTGGTTGCAAAAGTGTTCAGCCCCATTAGGTCAGAACTTGGTGGAAGCACCTTTTGCAGCATTGACTGCTCCTGAGCCTTTTGGGGTAGATCTCCTCCAGATTTTTACAGTGAGACGGTGAAATCTTCACCCGTTCTTGATGGGGATCGTTGATGGACTGCAATCTTCAAGTCTTTCCATAAATGTTCAATTGAGTTCAAATCAAGACTTTGACTGGGCTACTCAAGAACATTTATTTACTTCTTATTCAGCCACTTCAATGTGGCAATGGATTTGTGCTTCGGATCATTGTCCTGCTGAAATGTGAATCTCCGACCCAGTTTCAGATTCACGGCTGACTCAAGCAGATTTTCATCAAGGATTCTCCTGGACTTTGCACCATCCATTGTCCCTTCAGTCCTGACAAGTTTACCATTCCCTGCTGATGAAAAGCAGCCCCATAACATGATGCTGCCACCACCATGCTTGACAGTGGGGATGGTGTTGACTGGGTGATGTGCAGTGTGGCTTGTGCCAGACATAACTTTGAATTTATCATTCTCTTTTGTGGCTTGTGGAAGAGCTCGTATGCTTAACTTACGAGATTAAAGCCTTTGGTTTTAGGAGATAAAATGCATTGAAGATGGCCCTTTCACTTTCCCATTGTAGACACGTCGGTGGTCTCCCTGCCTTCCACTACCTCCTTTCTGGTCTTGCACCCATGTGCTTTGTCCCCCACCCCTCGGTTTCTGCAGGATGCACGCGGTCCCCCATCAACCCTCTTCTGGCGAAACTCCCAAAATCCAGAATCACTACTCACTTCCACTCAATCATTCATCTTTTTTTTTCCACCTGTGGAACCAACTTTCACATTCACTTCAATCTCATTCTTCCCTCCATGTGTTCAAGACAGCTGTTCACCATTATCTCAGATCATCCCCCATCTAAAACCATGATATTTTCTACCCCTGTTAACCATGCACCTCCTTCAAAAGTTCCATTTTTTCCTAGTGAGGATTACATCAGTAACATGTCAGCAGTACATCAGCAGTTTGCGTTATTGTAAAGCCACTGCTTTTGGGAAGTAAGTGGATTCGGTTTAAGATGGTTTTACCACTTGAGTCATGAGTACACCAAGTGTTCCGATTACTGCCCATGGTTACAAGACTTTATTATTGCTAACGCACACCATATTATAGAACTCACCTTTTTCTCAGATGAGGCTTCTCTCCATTTGTCTGCCTCTGTAAACAACCAACACAGCCATCTTTGGTCAGCAGGAAATGCACACGTGATATTGGAGTCACCGTTGCATGATTCGTGGTGCGCCATATCACGAAAGTGGATAATTGGCCCAATATTTCACCACCAGATGATCAACTCAGAACGCTATAGTGACTTAATTATTTACCCTTCCATTGGGTATCTGAATGAAGGTGAAATTCGCGGTGCGTATTTCCGACAGGGCAGTGTTCACACTGTTCGTGGCTCCTTGATGCTCTGCGACGTGTTTGCAGACACATTAATTTCAAAGGAAATTTGGCCACCGAGATCCCCGAACCTTTTACCGCCGGACTTTTATATTAGGGAAGCAATGAATGGCGCTGGTTATAAAGATAATCCCCACAGTCTTCAAGAACTCCAGGAAGTCATCACCAATTTCATAAACAACATTTCTCAGGATGAGTTGATGCGTGTCTTCGCAAATATCCAAGGATGTGTCGATGCTTGTCTGCATGTATGTGGACACCATTTCCAACATGTATTGTAAACGTCTAATTTATTTCTTAATAATTCTTCATAATCTTTTTTGTATGTTTTTGTACACAGTGACGTTTGGGACACCCTGTATAAACCATTCCTGGAACTCACACCAATTTCATCCCCCAGGGGTTCTCAATAATACAAACTATCAACACGTGGGAAAGATGGCAGGAAGACATGCACACAGCCGAAGAAAATGCAGATATTTTGAAAAGCACAACACAACTTAGAGGGAATTCCAGATGAAAGATTGAATATAAACGATGCTTCACAGAGAAATGACTAATCACCCCGAAGAGCCAACACACAACAAGCATTCACTCTGAAACAGGCCAGATTCATCGAAGCAGGCAGGAAGTGGAAGTCGCTGATTGGACAGATGGCAGATTTTGGCAACAGATTTGGGCAGCATGCTCGATCAGGCAGAATGTCGTACCAGACCCCCCGTACACCGGTATAGAAAAGCCCCAGCGAACAGAGACCACACCTTGGAGTGCGGCCCAGTATCGATCAGCCTTACTCCCTGCCAATCTGAGGTGGCCATGCTGGAATGGCCTGTCTGTCACTGGCGAGAAGTCACAGGCTGGAACTTGGTCCTCTTCCTCAGGAACGAGATGGGTGGAAAGGCGTGCCGCAACATTGACACGGTGAATGCAAAAATGCCTCCCTCTGGCTGGGATCCTGCTCAATTATACATGAGAGACATGTCACAGATATTTCTATCTTCTCTCATCACTAAAGGTTGCAATGCTGTCTCCCAGTGGCACAATGGCACCTATCAAGGGGTGGGATCTATTAGGCAGCAAGTGAACAGTCAGTTATTGAAGGTGATGTGTTGGATGCAGGAGAAATGGGCAAGAGTAAACACCTAAGCGACTTTGACAAGGGCCAAATTGTTATGGCCAGACGACTGGGTCAGAGCATCTCTGAAACGGCAAGGCTTGTGGGGTGCTCCCCGTCAGCAGTGGAGAGTACCTACCGACAGTGGTCCGAGCAGGGACAAACCTCAAACTGTCGACAGGGTGTTGGGTACCCAAGGCTCATCAATGCGCGAGGGAAACGAAGGCTATCCCATCTGGTCCGAACCAACAGAAGGTCGACTGTGGCACGTCAGAAAATTTTCATGGTGGTCACGGGAGGAATGTGTCACAATCCACAGTGTATCGCAACCTGCTGCGTATGGGGCTGCGTAGCCACAGACCGGTCAGAGTGCCCATGATGACCCCTGTCCACCGTCAAAAGCGCCTACAATGGGCACGTGAGTGTCGGAATTGGACCTTGGAGCAGTGGAAGAAGGTCGCCTGGTCCGATGAGCCCCGCTTTCTTTTAGATCACGTGGATGGCCGTGTACTTGTGTGCCGTTCACCTGGGGAAGTGATAGCACCAGGATGCACTGTGGGAAGACGACAAGCCTGTGGATGGAGTGTGATGCTCTGGGCAGTGTTCTGCTGGGAAACCCTGGGTCTGGCCATTCATGTGGACCTCAATTTGACACGTGTCACCTACCTAAACATCGTTGCAGACCAGGTACCCCTCTTAATGGCAATGGTATTCCCTGATGGCAGTGGCCTCTTTCAGCAGGATAATGCATCCTGACACACTGCACCCATTGTTCGGAATGGTTTGAGGAACATGATGACGTGTTCTCGGTGTTGCCCTGGCCTCCAAATTCTCCATGCCTTGGCAAGTCGACACTGTTTTTTGCGGCACACCCAGGACCAACAGCATATTAGGCAGGTGGTCGTAATGTTTGGCCTCATCAGTGTTTACATAGTTACAGTTATGAGGTGAGATGGAGGAATTTCACAGGAAAGTTATGATTGAATAGAATTGTTTGGTCCGGGGACATGTTGGAGACATCTCAATGTAAATTAAGTTGGGAGAATGTGAGCATAAGTGTTACGTGTCATCACACATGGGGTGGTGTGATAGGGATAAAGGCCAAGTTCCCCAGTATGTGATTGCCCCCCCCCTGTGGCTTGTCCCTATGTTTTTGTCTTACAAACCATGGAAAAATTGCGTTTTTATAACATGAACAAATAGGAAAGAAGCCCCGCCTCCGAGGGTGCCTGTGGGCGAAGTCATGTCCCCGAGGCTGATGATTGATGGGCGTGAAGTCAGAAGCGAGTCAAACGTGCTGAGTGGACGGAGGCTCCAGCTTCCCGGGTTTTGCGCGAGCAAGCCACGCCCTGGAAAGTGTACAGATGTTTGGGGTGATGTCAGACAGAGAAGAGGAGGAATGCACGAGTTGGGAGTGAGGGATGCACGTGGTCATGAGAGAGAATGTAGCTAGGAGATGGTTTGTATGAACAGGGCTTTACGACTGGCTTTCCTTCAACGCAGGAAGAGGACAGCACGATTATCTTACTCGTGCTGAGGCGATTTGTCTCATACTGAGCAAGACACTGGCCATCGACTCTGGCTGGTCGTGTGGGACAGGCCTCGAGGTCTCGTGTGTGTCACCGAAGGGAACGGTGAGATTCTGCAAAGCCACGGCATCGGTGAGGACGATCGAGGAAGAAGCCGCACTCTGGTTGGTGAGCCTTGGTGTTGAGTACCGCTCACGATTTGCTTGACAAATGTTCCCGCTCCGAGAGAGCGGCTCGGCGCCATTTTGCATGCGTCTCCGCATGCAGGATGAATCTCCTCGATTCCAAGTTCCACACAGACCATCTCTGGACAAAGCTAAGTGCCAGAATAAAGGAAGGATTTGCTTACATTTAATTTCCCCTTGTCCTATATTTAAGTCTGTGTGTTGAGGCGCCTCGATTTAGACTTTAGTTAATTTCACGTATTAACACATTTTGATCATTGTCCTTTGTAAAATATTGATGTATTTTCATTAAATCCGTTTATTTTTATTTTCTGTGTCTATGCATTTGTTGTGGGGTTCCAGTATAAACCCCCTGTGCATCCATCCGTGCCTCCGTACCTCCGCCATTGCACCCCACGCCCTCCCACATGCGTTATAATCTCTGAGGATCAACATGTCCGTCTCCGAATAAGGAAAAAAACGCTCGGCTATCCGAGCTGGTGGTGTTAACCTGGACCACCAGCTCCGCGACAATATATATTTCTATATATATCAAGAATTGTTCAAATCCAACCAATACAGCTGAAGTTCGAAGTTTTTTTTGGCCTTGCAAAAACTACCTCACTCATTTTATTCCAAATTTTGCCACCATTGCAGATCCAATAGGTGCCTTGACTTACAAGGATGCAACCTGGACGTGGACTAAAGTACATCAAATGGCATTCGATCAGTTGAAAACAACTTTGACCAGTGACCAAGTTATGGTGCATTTTAACCCTTAGGCTTGCACTCACCTAACTGTGGATGCACATCTGGTGGGATTTGGTGATATTTTGGAACAAACCTTTTCAGACAATACTACAAGAGCTATTGCCGATGCCAGCCGCTCACGCTGTGATATAGTATAGAGTGGAAGTACTCTCAAACAGAGAAGGAAGCTCCAGCTGTTGTGTGGGCTTGTGAAAAGTTCCACATTTCTCTGTATGGGGCAGCGTTTGATCTCCGTTCCGATGGCCTGAGATACCACTCCTACATCCATATCAGAATATTGGGAGCGAACTCGCAATGAAAAATGACCTCATTGTTTGTGGCAGTCGCATTGTCGTTCCTCACTCCTTGCGTCAATGCATGCTCAACATAGCTCATGAGAGCCATCAAAGTATTGTGAAAACAAAACAGTTACTCCGTGAGAAAGTATGGTGGCCTTCTCTTGACAATGACATGGAAAATACCAAATGTGCATGCCACACATGTCAGTGTGTCGGCTTACCTGTTCAAGCTGCGCTGTTACAAATGAACAAGATGCCAACCCATCCATGGGAGGTCATCCATGTTGACATATGTGGCCCATTCCCTACCGGCAAATTCATCCTTGGCATTGCCGATGAATGTTGGCGATGGCCAGAAGCAATTATCCTGTCATCCACTTCTACCCAATCTGTCATTAGAGGTCTAACAACTGTTTTTTCCACCCATGACTTGTTTTGAAATTGTATCAGACAATGGACCCCAATTTATCAGTGTTGAGTTCAAACAGTTTTGCAGCATTCATGTAATCAAACTTCGTAAAGTTCCACCTTATTGGCCTCAAGCGAACTTGGAAGTGGAACTGTTTTTACACACTCTGGGTAAAGCTTCTCACACAGCATGCATCGTTCGCAGGAATTGTCATCAGGAACTCTTCCCATTCATCCTGAACTATCATACAGCACCACATGGCATTACAGGAGCATCTCCAACAGCACTTCTCTTGGGAAGAGAAGAACGTACCAAAATCCTGTGCTCCAAAATGCCCTGCACCGAGACTGGATTATCAGAAAAAAAAAATCAAACAAAATGCAGATGCCAAGTGACACATGACAACTCTCGACATACGTATAGGTGATCCAGTTCTTCTATGACAACCAAAACAATAAATTGAGCACCACCTATGAAACCACATCATCTACAGTGGTCACCATAAAGGGGATGGGTGTTATTCTTCAATGAGGTGATCAGAATATCATGCGCATTGTATCACAAGTTTGATGATTTGTCGGCAAAGTTCATCCATAGTTGTGGGTAGAGGAGGAGATAGAGGATGTTGGTGGTTATCCCAGGCAAAGCAGGCAATGGCAAGTGACCCCGGGGCATATCCAGGGACTGGAGCATGAAGTCCTCCTAGATACCTACAGGATCACTTTGCAAAGACTGAGGATGTTGAGACTGAGAATTCACCCAGGAAGAACGAACAAGCGACCTGTCTGAAAGCCAGACCACAGTGGGACAGACGTCCCCCTCAACACCTACAGGATTATATTACTGATTTGCAAAGTTTAATTGTGAATGTGGGAAACGATCACCATACAGAACTGATGCCAATGCTTTGAATGTTTTTGAAACCTGATTAACTTTGTGTTTAAATTGGCATTTGGGTTCAGTGTATATGCATAGAAAAAAAAAACGTAGAAAATCGAGTTATCCACTTACACTCACCGCTAAATTCTGATGACTTTGTCCAGTCTGAGCAGTGTCTCATGAGCTGTTCAGCTTGAGTGCATGTGAATAGTCTCAAGTTCAATACGAAGCGAGAAAAAACGACGATTGCATCATATCCACCAAGTTATGCGATCCGCTCGATGCCACGGGTTTCATCGTTGACCAGTGCCCATGGGAGTACGTTGCTCTCCGAAAGGGGTATGATGAAAGAAGTCCCACGGTTAAAAGGAGTCAAAACCTCACTGGAGATAGGGAGCCACAACGAGGTGTGTGGTATGAAGCTCCATTTGTCAAGAGGAATGCGTCGCTGAAGATAGTGTTGCAAATGCGGTTTAACTCCCTTGATTTCCCATGAACTCCAGCGAACTCCTGTGAAACTCAGTTCCGTGAGTTATTTCCACATTGGTGTAAAATGGGATCCTTCTGTTCCAGCCTTGGTCCTCTTCACGTGAGGTGGGGGTCCCAGAAAGCCGTCGCAGTGTCGGGCAAAATGATTGGTTCGAAAGAAGATAAAAACCACACCTACACGACTGCCATTGTTGGACAAGTAAATGGAACAAAGTTCATGATGTAGAGGTACTCACAAGTTGGCAACAATGAAAAGTACACCGCAGGATAAACAGGGGTGAAAACATAACCTCTGCCCAGCTTCATTGGCAGAGGTAATAAGCGTATTATTATGTAGGACCATAACATCTAAACAAGAATGATCACACTGTGGTCACACCCTGCGACAAAATCCAGTAATGGGCCGATTGGGAAATGCACATTTAATGCGCTATTAAAGATTAACTCGACACCTCGCATCCATGTCAGCCTCCGCCACAGTTATATCAGTATGAATTGATTAGTTGGCACGGTCACAGATTATTTAACCCCAATATGGGGCCGTTCGAACAATAAGCAACACTTTTTTTTTATGGAGGTGCGTACTATTCATGCTGACAGGCTTGATTAAACCTTGTTAATAACTTTTGTTCGACATTGATTGGATTTTTCGGGGCCCTCATCGTGAGAAACACTCGACCCAAACAAAGCCAATGGAAATCTGACTTAAATCCAGACAGTGTATAATCTGCAGACGCCGACAGGCCTGATGTCTCAGGCCCAGCAGAAAACCAAGATGGCGGCCATATTATTTTGTGGAGGTGCCATCGTGGATCGAGTCAAGCGACAAATGTGGGTGGGGTCCAGCAGCTATCCAACCAATGGGTGCACATTTCAAAAATCAACCCCCCACCAAGAACCACAACAACGACAGCAACAACTATGCTGAACCCTTGTAGACCTGCGACATGTGGTTGGTAAAAAGAACGATTCTCAAATTATTTGGTATCAGTACCTCTCTTGATTTTTTTCTGTTAAGAGGGCTCATGATGAATGAAGTGTTGACTTTGTTGTGTTTGGATAATAATAATAATAATTATAATAATAATAATAATGTATGTTAACTTACAAGGAAGTTCAACACAGAAAGAGGTCATTCGGCCCTTTAAGCCCGAATTGTGGTTGGTTGTTCATGAATGTTCTATCCTTTTTGAATGCTGAGAGTCCAACAATGAAGCAGCACGTGTAATTTTTAAAGTCTTTGGTATGGCTCCGCCGTGGTTCAGACCAACCTTCCAGACTCAGAGCAGATTCTCCAACCATTGCACCACCGAGTCTGGTTAAATATTGTAACATATAATATAATTTAGGGATAAAACATAACCTAATCTCCAACCTTTATTTCTTATTTCCATGCTGGCGCAGGCCCTGATGCTCGGAGCCCACGGCTGTTGCTGCTGTCTGGTAATGTGTCCGGACCAGCACGAGTTACCAGCCAAGGAGAGAAGATCTATATTTATTGGACGGGCCAGCCTGGAACTGAATCCCGATTCAGGCTTCACTTTGGGGGTTGGTTACGATTCCTTATTTTTCTGTATTCTATCCCATTTGTTTCCCCTTCATGGCTTGCCTTTTTATCTTTTGGCATTGTTACCTTGTTCCGCACATTGTTCTTTCTTTATTCGTTCCATAATTGCATTATTCATTGATAAGTCCACCTTTGAATACCGTGTTTAATTTTTGCATACCATGTCAAAGCTCGTGGAAGAGTGAATACACAGAAACATATAACAAGGCAGGAGACAAGAGGGGCGGGAGAGGGAAGCACAAAATAGTGGGGAACAGAGACAATAGGAGATCCGTGGAGGGGAGAGGGATGGGGCGGGGGTACACGGGGTCAACAAGGTGGTACTACAGGGACTTTCAGGAAGGAAAGCAGGGAATTTGAAGGAGGTGGGCTTTGGGTGGATTGACGGGGGTGGAAAAGATCATGGTTTTGGATGGGGGAAGATAAGAGATGGTGGTGAACAGCTGTTTTGAAGACCTAGAGGGAGGAGAGGGATTGAAGAGAGTGTGGGAATTTATTCCAAAGGCAGGAAAAAAATATGAATTAAAGAGTGAAGGTCAGCAGTTATTCTTGATGTTGGCATTTTCACCAGAAGGGGTTTTTTGGCGGAACTTAAGCGCCCTGACGAAATATAGGTAGGAGGAGGAGGGCAGAGCACAGACAGAGCAAGGGGGGGTGGCAAGGCCGGGGAGGAGATGGTGGAAGACAGAAAGACCACCGACCTCCCTGCGGTGAGAGTGAGAGACCCAAATACTCGGCTTCATCATGTGAGATACTAATGATCCCAAATGCCTTGGTCTTCACAGTGTGAAGTCAAGCTTGGTGTGTGGCAGGATCACCAACCCAAGAGGGGAAAGCAGTACTCCATAAGGCTGTGGATGAAAGTTTTGTACATGGTCAGGAGCTCAGGTGTGCTAGTGAAGGACCTTGCATGATGGAGGATGCCTAGTCTTCGACTGGCTTTGGAGACCATCTTGGAAATGTGGCTTTCCCAGGAAAGATCATGACAGATAGTGAGCTTGACCAAAAGCTTGAATTAAAGGAATTCTTCAGGATGATTGTTGAGAAAGTAGATGGGGGTGGTGTTCGAGACGGTCCTTTTGGGGAGACATCGTGAGGGTGTGAGAACTTTATCGATCTAAAGATCTTTCCCCTTTCATATTCCCTCCTTCATTTTTTTCTACATTTGTTTCACCTCTGACTCTTTTGGGTTAGCTTTTTGATCTTTGAATTCTAATTTAGACTGCACACTCTGTTTCGATTAAGCATCGGTGCTGCTAAAGCAGTCTAGGGTTATACTTGGTTGTTCGCCATTGTCTTCGCAGCAGTAGTTGGGGCAGCAATTTGTAACTTTTTTATGGTGCCGGAGATAGCTCGCCTCATCTTCCAGAAGGACACCATGGGATCTTTAACGCCCACCAAGTAATGCTGGCAGATGGGATGTCCATCCGAGGGATGGCACACGCAGTGATGAATCGCTCTTCCTGTGAAACGCTGGGATGACAGTTTAGAGCTGGGCTGAGAGTTGAGGCCATGCAATGCAGCGAAGAGATAACTGTGCATACCTCCAGGCCATCCTGCCAGCCCATAGACTGCATAAGAAAAGTGAAAACCCACTCGTTAGTAGTTTTGTTTGATAAAGGATGGGATAAACAAAATTATGCTGGCTGCCTTGGGAAGGAAGGAACAGCTGACGTTTTGCCCGTTAGCCTTTTGTTGGAACAAAAAAGGTGCCTTTCCTCCAATGAAGGGTCATCACCACAGCTTCTCCTTGCTTCCCATGACAGTTAATATCCTGCAACGAACGTTCTTTTGATTTCATTCATTGCTCTACTTATCCACCGATGCAGGCCATCACGGGCCTTCACGCAGACTACTTTTTCATCCCATTTTTACCCCCTGGGGTCTTCCACCCCACGGGGTCTGAGCGCCGCTCGCTGTCTCTCTTTTCTTGTGTTCAGTTCATTTGAACGTCTATTTCTTCATTATTTGTGTACAGAATTCGATGAACATTGACAGGCATATACGAGATACATATGCGCAGGCAACAACTAGCCCAAAGTGTGATTCCGGCCCTTTGGGCCAAGAAACGGCCCTTTCGGCCCATTTTCTAGAAATTGCTATTTCTCGGTTATTCGTGCAAGAAGCAGGACCAAATCTGACAGGTGTATTCTTGAGGTCACTCTGCAGGCAATAACTGAGCCAAAAGTGAGATTATGGCCCTTTGAGCCGACAAACAGCCCTCTTGGCCCATTTTAAAAAAAAATTGATATTTATCTGTTGTTAGTGAACGGAACCGAACCAAACTTGACAGGTATATTCTGGAGACCATTCCCCAGGCATTATCTGAGCCCAAAGTGTGATTCCGGCCCTTTGGGCCGAGCAACGGCCCTTTCAGCCCATTTTCTTAAAAGTGTTATTCACAAAAAAATTAAATGTGCTGCGTGATTCCCAACGCAAAACGAAGTTGAAAATGATGATGTGAAACTCGCCTCACTCTGAAACTAGCCTATCTAAAACCTCACTATTGTGAGGTGGCCTGGTTTCTTTTTCTGATGCGATGAAAATCTTACCAGATTTCAAAACTATCTGTCGTCCGTGCCATCGCTCACCTGAGAGTTGTACGAATGAACTCCCACGGGGTATGTTCTCTATTCGAACTTGTTCTGTAGAGAACGACTTTGTATGACAGATTATATAATCCTCTTAGATGACGGCTAACTGATCGTTGTCTGTGATAATCATACACTGGTGCCGAGGACCATGTCCATAACACAACCACACTGTGAAATCTATGATGCTGCCTTGTGTCGATCTCTTCCTCGATTGATTAATAATTTTGGTCTCGAGTTTCTTATGTTTCATTTCATCATTCAATGATACTCATCAGTCTCGCTCTTCCAAGATTTTGTCCACAAAAATACAATTGCATTCCTGGATTTTAATGACTGCCTTGGCTATGAAATGCAAATGCATTTTGCTGGCTTTTTCTTTTTCACAATCTCTTTTTTTGCTTTTTTCTACATTGTAATTTCCTTTCCCCATTGCAATGTGTCTTTGTACCTTTCTGTTCACAGTTTTTTAAGAGTATGGGAATATCCACGAGTTTTTCAGAAAAATTCACAGAGATAGGATCATGGGCCATAGCCCAAGAGTAAAGAAGAGGATAGGACAGCAATAAGGCAGCGGTCTTTCCATTAGACAGTAGTTAATGCATAGAATGGTTTCCCTGGAAAGGTAGTGGTCGTAGATGTGAGTTAAATAAGTACCTAGATGCATTGGAGATGAAGGGGTCGAGTGATATTGGCAGGACTTGTCAGTAGCTTGTGTGTGGATGAGTGATAGCATCTGGTGTTGGCGTAGTATAGGCATGATGGGCCGAATGGCCTCTTCCTGTACCAATGTTCCTTTCTGTTTAACCTCGTTGTTGTTGTTGTTTATTTCAGACATTTTGTCTGAAGGTTGATAAATTAGTATAACAAGTTTAAATCAGAGCTGTCCCACATGAGTGTTGATGTGAACTCTTGCATGTTCACGTGAGCTTTGCACATAGCCCTTTTTATGACTTTGATATTGCCTCCTTGAAATGCTATTGCATGCCCTTTGCACATCTGCAATAATTTTAGCGTAGACACAGTTCACAAGAGTTTGATCAATCACGAGCTCAAGCACATCCGGCTTCACCATGCCTATCACTCTGTGTAAATACAAACATATAATTTGCGTATTTGTTGTAACAGATTTTCCAATTTTCTTCAGCATTAAAAACAAGCTCGAATGAGCTACGATCCTCGTCCTCTTAATGATGACGTCATAACGAATATGACGTCATTGTGATGTATCAGGTTTGCGAAAAATTATCTGTGCCAATGCCCGGCTTGATTCCCCAAACAAAATTCAAACAGCTTGCCGAGTTTCGGAGATAGTGGTATCGGCGATTTCCATTAGCAGCGATATTATGACGTCAACTTTTTTTCTCGGAAGAATTTCCAAAATCGGAGATGGTTACTGTCTGCGCGTGGGCTTTCTGCATATACATGGCAAGTTTCACGAAGATCCGATGAAAACTCTGGGTTGTGAAACAAAAAATGTCAAAAAATAGGAATGACGTCATAAAAATTGATATGACGTTGTGGGGGAAAAAATTATATTAATGTATTTTAAATTGCAACAAATGGAGTTTGAGAAATGTAACTTTTATGCTGCAAGTTGATTTGGCTGTCATTTCTGGCCAAAAGACTTTTGCCCTAAATGATAAGAAATGTGTTGTTCTGGAGCAGAGTGACCGAGCTGATAAATGAACCTTTGCTTAGAAAATGTACGAAGTGGCTTTTCGTCTAAAGGACACGTCTTCAGTCTGGGTGAATATCCCCCAACCTCTCTCTAATGGAAGTATAAAATGCTTTGAAATCTAAAAGTTTTGAGTGCGAGCACGTGAGGAAGTATAGTTTCTCAGTGGCTTGTACTCCTTGGAACTGACCAAGTTCCAAGTTAGAATAAAACTCTCTGATGTAATGTAGAAGTGAATTAAATCGGGTTGGTCTAACTCTTAACTAAAGTAAGAATAAATGAAATAGAACCAAATAATATTGCAATCAAATGGGGATTCTTAAGTTCATTGTACGAGGGTGAAAAGTGTATGGTGTATAATTAGGAAATAAATTGTTTCACAAGGAAGGACTTGTGTGGACATCAGTTTTATCAGTCGATCGGGTTTTTGTAGGATTTTATAATCAAATCGGACAAACGTTAAACTCTGTCTGAAGTCAAATAGGATTCCACAATCGGCCAGTTAGAATCCTTCAGGACGACGATCACAACAAGGTGGGTTTAAAAAAATCCACATCAACGTCATGGTGATGTATCATATGTGCGGTAATTCATCTCTGCAAATGCCCTGTTCGATTCCCGCAAGCGAAATTCAAAAAGCCTGCCTAGTTTCGGAGATAATTTTTTAGGCGATTTCCATTAGCGGAGATATTTTGACGTCATAACTTTTTTTCTAGGAGGAATTTTCAAAATCGGAGATGGTTCGTGTCTGCGCAGGGAATTTTTACATTTA
>NC_140965.1:111821498-111901498 GCF_056783735.1 Eptatretus burgeri | reverse complement strand
ATAAAAAATAACCCGATGTACATACATCAAGCAAAAGCATGTGTACGGCTTAGGTGCATATATATGTATATATATATATATATATATATATATATATATATATATATATATATATATATATATATATATATATATATATATATATATATATATATATATATATATATATATATATATATACCTGGGATCATTCCAATTGTACTGTGCCATGGAATAACACCCTGGCTTCGGGCATGAGGCCTGCCAATCTGTGCTGCTTCATGTAAGGGCACATGGTTTTAATTGTGGTGGAGTCAGACTAGCTGTCCAGCCAAAAGGTGCAAGACAGTGGCATGGAGTCTCAAAACTGACCAATGTATAACATGTGACATTTTTGAAGTCGAAATGGGGCATAATGTGAAAAATTTGACAAAATGACCAAAAACTTGAACTTGTTCTGTCCCTTATCATCATAAAGCAATGTACCAGGTTTCAGTTGAATATGTTAAAGGGTATGGGAAACAGTTGGAAAAACCACAGGTTGGATGGACGGAGAAATGGATGGACGTACAGATGGAGAGCAAACCTCTGGTCCCCTCCGGTGAAACCTGGATGAGACTAATTATAGTATATATATATATATATATATATAGCACCTTTTACCGATGGATACAAACGCCTTGGGTTCAAAAATCTAACCAAAAATCCACACTTCCACAAACTGCTGAGCAATCTTCGAGCATTCTCACATGCAACTAAACAGCTTTTACTCAAATTAACATGAAAAAAGTGAAACTGCTAAATTTGGAGAATTTACTAAATCATCTGCTGAATTACTCCTCATTAAATTGCACAAGATTGGATATCATTGGTGGAAGTGTGGAAAATTGAATGTCTCATTTCCGCATGAATTATAAGGTGAGTTAAAGAGGGCACCAAAGGATGTTTCATACAAAGGCAACTCGTGACAACATTCAAACAGCGCTCCTACAATGTTTCCACAGCGAGAAAGAAGATTTGCTGAATAATATTTTGACATGTGATGAGACCTTTTTCCATCATTTCACATGAGAGTCAGTGAACCAGCATGGAGTGTGGACATTCTTGGTACCCACCACTGAAAGTTTTTTCGAGGTTGAACCACCACCCAGAAAGCTGATAGCAATAATGTTTCATTCCCTTAACAGTTTAACTTGGGTCAACCTCTTGAATGTGGGAACGTCATCGTTGCAGAGCACGACAGTGACGAGTTGCACCGTGAAGCGAGACAAGTAATATGTAGACGACCACTGTGTCTGCAGTCTCATCACGTGACTTTACCGCAGAATGATGCTCATCCTCACGTGGCAAATACGACCTCTAATACCCTAATGGAGATGGGTGAACAAGTTGTCATCATCCTCCGTACTTGTCCAGATTTTCTCATTTTCATTATATTTTATCCTGAACACTCAAAAACCATCTGGGTGCCATTTAAGTTTCCACATGATGAAGACATCAAAGCCCCTGCCCTGAAATGCCTTCTGCACCTGTCTGAAAGATTAATACACGAACGGCACAAGATTAATTAAAATTAAATACAAAAGATTAAAATCAAAGCACCATCCCATCATTGGACAAGTGTGCATGTTTATTACGTCAATACCTTGAGAAATACGTGAACTTTGGTATGTCAGCATTCCCAACCGAACACCGAGTTCATGATGTGGGAAACTCAGGATGAGATCCCATACAACATACAATTGTTTCTTGTCTTGTAATTCCTGTGAAAATACACTGACCTTTGGTCATTGATTTGTCCCACATGTGATCTCTTTTAAATGTACAAACTCATGCACGAGCCTTAGTTCAATTAAAAACAAAAAAAAGATTCATTTCTTTTCAACACAAATTAAATGTTCATGTTTGAAATTATTAAAAAAGTTGTTTTCAATCAATACCAGCTGTTTATTTTTGAGTCATTTGGCCTCTCAAAACATAATAACCACCTGTGTTTACCTGACCCCAGCCTCATACTGTAGCCGTCCAGTGGTGCCCGGTCATGCCCGAGTGGCTGGCGTTGCGGATGCGCTTCCTGGTGCAGTGGCACTTTGGAGTTGCCATGGCGGTCACCGGCTCATCGGGCAGAACAAATCCAGGTGTAAAATGACCAGATGGGGATGGCCAGAATGGGATTCTGAGCCACCTATTTGTCCAGGTGAGCACTCGGTTGAAAGATCATGGCTGAATAATTGTATCTGGTGTAATGGACCGGTTCATGTATAAATACAAGTCAAATTAAAACTCTGAAAATGGAGTTCAATTCAGACTTGATCTATCGAAGACCTATCACAATGTCTGTACCAAAAACTCTGTGAACTCATTGGAGCTGCGTGTGATGAAAATAGGATGTATTTGCCAAGAAGTAATGGTTATTGAAGATACAAAAGGTAATTGCAGGTCTGACAGATAAATTATAATCTCGCTGCTTTTTAATGAAAGGCTTAAAGGTCCACAGATTCAGAAAATCACGTTTGGTTTAATGAATGGATGTGGCTTCACTTTACACTTAATCGCTGTTCTTTTCTTGAATAAATATATTGAAAGGAATATTTTATTGTTATTTAGTGCCTTTACGCTCGGTTGGCGCTGCCACAAAAATAAAAATGCTCGACCTCAGGTTCATGCATGAATGGTCTGACAGCACCTTCTACATCATGATTTTGACTATCGTCGTCATCTGGGGATTCTTGATCAGAAAATTATTCGCCAAATTCATTTTCGGATGAGTCTGAAGCGAGTTGGGCTGACAATTGGATGTCCCTCGATTACATCATGGCAGTTTGTTTGAAAATTTTAGGGTTAGTACCCAATGGGTTTCCTTTTTTAAAACTTGAACACCTCAAAAATTATTTGAATTAAAAAGCACATTCAGTTGTTTATAACTTAAAAATCAATATCATCACATAAAAAAAAAACTAGAAGGGCACTCGGTAGAACACATACCTTCGCCATGCAATGCCTGATCCACGAAAATATATTGGGCCCAACACATTTTTTAAATACAGTGTTGTGCTGTATGTCGTTTTTGGCCTCATCTCTCAATGATGAAGAATCACTTAAAAATTAAATAATTCTTATATCCAGATATAGATTCGGATCTTCACCAAAATTACACCCAACCTTTCCTTATCACACCGAATCTGTCGACAACTTTTTGAGATATCCTGTTCACAAACAAACAGACAGACAGCGGTGAAAGCATAACGTTCGTCCATCCTCCTTCGGTGGCAAAGGTAAATTTTTTTTTTTTGATTCTGTGGACCTTTATGCCAGCAACTTTGTTGCAGGTATAGCAATAATAATGTAGCTACTTTATTTTTCGCTGAAGCCTGCTCTGTCCATTAGCAATGTAGAATGAATTCCTGCTGTCTTATGTTGTGCTCCCATAATTGCTGGTTTCAGATGTGAAAAAGGCCACCTTACCCTAAAAAATTGCCACAAAAGGTTTCTCAATGGTTTGTTGTCGTTTCAGGTGTGCTTAATAACATATCAAAAGTCTACCACAGTGTGACCACTGGAAAGGTCTAATTTTCAAGATGGCAGCCAAATCCTTAAAATACCCTAACTCCTTCATTATTCATCCTGGACAAGTCATTTTGGTCTGCAAGGGTTTTTTGCTCGGTCTTTCCGTTTGAATGAGACCCCCAAAACGGGTTTTCCAACCATTTTTTCAATGATCTCGCTCCCAACTGTCTCAAAGTCATGCACATTCACATCCTCTTTGGTGACTCTACCAGTAACGATGTTTCTCAGAGATGGGTCTGGAAAAAATGGCGTGCAAGTGGAAAGTTTTTCCTTGATCTTTTCCAGGTCAGAGTGATCTCATTTCATCCTTGCTTCTGTTGATTATATCGGTGTTGCTCGCTTGTCGTGTAGGTGAGGTCATTGAATTCCTGCATGGCGTTGTTGCACTCAGATGTGATGTGTGTGGACATGGTCCACAACGCGTGCATTTCTTCGGTCATTCCACTTCCATGAGTCAAGCCTCCATTACTCTTCAAGGACCGCATCAATTTCTGCTTGATGACAAGGTCAGAGCTAAGACCTACCCAGAACTGGTTGCTGTGGCGGATCACATGGAAACCCCTGGAAAATTTGACAGAGACATCAGGATGTCTGGTCTCGAGTTGGCACATTTCTTGAATGTCGAAATATGCAGATTTCAGATAGTTGTAGTGCCCAGCGGCGGCAAATATTGGCAGGCAGTCCGACACTGCGCACAAGTGCATCATCAAAGATCCTGTGTGATCCGCTTTGATCACTGCTCAGGCAGTCTGCAGCATTCTCTGATAGTTTATCCACAGATGACTGGGTTTTGACCTTGTGCTAAGTTCAGCCCTCTTTGTGTCAATCTTTTCTTTGATTTGGATCAACGTATCTGATGTTACAGCACTCTCCAAAGTCGTTTCTTTCGCCACCAAGGACGGGTACGTTTCTCCCACATGATCCACCGACGACTTGAACTGTGGGTTATCCTCCAGCAGATCTGACACAACCAGGTGATTGAGACATCTGTCCACCAGCAAATGTCCATGGAAAGCTCTTTGCACTGATTTTCCAGTCATCATATGCTGGACGGCATTTCCACCAAAGACAACTTCCATAATGTTCCTGAGTCCTGTGCCTTCCATCAGTGTGCCTATTGCACCAAGTAGGTTCATGAATGTGTGAAAACATCCAAGCATCAAGACAATTCTTTTCAGGTGGCTACTCTGTGGTGCATCCATGATGATCTCTGCAGCTTACCAACACAGGGGCTGATCAAACGTAATAATGTGCGGAGCATGGTGTTTGATAGTGAGATCGCAAATGAAATCAAGCGTGGGCAGAATGTGTCTTGTTCCCAGAGTACAAGTCAATCATTGAGCAAGAACTCAATTGATGATTGGCCTGGGTGTTCTAATCCTTGATGGATGATATGCATCATTCCCTGCCACCCAGTGGTTTCCTGTTTGAAGTTTAGTGAGAGCTCCCACAGTACATCAATTGTCCTATCACAGTTGACCAATGCCGGGAGTTGTTCGAACACGATGGTTTGGTGCACATGTTCACCGAAGCGATGTTCGATGATTCGAATTTTACTTTGCACTGAACAATCAAGGTTGGTAAGGTTTCTCCTTGGAATGACAAGATTCTTCTTTCGCCCTGGGGTGAGTGCTGCTATGATCCCCATTCCGTGGAACGTCCCCCTGCCATCGATAGTAAGGATATTGTGGTCAACACTGTCCCCGGCGAAAAGAAGTGCCATGTCCAGCAAATCAATGTCATCTGCCAACATATCTGGAGCAACTGAATCTGCTGTGTTCTTTTCAAAACGCATGATTCTTTATAAGAAGAACTAAATCCCATTTCATGAAGGATATCCACTAGAATTGTGACCGATACGAATGATGTGCCTGCACTGCAAGGCCAACTTGTAAGGGAGCTACAACGGCACGTGGTCGAACTGCCTGGACAATTGCGTGTCCTATTCCTGCAACCTTTCGTCTTGTCTGCTTGCCCACAAAAAGACCATCCAACAATGTCCGCAGAGTGTCAAGAACTAACGAAAGGGCAGAATCAAGCTTGAGCGACTTTGCACTTGGATACTGATTTGTAAGGGACGGCACATTGGACTTGATATCGCTTTTAATGAATCACGCCGCTGTTTCAATGATCGCTTGTTTCTGTGATTCTTCGTCCTTTGCTTGGGTGTTGAAATAAGATCTCAGTATCTGCGATGTCTTTTTCCTCATTGTTACTATGTCATGGAGGTCTTCCTCTTCAGCAAAATTAAAATTGTCCCCATACTGTTATTTCAATTTTCCCTTGAGGTACTGATTTCCAAATGGTACGGAATCTGCATTTGGCATAAATTCCTTCATTTTATTTCGGAAATGTGAAATTGTCAACTATTCTTCATCATTATTCTCAAGGTAAGAGCAAACGTTCATGAATGCCTGCTCCTGATCTTCGTTTTTGGGCCGGCCAGACTTTCTGCGCATTGCCTCTGGACATTCTGGAACTGGAGTGGTGTGCGAAGCCCACATCGGAAATTACCACTACATGAGTGATGGTCAATACAGTCCGCAGCAGGTAGATCACAGCAATAATATTAAATCCTGCCTTTCACAGTGAAGGCCCATTCATCTGAACGACTGTCACAACACTCAAGAATGGTCTTCACGAACGTATCGGTCTTTACATAACTAAATCCTGCACCTCCTGGTGTTACCATAGTCCCACAGAAAAGGCAATCCATTTGGCTG
The DNA here is from genome assembly GCF_056783735.1 of Eptatretus burgeri. Classification (NCBI taxonomy): domain Eukaryota; kingdom Metazoa; phylum Chordata; class Myxini; order Myxiniformes; family Myxinidae; genus Eptatretus; species Eptatretus burgeri. The sequence goes on along the minus strand of NC_140965.1, from coordinate 111,895,229 downwards.
TTGAAAGGACCGGATGATACTCTGGCACTTCTCTTTGGTGGCTCACCTTTCTTTTCTTTTTGCCTTTCAATGCCTTTTGGATGGATGTACCGCTTTTGACATTTTCAGTGTACTTTTTCACCAGCTGAAACGACTACGTCATCCCCTCTTTGCACACTCGCACTGTTGATTCCATCAGCTCCCTTGTGACGAACTTCAACCACATCAGAAGCATCTCCTAAGTCTTCACGGCAGATGGGACAAGTCTCTTGGTTTTGCCATGCTAGCACTCATGGTCAGGCCTGAAAAGATGCAAAACAGAAGGTCACGAATAAATCGAGTCAATAAATAATGTCAATAAATGTTAATAAACAGTCACACACAGAAAATTGTTTCTTGGATTTCACAATTATGTAATTATGTCACTGCAATTTGAACAAGCCAAATGGATTTCTACACCCCCAAAAACATGGGGCTATACACCAAAATTACTTGTCTCAGATGAATAATGAAGGAGTTAGGGTATTTTAAGGATTTGGTGGCCATCTTGGACGCCATCTTGAAAATTAGGCCTTTCCAGTGGTCACACTGTGGTCGACTGATGATGTGTTATTAAGCACACCTGATAACTACAATAAACTGTTGAGAAACCTTTTGTAGCAATTTTTGGGGGGTCAAACCAGATTTTCAGCCGGCAATAATCCACTGCATCCATTTTCTGTGGTTGTTCTTGAAAAATATTGTTGATATCTTCATATGTGGAGCTTGTTTGTCATGTTAGCTGACGTGCTATTTGATGATTAGTCAATTTGATGATTAAAATGTAAAAGCCATTTATTTATTCCAAACATTGTTGCGGAGATGTATTCAGAATTTCAGCAGGAATGGTAAGCGATGCCAAGGTGAAATCATGTTGCTCTCAAACTACCTCATAAACATTTACTATAATCTCCCCAAAAAGCAACCTTGATCAACATCTTGTGATGGATGGATGGAAGCTTATGCCTGGTGTTGGCTTAATGGTTACGGTGGTGGGCTTGGGATCCTATTACTTGGTATCCTAAGGTCCTGAGTTCAAATCCTGCTTGGCTGTTGAATTAACACCAGGTGGGTTGACTCAGCCTGTCATACTTCTGAGGTCGGCAAAATGAGTACCAGCTTTCTGGGATGATTGAAATTGATCCATTCGACTATCCTGTGTTGGAGCGTTTTGTGTACAATAGTCCAGGATTGTGCTCAATAGCTCAGGAGACTGCTTTGGCAGTGCTGATACTCTGTACAGAGTATGGTATGGTATGGTATGGATGGATGGATGTCTTGTTATTTCACAAAAGTGCTGATACAAATGCTGTCATTGAAAGCATTCTTCTCTATTTTTTGGTGTATAAGTTGATAATTTTCCCTGGTAGTCCAAATTTATACTCAGAATAGTCTTATCTACGGTTTAAAACATTGAATTGCATCAATGAAAAAAAATTGTAAAGTGTGATATTTTCTGAAATAAATGGTATAATTGTTAATTTAAAACACACTCTGCAAGTTTCCACTTAACGTCGTAGAGATGCGTTCTCACAAAGTGTATTGTTAAGTAGTTCCATATTAAGCAGATGAGATATTCCCAGAGACGTAATGCTATAATGGGGGATGCATTACCAGGGCACATTTTCGGTCAGCTGAACAAAACTTTAACCTCACTTATTTTTGAAATAATTTAATTTTTTTATTCATCATTCTCTTTATTCATTCTAATTCTGGCTTTTTCTTCTCTTTCATCTCTTTTACATTCTATTACTCTATTTTGTTATCTATCTCTCCAAGAAGAAGTGAATTCTTGCAGAAATTTTTCTTTTCGGCTCACTTGGCTGTGATGGATTTTCACCTTGATGGATTTGAGGGGAATGGAGTAGCGGCTGAAACCGCTATTGTGCGGAGAAGTGCCTTGTGAGCCAACAGCCATCCATATCTAGTGCCAACTGTGTCTGCGGACGTCCTCCTGCAGTTGGGTTACTTGTTTTTTTTGGAGGTTGGTGATGGGATTTGCACTCCGCACACTGTAAAACCCTTCATTCTGCAAAACGTACTAAAAGCATCGAAAAATCTGAAAACCCACTCCATGAGAGTACCTCCTGTGCAGCTTCCCTTCACAAGGCAGCTCACCAGATGAAGGGATTGGGGCAAAGCCTTCGGGACCCCCAATCTTAGATGACAGGAAGGAAACCATGGGGTAACCTTCCTGGGTCAGATTGCAGTAGTGTGCGTCGGGGTGGTGCTGAGGTGTCGTCCACCAGACGGCGGTCTCCTTGGGTTAACCTGAGGTGTTCCCTTCTGGTGGGTGCCTGGAATTCTCTCTCTCTCTCTCTCTCTCTCTCTCTCTCTCTCTCTCTCTCTATCTCTATCTCTATCTCTATCTCTATCTCTATCTCTATCTCTATCTCTATCTCTATCTCTATCTCTATCTCTATCTCTATCTCTATCTCTATCTCTATCTCTATCTCTATCTCTATCTCTATCTCTATCTCTATCTCTATCTCTATCTCTATCTCTATCTCTCTCTCCATTGGTTGGGACACGGCTATGCCGCTGATGCAGTGTCCCCCTTACCAGTACACTGGTGCTCATTTTACCGACCTCGGAAGGATGACAGGCTGAGTCAACCTCCTGGTGTATTTTAATTCAGCGGCCAAGGGGCTTGAACTAAGGACACTAGGATCCCAAGCCGCCAGCCTAACCACTAAGCCAACACCAGGCTTGTCCTATCCCTAACAGAGGATGATCACCTGTCGCTGTTATCATCTGAGCTCAAGTGTTTGAACATCGGTATTGCAACACTCTCTGAGGTTCGGAGACCGGATTGTGGCGAGATCATGGCGAGTGGTTCCACCAGGTATTTGTCTGGTCACTCTGATGGTCACCATGCCCAAGGAGATGCTGTAGATGTGTCCAATAAGCTGACTCCAATGATAATTGAGGTAACATTGGTCAACGAGCATATTATGAGATGAGGGATTCATCACTCCTTGGGTGTCATTTCCCTGCTCTCTCTATATGCTCCTACCGAGGCGAGTGATCTCACCGTGAAGGACGCATCTATGTCACACTCGAGTCTGTGGTTGATCAGTGCCCCAGACGAGATACACTTCTGGTCTTGGGGGATTTCAATGCATCGACTGGAACTGATAGGGACGGTTATGAGGTGTGTGTTGGTCACCATGGGTCAGGTGATAGGTATGCTGTGATCAGGTGATAGGGACTTTGCAAGAAGTCATGGACGTAGGGTGGCCGGTTCATGGTTTCAGCTCCCAGAAGCTCATCGCTGGACTTGGTATTCCAACGCTGGTGGTTTGGCAAAGGAGATTGACCATGTCCTTGTTGATGGTCGCTGGAGGATGATCCAGAACAGCAAGGTCGACCGGAGTGCTTAGTTCCTCAATACTGACCATAGGCTTGTTGTAGCAACTCTGAAGTTGCAGCTTAAATCCTGGAGAAAGGTACCATCCCAGGCTAGGCTCGATGTTGGCAAGCTCAGGGATGAGAGGGTAGCTGAGGAGTTTGCGAAGAGGCTGATTGGGAATTTAGGGGGTGTGCATGTTTTGGGGAACTGCATGTGCACAAAAGGTGCATGTGCACAAAAGGTGGACAAGGAGACCTATGTGGGAGGAATCTGTGTGGGGGTAGAGCATCACCTGTGGTCAAGTGATTCTCGTCCTGCTTTCAGGGGAATTTGTGCATTGCGATCATCCAAGCCCATCCCTCGGTGTACTGCAGTTAGAGCAGAGGGTGGTCGGCTCTTGACAGAGGAGTCTGAAGTGAAGGCCCGCTGGGCGATTACTTTGAGTGGCTGAACCAGGCTGATCCATCAGCTGTCGAATTGGACATCAAGGGTGTTACCATCCACATTGCTGACCCACCAATCAACTGTGATCCATCTTCATTTGTGGAAACACAAGCTGCGGTGAAACAGTTGAAATAGGAAAAAGCTCCAGGGATCTGTGGCATCCATGCCGAACTTCTCAAGGCTGATGGAAATGCTGCACTCGTGTCGTTGCATGCAGTTCTGTGCTCTGCCTGGAACACAGGCATCATCCCAACTGACTGGAAGAGGAGTCATGTTGTACCTCTCTGGAAAGGGAAGGGTGATCGCTAAGACTGCAACAACTACTAAGCGGTGACGTTGCTCTCAGTGCCGGGCAAGTTCTTTGCTCAGATAATTGCTGACAGGATTTGCCACCATCTGTTTTAGCTTCAGCATCCAGAGCATTTATACCAAAGAGGTCAACGATCGACTGCATACTTGCTCTTCCGGTCCTCACCAAGGACAAAAGAGAGTTTTGGCAGGGGCTTCTTGCAGCCTATGTTGATCTCTGTAAAGCATTTGATTCAGTGAATCTGGATGCCATCTGGTAGATTATTCGTCTTCGTGGGGTGCCACCAAAACTAATCAATCGGACGGCTGAACGATACTCTCGTACGGAGAGTGCTGTGAGATGTGGTGATACCATCTCTGACATTTCTAGTTGTTACTGTAGTTTGTCAGGGGTGTGTACTGGCCCCCACACTTTTCAACACTTGTATGTACTGGATTCTAGGGAGGATGTCGGAGAGGTCAATCTGCGGTGCATCATTTGGGAATGTCAAGATCTCTGACCTTGATTTCGCAGATGATGCAGTCATCTTTGCGGAGACTTTAGATATCCTTTTGGGGGCCCTTGAGGTGCTGAATGAGGAGTCGGAGCCACTGGGATTATGGGTTTCTTGGGTCCAAACTAAGATCCAGGCTTTCATTGACATCTTGGATGCTGCTGTCCTGTCTGTGCCTGTTTGTGGTGAGGATGTTGAGGTCACAGAGAGAGATTCACTTTCCTCGGCAGTGATATTCATGTCTCTGCTGGCTGTGAGTCAGAGGTCAACAGACATCTAGGTCAGTCATGGGGAGTCATGGATTCACTGGATCATGGGGTGTGGTGCTGCCGGTACCTGTGCAGGAGGACGAAAGTCCAAGTCTTCAGGTCCTTGGTGCTTCCAGTCTTGCTCTCTGGATGTGAGACTTGAACTCTGACCAAGGATCTGAGACAGAGACTTATTTCCTTTGGTACCAGGTCTCTTCAGAGAATCCTTGGCGATCACTGGTCGGACTTTGTGTCCAACGAGCGGTTGCTGAGAGAGACTCAAATGAGATTTGTTTCTTGCAGAGTCCATGAACATCAGCTGTGGCTGTATGGACATGTTGCTCATTTTCCTGATGATGATCCTGCTCACCATATTCTGTCAGTGAGGGAGCCTCATGATTGGAGGAGGCCAATGGGCTGACCACGTGCTCGTGGTTGTAGCAGGTTGATCGGCATCTCAACGAAATGGGGATTGACCAGGCATCTGCCTGGGGGATGGCCAGACAGAGGCCGTTGGAGTACTGGCGGAAAGTGGATGTCGTGACACGCTGCTCCGGTGCATGCTCCCAAACCTGACCTGACCTGATCCATTACGTCAATACTCCATGCAGAGCGTTGATGCTGCCGAAGCAGTCTTCCTGGCTATTGAGCATAATCCTGGGCGGGTCGCCACTCCGACACAGGATACCAGCAAGCTGGCATTCATTTTGCTGGCCTCGGAAGGAGGCAGTGTCAACCCCACCTGGTACTAATTCAACAGCCCAGTGGGATGTGAACTCAGGATCATCAGATCCCAAACACACCACCCTAACCATGAAGCCAACACCAGTTATACATGAAGTGAAATGAGCTTTAATGGATCAATTTATCTCGTAAGGGCACTCGTTGGAGTGAATATCTCCACCACGTAATGCCTGATCCACAAGAACATATCGGGCCCATTACATTTTTTCTATGTCGTGTTATATGTCGTTTTTGGCCCTTTCTCTCAATCTTGAAGAATCACTTAAAAAAAATTCCAGTCGTCGGATCCGGATCCGGATCTTCCCCAAAATCTAATCAGTTCATCCTTGTCACACACCCAACCTGCGCACAAAATTTCATCCGCAATTGTACACAACGTTTTGAGATATCCTGTACACAAACAAACAAACAAACAGAAAGGGGTGAAAACACAAGCTCCTTCACCTTCGATGGTGGAGGTAATAAATAACAAAAAAATCACCCTTTCATGGAATAAAATGGTGGGTTTTGGATTCTGGTGGATAGTCGAGAGTGGAAAGCAGGAGGGTTGTGAGTCACTGAGACCCGAAGGGTTCTCCCACTTCCCCAGCTGACTGGGGGTCCTCCACGGCTGCTGCTCCCTCCTCCTCCTCCTCCTCCTCCTCCTCCTCCTCCTCCTCCTCCTCCTCCCCCTCCCACTCCTCCTCCTCCCCCTCCTCCTCCCCCCCTCCTCCTCCTCCCCCTTCTCCTCTCATGGTTGCTGTGATGTGAAGGCTTCTGTTAGATGTTGAAATGACCGTTTTCATCCCTCTCGGAAAAAGGCATCCATGGTTGACTACTCGGTGCTTGCCTCTTCTTTTCTTTTGAAATTTCAAAGTAGCACGAAAGTCTTTCCATGATATTTCTGTCCATTTCAGAGTTACGTTCTTCGACAGATGATGTAATCGTGAGCCGTGGGTAAATAATCACGATTAGTTAGGGAATTTTAGCAAATTGCATTGACCATCTGTGAAAAAATTGCTTACCAAAAAATTTCTTCACTAACGTATTCATCTTGGGGTCTAGTCACACCTATCAATTAGTGCAAACCCAAATCCTTGTGGAAAATTCTGGGGAGCCAATCAAAGTTCGGGTGCTCAGAGGGCCTGCGCGAAAAAATCGGAAAAATTAACTTTTGCCAATATTGACTTGTGGGATGTCTGACTAGGGGTTTTTTGGGTGCTGAATTGATTCCAACCATTAGATTTAAGAAAAAAAAACACTCCTTGATCATATAAAATGTATTTTATTGACATTTTTAACAGAACTGTGCTCAAGGAAATGTTGCTTCGTCAGCTTTTACAACCTTATTCATCAAACTCCCCAGTATCTTCCTCACTCCTCTTGTCATCCAAGATTTCCCATGGAACATGAGCATGAAAAGATCACAGCCTGCTTTAATGATATCACCTTTCTCAGCTCGGATGTCCATAAACACGTCCATTGCCCTCTCTGCTTCATCAGCCTTGCAGAGCTTGCTTCACAAAGTTGGTTTGCTAATCCCAAAAATTGCAGACACTGTATCGCAGCCAGAGAAGCTGTGCAAGAAGATGAGATACCTCCGGTATATCTCTGGGAGGGCCTCCCGGATCTTTCTGACATCGTAAGATGTTTCTTTGGCTGTTGTGAGGAAGATCGGATGGTCTGCAACATGATGCATCAGCATAACCAGGACGTCTGTGTCCTCAGCCCTCACCTCAACAGGGGACTCTCTTGCCTCATCTCGAGCTACGCGGACGATGGAGGTGTCGGCATCATCGGAGCATTATTGTACACTGATTCCATTCCTACAAAATGTTTCAGCAAGGAGCAGAACGAGCTGGGCTTTGTTGTTCTTGTTATCGAGGAACTTTTCTCCTGCAATGATGATTTTGAGATCCAGACGAATCTTAATGTCACAGCATGCATTCTTTGTTCGTCTCAAGTGGTCATGGTCCTTGGTGGAGCTGCCATATCCGTCAAAGACCACCGTTATCTGGAGGCGATGGCTCCCTATGGACTTCACAAACCGGAGGTAGCTCTCGGCAACATCCTTCCAAGTAAGGTTAGCCTCCCACTTGACATTGTGTAGGAGCCACCCACTATCAACCACAAGGCTTGTGCAGGGGGGTTGTTCGACAGGTGCCAAACTTGCCTTCAGGGACATTGCTAGGGCAGCCTTGTCTGGCTTTCGCAACTTTTGATCTTGTCAAAGAGAGACATCGGTTTTGGCGTCAACTCAAAGCGCAGAGCTTCTTTGGTCTTGACTTCACGCTCACTGATGACAATGAGGTGGTTGAATAGCTTCAGTGAGTCAATGACCAGCTTCTCGCCATTGACTTTGGATCCAGATCTGAGGCTTGCAAGTGATTTGACCTTGTGTTTGGTTACCATTGCATCCACAACAGTTTTCCCATCCATCTTAGCCTGAACGGCTCTGCCAACTTCTTCTGCTTGATCAGCGTTGATTTGGTCTTCGGCAGTGCTGCTAAACCCAGTTGAGAAGGACACCAGAGTCTTCTTGTCCTGTGTGGCATCGAAAGGGTTCGCTTCCTCCAACCACCCAACTATGGTGTTGACAGCATCGTTATCTCTCTTCATTTGGGCTCTTTCAACGTCGGTGTGGACAGGTACCCCACATTTGACCATGCTTCTTTCTAGCTCTTGGTGAATGAACGAGAAGTGGTTCAGAGTCTGAACCCAAGACTTATGAGTACACTCATTCCAAAAGCGGCCTCTGTTTAGACCACCGGAGGATTTTGCCTCACGCATGAGTGTGGTTACATCCTTGTCCATACTGTCCTAAAAAATAAGACTTTTTTTGTAAACAACAGACAGGACATGAAATTTTGACCCAAAACAGACAGGACATGAAATTTTGACCCAAAACAGACAGAACACACATACAGTGATGTGTTTTAACATTAATAGGTCCACTCTACGTTGAATATATTCAACTTCTATTGAGTCCGGTACACAATAATTTTATAGCTAAAAGCTCTTAGCTAACGTCAGCTAACACAGAGAATTCTACTGAGCATGAGCACAAGTATAACCAACAATATAGCAGTGGTTTCAAAAATGTTGTATTATATGCTGGTTTTAGCACAATTTGAACAATCTGAATCAATTGAGCCAAATTACCACAAAACACAGTCTGAGATATCTAAAAATGTATCATATCAATATTTTACGGCCAGGGATTCATTTTTCCTCAAATCTAATGGTTGGAATCAATTCAGCACCCCAAAAACCTCTAGTTAGACATCCCACAAGTCAATATTGGCAAAAGTTAATTTTTCCGATTTTTTTCGCGCAGGCCCTCTGAGCACTCGAACTTTGATTGGCTCCCCAGAATTTTCCACAAGGATTTGGATTTGCACTAATTGATAGGTGTTAGGCCTCAGTCACATTTGCTCGACGGCGAGGATAAGGCGGCCGTACGCCCTCTGAATTGACAGAAACGTGCGGCGGCCGCAGAGAAACCGAGGTGGCCTCAGGATGGCCCTACGCTGTTTGGCTATATTTTACAGGCCGTAGGGTCGCCGTGGAATGAAATCGCAGAGTTATAACTTTTTTTTCATTTCTACGCTCGTCGTAGCAATTAGACAAGCCAAGCTATGACATAGATGTGTTCCACGTCGACCGTACGTAGGGCGTGCGGTGGGCTTGCGTTATTCGTGCGGCTGCCGTAAGCTCTTCTCAATGAAAAATGAATTTTCCCAACCCCCAAAAAATTACAGTGGCCGCACTATTTTCACGGTCGCCGTACGGTGGCTTTGCGGTCTGTGTGACTACCTGTGGGCAACGCAAGGTTGACGCACGGTTCCCCTATGCCCGCCGTGCACCTACGTACGGCCACCGTGGCAGTCTGCGTCGACCGTGCGTCCACCGTGCGCTACCGCTAGAGATTGGAGTACAGGTGTTTGCCTGTACACAGTGGTGCCCCCAGAATCCCAATTTAATTCGTTCCAGGAGGCTGTTCGGATTGCAAAAAGTTCGGATTCAAAAAATATTTTCCCAATAAGAAATAATGGAAAGTGAATTAATCCGTTCGTGGACCCAAAGAAAACCCACTTTCAAGACACTTTAAACTGAAATTCCCCATGTTTAAGGTAAAATAGGATGAGTAAATGACCTTCGGTGGCGGTGTATTGTATGTAAACTGGTACAATCGCCACATCCAAAGGCCCACACAGGCTCGAGCTCCGGCCTGGGTTCCGATCGCTCGCGCACTCTGCAAGAGCGCTGCCCTCAGGGCAACTCATTAAACATGATGCCCCCAGAACCACAATCACTTTCATCAAACACATCGGGCTGACGTAATCATGGATATTAAAAATTACAACCGGTTTTGCTGTGAAATTCAATCCTTGCCGACAGTCCATCACACCACGTGATCGGATTGCATTTTTTTGTTAATAATTAAAACACAAGATGATTTAAGAAAAAAAAAAAAATGTCACCCCCAGGGTGACCAGTATCTTGCCAAAATGTGAACATGAGTGACTTATTTATTCGATTAAAGTTACTCAAAAAATAAGGGTTTCGTCAACCTTGATGCTTGACCTTTTTGTGACCTTGACCTTTGACCTTGACCTTTATATTTTCGTACGGTTAATGTTATCTCTCCAGGACCGTTGTACATGAAATATCAAGAGATTTTGATGAGAACTGAGGAAATCAAATTTTCATGAAAATCCGTTATTTCGTCATGACATCATCAAATGACGTCATAGCGTCAAACTTTTGACAGCTCCGGAAAGCACTTGACAAGCGCTTTCATATGAGGTATTACTCGATATGGTATCTAAGATTTCAAAATTTGACCTTGGGGTCAAAAACTTTCGACCTCCAGCGCTAACCATGAAGGTCAATTCCGATCGCCACCAAAAATTAATCAGCTGAGCGCCAGACCATGAACTATATTCCCATGAAGTTTGAAGACGATCCGATCAAAATTACTCAAAAAATAAGGGTTTCGTCGACTCCCCTGATTTGCGACAAAGTGAGCTTGACCTTTGACCTTGACCTTGAAAATTTAATGCGCTGAAAGGGACCTCTATAGGCCTCTGATATGCGAAGTTACAAAAATTTCCAATGATAAATGTGCTCTGCAGAGTGATCGATACGTGATTTCAGACAAACAAACAAAAAATATATAAATTAAAAAAAACATACAAGCTGACTAACATATCTTGGAAAAACTTCGTTTTGGCAAGATAAAAATGAAGGTGAAAACACGAGGTGAGGCCTCAGTCACATTTGGCTCGGCGCCCGGAGGGTCTACAAACTGTACGGACACTCGCAATTATAAAGCGGCCGCAGTATTTCCACGGTCACACAATGTTGCAGTCACACATGTTTTTATTTTTCGGGTAGCCCCACGGCGTGTTTATAAATTGTGGAGCTCGAAAACTTGGGGGTGCCGTAATTTTTTGGGCGTTGGGAAAATTCATTTTTCATTAAGAAGAGTTTACGGCAGCCGCATGGAAAACGCAAGCCCACCGTACGCCCTACGTACGGTCGACGTGGAACACATCTCCGTCATAGCTTGGCTTTGTCAAATTGCTCCGGCGAGCGTAGAAATGAAAAAAGTTATAACTCCGCAGTTATCATTCCACGGCGCCCCTACGGCCTGTAAAATATAGCCAAACGGCGTAGGGCCACCCTAAGGCCACCTCAGTTTCTCTGCGGCCGCCGCATGTTTCTGTCAATTCAGAGGGCGTACGGCCGCCTTATCCTCGCCGTCGAGCAAATGTGACTGAGTACTTCCACCGACGAACTGAATGAACAAAGCGCGAACATGCGGCTCGAACAGGTGGGGGAGACACGTGAACAAACATGAACGCTTCGTTTTGTTCAGTTTTTTAAAATGTATTGGGTTTTTAGGGCCAAACTTTCTCAAAAAAATTGTTCGGATTCCAATTTGTTCAAACAGCTTGGCCGTTCCGATTCTGGGCGACCACGGTATATTATAGTTATAGTATATTCAGTTATATATACTGGAATATTTTATTTCAGTTAAAAAAAGGACTGGTATATATATATACCCACTCGTTACCGTCTGTCTGGCCGCACATTCTCCTGAGGCCCCTCTGCGGTCGCCTTGCGGGCACCTTGAGGTCTCCTTGCGTCTGCCTTGAAAATTATATTGCCGCCGCAGGGACGCCCTAAGGTCACCGTGCGACATCAAATCAAAGACCATACGGCACCCCAACGTTTTCGGTCTCCACAATTTCTAAATACGCCGTGCGGCTCCCCGAAAAATAAAAACATATGTGACTGCTACATTGTGTGACCGTGGAAATACTGCGGCCGCCGTAGAATTGCTCGTGGCCGCAGATTTTGGAGACCCCACGGCCGCCGTGGCAAATGTGACCTCGGCCTAAGTAGACACCTCGATGAATATGTTTGTGAAGAAATTTTTTGGTAAGCAATTTTTTCACAGATGGTCAATACAATTTGCTAAAATTCCCTAACTAGATGTTATTTGAAGCCTTGGTATCCAATTATTGTCGACGTTAGAACAAAACAACGTTAACCGGGACGACTTTAAGGGAGGACACCCTGAATATTGAAACTATTGTAATAGCAATCGAAAGCCTTTTTTAAAGGCTTGTTTTCATGGAAAAACACTGTAGATTGTGATGTAGAACGAGTCATACTAAACCACGCTGGCACACTGCCCAGAGACGTCCGTTGGGGGTGGGGGGGCTTTGGGGGGAAGGCAGCGTGAGGGGAGGGGAATGCAGTGCAAGGGAAGGGGCATGCAGCACGAGGGGAGGGGAAGGCGGTGCATGGGGAGGGAAAGCTGCATACCCAGGTGTTACCTGGACTAGAAAACGCGCTGAACAAAGGTAGTCTTTTTAAATGCCATGGTCAATATAAAACCAGGCGGTAGCATTTAATAATTATAACCCATGCTCTCTACCTGGTAAAGGCATGCCTGCATGCATGCCCCACCTTCCCCATGCGCGTTCCTCCAACCTCCTTCTGGTCCTTGGTAACAATGCACGCGCACTGGCAATATACTCATCCTTTCACTTGCACACATGCATGGATTTCCCCATGCCCACACTGATCCATGACTCCCCAGACATCTGTTGACCTCTTGGAGGCATAGATCTGGGGAAGCAGACCCAGCATATTCGCGGTTTATAAAATGTCACCTGCTTTGATATTCGTGCCCCTGTGCTTTTTGGATTCGTGTTTTTTTTTGTGTTTTTTTTTGTGTTTTTTTTGCGGGCGTATTCATCGTTTTTTTTTTTTCTCGCTTTTTTTTGCGGGCGTTTTCGCTGTTTTTCACGGGATCTTTGATTTTTCTCTCATGAAACACGAACTGCCAGGAACCTATCCCCACTTTGTCCATTGAAACAAAGCTTCAACTTTCGCGGATTCGACATTTGTGGCATTTTTCAGGAACGTATCCCCCACAAATAGCAGGGTCCGACAGTACTATCAAATTTCATGTGTTCAAAGTTTTATCAATTTTTTTAAGCATGATTTTTTTTTAATTTTAACTAGTCTTATGTATTACTTACACATTATTCAGGAAAGAATCAGATTTCATTAAGGGGGTAAATGTAATAAATTGGGAGGAAAGTATGTTTACAAGTTTAAACTAATGAGTAAATGTTTCCTCAAGTTTTATACAACCATTTTTATCATGCTGTCATCATCATTGATGATATTCTTTCCAAACCATCGTTTCTGACGAAGAGTCTCTTGGAAAAGACAAGAATCCTGCACAGATTGCCACTCCGCAGCATGATCTTTCATCCTATATATAGAAAGACAGAAATAATGTTTACTTTGAGATTAGCTGATTTATTTGAATGAACATGGCAAGAGAAGCTTGAAGGATTATTATAGTCGCCACGATATAACGAGTTGGTAAAGAGCCGAGAAATGTAATCTTTTGATTCAAAAGTGTTCCCAGTGCTGTGTAATGATGCGAACAAAGGTGTACTTTCAGATTTGCTTTATACATTAAATATTATTAATTGGCATATTGTTCAGTGAGGAGTGTATGGTGTATGGTGTATGGAGTTGTGATTGAATATAATTTCTTCAAATTGCAGTGCAAAATTAAATTAGTTTGAAAATGTCTGTGGTTCAAACCAAGGTTTTGTGGAGAAGCTGGAGAAGTACACTTTCATAATCATGGAATGTGTGAAGATTCTGATTTTGTAAGAGTTTTGTTGTTTTGCAATTGAAAGTGAGGATCAATTCAATGGTCATGTAAGTGCATTGCTTCTCACAGGATTATCAAATCTGTGTCCCTTTCCCACCTTAGCTCTAACCTGTGGAGTTCCAACTGCTCCTGTGGCAGGACTTGTCCAGGTTGAAGGTCTTGCGATACGTTCTCGTGCTTCCTACCATTGCTTTCCTGGTTTTGAGGCAAGAGGTGGTCGTGGCACAGATGCTGGCTGGTCAATTTGTCAGGCTTCTGGGACTTGGAGTAATAGGAACCGTCCTCCAGAATGCAGTGGTGAGTTAAATAATCACTATGTCATGCTCGTCTGCTTCTTCCTTGATCTTATTCAATATTATATACAGGTATTGTGTTTTTTTTTCTATTTATTCATACCCACCTACAGTGCCTTCAGAAAGTATTAATACCCCTTGATGTTTTCATATTTTGTTGTGTTGCAGCCCGATCTTAAGATCGATGAAACTGAGATTTTTTGGTCACTGATCTACACATAATTCCTCATACTGTCAAAGTATAATTTTTTTGTTTTTTTAGAAATATTTACAAATTAATTAAAACTGAAAAGCTGAAATGTCTTGCGTCATATAAGTACTCAACCCCTTTGTTGTGACACTCCAAATTGATCTCAGGTGCATCCAATTTACTTTGATCATCCTTTAGATATCTCGACAACTTGATTGGAATCCATCTGTGGCCGATTCAATTGATTGGACATGATTTATAAAGAAACACACCTTTCTGATAAGGTCCCACAGTTGATGGTGCATGTCAGAGCAGAAACTCTACCATGAAGTCCAAGGAACTGTTTGTAGAACTCTGTGAGAGAATTGTGAGGAGGCATAGATCTGGGGAAGGGGATAAAATAATTCCTAAAGTGTTGAAAGTTCCGAAGAGTACAGTGAGCTCCATCATTAGGAAATTAAAAGAATATGGAACTACCCAAACTCTTCCTAGAGCTGGCCATCCGAACAAACTGAGCAACCAGGCAAGAAGGACCTTGATCAGGGAGGTAACCAAGAACCCAGTTACCACTGTGACGGACCTTCAACTGCGGTGAAGATTTACGTTCCACCAGGCCAATGACACCAAGCATCCAGCCACAGTAACACTGGAATGGCATCAGAACAATAACGTGAAAGTCAGTGAATGGCCCAGCAACTTGAATCCCATTAAGAATCTGTGTAAAGACTTGAAGATTGCTGTTCATCGACACTCTCCATCCAACTTTTAAACTTCGTGTCCCAGTCGTACACCTACTGCAGCGATAAACATGCGTCACCTAGCATTTTCATTCTAAAATGGATTTCACTGGGATTCACACCCTCACTTCCCAATAAACGGATGACAGAACGATGCTCCTCTCTGGTGCATGCTTCGAAGGGAGCCACCATCTTGGAACTGCTCTACTGATGTCACACGCTCAATGTTGCTAGATCTAAAAAAGGCAAAACATGACTCTTACCCAGAGTTATAACATATGTCGTCTACAACTACACACATTACATTATCGAATTTGTATTGCCATTTTACGTTACTTATTGACCTCCCCTCATAAATACACCAATGGTTTGCAAGGTCAGGTCAGGTATGGGAGGATGTGCCCGGGCAGCGCATCACTGCATCCACTTTCCGCTGGTACTCCAGGGGCCTCCATCTCGCCATCCCCCAGGCAAATCTCTGGCCCATACCCATCTCCTTAAGATGCTGATCAACCTGCTGCAACCACGAGGCACGTGGTCAGCCCATTGGCTTCCTCCACTCACGACATTCCCTCGCTGAGAGAATCTGGTGAACAGGATCAGCATCAGGAAAATGAGCCACATGTCCATACAGCCGCAGCTGATGCTCACAAACAATGCAGGTAACAAATCCAATTTGAGTCTCTCTTAGCAACTGCTCGTTGGACACAAAATATGACCAGTGATAGGCAAAGATTCTCTGAAGAAACCTAGTACCAAAGGAATTAAGTCTCCATCTCAGATCCCTGCTCAGAGTCCAAGTCTCACATCCGTAGAACAAGACTGGAAGCGTAAACGACCTGAAGACTCAGACATCGGTCCTCCTGCACAGGTACCGATGGTGCCACACTCCATGATCCAGTGAATCCATGACTCCCCAGACATCTGTTGACCTCTTGCTCACAGCCTGCAGAGACATAAATATCACTGCCAAGGTAAGTGAATCTTTCCATGACCTCAACATCCTCACGACAAATAGGTACAGACAGGATAGCAGCATCCAATATGTCATTGAAAGCCTGGATCTTAGTTTAGACCCCGGAAACCTGTAATCCCAGCGGCTCCGACTCCTCATTCAGCACCCTGAGGGACCCCAAAAGGATATCCAGAGTCTCCGCAAAGATGTGACTGCATCATCTGCGAAATCAAGGTCAGAGATCTTGACAGTCCCAAATGATGCACCGTGGCTTGTTCTCTCCAACATCCTCCCCAGAATCCAGTCCATACAAGCACTGAAAAGTGTGGGGGCCAGGACACACCCCTGACAAACTCCAGTAACAACTGGAAATCAGTCAGAGATAGTATCACCACATCTCGCAGCACTCTCAGTACCAGAGTATAGTTCAGACATCAGATTGATCAGTTTTGGTAGCACCCCACAAAGACGAAGAATCCTCCAGAGGGCATCCCGATTCACTGAATCGAACGCTTTACAGACATCACTATACCTGCAAGCAGCCCCTGCCAAAACTCTCGTCTGCGTTTGGTGAGGACCCGAAGAGCAAGCGTACAGTCAATCATTGACCTCCTTGGTGGCAAGCCTGACTGCTGTGGGTGCTCATGCTCAAGCAGATCTGCAAGCACAACATCAACATGCCAATAAGATATTAAAGTTAAAAAAAAGTGTGGATGTAATTAAAATAAATAAACACATCCATGCCATGGTTATATGTGTGTGTGTGTGTGTGTGTGTGTGTGTGTGTGTGTGTGTGTGTGTGTGTGTGTGTGTGTGTGTGTGTGTGTGTGTGTGTGTGTGTGTGTGTGAGAGAGAGAGAGAGAGAGAGAGAGAGAGAGAGAGAGAGAGAGAGAGAGAGAGAGAGAGAGAGAGAGAGAGAGAGAGAGAGAGAGAGAGAGAGAGAGAGAGAGAGAGAGAGATATATATATATATATATATATATATATATATATATATATATATATATATATATATATATATATATATATATATATATATATATATATATATATATATATAGATAGATAGATCTGCCAGCATCCCAGTTGAGTTGATCACTATATAATCGGAGAAAGAAGTCTTTGTGAATACCATTAAATTTCATCTATTTCCCTCAATATCTCAACAATGGATTAATTATTCATGATTCGTACGCTTCACATACGATTCAGTTTGTGGTCTGTATTGAAATATGATAATTATAAATTAAAGGGACTGTGCATTTCCACAGACAAACAGGCCATTTTATCTGCATTGTTATTGTCACACTTGTAGAACCAACTTGACATTTTTCGTAATTTGTTCTCACACAATAATAATAATAATAATAATAATAATAATAATAATAATAATAATAATAACAAACATTGAGGATCGTGATCGAGCTGATGGACTGAAGGTTAATGGGCAAACAAGGGCTCTTTAAAGCAAATGTTCAAAGTATTTATCATTTTCTCAAACTATTGTTCACAAGTAACCTTGAGTTTTTGTGGAATTGTTAGTTATGAATAGATTTGATAGTTTTGTGTGCCTTCCATTATCATTTTATTCTTGTTTGTTCATGAGATTTTACCTTTTGTCTGTCTTTTTTCGATATAAATATTTACTAATGATGAATATATTTCTCTTAATGATTGAATGCAATTTCATGAAATAAAACTTAGGGGTTTCAGCTTTTGTTTCAAATAAATAAATATATATGAATAATCTTTCAGTCTTTCCCTTGTTGTCACATGTAAGAAGCGTATAGGCTACATTTTCTTGACTTTTGGCTTGATTAAGGGGTCTTGCTGGCGATCCAGTGTTGGCACTCCATGGAGGATGTCTCCATATTGTCCTGTCTCGAATGAGGTTGTGGGCCATGATCGGGCTTATGTTTGCCATTTGTTTCATTAAGCCAAACCCCATTATCTCGAGTTGACTCCTGGTTCTATGCCATTCTGCTTGGGCAGGCTTGAAGTTGACGAGTTGGTGGGGTGGCAGATGAAGTATCACATGATGGAGATGTCAAAGTAATACATTCATGTGTGCAATTAGCATGTCTTACTGCACAGTTGAGTGCAATGCAAATTACTAAGGCCACTAGTACTATTATTAAGCACTTTGTGTGCGACATTCCACTTCGTCATTGCCTCTTGAAGTCATACTTTATTTTTTTGCTGGCTGGCATAAATATGATGGCTCTCCTCCACAATCCTCAAACATTGATTAATTTGAAACAAATTGAGGTCAAGGCTATGGAGCAGTTTTATCAGTTTGTTGTTCACAAGCCACAGACTGAAGCAGGGATGGTCAGTGCACATGCTGTGTCATGAACAGACATGAGAGTACATTCCTAACCGCATACTGTATTATTCCTTGCATGTACCTTGCCTTTTCTTACAAACTGAGCCAATTATTGTTGTGCCCTTTTGGAGCTTAGGGTAGATCGATATCAAAACTGTGTTGTTCTGATAGGAGGTAGCGAACTTGCCTTTGAGCTGTCTGGCCTGGATTTTGTTCTGAACCCAACGACAAACTGTCAACCATGGTGTTTTGCAGGTGAGGTGTTGCATCGATGTATGTCATCGAGCAGATGGGAAGTTAAGCTCAGTGTCCCAACTCCTGGAATTTGCTCGTGTTGGTGTTGAATATGTCACTGCACCTAATGAAAAGAGTTTGGACATGTTGTTGCAATGTCTAAATTTTTGCCCTAAACCACGGGGGATACTTAATTAGCAGCATGGCTGTGCCTCCAGGAGTTATTCAAACCTTCATGAGGCTGTCATGAACATCCCTTTCATCTCAACCTCTATGTTTCTCCGATGCCACACACACCATGAGGTCTCGTATTTGCTGCCTCCATATTCCATGCAGTGCTTAGGATGACATTGCCACTCATCAAATGTTTAACCAGTGAATATAATTTATTCCCAATTTTTTATTCGTTCATAATAACATCACAGCAACAACAACAACAAAAAGTTTCCTCTTTTGGCCTAAAGGAAGGATATAACCTTCAGCAGGTGTATTCACATCAAAGAGAGGGAGAGAGCACATAAGAATGTCATTCCTCTTAGCTGTCATCGCATATTAGCACAAGTAGCAGATGACCAAGTTTCAACTTTGGTGTCATTTGTTTAAGTTTCTCAATGCTCTTTGGCAGCATGTCATCGGATTTCCGAAAAAAAATGCAGTTTTACACACGGCGCATCCCTAATTGGTCATTTACACGTTGTAATTGTTGGGAGATCCATCATTGGTGGTGGGGGATGTTTCGTTATGGTTATTGGCCGTGGGGGATGTTTTAGTTACGAGTAAAGAAGAACATTTTATCAGAGCCTTGGGAGAAATAGACTTCATGACATGAAAGGACAGTAAATGGATGTTTCGTTAATGTCTTTTGGAATCAGAGTGCTGGGAAGCATACTTGGAGGGTCCAATAATCCAAAGGAAAGAGAAGTTCTGCTGCAGTGGATCTTGTTGAATAGTTGTCGAGGAGTCGATTTGGTACAATTTGTATCTTTGGGTTCAGACCTGGAGTTGAAACTTAAAGCCAATCTGCACTAGATTTTCAAAAAACATGCATCATTGTTTATCTGATTATTATCAAGTTTGTTTTTCAAACAAATAGTTTGCAATCTCAATGTGTATATGAATATACAAACCATTGAGTAGTAAATGGAACTTTGGGAAATGTTGTCGTCATTTTATGTGAAGGCCACCAGGTCTTGGCTTTGTGAGTCAATGATTGGCTGCTTGATGACTCCTGAGTTGTATAGCCAGTACAACATTGACTTTTTGAATAATTTGGTCAAGAAGTGTACTTGATTAATTTCTGTTTGAAGTGCTTATATGGGGGAGCTGCAACTCACTGCCAGATCCCGAGACATCATGTAATGACACAAACTCCTCACATCTTGCTCAGCTTGACGCCGAGAAACCAAGGCCTTCATTATCATTGGAAGCTCCTGTGATGGTGAGTGTATGGGCCTGTCACGTCACCATCGCAAACAGGTTGGTGATCTCCCTGTCTTCTACCACCTCCTTTCTGGTCTTGCACACTCTGCTCTTTCCATGATCTGTCCCCCTCCCCCTGCCCCCCAGGTTTCTGCAGGTTGCACATGGTCCACCAGCAACTCCCTTCTGGTGAAACTCCAAAAATCCAGAATCGCTGCTCACCATTCCTCTGTTCTTTCATACGTTCCTTTCCTTCTTCCCAACTCCCACACTCTCTTCAATCCCACTCTTCCCTCAAAGTTTTCAAGACAGCTGTTCACCATTGTCCCCAATCCAAAAGCATGACATTTTCTTCGCCCGTTAACTCTCCCAAGGTGCACCTCTTAAAAGACTTTCCTGTTTTCTTTCCTGAGAGTTTGCTTCTGTATCATCTTGTCCACCCCATGTGTTCTCCCTAGTCCTCATTCTTCCTAACATCCCTTTATCTTCGAAGTCTCTATTTTGTCCCTCAACCCTGCTCTTGTGTTTCCCCCTTTAATTCTGCTGTTTCTTTTTGTTCTGTTGCATCCTGATCCATTCCATGTTCTCGCTCCTCCATGAGACTCGACCCTTTTTTCGAAAATTGACCATTGTAATTTTGAGGTGTGTTTTAATTTATCTTCCTCAAAGTTTGGCCTCCCTCATCCGTCATTGCAATGCAGTGCAGTGCACCCCATTTGTCTGAAACAAAGGTTTATCTTGATGATGCCCAATCCCAGCACCCGATGCTCTTTCCCATCAAATAAGGCTCATTATCAGTCAAATTTACAAAATTTACAAAAGACCGTTTACAAAACCCCCCCATCCACTTTCTCAACAATCCTCTGGAAGAAGTCTTTTCTTTCAAGCTTCCAGGTCTCACTATCTGCCATGACCTTTCCTGGGAAAGTCACATTTCCAACCTCGCCTCAAAAGCCTGTCGCCGACTGGGAATCCTCCGTCGTGCTAAGTCCTTCCTCGGCCCTCTTGAGCTCCTGAGCACTTACAAAGCTTTTGTCCGTAGCCTGATGGAGTACTGCTCTCCCCTCTGGGCTGGTGCTCCTGCCTCCCACCTTTCTCGGCTTAACGCTGTCGAAACCAGGGCATTTAAGATCATCGGCATCTCCCGCAACGAAGCTGAGTCTTTGGGCCTCTCACTCAATCACCGCAGGTTGGTCGGTGGTCTTTCTGTCTTCTACCGACTCCTCTCCAGCCTTTCCCCCCCTGCTCTCTCTGCGATTTGTCCCCACCACATTTCCACAGGGCGCTCAAGGTCCGCCAACAACCCCCTTCTGGTAAAACTACCAAAATCACGAATCACTGCTCATCTTCACTCTTTCATTCCTATTTTTTCCCGCCTTTGGAATAAACTTCCTCACTCTATTCTTTCCGATTCTTCCCTCCAGGCTTTCAAAACAGCTGTTCACCACCACCTCTTATCTTCCCCCATCCAAATCCTCGATCTTTTCTACCCCCAATAATCCACCCAAGCCCACTTCCTTCATTTCTCCTGCTTTCCTTCCTGAAAGTCCCTGAAATGTCCATCTTCTCTTCGCCATGTTCCCCATCCCATCCCCATCCCTCTCCCTTCCACAGTTCACCTAATGTGTCTGTTCCCCACTGTTTTGTCCCTTCCACTCCCGCCCCTCTTGTCTCATGCCTCCTTGCTGTGAGTTGTGTGTTAGCTCTCATACGAGCCTCGACCAAGGTATACAAAAAAAAAAAATAAAAAAAAAATATTTCCCAAGCATCAGCAAAACAGCAGTGAGCACACACAGTACGATCAGTATTGCTGTTCAACCATACCAGATGGGAAAAAGCACCACGACAGTCTTTGAAACAAACAAGACTAATTTGGGTTGTATTTAAACGTCGTCGCCGTCTGGATGTAATAGAACATGTGAGTGCAAGATAACTGCGTCTGCCATCATGGGTGAGAGGTGTAGTAGGCCCCGATCTGATTACACCAATTGTTTTCACAGATCACGTGAGCAAGATTTAATATGCTGCCTTGGGTCCCTTGAACAAAAACAAATAATTTCACTTCTGTTTGTATCACATTTCATTTCGATCATCGCACACACACACACACACGCACGCACGCACGCACGCACGCACGCACGCACGCACGCACGCACGCACGCACGCACACACGCGCACACGCACACACATGCGCACACGCACACACACACACACGCACACACACACACACACGCACACACACACACACACACACACACACACACACACACACACACACACACACACACACACACACGCACACGCACACACACACACACGCACACACACACGCACACACATGCGCACACGCACACACACACACACACACGCACACGCACACGCACACACACACACACACATGCGCACACTCACACACACACACACACACACGCACACACACGCACACTCACGCACACACACACACACCTGATTACTAGACACAGAATTCAAATAATTTTAACGTTATTAATGAAAAATAGGACCACTGGACCTGGAGCTTATCTGGGCCCTGGCCTTATGCCGTAACCCAAATTTGGTAGAATTCTGACTGGTGAGGAAGATTTTTAAAGGAATTTAAGAGATTTTCCAGAAATTTTACAAAATCCGCTATTTTGATACATTTACACTCATTTGATCGGCATTACCTCAATTTAAAATCACGACCCTGTCTTCACGTTGTCACCCAAATTTGGTAGCATTCTGACGGGGGGGGGGGGGGGGGGGTCTGGAGAATAATTTTTTTTAAGGAATTAATGCAATTTTCCCAAAAGTTGATGAAGTAGGCCATTTTGACAGACTTCTGGTCACACAATCTGCATGACTTACATAATATAATTAACCATTCCTACCCCACCATAATGTTGCAACCCAAATTTGGTAGCATTTTGATGGGTGGATCAAGAGAAGAAGATTTTTGAAGGAATTTAATAAGTCGGCCATTTTGACAGGCTTAAAGTCACGTGACCAGAGTGAGCTTTGCAATTCCAGTTTTCAGTCAGGAGAGGAACATTGCTGCAAAATTTCAGCCGGATCGGCACCGTGACGACGAAGACGTCGACGGACGTCTTCTCCAGTTTGGCTGGAGAAGACGAAAAAGGAGACGGATGGACGGACGGACGGCACACAACGATGATACGTTATCTGGAATGTAAATTCCAGATAAGCTAAAAATTTGAGCCTTTAATGATATCGTATATGTTTTTTTTTTTAAGATTCCAACTCCCTTGGCAAATCTG
Source organism: Eptatretus burgeri (assembly GCF_056783735.1). NCBI lineage: Eukaryota > Metazoa > Chordata > Myxini > Myxiniformes > Myxinidae > Eptatretus > Eptatretus burgeri. The sequence continues at coordinate 111,871,998 of NC_140965.1, read as the reverse complement.
TCACTGGTAGGTACATGTGAAACAATAGAAGCAAACTCAGGTTTCAGGCCAAAGGGTACCAAAGCCGGCTCAGATTTGGGCAAATTGTATGCTGACACTGTCAACCAACTGCCAGTTCCAGCCATGGTACAGACAGCTGTCTGAGAAGGCAAATTGAGACAAAATGAATGTCATAAGTAAGATTAGGGTAGTAATGGGACTCGAGGATTCATTAATTTATCAGGTAGCTCAGACATAACACTTACAGTGCCTGCAGAAAGTATTCACACCCCTTGATTTTTTTTTCACATCTTGTTGTGTTTCAGCCTGAATTGAAAATGGATTTAATTAAAAAAAAAAATTGGCACTGATCTACACAAAATACCCCATAATGACAAAGTGAAAAAGTGCATTGAGAATATTTTAAAACTAATTAAAAATGAAAAGCTGAAATGTCTTCCATCAATAAGTATTCAACCCCCCCCCCCCCCCCGAGTCAATACTTTGTAGAAGCGCCTTTGGCAGCGATTACAGCTTGGAGTCTTCTCGGGTATGTCTGTATCAGCTTTGCACATTTGTATTTGGGGATTTTTTCCCATTCTTCCTTGCAGATTTGCTCAAGCTCTGTCAAGCTTGTCAAGCTCAAGCTCAAGTGTCGGTGAAGACCAATCTTCAAGTCTTTCCACAGATTCTCAATTGGATTCACATCTCGGCTTTGGTTGGGCCCCTCAAGGACTTTCACGTTCTTGTTCTGAAGCCATTCCTGTGTTGCTTTCCTCTATGCTTGGGGTCAATGTCCTGTTGGAATGAATGCAAATCTTTACCGAAGTCTCAGGTCTTTTTCACTCTGAAGCAGGTTCTCCTCAAGGATTTGCCTGTATTTGGCTCCATTCATTGTTCCCTCTATCCTTAAAAGTCTCCCAGTCCCTGATGCTGAAATTCATCCCCATAGAATGATGCTGCCACCACCATGCTTCACGGTAGGGATGGTATGAGATGGTTGCTGAGTTGTGCTCTGTTTCTGCCAAACATAGTGCTTTGCATTCAGGCCAAAGAGTTCAATTGTCGTCTCATCAGACAACATACTCTTTTTCCTCATTCTCTCAGAGTCTCAAACGTGCCTTTTTGCAAACTCCAGATGTGCTGTTATGTGCCCTTTTCTCAGGAGTGGTTTACATCTGACCTGTCTCTCCCCAAAAAACAATGTTTGTCAAGTGCTGCAGAATGTTCAGCTTCCTGCAAGTTCTCTCATCTTAGCCAAGGAATTCTGTAGTTCTGTCACAGTGGTAATTGGGTTATTGGTCACCTCCTTGAACAAGATCCTTCTTGCCCGGTTGCTGAGTTTGGTCAGACGGCCAACTCGAGCAAGAGTCTGGATCGTTCCATATAATTTTCATTCCCCAATAATGGAGCTGACTGTGCTGTTGGGAACTTTCAACACTCTCGAAATTGTTTTCTACCCTTCCCCAGATCTATGCCACCTCACAATTCTATCTCAGAGTTCTACAGACAGTTCCTTGGACTTCATGGTGGAGTTTCTACTTTGACATGCACTGTCAACTGTAGGACCTTTTATAGAAAGGGGTGTTTCTTTCTAAATCATGTCCAATCAATTGAATTGGCTACAGGTGGACTCCAATGAAGTTGTAGAGACAACTCAAGGATGATCAAAGGAAATTGGATGAACATCTCTGGCTATTATCAGAGAACCACCTCACTGCCGTCGATTCTGGCATTTCACTCAAGCCGACTGGCAGGGTCTCCAAGCAGCCCTCAAACTTATAGACTGGTCTCCTATCGCTACTTTCTCCAACATCAACCCATCCTGGGAATTCCTTCAAAGAAACTTGCTTTCCCTCATGCACAGATTTATCCCGTCTTGTCTTCAGTTGTCCTACCCTTCCTCCCGCCCTTGTTTACTGAAGCTTGTGGCGAGGCAGTTGTCCTGAAACGACTTTCCTTTGCCTCATGGAAAGCAAACCCAACTGAGGGTAATCTCAGTTTCTTCCATAAAGCTCGGAACAAGTGTGTATCTACCCTCAGGAGAGCCAGAAAACAACATCTTTCTCATCTCAAGTCTGAACTCTCAAACCTCTCTCCCTCCTCAAAATCCTGGTGGCATCTAATCAAATCTGTTTCTGGTGTATGTTCCCCCTCCATCCCCTTCCCTACCTCAAATGGCTGCACTGCTGATACCGCACGTGAAAAGGCTGAATGCCTTAACTCGGTGTTTGCAGCTAAATCTTGTGTCCAAAACCCATCGCTTTCTCTGCCCACCTTACCCAGTCGCACCTAACTGTCCCTGGACTCTGTGTCCTTTTCTCCTGACAAGGTGGAGAGCTTGCTGTCAAACCTCGACTCAGATTCTCCAACCAGTCCAGACGGCATCAACCCACGTGTCCTCAAAGCCTGCTCTTCTGCTCTTGCTCACCCTCTCTCTGTTCTATTCACCCTCTCATTTGTTCAAGGTCATCTGCCATCTGCTTGGAAATCAGCAAACATCACTGCCCTGCATAAAAAGGTGCAAAAACAGATCCCTGTAACTACAGACCAATCAGCCTTCTCCGAATAATCAGCAAGGTTATGGAATCCATCATCACTTCAGACATTAAATCCTTCCTCTTCTCCAATGACTTGATTTCCGATCATCAATTTGGTTTCAGACCAGGTCACTCTATCCTGGATATGTTGCTTCTGCTCTCCCATCAATGGATGGAGGTCCTCGATGCCAGACAGGAAATCCGAGCCGTATCCCTGGACATTTCACGTGCTTTTGACACAGTCTGGCACCCTGCCCTGATCACCAAACTCTCTTCCCATGGTATCCAAGGCCATCTCCACTCATGGCTCGCAGACTTCCTCTCCTGTCGCAGTCAACGTGTGGCCCTAAATGGAGTTCTTTCATCCCCTCTTCCTGTGCAGGCTGGAGTTCCTCAAGGTAGCGTTCTGGGCCCTGTTCTTTCTCTGGTTTTCATCAATGATCTCTCCGACTCTCTGGAAAATCCTCTATTTCTCTTTGCCGATGACTCCACCCTCTGCCGTACCATCTGTCATCCCTCAGACAGGCAAGCAGCAGCTTCTTTGCTCACTGCAGATCTGGATAAAATCACAAACTGGTCCAACACGTGGAACATGTCTTTCAATCGAGACAAATCTCACACTCACTATGTCTCTCCGAAAGGACCGTTTAGAAAACCCCCCCATTCACTTCCTCAACAATTCTCTTGAAGAAGTCCTTTCTTTCAAGCTTCTGTGTCTCACTATCTTCCATGACCTTTCCTGGGAAAGCCACATTTCAAACCTCGCCTCCAAAGCCAGTTGCCGACTGGGAATCCTCCGTCGTGCAAAGTCCTCATGATTCTTGTGATTTTCTTGTGATTTTCTTCGTGATTCTTCACCATGAGAGATGGGTTCAAAAAGATAAAGCACAATATCCAAAAAGTTGTGGACGAGTTAGGACCAAACTTGTTGGATGAGTTGGGTATGTGACAAGAACAAGCCGATTAGATTTTGGTGAAGGTCCAGATGCAGATCTGGCCTATTAGTGGGATACAAACATAAATTATTCAGCCTGGCGGAGGTTTGCACTGATAAATACCACCTGTCACTTTGCTGATGAGAATGGTAATAGGGCTGCGAGATAGAGAGGACTAAAGGGCGTGGGGGTGAGTGTAGAGAAGAGGGAGGGATGAGTGAGGAGGGATGGGGAAGAGAAGGCAGCATGAGGTGAGAGGAAGGGAAGGCAGACATGTGGTGGAGTGTTAATTATGATTCATACTGTCTCATCAAAATGATTCTGCATAGAATAACAGTGAAAATGGAAACAAATAATGTGTGAAATCCATTTTCTACTGGTCATGCTACAAATACCACCCAGAGACAAACACCGCTCATATACGTCCGCAGATAAACACAGTCCGGAGACAACCACCGCCCAGACATAACCACTGTCTTCATATGTCCAGAGACAGAGGGAGAGAGGAGAGAGAAGAAAGAGAAAAGAAAAGGAGTGGAGGGGGAAGGTACTGCACTGTATTAGAAAGGCGTGGAGCGGGATTGGGGGGGGGGGGAGAGAGAGAGAGAGAGAGAGAGAGAGAGAGAGAGAGAGAGAGAGAGAAGAGAAGAGAAGAGAAGAGAAGAGAAGAGAAGAGAAGAGAAGAGAAGAGAAGAGAAGAGAAGAGAAGAGAGAAAATGTTATGCTTTATGAATCACACACACACACTCACACTCACACACACTCACACACACACACCCTGGACTGTATTAGTGCTTGGCCTGTATCGGCAGGTTGGAATCAGTGTTATTACCGACTGCAGTACGTACTGTATACAACCCAGAAACCTTGAGTAGCTTTCACCCTTGTTTTGGGGCAATTTGAAAAAACTTTATTTTTTTTCTTTTTTAAAAGAACAATGTTGCATTGCAAACATTTCGAGGAGATGTGCATGAACATGAATCTTTAGAAATATCTGCTAATCGTTGTGACGGGTTGAAAAAAAATTGGCTCTGTAATTTCGAAAACACGTTAATACACCAAACGGCTTGGAAATCGGGTGTTATCAAATATATTTTGCTTTGAAATTCACAAAGAGAAACCACAAAGCCTTTATAAAGCACATCCGATTCATATAAAACATCTAATTGTTTTAGAAACAGTCATGAGGACAAAGGAAAATGCTGCTGAGGTTAAAAAGTTAAAAGCTTCACCACCCATCATCATCTTAAGATACAGGATAAAATTATCCACCACAGCACCCGTAATCAATACAAGTTACAAAATGCTCAGCCTGGCGGAGGCATGCACCCACACCCATAGAGAGTCCCTTTACTCATCCACATCTACTCACATGCACCTCTACCTTTTAGCAACTGCCGACTGTACATCCCGATCGGAACATGAACTGCACTGCTATCGTCTCTCGAGCACTCGGAAAGTAGCCTAATCACTCAAGCAAGCACTCAAACATGCACTCTGATTAAATGGTTGATAAGAAACGGGTGGCTTGGCAAGCGATAGCAAGCCTATTGGTGATTGCACATACCTGCAAAAAACAAAACATCACCAGTTTCTTAACATTTTCAGATTTCACTCCAGATTTTGAGTTATTTAGTGCACATAATCCGATCCTCCGAACTCAAATTGTATTTCTATTATACACTTGAATTAGTTCGTGAGAGTAGATTGTGGAAAATCGCATCATATAATGCATGAAATCGCTCCAAGCTCCAAATTTGAAAACTATAGCCCTTGCAAAAACGATGTAGACAGCAATTTGTTGGGACGTAGATGAGACATTTGATGATATGAGTGAGGAAAGTGGGGGGGGGAACATTTTGAGCACTTTATTGTCATTGAACCTTTGCAGCCTGTTCCAACTCGAGCCATTGTTGAGCAGGCCGAACAAAATGGCAAATTATGACCTCAGAGATAACTGAGGATGTGCCGTAAGACACGATTAAGAGCGCGGTGTCCTTGGATGTGCACGATCAAGGATATAATTAAACAAGGCCGTTGATTATCTTCAAAATGGGTGTTTTAATTAACCCAAACACCCAATGTTCACCCTTGCACTTCCTTGGAGTTCCCTTAGTACGCATGCAAAGTTTCAGGCTGCGAGGTTTCATGGTTTTGGAATTGTGGAGGAGACACACACACACACTGATACACTGACAGACACACACTGACATTTATTCATATGGATTTGCGCACGATATTTTACTTTCACATTTTAACTTTGAGTTCTTTTGGGGAACCATTTATTGCCAACCTTCTTGTGGAGTCGGCTGGGGAACAATTTTTTTTTGGCCAAACTTTTTTCACCAACCTACCAGCCAGGCTTGACGTTCATGCAGTGCAGAGTGCTGGGAATTTGTTCAGAGTGCTGGGAATAACTCGCCCACTCTTCGTGAAATACTCTGGGATATTTAACGACCCCCGACTAATGCTTTCAGACAGGACACTCAGTTTTACGTCCATCCGTGGGACGGCGCACACATTGATGAATCACCCACCCCTGCCAAACACCAATGCAAGAGTTTGTAATCTCATCAGGAATCGCACCCTAACCACACACAGCTCACAGTAATGTGTGCTACCTTTGCACCATCTTGTTAGACATGCTTTTTTCAAATTACAACACCCGGCTGTTTATCCCAAAAACATTGATGTTTGAACGGTTCTAATTATCACGTATCCTTCATGACTTCACATCACGCGTTTCACACCCAGACCTGTTTCTTCAGTCTTCTTGTTTGTTATTAATTTTTATCACTGTCATTAATCATATTATAACATGTACTCTCTGACATTATTAGGAGTAAATTGTCCTTCGAGGATGAAAGAAGTTCGACGTTCCAGTTCATTGTCACATGAAATTTCTCAGTCGTATCACTTGTTGATCATTTAATGTTGGGCTCTTTATCAATCTCTGACTTCGTTTGCCGTATGATATATTTGTGTTTATTTGATTATTATTTTATTCCTTATGGGATTGATTATCATCGCTATATTTTATGCTTTTGCAGTTTCTGATGTTCCATCAGATCGATTCGTTCACCTTGCTTGACTCGAAGGGAAAAGTCAGTGAACCGAGTAAGATTGGTTATTATTCTCCATCGACTCCCTCAAACGCCCCAATTTTTCCAAACTGCTTGTGGGTTTCGCGGAATGTTTTTTTTTTTTTTTTAGTATTTTATTGTTGTTGTTACAATCATTGTGATTTATTGTAACTAGAAGCACCCCGCTCCCTTTGGGGGTGGCCAGGAGTGTTATATTATTATCGTTATTTACAATACCTAACCAAAATACCTCTTGCTGCGGAATTCAAAACACTTCGCTGCACTGGAAAATGTGAGCCTGGTGTTGGCTTCGTGGTTAGCGTGGTCGCTTGGGATCCTAGGGTCCTGAGTTCGAGCCCCGTTGGCCACTGAATTTACACCAGGAGGTTTACTCAGCCTGTCATCCTTCCGAGGTCAGCGAAATGAGCATCAGTTCACTGGTAATAGGGGCACTGCATCAGTGGCATAGCCACGCCCCTAACCATTGATGCAATCAGCAGCCAAAAATAGGCAGCGCACAATGGGAACTGGAAAATGTGGGGATGGGAATACTGTCCTGCAAAGGTGTAGGGACTTGTTATACCCTTTCCCACCTGCAGCTGGCGCTGCACAATACACAATTTACATGGAGATTTGCATACCCCTCCTTCTCCCAAGACCACCAGCAAATATAAAAACACCCTAAACATTAATTGGGGTCATGCTGATCCGATGTAGCAAGTCTGGATGTAATCGGCCCACAACTGGAGGAATAGCGCGACAAACAAACAAACAAACAAACATCGGTCCATGAATTATAATTCATATTGTAAGGATTTATTTGGAAGGATTTATAATTGGGATAATAATTTGTGAGGACAATAATTATTGTAAGAATTTATTTGATTTTAAGTGCAGATCCTAATTAATTATATTTAACAATTCATATCTTAATCACCATGATAACAATTGTCGTGCATGTTTATTTCATTCTGTATAATGTTTTGAGTGTTAAAATCCTTTTTTTGTTATTTGCTCATTTTAATCACTTAGTGAGTTATATAATTAATCTTTCATTGAATTTCTTTATCGCTAATTGTTTCCTTTTACTTATGCATTGGCCAGGTGTACGTGGCATATAATGAGGCATGTTGTTTTATTCCCTATTGCGGAGGACCTGATCCTCAGCAGGCGTGAGGAAGTTCACAGGGCAGATGTATGTGTCTCATGAGCACAGCCTAATGTGCTCAAATTATATTATAAAACGAGCAAACATGCACAAAGTGAGAGTGCAGAGACATAGACATACGTGAAGCCACAGACATGACGGGCCCATTTGCCGTTACGTGTGGTTTAGTTACCTTGTGTTGCAGGGATGCGACGTGGATTTAAAGTGAATTCCGTTTGTACGAGAAGGGCACTCGGTAGAGCATCCGAATCCGTCTCTAATTATGCTCACAGACAGACAGACAAACAGACAAGAAGGTTTCAGGAGGTAGCCTGGCAGGTATGATGAAAGTCATGCAAATTATGCAACCGTCACCTTGACCTTTGACATATATCGTCAAAAAACATTGACAGCCTCATTTTTGTCCTTCGAATGAATATGGTAAAGTTTGACGAATCTGGTAAAGTTTGACGAATATCGCTGAAAACGTTCACGCGTTATTGCACTCACAGACGAACGTACATTCATGCAAACATACAAGCAAAAGAGACAGAGCGACATGTGATGAAAGTTTTCAATTTTCATCATAACAAATAGAAAAACAGACAGAATAACACACAAGACCAACCAATATACTTGAAAAATCTTCGATTTCCCCAAGTAACAAGAAAGATGTCGTGAATAGCACGATACTTGCCAAATCCAAAAAATAAAATGACCTTAAAAGAATTGGTAGTTGAATTCAATGACCAAATATGCAAATCGTCTTCAAATTTCTCATCAATCAGATGAAAATTGAGGATTTTAGAAATCTGATGAAGATTTTAGAAATCTGACCCTTGGCCGATGTTTATCTTTTGACCGATACAGTCAGAATACATTGACAGCCTCACTTTTGTCCTTTGGAATCTTCGTAAAGTTTAATAAAAATAGCTGAAAGCATTCGCAAGTTATCGCACTCGCAGACAAAAAGGACGTGGGAAGGGACTTTTCAACTCTTGCTTATGATTGCCATCGCACCTGGTATTCAAAGTTCACAAACTAAGCTAATATTGATCCTGCTTAGAACACCGTCCCCCCCCCACCACTTCCCCACCACAACCACTTACTGTTTTTACTACTCCACAAAAATAACCATATGACATCCAGTGTTTTCACATCATTTTTGCAATTCCATAAAAACTAAACCAGCAGTTTTACTTTGGAACCCATTCTTGTAATTCTTTTTAACCCTTACAGTTGCCAGTTGCTCATCGCTCCAGACTTTGTCACTCCAGAATGGTGCCTGGTCTCCGGTGGGTGGTGTGGCACATCCACTTTTTGGCTCCAGAGTATTGCTCAGCTGCCACTCTGGATACCATCTCCTTGGACCACACATCATGACTTGCCTTCCAAATGGCACCTGGAGCTGGGCTGGAGAGAGACCGTCGTGCCACAGTGAGAACATCTTATCTACAACTCCCTAATTTTTACTCTTCTGTTTGTTCTGTCCAACTTTTTATTCCCTGCTCTGATTAGTTCCTTCCAATTTGATGATTTTCTTCATTGCTATTTTATAATGATACACAAGTGTGTTCAAGCTAAAATGAAAATAAAAAAACAACACAAGAAAAGTTCCTTCGGCTTATCCTGCATAAGAAAAAAAATCTTATTCCAGTGCTCATGCACAAATGAACGAAAAACAAGCGAAGCTTCATACACGAAGCTTCATCCACAGCTTTTTTATTCAGTTCCTACAAGAATGTATATAAATATATATATATATATATATATATATATATATATATATATGTATCTATGTATATATATTACTGAAAATCAGCAGCTCAGCAGATATATTCTAAGGAAAGTCAAAGCACGTTGAGCCGTGGAGGATAAAATTATTTGTTAATATTCTGACGTTTCAGAAGCAGACAGACAATCATTCGTCCTCAGAAGTGATGAAAAACACAAAATGTTTTGGCTGCACTCTTGTTTTGGCTGATGGGAACGGATGCACATTACGATTGGGCTACTGGGAGAGGAGGGGAGTGGGGGGGGTGGTGGTGGAAAGACCAATCGGCATGAAGTTTGGGATAGATTTAATAAAGGGAGTGGGATTGAAGGGTGGATCTGCTTCCAGTTCAGTTGTCTGGATCATCGATTCAGTGTAGTATGTTTAATGTCTGCCCAGGCCTTGGGTATCAGGCCTAACCTTCGCAACCATAGGTGGGGGGCATGATAGATCACGTAATCCTCGATAGGAAGCATGAAGTTTGGCATGATGGTTATTCGACCATTTACCCGAAAGCCATGCCTCAAGGATTTCCTGGCTTGCCCGGCCGGGTGCCTGGGCTTTGACAACCGTGTTTTCCCCCCCGTGAAGTTATGCTGTTCGTTGTGACAATGTACCGCTTCCAGGAAGAGCTTGTCTCCACGTGCTACTGCTTTCTGGTGCTGCGTCATCATCATAAAGCCTGAACACTAGTGAACAATGAGAACACGTATCACAAAGTCGAGGAGAGCTTCACCAAGGCCATTAAATGACAGATCAGTAAGGTGCTGCGTGACCTCCGAGAAAGGGGCTATGTGACCAAACAGGAACGTCAGACAATGCAGCCAGCTGATTGCGTAATACCAAAGTTTTATAGGCTACCCAAGATGCACCAAGATGGAGTACCACTCCAATCCACTGTGGCCCAAATAGATGCCTGCGCCGATAAACTCGCTTCAGTCGCCTTAAGTATTTGGTGTCAGATTCACCTTGTATTGTCCGCAATGCTGAGGAGTTCCTCTCACACATAAAAGATGTCCGCATCGAAGATGACGAGACCATGCATGCTGTCCTTTGACATCACGGCATGATTCACTTGCATCCCTACTGACCAAGCAATAACCTTAGAGGCCGCCATCACTGCGGACCAATACTTGGTAGATATCAGCTGACTCTGTCCAACACAGCTGCTTTCACTGTTGGACTTCTGCTTCACATCGACAGACTTCTGCTTCGGGGGTTTAATTTATCATCAACACCAAGGCACGCCCATGGGTTCTCCCACATCAGGTTTAATTATGGAATTGGTAATGCAACACCTTGAGCAACAAGCATTACAGGGTGAAAACAAAGCCAAACTTTGGCTGTAGAACATGGATGATACGTTTACTATCATCAAAAAAGATGGCTTTGACAGGTTCCAACCCGACATTAATAGGACCATACGTGCCATACAGTTCACACACAAATTCGAACAAGCCAGCTTCATCACATTTCACAGTTAGAGCAGAGAGTGGTAGGCTCTTGACAGAGGAGTCTGAAGTGAAGGCCCGCTGGGCCGGTTACTTTGAGCGGTTGTACTAGGCTGATCCCCCAGCTGTCGAGTTGGACGTCAAGGGTGTTGCAATCCCTGTTGCTGACCCTCGAATCAACTGTGGTCCACCTTCGCTTGTGGAAACATGGGCTGTGGTGAACCAGTTGAAACGGGGCAAAGCTCCAGGGATCTGTGGCATCCATGCTGAACTTCTCAAGGCTGGTGGAAATGCTGCACTCGTGTCGTTGCATGCAGTTTTGTGCTCTGCCTGGAACACAGGCATCATCCCAACTGACTGGAAGAGGGGCCTTGTTGTTCCTCTCTGGAAAGGGAAGGGTGATCGCCAAGACTGCAACAACTACCGAGGGGCGACGCTTCTCTCAGTGCCGGGCAAGGTCTTTGCTCGGATAATTCTTGATAGGGTTCGCCACCATCTGCTTGAGCACCAGCGTCCAGAGCAGTCAGGCTTTACACCAAAGAGGTCAACGATTGACCGTATCCTTGCACTTCGTGTCCTTACCGAACGCAGACGAGAGTTTCGGCAGGGGCTGCTTGCAGCCTATGTTGATCTCTGTAAAGCGTTCGATTCAGTGAATCGGGATGTCCTCTGGAGGATTCTTGGTCTTCGTGGGGTGCCACCAAAACTGATTGATCTGATGTCTGAACTCTACTCTGGTACTGAGAGTGCTGTTAAGTGTGGTGGTACCATCTCTGACTTATTTCCAGTTGTTACTGGAGTTCGTCAGGGGTGTGTACTGGCCCCCACACTTTTCAGCACTTGTATGGACTGGATTTTAGGGAGGATGTCGGAGAGATCAAGCTGCGGTGCATCGTTTGGGAACGTCAAGAGCTCGGACCTTGATTTTGCAGATGATGCAATCATCTTTGCGGAGACTTTAGATATCCTTTTGGGGGCCCTCGAGGTGCTGAATGAGGAGTCGGAGCCGCTGGGATTACGGGTTTCTTGGGTCAAAACTAAGATCCAGGCTTTCAGTGACATCTTGGATGCTGCTGTCCTGTCTGTGTCTGTTTGTGGTGAGGATGTTGAGGTCGTGGAGAGACTCACTTACCTTGGCAGTGATATTCATGTTTCTGCTGGCTGTGAGTCAGAGGTCAATAGACGTCTGGGTTGGGCCTGGGGAGTCATGGATTCACTGGATCATGGGGTGTGGCGCTGTCGGTACCTGTGCGGGGGGATGAAAGTCCGAGTCTTCAGGTCCTTGGTACTTCCAGTCTTGCTCTATGGATGCGAGACTTGGACTCTGACCAAGGATCTGAGACGGAGACTTAATTCCCTTGGTACCAGGTCTCTTCGGAGAATCCTTGGCTATCACTGGTCGGATTTTGTGTCCAATGAGCGGTTGCTGAGAGAGACTCGGATGAGATTTGTTACCTGCATAGTCTGTGAGCGTCAGTTGCGGCTGTATGGACATGTGGCTCGTTTTCCTGACGCTGATCCTGCTCACCAGATTCTCTCAGCGAGGGAGTCTCATGAGTGGAGGAGGCCAGTGGGCCGACAATGTGCCTCTTGGTTGCAGCAGGTCGACCATCATCTCAAGGAGATGGGGATGGGCCTGGCATCTGCCTGGGGGATGGCCCGACGGAGGCCCCTGGAGTACCGGCGGAAAGTGGACGCAGCGTCGCGCTGTTCTGGCACATGCTCCCATACCTGACCTGACCTGAGCTTGAGCAACAAGCATTACAGGGTGAAAACAAGGCCAAACTTTGGCTGCAGAACATGGATGATACGTTTACTATCATCAAAAAAGACGGCTTTGACAGGTTCCAACCCAACATTATTAGGACCATACCTGCCATACAGTTCACACACAAATTCGTACAAGCCAGCTTCATCACATTTCTGGATGTTGGTGTCAAATGCACAACAGATGGGAGTTTCAGGACCCAGATGTACTGCAAACCCAGGCACACACACCCTGTGCTCATCTACAAAAGTGCTCACCTGTCTAAGCACAAACAATCTTGTGCACGAACTTTATTCGACCAGGCCAAATCGCACTGCAGTGATTCAAACACATGACGGACTTAAATTGAACACGTCACCGCTCACTGCAGAGCAATGGCTACCCGGCAACATTCATTCGGTCTTGCCGCCATGAGCAGGCACCCACACTGCGACCTGAACAACAGCCAAAACAGTCATATTACTGGACATAGGTAATACCTCGGAGATGGCTCACCGTCTGTTGCAACCATACGGAATCCAGGTCATGCACAACCTCAGGCAACACTCCATGTGCAGCTGTCCAGGCCCAAAGACACAGTGAATAATCTTCATAATATGAATGTGGTCTCCAAAATCCCCTGTCATGACTGTGATGCCATTTATGTTGGTCAGACATCCAAGCGATTTGTGACACGGTTTACACAGCACCAGCAAGCAGTAACATCTGGAGATAAGCTCTCACTGGTAGCGGTACATTGTCACCACCAACAGCACAACTTTGCGTGGGAAAACACAGTTGTAAAAGCCTCGGTTCCAGTCTGGGCTAGCCAGGAAATCTTCAAAGCATGGCTCTCAGGAATAGGGCCGAGTAACCGGCATGTCGACCTTCATGTGCTCTTATGGAGGATGATGGATTTGCATAAACCCCCCACCTGTGGTGTGAAGGTTAGGCCCGATACCCAAACCCAGGGCAGAAATGAAACATACGACACTGAATCAATAACCCAGACACCGGAACTGGAAGCAGATCCAACCACCGATCCCACTCTCTTAATTAAATCGATCCCAAGCCTCATCATAGCCACACGAACGTGCCCCCCCCCACCCGCTCCAGCCCTCCCTGAAATAATGTGCAGCCATTCCCATTGGACGTAAGAAGTGCAGCTGATTTCCTGCAGCTGCACATTTTGTGTTTTCTCTCACCTCGGAGGACGGAACATGGCATTCTTCTGAAACGTCAGTATTTTAACAAATAATTTTATTCTTCACGGCTTAGTGAGCATTTACTTCCATGATATATATATATATATATATATATATATATATATATATATATATATATATATATATATATATATATATATATATATATATATACATATACATATACATATACATATACATTGTTGCAAATTCACGCCCGCCAGCGTGCGATCAGCCGCTCGAGTCAAATGGCGGCCGCCTCGCCCACCGGAACGGACAATTCAGTCGTGACCCTCTCGGACCAATGCTGGGAGCCAGTCACGGGTGGGGGTTTAACCTCACCACGATCGTGCCAATTGCCCACCCGCGCAGGATAGGGTTCCCTCGCCAAATTCGATCTACCTAAGTACCTGCGCGAATGGTCGACCGGGCGATCGCACCACGCCACAGGCCGACTCGGACACAAACCGCTTCAGCGGTCCATTCCGTGCTATCGGGATAACCGAGTGGTGTTATCGTCGGCCTCGACAGTTCCGATTAATTAATTATCGGGCGTATTAAGCCCACTACGAACCCTTTACGTGAAGCAGGATGGAGGGTCAATAAAGAAAAGACGAAGCGAAACGGGAAAACAGTTCACACAATGCACATTTATTACGTGACACACGGAAAGCACACATATACAGCCAAACAGTCAAAATGCACATCATAAGCAAAAGCAAGAGTTAAACCGAATACGCGTACATACGGAAACACTTACACAGTTCTACTTTACAAGACACGGCGCCACACACACACATTTACTCAAAAGCAAAGGAAAGAAGCCACCCTCATAGACAAGGGGGCAGATGGGCCTGTCGGCCAATATGTGCGCAGGACCTGAAGGAGCGGCCAGGTCTGCGAGACCGGGGGGGGGGGGTCCTACCCGGGTCCTCGTGACGCGTTGGCGGATGAGCCGCAGATGTGGCCGCGTGGCTGTGCCCCGACTCCGTGCTCCTTCGCGGGTTTCGTTTGCACGACGTTTGGAGTGGGGTGGGAACGGGGCCCCCTTGTTGCACTATCTCAGCGTGGGGGAAAGGGATAATTGTTGATGCCCTGGGGGAGGTCGAATGGCTGGCTTGCTTGGGTCCCGCGACGAGCGATCTCCCACCGCGACCTCGTCGCTGACCGCCGTCCTTCTCGCCTCGGACCCGAGCTCCTTGGCCGCTTCCCACAACTCCTCAGCCGACTGCAGAACCCAACTCGATGCCTTCGCCACCCGACTCCACTCTCTGCCACACTCTGCCTGCCGACCTCTGCTGCTGCCACACTCTGCTGCTGCCACACTCTCCAACCAAAAACTGACTCTGCCATGATTCGCCTTGCGCTCGCCGTTTTGTAGACCGGCAGGAGAAACAATATGCAAATTTCCGGATCAGGACGAGCTCGGGGGGCGGAGCCACGCTCGCCCATTGGACGGAGGAAAAGTGGGCGTGAACCTCCCCTGATCCTAGAATTTGCATATTTTGATTTCACACGGACGCGCCTGGAGGTGGGGCCAAGCCGCTCCACGCTTGCTAATTGGATGGATCAGAAGTGGGCGTGTCACGTTCCTGATCCGATTTCTCCTCGGAAAGGCCGCTATTTGCACTCGCGGCTCGGTGCCTACCGCTGAACGAGCCCAAGACAGCCCGACGCTCAGTGTTCACAGGTGGTGCTGGAATGGCCGTAGAAGGAGATAGGTGAGGGTGGTGGAGGGTTTTTGGTGGTGGTTTGATGGTTATGGCGGTTGAGACGTGGTTGGTTCAAAATAAAGATAGAACAGAAAAACGACTATCTCAAAGCGTCGCAGCCCGAATGAATCATGTAAATTCCCTCTAAACAACAGGTTTGGGGCAAACTACACATGTACTTAGAGTTATCTCACCTACGGGCCCTGAATGGTGGTTTGCGAATTTCCACAGCCATAACACTACCCCCTCCCCTTTTTACAGACTCGTCCCGAGTCGTCAAATTCTCGTGTGCCATCATGTGTAGTTCTCCCCGAGTACGTTTTACCTACGGATCCCTGAGTGCGACATTCATGGTATCCGTGTCCCCAAAATAAATAACCTGAGGACTGAGTAACTAACTAAACAAACACACTCACTCAGACGACCTAAATAAAATGCCGGCACTAGACATACATGCCGGGGGCGCACTCATATTTACAGTACATCTTAACTAATAAATTTTACACTTAACCCTGGCCCAGGATCAATGGACTCTGCAGGGAGCAAAACAAAAGTCAAAAGAAAACCGGTGCACGGGCCGCCACTGCAGGCCCGTGTTGTCGCTGCCAACAGGACAGTTCTTGCAGCTGGCACGACGATCCTGGCGCACATGGTAATGAACAAGGGGGGCAAAGCAAAATTGAATGGGGGGGGGCGAAACTCAAGATGTGGGCAGTGGGCATGGCATGGCAAAGGTGAGCAGGCAAACACAGCCTGCAGAACAAGGCCGTTGCAGGCAAACACAGCTGGCAGATGATCCGACCGGCACAGGCCTTGCAGAAAACAGCTGCAGACGATCCGGCCGGTACAGGCCTTGAAGTTACATAGCCAGCAGATGAAGCTGGCCAGCCTTTCGACTTGAGATGGAGGTTGGTGGACGGAGTGCGGTGGTGCTGGCCACTCAGAAGGTGGGCTCGGACCTACCTTCCTGTCTCCCTCCCACCTATCGCCTTTGCCTGTCACTGTACATACCCACTCCCTTAATTTGTCAAAACCAATTTCGCCCCAATTCATTTTTTTGTTGTTTTTATTTTCATCCTTACTTCCCCACTATAATTCGTCCCCTAACCCCCTTTACTGTCCTTGTTCGGCTAACCTATCTCATCACCTAGCCGACTCCCAACCCCTACGTTCCCTTCCTGGAGGGGAATAAGGGAGAGCTAGCTTCCTGTGTCGAGGCCCAACGAAGCCTCAGAATGGCCTCCCCAGACTTCAGCGATCTAACCCAAAGTGGGTCCAGCGGCCCACAACGAGAGCGAAGGGATGGATGGTGCGGAGGGGTACATCTCCTCATCTACCCTAACCATTATCTCTTAAACTACCCCGGGGTTTTCAACAAGCGCCTCTCGCTTAAGCTATTGGTTCTATCAACCAAGATTCCCGTCGCCTGTGTTGGTGTCCTTGCAATTTCGGGCCTCACCCCCCAATTTTCTTCCCGTGCCCTCACACGGTCTCATGGCTGGGACGCGTGGCTCCCCTTGGCAGGCACTACCCTCTGCCGATTCTCCAGCTATGGCACCCCCGGGCACAACACTGCCTCCAAGCCTAACAGCTCCCTAAACACCAGGGAGTGCCCTCCATGGCGACTCCCCTGAAACGCTCATGTGGCAGGATGGCTTCCCGGGCCCCTTTCCGAGGGTCACCCGTGCCCACAACACTGCCCATGCGGCTAATGGCGCCCCGGGCCCCCGCACCATGCGGGCGCACCCGTGCCCACTACGCTATCCTGGCCCCCCATGGGCCCTTGGCCTACCACGGCCGACTAGCCCGGTGCCCGGGGTACCCACTCAGCGATACTCACCTTTCGCAGCCACGCTCCCAGCCTGTCAACAGGGCTCCTGCACCCCTCCAAATAGGTATCGAGCCTCCATCCACACCAACAGCAAAACGACCTCCATTTTTGTTAATTTAACTAATCCCCTTACTCACTCTACACTGACCCTGGGGTCCCTTGGGCGGGAATCACTCCTCCCCCCAATCACTCATCGCACCATGCATTCCACATTCACTCCATTCATTCAGACCCTCTGGCCTCACTCACTCACCAAGCACTCACCTCACAACTTTTCTGAACTCACACACCGCTGAACTCTGCCGTCCTTCGAACTACTTCCCCTACCTAACTCGTGCTCCCACGTCGTCCCTTAAACTACAGCACGTTCCATTTAACACTACGTAGCTAAACTACGTCCCCTCTACACATCCAAAGTCTGTCTCTGTCTCCAAAATGTCCCATTTTCCATCCTAAATATCAACGAACATCCCTCTACCTAATCCATTCCACGGGCCCCATGAGGACTTACCCCTGCCCCATGAAGCCGGTCTCGCTATCACTAACCCTTCCCCCTTACTAGTTCCATCCTGTGCCCTGCAGGGGGGGGGGGGGTCTTCCACCCCATGCCCGGCAATCCTGTTCACCCGAAAGCGAGGCTTGCTTTTTTTTTATTGCGCAGCACCAGCACGGTAACTCGCAACCTGCGCACCAGCGCGGCAATTCACAGCCGCGCACCTTTGGCGTGACGTCATAGCAGCTGTTCGCGTCCCTCGTCCCTCTTGGACCGTACCATCCGGCAGGGATTCACCCTCCTGCCGGATTCCAACCCCACACGCAGCCATGACGTCACCCGGCGCAAAAAAAAAATCACAAGCCTCGCGTCTCGAGGGGTTCCCCACGCGAACACATGTGCTCTGCCCGTTGGAGCCTAACACACAGGCCCGCGTGGAGAACCCGTCCAGTCCAAATCCGTTTACCTGCCTAAACTTTGTCCGTCCGCGGGATCGGCAAATCCACCGCTGGCGTTTCCGGACCGGGTTTCACTCCCGCAAGCGACCACGTGGCGGCCTCTTGCGTTGCACAGCACGGGCCTCGCGCTCGCTGCTGGGTGAACCCAGCGCGGTGCTCAAAATAGCTACGGCCGCTACTCTGTTCTCGTTCCTCTGTCACCGTCGCCATTCAAACCACGCACACCTGCGTGTTACGACGCTCACTCTCCACTCCATTACATTCACACCGGGTGACGCGGCTGCATGCTCCCGCATGCCGACCGACATCTCCCTTACACACAGCGAACTTACACACGCTGTCTCCCTCACACGGACCATTTCACTCACACACGCGGGGGCACTCACCGGCGGTGCCTCATCCACACACGGCGCGCTGGGAAGCACGCACTCCGTCACACTCGCAACCACACCACTCACACACGGGGCTGCTTCCACACACGGGGGCGCACTCACACCTTGCACCACACACACCGGGACAACCACACTGGGGATTTGTGCCAGCCCACAGGTTTCCGGGGCCTCTATACCCCCAAGCTCTCCGTGCACCTGTCCACAGCACCCGTCCCCTCAACTCCGCTAAGCACGACCGAACCCACCTGGTCGTGAGTCGCCTCAAGGGAGCATAGCGGCTCCCTCAGTACCCGAAGGAGGCAATCCAACTGCTCGCACCGAGTCCCTACACGTTCTGCGAGCTCACCCCCATTATCCTCCACTACTTCTGTGTGTGTGCTCCGTTCCTTTAACCCCGTCTTTGTCATGCAGTCTCTCCTCTACCGTTTCTACCTCCCATTTCTCTGTTATTTCCCTCTCTTCCCTTATCTCCACTATTTTTATTTCCTTCGTCGTCACCTCGTGTCTCATCTCACACATTTCGGTCTCCGTCACCCCGATTAGTTTTTCCCTCTCGGTCACTGTCACAGTTACCGTAACCTCCACGCGTCTCGCCCAATACGTCCCCCGAATTAATTCGCCCTCACCCGCCTCCCTTGCGGGCCTGGCAGCCGTTGCACTCCCCCTCAGCTCGTTTGCTCCCACACGTGGCGCCGCCATTTTGAGCTCCCCGGTTATTGCCTTCATGCCCGCCTGCAGGCTTCGGCCCATGTTCTGCGTCTCACCCCGCATTTCTCTCATTTCTTCCTTCAAATTCGCCTTCATTTGTTGCGTATTCGTATCCATTTTCGTTTTTATTTCATTCATTTGTTGCGTATTCGCTGTTATTGCCTGCAGAATCCTGTCGAGTGCACTCGGTTCGACAAGGATCGGGGGGGTTTTGGCGGAGAGGGGGAGGGGAGGTGTCATACGCCGCGGCCGCTGCCGCGCCCATTTTGTGCTCTGGGTTCGGCTGGGGGGGGGGGGAGTTCGTCCTGTACAACCAGCATTTCCTGCATGGAGATCCCATCCTGGGCCATGGATTCTAACATTTCTAAATCCATTCCTACTACCCCCGGCTCCCGCTCGCCTTGAGACTCCATCTTATTTCTCGTAACGGGTTAATTTGGCCTGCTGGTAATTTGGAGGGAATTGGGGGTCGCTCCTCTCACCCCTGGACCGACTCCCCGTGAATTTAGTTTGGAGGCGTGAGGGATTCGAATCCCACTCCCGGACACCAGTGTTGCGAATTCGCGCCCGCCGGCGTGCGATCGGCCGCTCGACTCGAATGGCGGCCGCCTCGCCCACCAGAACGGACAATTCAGTCGTGACCCTCTCGGACCAACGCCGGAGCCAGTCACGGGTGGGGGTTTAACCTCACCACGATCGTGCCAATTGCCCACCCACGCAGGATAGGGTTGCTCGCCAAATTCGATCGACCTAAGTACCTGCGCGAATGGTCGACCGGGCGATCGCACCACGCCACAGGCCGACTCCGGACACGAACCGCTTAAGCGGTCCGTTCCGTGCTATCGGGATAACCGAGCAGTGTTATCGTCGGCCTCGACGGTTCCGATTAATTAATTATCGGGCGTATTAAGCCCACTACGAACCCTTTACGTGAAGCAGGATGGAGGGTCAATAAAGAAAAGACGAAGCGAAACGGGAAAACAGTTCACACAACGCACATTTATTACGTGACACACGGAAAGCTCACATATACAGCCAAACAGTCAAAATGCACATTATAAGCAAAAGCAAATGTTAAACCGAATATGCGTACATACGGCAATATAGGCTGGCAGGAGAAACAATATGCAAATTTCCGGATCAGGATGAGCTCGGTGGCGGAGCCACGCTCGCCCATTGGACGGAGGAAAAGTTGGCGTGAACCTCCCCTGATCCTAGAATTTGCATATTTCGATTTCACACGGACGCGCCTGGAGGCAGGGCCAAGCCGCTCAGCGCTTGCTAATTGGACGGATCAGAAGTGGGCGTGTCGCGTTCCTGATCCGAATTCTCCTCGGAAAGGCCACTATTTGCACTCGCGGCTCGGTGCGTACCGCTGAACGAGCCCAAGACAGCCCGATGCTCAGTGTTCACAGGTGGTGCGGGAATGGCCATAGAACGAGAGAGGTGAGGGTGGTGGAGGGTTTTTGGTGGTGGTTTGATGGTTATGGCGGTTGAGAAGTGGTTGGTTCAAAATAAAGATAGAACAGAAAAACGACTATCTCAAAGCGTCGCAGCCCGAATTAATCACCTAAATTCCCTCTAAACAACGGGTTTGGGGCTAACTACACATGTACTTAGAGTTATCTCACCTGCGGGCCCTGAATGGTGGTTTGCGAATTTCCACAGCCGTAACAATATATACAGTCATGCGCCACTTAACTGCAGTGTCGTGGCAGAGGTGCGAACAGGCAGACACGAGCCGGAGGGTAACACTACTCCGCTTTATTCCCTCGAGCGAGAGGGTAGGCATAGGATGCCCAGAACTCCGCTTTATTACACACTCGATGCACTCGACAGACACACGACCTATAAGACACTACAAATGATACCACATGCTGCTAACTGGTGCTGCTGGTGCTACATGTCCCGAGCGGGCGCGAACAGCTATATGCATTGCAGACACGCGACTACCATCACAACTCCCCCACGCCCCACAACGCTCAACGCATTGTGCTTTGCACGCGTATGCCAATACGCCACATAAACGACGGGGTGACGGTCTGAGAAACGCGTCGTGAAGCGACGTCGTCGTTGTGCGAACATCATTTTTTTTTTCGTTTTCGTTTTCGAACATCGCACTTACACAAAACTGCACACCGAGGCTATATGGTATAGCCTATTGCTCCTCGGATACAAACCTGTACAGCATGTTACTGTTCTGAACACTGTCGGCAATTGTAACACGCATCCAAGAGAGACTGAAGACACGTTAGTTTTACCTTTGTGCTGTTCATGACGGCCATCAGTGTTGTTAGCAGCAGTTTACAATCTCCTCTCGCATCGATTATAGAAAGATGAATAAATAGCGTTTGGATTTTATAAATACGTAATCATTGCATCGATGTTATAATTTATAAATGAAGAAACGAGCTCCTGTCAATTGTGATAGAAATTTTCGGAACAGTGCGATTGTTTTAACAACATGAAAAGCTTCACCAAAAAGAAATATGTGTTTTAATTTCGACTGTAACAACGATTTATTCGCGGAATTCTTCAATTCAAAGGTAATTTACTTGCAAGACGGTAAACGTGCAAACATTGGTTCAGTTTGAAAGCCGATTTCCTTGAATCCCGATTTAGCACGACCCTGCTTTTTCGCGATGACATTTTATGGACCTCAACAATCGCATTATAACAGGGCCACACTGTCGTTTATCATTATGAAGTATTATGTACTGTACAGCGTACATAATTGTATGTGCTATTTTTATACGACTGGCAGCGCGACGTGGGTTCCATCACTCGGCGAGAGGAATTTTTCAGCTCCATTTTTTTTTCATTTTTTTGTTTTCAGAGCTGGCAGATCCGTCGTATATGCGATCCGTGGTTGCCCGGAACGTCGTTAAGCGGCGCATGATTGTATATATATATATATATATATATATATATATATATATATATATATATATATATATATATATATATATATATATATATATATATATATATATACAGGGTGTCCCATAAAAATATACAACTTTTCATCTGCAAAGAGGATGGTAATAACATGTATTTTTTAAAGATATATGGCTGGATAAAAAGCTGAAAGGTTGAAGTTTATTGTACCAATGTCAAAATTGCCCCCAAAATTTAAATTTTGGTATAGAATCGTCGTTTGCTTTGAGACCACATGTTCGACGTCGGATCCACGTTGTCCGATCACTGCCTGCAAACGCGTTGTCATGTTCTCCATCACTTTGGGAAACGTTTCCTGAGGAATGTTCTGGATTTCTCAGTGGATGTTTTCCTTCAGCTGATCAAGAGTCTGAGGCCAAGGGTTTCCATAGATCCTGTTTTTGAGATACCCCCACAAGAAGAAGTCTGGAGAAGTAAGGTCAGGGAAATAAGGTGGCCACTTAAAGTCTTCGTAGAGGGAGATAAAGCGGCCCTCAAAATGTTGGTTGAGAAAATGCATTGTTTCCCTGCCTGTATGGGGTGGTGCCCCATACTGCTTGAACCACTGGGTTCTCATCTGGATCACGTTGTTTCTCCTACGGGCCTGAGTACGCAGCTCAGGCAGATACAATTCCTGAATCATTTCGCGATAGTTCCTCTGGTTTACCGTGCAAGTGCGTCCCTGGTCATCTTCAAAGAAGTATGGACCAATTATCCCATACCAACCAACCGCCACCCACATGGTGACTTTGAGAACAGATCGAGACACCAGTTCAGTTGATGCATTACCAGGATTTTCAGTTCCCCAGTACCGAAAGTTTTGCTTGTTTACCTCCCCGACAAGTGAGCATGGCATTCATCCGTCATGTGAAGTTTTTTGAGGAAGTCTGCATCTTCCTCCAACTTTCCTGAGAACCAATTTGCAAAGTCTAGTCGTTTGTGTTTCTGTTGATCAGTAAGCACCGTTTCCATCTGAATTTTGTATGGAAAGGCATGAATGTCTTGGCGAAGGATCCTCTGAACGGTGCTCTTATTAATGTTTGGCATTTACTCAATCTTTATCTTATTGCATTGGAAAATTGAAGAGTGCCCCTTGGTTAAAAGGGGAGACAAATAAATATACCTTGGGATAAAAAGGGGGTTTACTTTTTCGGAAAAAAATATGAATCGCTGAAAATCCCCCATTCACTTACATGGGGAAAAGTGAACCAGAATCAGTATATTCACCCTACTCAGGTGGTAGTAAAGAAAATATGGAAATGGTGAGACAGGTGGTCGTTCAGAGTCCAAAAAAATTGATTCGAAAACTTTCTGTTTGCTCTCACACGAGCTTCGACAGGGTATACAAAATAAAATAAAATAAAATCTTTTTTTTCAACACAGCACCAAATATCTTTTCTCTCACTATTGCCTGGTACAATGAATTGGCACTTCCACAACTGCTCGACACCCTTCCTAAAATGTACTGTTCTGTATGATTTTGTTGTCAAAAGTCAAATGTGTTGACGTTAATATTTCATTTATTTGCTCATGTTTATGGAAGAAGCTGTACATAATGTTTGTTACATGTGGGAACATATTGTCATGAGGAAACAATGGAGAAATCAACATTGTGTTGGATTTTAACCTCAGATAATAGCATCATTCGACGACTGCTCAGGGGACACGTGAAACAGGTCAATATGCACAACTTTTTAAACCTTTGATTCCTGCATCGATTTTATATCCTCCTCCCTTATCGGCATTGTAGTTGTGCTTTTGTGCTATGTATTTATTTCATGTCTCTGAGTCCATCTTGTATATCTGCTGCAGTCATTCAATGTGGGGAGCTTGCGACGCCACCAAATGGAAGGAAAATTGGAACTCAAGTCCACTTCGGTGCAACATCTATATTCACCTGCAATTCTGGGTACACGCTTCTTGGCTCGGCTGGTAGGCAGTGTCTGCATACTGGCCTGTGGAGTGGCACGGAGTCACGCTGCATTGGTAATGATCAACACCAACACTAACTGTAAAGCTATAACTAAACCGGGATCGGAACTTGGATCTCAACCAGCCATAGATACGATTTATGTCACTCGATATCAGAGATATATTTTCTAAAATAATTAAACTCCCACTAATTTTTCCAATCAAGTGCTGAACCAATACCGTGCACATACTGATCACTCATGTGGTTGGACTCATGTATTGTTAAACTAAATGAGGGAGGAAAGTAACCCTAGTTATCCACCATAAGACCGAGTCACATCATTGTGTTATAAAACCAGTATAGAAACTTTATGGTAAAGAATGAGGTCATGAACACATTACGGCATCATGGAAAAAGTTGTGCGTTTTTCGGTAAGAAACTTTCAAAATGACCAGTATGCTTTTGTTTTCTGTACCAGAGAATAACGCATGAAGTATGGTCTTTATAGACAGATTTTATGGCACATCTTGTCCCTCCTGGAAAGATTTTGGTCTTAAATATGAACAGTTGGCATGAGAAACTTAGCAAAGTTTCTGCTCTCATCATCAACACTTGTTTTCTCCACCAATTATTTTCTAAAACTATTCGATTTACCCATGGCTTTGTCAGTATTTTCCCTTTAGGATGTCTCGTTAGATGATGTTCGTGGTGAAAATGCTTATTTTGGGCTTGAGCAGTCCCTGTCATTGCAAGCGGTTTTTTGTTTTGTTTTAACTTCTGTTCAGAAAGGAAATACAGTTCAGAAAGTCACGGCTCTGTGTAGGCATTTGTGCAGTCCTATTTCACATTGTACCTTCGCCTTGATTTCCCAAATTCTTACTCGAGATAGGTGTGCACATTATATTCATAACTAGAAGGGCACTCGGTAGAGCGCATACCTCCACCACGCAATGCCCAATCCACGAGAACATATCGGGCCCAATACATTTTTGAAATACCATGCTATTCAGTACTATATATCGGTTTTGGCTCCATCTCTAAGGGTGAAGAATCACATTAAAAATGAAATCATTCTCGTATCCAGATTCAGATTTGGATTTTCACTAAAATCGAATCAATTCGTCCTTGCCGCACACTCAACATGTCCACTAAGTTTCATCAAAAATCCGTCCCCAACTTTGTGAGGTATCGTGCTATATATTTATTAGTTCAGCCCGATCTCTCAATTGTGAAGAATCACTTTAAAAATTCAAGTAGCTGAATCTGGATCTTCACTAAAATATAATCAGTTTGTCCTTGTCACACACCCAACCTGCCCACCAAATTTCATCCAGATCCGTACACAACTTTTTGAGATATACTGCACACAAACAAACAAACAAACAGACAGAAAGGGGTGAAAACATAACATCCTTCACCTTCGATGGTGGAAGAAACTAGAATGCCACTTGGTGGAAGGTGGAGCACATACCTCTGCTAGGTTGAATAGTTTACGTTTTGTATCCCACTGATATGCTGGAATTGGATACTGACGAACCAAAATCTAATTGGCTTGTTCTTGTCACCTACCCAACTCATCCACCAACAAGTCCACAACTTTTTGAAATATCATGTTGTATATCATTTTGGACCCATCGCTCAATGGTGAAGAATCGCTTGAGAAATTTAAAAAATCCTCGGATCCGGATCCCGATCTTCACCAAAATCTAATCAATTTGTCCTCATCACATATGCACCCTGTCCACCAAATTTATTCAGAATCCGTCCTCAACGTTTTGAGATATCCTGCTCACAGACAAATAAACAAGAAAGATGGTGTGCGGAACACAATACTTGCAAAATCCAAATAAACAACAGTTGCCATGGAAACAGCAATTTGATAATTTGGAAAATTTGACCTATCAAGTGTTTTTATATGATGGCATGTTATGCAAAACAAATTTGATTTACCTGATCACCAGATTTTATACACATACACTATACAGAGGTACAATGAAGCTGTGTGAGTTTCAATCTGATACCTTGAAAAATTCCTGAGGTTTGGGATTTAATATAGGTTTATTATAATGGGGTGAAATTGTTCTCATGGACACCGTTTTCTCTTTGCCTTGTGGGACGTTCTCTATGCCAATAACCAAGACGAGCAACATCTGAAAAAAAATATTGGACCGCCTGTCCTGAAGCTCACCGGGATCGGGAACAACAATCACTCAAACCCCCCGCAGACCCCTTTCGACCCTGAATTTTTTTAATGCCATGAACAAACTTTGGTAAATCAAGGAATGAAGGGTGATGAAGGTTGTGGTCAAGTTTCATTGAAATTCTGTGTGTAGTTCAGAAAAGAGAGCAAATACTTCTCTTTTAGGGAGTCAGAAATGCCCCCCGCCCCCCTCGTCAACTCCCTTCATGAGCGCAGACTTTAATGCAGTCAATACACTATGGTACATCACAGGTGATGAAGGTTGTGGTCAAGTTTCATTGAAATTGTGTAAGCAGTTTCCAAGAAGAGAGCAAATATCTATTTTGGGGCATCAAACCACCCCCTCCCCGATGACCCCTCGATGAGTACAGATTTTTATGCATACGATAAGCTTTAGTACATCATTGGTGATGAAGGTTGTTGTGAACTTTCATCGAAATTGTGTCTGTAGTTTCAGAGAAGAGAGCAAATACATTTTTTTTTGGGGGGGGGGGGTCAAAAAACCCCCCGTGGATCCCCTTAATGAGTGTAGAGTTTGATTTGGTCGATACTTTAGTACATCTCTGGTGATGATGGTTGTGGTCATGTTTCATGAAAATTGTGCATATAGTTTTGAAGATGAGAGCAAATACTAATTTTGGGGGTTGGGGGTCAAACTCTCCCCTCCCCCCACCCCCTCACTCCAGACCTTCTTCATGAGCGCAGATTTTGATGCAGTCAGTCAATACACTTTCGTTAAGCATCAGTTAAACAGCTTGTAGCCAAGTTTCATCAAAATTGTGTGTTTGGTTCAAGTGATAATGACTGAAGTGTTTACAGACTGACTGATTCATTGACTCACTCACCTACGGACACTGATCAATTGCATAAGGTCACCTGACTAAAGTCAAGGTGAGCTTAAAAAAAAGAAGAAAAAAAGAAGAGAAATTTAATTCCTTAATTCTATTTTGTGCCATCTTTGCTTCATACTACGGTGGTTTACCAATGGTGGGCCTTTTGATTTTGATTGGTGACCCTCAACTGTTATTGTAGAAGGCCCTCAGACAGAATGTGTAATGTTGTCTATTTGTCTATAAGGGTCTTAGGGGACTATGGGTTTGAATGGAGTCTTTATGGTATACAGGGTCCTTAAGGGCCTTTGGGTTTTAAAGAGTCTTAAAGGTCTTTGTTGTCTTTATGGGTGTTGGGGGTCTGAAGGGTCTTAATGGTCCTTGTGGCCTTGTGGTTCTTGGGGTCTTAGGGTTATAAGGTTTAAATGGTCTTTGGGGTTTTAAAGTTATCTGGAGTTATATAAGGGTCGAACAGGTCTTAAGGCTTTATGGGGACTTCAAGTATCTTGAGGTCATAAAAGTTCCAAAAGCTCTTAGGGTTATAAATGGTCTCAATGGTCTCAGGGGTCTTACTGGTATTCAGGGTCTTTTGGGTCTTTATGGTCTTCTGGGTCTTTTGTGATGTTTGGGTCTGGTACATCGATAAACTTTGGTGACTTTTGGGGTCTTTACTGACTTTTGGGTGCTTGGGGTCTTTTGGCTTATCTGGGTCTTCAGGGTCCTTGGGGACTTTGGGGTCTTTTGGGTCCTCAGTGTCTTTTGGGAATGAGCTGTTAGCTTTGCAGACAATTGTATGTCCCGTCTCATGTTAAACAGGTGAAACCAGCCTTTGACACGAAACAGGATATCTAATCAGTACTGTTGGACAACACTAGTCATGGGGTATATGTTCCTGAAAAATGACGCGAATGTCAGGATCCACGAATGTCGGGGAATTTTATTTTATTTTATTTTATTTATATATTACATTGTCTCGGCTTGTGGAAGAGCAATTACACAGAACAAATCAGGACACAACATAAAAAGAGGAACAGCAGGAGAAAGGGGAAACACAAACAGCAGGGCGGAGCGAGAAAGTAGACGGAGACAAACATACAAGGGATGCAGATAACCATGAGGGATAACGGAGAATGCAAAGGGTGAACAATATAGATAAATTAGCAAAATTGTGTTTGACAAGTTTGTAATTTTTGTCAAGGTCTGAGGAGAGGGTAGAGCGAGAGCTCCGGTGTCAGGATCGGCCGAGAGCTCCAGTGTCGAAATCGGCCAAGAGCTCCAATGTCGGAATCGGCCGAGAGCTCCAGTATCAGAATCGGCCAAGAGCTCCAATGTCGGAATCAGCCGAGAGCTCCAGTGTCGGAATCGGCTGAGATCTCCAGTGTCGGAATCGGCCGAGAGCTCCAGTGTCGAAATCGGCCGAGAGCTTCGGTGTCGGAATCGGCCGAGAGCTCCGATGTCAGAATCGGCCAAGAGCTCCAGTGTTGGAATTGGCCGAGAGCTCCAGTGTCGGAATCGGCCGAGAGCTCCAATGTCAGAATCGGGCGAGAGCTCCAGTGTGGGAATCGGCTGAGAGCTCCAGTGTCAGAATCAGATGCGATATCTCACATCAGAAATCAGGTGAGACCTCTCACATCAGAATCGGCTGAGACCTCTCACGTAGGAATCGGTTGAGTCCTCTCATGTCGGAATCGGTTGAGTCCTCTCATGTCGGAATCAGTTGAGTCCTCTCATGTCGGAATCAGTTGAGTCCTCTCATGTCGGAATCAGTTGAGTCCTCTCATGTCGGAATCAGTTGAGTCCTCTCATGTCGGAATCAGTTGAGTCCTCTCATGTCGGAATCAGTTGAGTCCTCTCATGTCGGAATCAGTTGAGTCCTCTCATGTCGGAATCAGTTGAGTCCTCTCATGTCGGAATCAGTTGAGTCCTCTCATGTCGGAATCAGTTGAGTCCTCTCATGTCGGAATCAGTTGAGTCCTCTCATGTCGGAATCAGTTGAGACCGCTCATGTCGGAATCAGCTGAGACCTCTCATGTCGGAATCAGCAGAGACCTCTCATGTCGGAATCAGCAGAGACCTCTCATGTCGGAATCAGCAGAGACCTCTCATGTCGGAATCAGCAGAGACCTCTCATGTCGGAATCAGCAGAGACCTCTCATGTCGGAATCAGCAGAGACCTCTCATGTCGGAATCAGCAGAGACCTCTCATGTCGGAATCAGCAGAGACCTCTCATGTCGGAATCAGCAGAGACCTCTCATGTCGGAATCAGCAGAGACCTCTCATGTCGGAATCAGCAGAGACCTCTCATGTCGGAATCAGCAGAGACCTCTCATGTCGGAATCAGCAGAGACCTCTCATGTCGGAATCAGCAGAGACCTCTCATGTCGGAATCAGCAGAGACCTCTCATGCCGGAATCAGCAGAGACCTCTCATGCCGGAATCAGCAGAGACCTCTCATGCCGGAATCAGCAGAGACCTCTCATGCCGGAATCAGCAGAGACCTCTCATGCCGGAATCAGCAGAGACCTCTCATGCCGGAATCAGCAGAGACCTCTCATGCCGGAATCAGCAGAGACCTCTCATGCCGGAATCAGCAGAGACCTCTCATGCCGGAATCAGCAGAGACCTCTCATGCCGGAATCAGCAGAGACCTCTCATGCCGGAATCAGCAGAGACCTCTCATGCCGGAATCAGCAGAGACCTCTCATGCCGGAATCAGCAGAGACCTCTCATGCCGGAATCAGCAGAGACCTCTCATGCCGGAATCAGCAGAGACCTCTCATGCCGGAATCAGCAGAGACCTCTCATGCCGGAATCAGCAGAGACCTCTCATGCCGGAATCAGCAGAGACCTCTCATGCCGGAATCAGCAGAGACCTCTCATGCCGGAATCAGCAGAGACCTCTCATGCCGGAATCAGCAGAGACCTCTCATGCCGGAATCAGCAGAGACCTCTCATGCCGGAATCAGCAGAGACCTCTCATGCCGGAATCAGCAGAGACCTCTCATGCCGGAATCAGCAGAGACCTCTCATGCCGGAATCAGCAGAGACCTCTCATGCCGGAATCAGCAGAGACCTCTCATGCCGGAATCAGCAGAGACCTCTCATGCCGGAATCAGCAGAGACCTCTCATGCCGGAATCAGCAGAGACCTCTCATGCCGGAATCAGCAGAGACCTCTCATGCCGGAATCAGCAGAGACCTCTCATGCCGGAATCAGCAGAGACCTCTCATGCCGGAATCAGCAGAGACCTCTCATGCCGGAATCAGCAGAGACCTCTCATGCCGGAATCAGCAGAGACCTCTCATGCCGGAATCAGCAGAGACCTCTCATGTTAGAATCAGCTGAGACCTCCAATGCCGGATTCAGCCGAGACCTCCCATGTCGGAATCAGCCGAGACCTCTCATGCCGGAATCAGCAGAGACCTCTCATGCCGGAATCAGCTGAGACCTCATGTCGGAATCAGCTGAGACCTCTCATGTCGGAATCAGCTGAGACCTCTCATGTCGGAATCAGCTGAGACCTCTCATGTCGGAATCAGCTGAGACCTCTCATGTCGGAATCAGCTGAGACCTCTCATGTCGGAATCAGCTGAGACCTCTCATGTCGGAATCAGCTGAGACCTCTCATGTCGGAATCAGCTGAGACCTCTCATGTCGGAATCAGCTGAGACCTCTCATGTCGGAATCAGCTGAGACCTCTCATGTCGGAATCAGCTGAGACCTCTCATGTCGGAATCATCTGAGACCTCTCATGTCGAAATCATCTGAGACCTCTCATGTCGGAATCATCTGAGACCTCTCATGTCGGAATCATCTGAGACCTCTCATGTCGGAATCATCTGAGACCTCTCATGTCGGAATCATCTGAGACCTCTCATGTCGGAATCATCTGAGACCTCTCATGTCGGAATCATCTGAGACCTCTCATGTCGGAATCATCTGAGACCTCTCATGTCGGAATCATCTGAGACCTCTCATGTCGGAATCATCTGAGACCTCTCATGTCGGAATCATCTGAGACCTCTCATGTCGGAATCATCTGAGACCTCTCATGTCGGAATCATCTGAGACCTCTCATGTCGGAATCATCTGAGACCTCTCATGTCGGAATCATCTGAGACCTCTCATGTCGGAATCAGCTGAGACCCCTCATGTCGGAATCAGCTGAGACCCCTCATGTCGGAATCACCTGAGACCCCTCATGTCGGAATCACCTGAGACCCCTCATGTCGGAATCACCTGAGGCCTCTCATGTCGGAATCACCTGAGGCCTCTCATGTCGGAATCACCTGAGGCCTCTCATGTCGGAATCACCTGAGACCTCTCATGTCGGAATCACCTGAGGCCTCTCATGTCGGAATCACCTGAGGCCTCTCATGTCGGAATCACCTGAGGCCTCTCATGTCGGAATCACCTGAGGCCTCTCATGTCGGAATCACCTGAGGCCTCTCATGTCGGAATCAGCTGAGGCCTCTCATGTCGGAATCAGCTGAGACCTCTCATGTCGGAATCAGCTGAGACCTCTCATGTCGGAATCAGCTGAGACCTCTCATGTCGGAATCAGCTGAGACCTCTCATGTCGGAATCACCTGAGACCTCTCATGTCGGAATCACCTGAGACCTCTCATGTCGGAATCACCTGAGACCTCTCATCTCAGAATCAGTTGAGATCTCTCATGTCAGAATCACGAGACTTTTCTTCCAGTGGCGTGAAGGACTAATATGCAGACTGCAATTTGTTTCATTCAAATATCTTCAACTGTTTTGGAGAAAAAGAATAGGCTGCATTAGTTTTCAGCATACCCTACTACAACTACTACCACTGCAATGACTAATTAATCCCACCTTTTGTGAGGGATCAGCCACATGAGTTTTCCCTCTCCACTTCTCCACACCCCTCTATCCCAAGCAATGTTTTTTTTCTCTGAACATCTGTTTCTCCATTGTCCCTCCCCAACACTTTCTTTCACCTCAATTTCGGTCTGCCTCTTCTCCTGCCAGCTTTCTGTACCCACCCTACCGAGTTGCATCCAGCTGTTCCTGAACTCTGTGTCCTTTTCTCCGGACATGGTGGAGGGTTTTCTGTCAAACCTCGACTCTGATTCTGCAACTGGTCCAGGCGGCATCAGCCCATGCGTCCGAAAACCTGCTCTGCTGCTTTTACTCACCCTCTCTCTGTTCTATTCACCCTCTCATTCGCTCCAGGTCATCTGCCATCTGCTTGGAAATCAGGAAGCATAATCGCACTGCAAAAAGGTGCAAAAACAGATCCCTGCAACTACAGAACAATCAGCCTTCTCCCAATCATCAGCAAGGACATATAATCTATCATCACTTCTGACATTAAATCCTTCCTCTTTTCCAATGGCTTGATTTCCGATCATCAATTTGGATTCAGACCAGGTCACTCTACCCAAGACATGCTGATTCTGCTTTCCCAAAAATGAATGGAGGTCCTCAATGTCAAACATGAGATCAGAGCCATCTCCCTAGACATATTGTGTGCTTTTGATATGGTCTGGCACCCCACTCTGCTCACTAGACTCTCTTCCTATGGTATCCAAGACGGTCTTCACTCATGGCCCGCAGATTTCCTCTCCTGTTGCAGTCAACACATGGCTCTTAATGGAATTCTCTCATCACCTCTACCCGTCCAGGCTGGAGTTCCTCAAGGCAGTGTTCTTGGCCCTGTGCTTTTTCTGCTTTTCATCAATGATCTCTCTGACACTCTGCAACATCCTCTTTATCTCTATGCTGATAACTCCACCTTCTGCCATACCATCTGTCATCCCTCAGATCTGCAAGCAGCAGCCTCTTCACTCTCTGCAGATCTGGATAAAGTCACAAGCTGGTCCAACACTTGGAACATGTCTTTCAATCCTGACAAATCTAACCCTCTCTTTGCCTCTCCGAAAGAACCATCTGGAACCCCTCCCCCCGCTCCAATCTACTTTCTCATCAATCCTCTTGCAAAAGTCTTTTCGTTCAACCTTTTGGGTCTCACTATCTGCCATGATCTAACCTAAGCTAGATGAGCTCGATTGATCTTTCCTAGCGAGATTTATTCCGGGTCTAGCTAGACTCAGCTATGAGGAGCAGTTGAAGGAGACAGGGCTTTATTCACCAGAAAGGAGGCGGTTTCGAGGAGATATGATAGAGATGTTTAAGATAATGAAAGGTATTGATAAAATAAGTGCAGATGAATTATTCAACAGAGTAGACAGTGATAGGATCAGGGACAATAGCCTGAGAGTAAAGAAGAGGAGAGTTGAGACGGTAGTTAGGCAGGGGTCTTTCACTCAGAGAGTAGTTGATGCATGGAATGGTCTCCCTGGAAAGGTCGTGGCAGCAGAAACAGTCGATAAGTTTAAATTAGAATTAGATAGGTACCTGGAAGTTTTGGAGATAGAGGGTTATGGAGATGTTAATAAGACTTTTAGGGGAAGTTTGAGTATTGATGGGTGATTGTGTACGGAGTGCTGTTGGTGGGGGTCTTGTTAAGTGCGGCTGAGTGGTTGATGTTTGTTTTTAACCAAACCCATGTCCCCTCTCTGAGGGGAAGAAAAGAAAAAAAAAAATTCAACAACAAAAGAAATACTATTTGTTTTTTTCTTTCATTAATTAAAATGATCTTGGGTTGGTGTGGTGTTCGTGCAGGCATGATGGTCTGATGGCCTCCACCTGTGTTGGATTTCCTTGTTGTCCTTGTTATCCTATTGTTTCTGTTCCCCTCTGTTTTGTCCTTCCTTCTCCCACCCTCTCGTCTCCTGCTCACCTTGTTATACATTCTCTGTGTTAGCTTTTACACAAGCCTCGACATTGTTTACCAAAAAAGAAAACCTGCATCCATATCAAAGACTTGCATTATGACATCCCCCCCATTCCCCTCCTCCACACGAAGCACATGACCCAACCAAAGCAGACGTGCCTCTCATGCCTCTTTGCCAATGTGCCTTACCTCTGCCCACCTCTTGATATCCTTGTTTCTCTTCGTTTCCCTCAGAGAGATCCCTCTCTGCATCCGCATCTCTGTCGTCTGCAGCAATTTCTCCAGGATGATTGCGATTGTGAGAATGAGTGTAACTGTCAGTTCTGATCATCCGTCGTTTTCATCATGTTGTTCACTGATAGAAGGAGGAAGAGGAAAGCACATTTTGGTTACCCTAAAGGTCTCCACATTTGGAAGGCATTTACCCCACTGTCCTCTTCATTATTTCTGATGTATGCGTGATGTCCCCTTTTTGTAGTTTGCAGACATGTAAAAACTGAAAGCACAAATTGGGATATTTGTGACCACAAGATCATTTCACTTTGGCACGCGAAGCTTTAAAAAAATTTTCTCCTGGTTGTATCGGATTCCTTTCTCCTCATGTCTACCTTGAACAAGCAAAACAAGTGCACCCAACCGTTAAGGAATACGATACTGTGTGAGCAGAGTGCCTTTGTTACTAAATTACAGCTCGGTTCAAATTTTAATCCCCAGCACAAGGAATATCCGTAATTGATGTAATTGATAATAATCTGTTACTCATGTTGATCTCTTGCACCCAGATACTTGTTTGAGTGCGTACATCGTATTTTTTCATAAACCACCAGCCTGGATTTTCATCACATTAAAAACCAGTCGTTTCATCACTGTGGGAATTGCTTTAAAAAAAAAGATTGAAAATTTAACCTTTTGAATCGTGGAATTTTCTGATTGTTTTTGGGGATTCATCTTTTATGCTACAAAGACAAAAGCAGTCATCCTTCCATGTTCCTCC
The DNA here is from genome assembly GCF_056783735.1 of Eptatretus burgeri. Lineage (NCBI taxonomy): Eukaryota > Metazoa > Chordata > Myxini > Myxiniformes > Myxinidae > Eptatretus > Eptatretus burgeri. Next base: position 111,836,900 of record NC_140965.1, on the reverse strand, counting down.
TAATTCTGGTGGCCCTGACTTGTGTCAGAGAAAATTGAATAATGTCAGCAAGCCCTGTACATCAACTCTATTCTGCGTCCATTGTTTGACTTCTCAAGCCAAACCAAGTGGCCAAAGCTCTTGAAGTATGCCAGCAAGTAAAATAGCTGATATTTCACTCAACTTACACATATCTCCAGGCGTTCCTTAACGTCAACACGATCGAATGACAATGTAATAACACGTGAGGTTGTGCTTGCAAGAGTACCGTCAGACACCAATAGATATGTTCCTGAAAAATGCCCCGAATTTCAAATCCACAAATGTCGGGGGATTGTTTCAATGGGAAAAAGGGGGAATAGGTTCCCAGTGGTTCCTGATTCATAAGGGAAAATCAAAAACCCCATAAAACAAAACGCTAATACGCCAGTGAAAAACTACGAATATGCCCGCAAAGAAACCCACAAATACGTGAAAAAAGACAAACGAACCGCGAATACGCGAAGCACACGGCCGCAAATGTAGAGGCAGGTCACATTTTATGAACTGTGAATATGCGGAGTCCACGAATAGCAGAACCGCGAATGATGGGGGTCTGACTGTATGTCACAGCAATGTCATTTCAGATGGTTTTAGCAGACCACACTTGAGTCGATTTATATCGAGGATTTAAAAAGATGGCTGAAGCCTTCCAGAGTTTGAGGTGAAGTGTGGTGCACATGCACATTTGACATTTAATCACCTGTTGCTTTTATTGGGTTGGAAAGGCTTGTTTTGGTTTTATGATTATGCCTGACCGTAAACTCACCTCCTGGCTGATGTGCAGCAAGGAGAAGACAATGTGCTCATGTGGCAGCCATCCATTGTTGCTCACAGCTTGCATGGCTTCGGCTGTTAAGGGTTGTGGTCTGTGCCTTGCTGCTCCATCAAGCTAGGCAGTTTAATACATTATTTAACCGAATAGGTTGGCATGGTGATAAGTGAACGATTGTGTGGTACGTCGTCGTGACAAGCCGATATAAAAGGATGAAACCACGTTTGACGGCTCCAGTCTTTTACATGTGACCTTTAAAATCCTCCGTTAAACATCGCTTAATTGTGTGTGTACATATGTCTGTCTGCATGTGTGTGTGTGTGTATATATATATATATATATATATATATATATATATATATATATATATATATATATATATATATATATATATATATATATATATATATGCCTTTAACTCAAATATCATCTCTCAGCAACACATCCCATGTTTTCCTTGGACGGCCTCTAGCTCTCCTTCCAGTCACATTCATATTTATACACCTCTTTACACAACTGCCCAGCCCAATCCTTTCCTCGTGTCCGAACTATCTTAGCCTACCCTGATGTATAACCTCACAAATGGTTTTTATACCTAACCTATCTCTTAATTCCACATTTAGATTCCTATCTTCCAGTGTCACATCACACATCAACCTCACCATTCTGATTTCACTTCGTTCACACCTCTGTTCATCCTCCTTTTTTATCACCCATGTTTCACTGCCCTACAACATCATGCTTCTAACGCAACCTGCATAAAGTTTTCTCTTTAATTGGAGAGAGGTCCCTCTTTACGTCAGTAGGAGTAATAACTCCTTAAACTTCCTGCAGCCATTTCTAATTCTTGCAATCACTGCTACTTCCACACCACCACCTGCACTCATCATATCACTACGATAACATAATTTATCTACACATTCCAGAGATACATCCCCATAAACTAACTTTTCCACACTAATTGGAGCAACTTGTTTACCTGTGCAAACAGCACATCTGAAGTCAGGAACCACCTGCTGTCTACCCCTGATGTCACTACACCTCTTGTGCACCCAACAGTTGCAGGATTTACACAATATTGAATTGCTACCTACACCTATTATACAGACAGCACAGGGCCACCTCTCCATTTTTTTCCACACTTCCTTCTCCCACACCACTAATAAGTACTTTTGTTTTCTCGTTATTCACTTTCAGTCCTCTGGCCTCCGTTCCCTCCTTCCATACTGTATATTTACCCATTACCTCTTCCACACTGTCGGCCGTCAGCACGAGGTCATCAGGAAATAGGAGTTCCCAAGGTGAGCCTCCTCGACATTCCTGTGATATTGCTTCAAGAACCATAATGAACAGGATTGGGCTCAAGACGAACCCCTGATGAACACCCACTTTCACTTCAAAATCCTTACTCTGCACTCTATTTACCCTCACAGAAGTGTTTGAGCCATCATGCATCGCCATAACTGCCCTAACTAACCAATCAATCTTCGACACGTAACTTTCTCATGGATCATTGCAACATTTCTCAAGGCACCCTCTCAAATGCCTTCTCCAATGCTGCATCTTCATTTACTACATCCATCTATAGAAAGCCCACTTTCACCCACCAGTATACTCGATGGGACTCTTTCAGTTCAACGAGATACAAGATTGGTTTGATCAATGTATTAGTGAGTCGAGGTAAGAGGATATGTTCCAATTCCAAGCTTCATACAGAGATGGACAAGATTTCCGGCATCCCCGGTGAGAATGGATATCGTGAGTATATCATCACGAGATTTATGCACCAATTCCTCACTGCTATAGATGAACGGAAGATGATGGGTCCTGAAAGGAGCCCAATCTCCATCAAGATTCCTTGGAGAGGGAAAATGTCGCAAAGATATGAGGAACAAATCAAAAGATGTCTCAGACACGTATCTGACTGTTCATCTAAGAGTGATTTTCACCTCTCAACGTTTAATTCCTGCAGTGAAGAAGGATGTTCTGCCTGCCTCAAAACTTAGCAATATTATTTATGAGTTCAAGTGCCGAAGTGATGCTCGGTATGAAGACAGAACTACCCAGACTCTGATTGACAGAATCAACCAGCATGTCCCTTTGTCCATCAGGAAAAACACAATCGGTACACTAATACAGCCGGTATGTGTAGGAAGGTGCCAACATCAATCCCAACATCATGTGCATCTGCTATTGGATGACATTTGATTGAGAATGCAAACTGTGCTGAACATCATCATGTGGATGCATTCAAGATATTGAGTGGAGGACGAAGTACAACGCATCTACGAACACTGGAAGTGAGATTTATCTCTTCCACGGACCCTATGTTATGTCGTCAAAAAAAGGAAGAGTTTGTCTACTCGGTTTGCTTATTTGCGCAAAGAAGAAGAGGAACACAAACTCATCTCATGATCACGGATGGTTATGAAGAAGTTTGTACAACAGCCTCAGCGGCTCCACCCCTGACTCTGCAACCTCCAATTGGAGTGCTGAAAACAGAACAGGCTCCTCCCACATAGACCATTGTGAGGTGATGATGACGCATCAGTAGAGAATGTCCTATCAGAATTGACTTTGTTGATAGGTGTCTATTTGACTGTTCTTCTTCATTACTCACTCACTTTGTGTGAATTTCACCTGAAGAGAGAACAACGAAAAGCTTTGTGGTTTTCTTTTTATGATAATGTCCTTCAAAATGTCTCTGTTCATGTCTATATTAAAGTTTTGTAGTACCAAGCATCTTGTTAACAAAAGAAGAAGAAGAACACCTGGTCTTACATCAAAAGAAGAATTATTCACAATAGCTATTGTCTAATAATGGGCACCCCCCTCAAATATGCTTGCATGCAATGTGACGATCAACACTACTGGTCACGATGAGAATGACCGATTCACCGTCATGCTCTCCTGCACCGCAGATGGTGGCAAGCTTCCCACGTATGTCGTGTTGAAGAGGAAGACAATGCCCAAAGACAAGTTTCCAGCCGGCATCATTGTTTGTGCGCAGCAGAAGGGGTGGATAGCTGAGGGCCTGGTCCAGGATTGGGTGCGCATAGTCTGGAGTAGTAGGCCGGATGACGACAGAGCATGCTAGTCCTGGATGCATTCAGTTGTCACAAGAAGGATGACACCAAAGTCTCCGGTTCCGGTTTTGGAGCGGCGAGAGGTCTCCTTCGGGGCTCCCTGCTGACGTTCTCAAAGTTAAGTTTCCGGTTGTTATTTGTCCCGTTTTAACTGTTTAATTTTCTCACCTACATGTTACTGTGTGTTCCTAGTTCGGTTTTGTTTCAAAAATCGTGCTATTTTGTGAGTATTTTTGTCGACGTTCTTACCTGGTGTTTGAGGCCTAGGCCTAGGCTTGAGGCCTACCGGTTCCACTCGGTGTTCGATCGTTTTTTTTTTTGTTTTTTTGTTTTTCTCCCCATTACCTTCAATTTCTATCCTCCCCATTACCTTCAATTTTCATCCTCCCCACTTTCCAAACATCCCCCATTCTCCCAACTAATCTCTTCCTTATCTCAAAAAAAAAAAAAATAAAATAAAAAATATATATACCCAACAACAACAACAACACGCTCACCTTCTCCCGATTCTGCTTCTTCTTCTTCTTCTTCTTAACTTCCTCCTCGTCTTCTTCCTCGATTTTTTTCGACACTTCCATGACCTAATCTGTTGAACTCTCTCATACATTAATATTAACAACAAAAACGATCTTATAATGCTTCATCTTCCTCTCTCACACATGTGGTACTCTTTATTGTTTCACAATGCACTACTCTTCTGCTATTTTAACAGACTGCTCTCATTTCAACCTCTCCTTCATTCCTTGCCTAAAAAATCCAACTATTACAGCGCTTCTTCTCTCCATTCTCTGAATTCGCCTTCATTGCATCCATCAAGAATTGTGTTAAATCGCATCTCTGACCTAAAACTTTTAAAAACCACAGTTTGCCATGGATGCTCGCTTTCCATCAACCATTCTTTTTTTCCAACTTCAGTGCCAACTCACCCCCTCACCCCTCACTCTCACTCTCAAAGCAACCATCCCACTCTTCTCCCTCCAAGCCTCCCTCTCACCTCTCTCAAAAATTCCCCCCTCACCTTTCTCCCACCTTTCATCCCCCTCACTCTTCCTTCTCTAAGTTGCCCCCCTCTCATCCACCAACTTGCCTCCCTCCACTGCCCTCTCACCTCCATCTCTTCACTCCACCTCCTCAAATCCTCAACTGCCTTCTTCCTTGTCTCTTGTCCCCCCTCTCCCCCAGCACCACAGAGCCTTTTCTCCTCCTCATTCGCCCCTCCCCTCGCTATTCTGCAATACCCCACACTCTTTCAGCAACCCTCCTTACACCCCCCTCGACCCTTGTCCTACCCTCCCCTCCCCTCCACCTCCTGCACCCAAAGCCTCCTCCCCTACCTCTTCATTAAAAGTGTGGACCTCAAATATCCGGGGCCTTCGCTCAAACCTTTCAGATCTTTCCATACAGGTTGCCACTGACAAACCAGACATTATCTGCCTAACAGAAACTTTCCTCTCCCAAGACGTGTCTGACTCCCAAGTATCTCTCCCTGGTTACTCCCTCTTACGGTATGACAGACCTGAGCCTCGTCCTGGTGGAGGTGTTGCTCTCTTCATCAAAGACTCTATTCCTCACTCTCCATGCACTGCTCTCACTCCCCCACACCCCCAGGAATACCTCTGGCTTCGGCTTCCCCTCCACTCCCACCTCATGTTTATATGTGTACTGTACCGTCCACCGAACAGTGATGACTCCATATACACCTCACTATCCGAAAACATGGACCATCTTCTATCTTCTCATCCAAACTCTCTCTTCCTCTTATGTGGTGACTTCAATTGTCATCACGCCAGTTGGCTAGGTGTGGGTACCTCTCTCTCACCTGCCATGGCACCTCAGCAAAACCTTTCTGCGACTCATTGGGACTGACTCAATCGGTCAACTTCCCAACCCGGATCTCAACCAATGGTACTCCATCTCTTCTGGATCTGATTTTGACAAATTTCCCTGACAATATCTGCTGCTCTTCCTTCGCTCCAATTGGTTCTTCTGACCACATCCTTGTTAAAGTGGACATCTCTCTGGCTGTTATCAGAGAACCACCTCACCGCCGTCGAGTCTGGCATTTCACTCAAGCCGACTGGCAGGGTCTCCGAGCAGCCATCAAACTTACAGACTGGTCTCCTATCACTACTTTCTCAAACATCAACTCATCCTGGGAATTCTTTCAAAGAAACTTGCTCTCCTTCATGCACAGATTTATCCCCTCTCGTGTTCAGTTGTCTTACCCTTCCTCCCGCCCTTGGTTTACTGAAGCTTGTGGCGAGGCAGTTGTCCTGAAACAACTTGCCTTTGCCTCATGGAAAGCAAACCCAACTGAGGGCAATCTCAGTTCTTTCCACAAAGCTCGGAACAAGTGTGTATCTACCCTCAGGAGAGCCAGAAAACAACATCTTTCTCATCTCAAGTCTGAACTCTCAAACCTCTCTCTCCCTCCTCAAAATCCTGGTGGCGTTTAATCAAATCTGTTTCTGGTGTATGTTCCCCCTCCATCCCCTCCCTTATCTCAAATGGCCGCACTGCTGATTCCACACGTGATAAAGCTGAATGTCTACACTCGGTGTTTGCAGCTAAATCTTGTGTCCGAAACCCATCACTATCTCTACCCACTTTACCCAGTCGGACCCAACTGTCCCTGGACTCTGTATCCTTTTCTCCTGACAAGATGGAGAGCTTGCTTTCAAACCTCGAGTCAGATTCTGCAACCGGTCCAGACGGCATCAGCCCACGTGTCCTCAAAGCCTGCTCTTCTGCTCTTGCTCACCCCCTCTCTGTTCTATTCACCCTCTCATTTGCCCAAGGCCATCTGCCATCTGCTTGGAAATCAGCAAACATCATTGCCCTGCATAAAAAAGGTGCAAAAACAGATCCCTGTAACTACAGACCAATCAGCCTTCTCCCAATCATCAGCAAGGTTATGGAATCCATCATCGCTTCAGACATGAAATCCTTCCTCTTCTCCAATGGCTTGATTTCCAATCATCAATTTGGTTTCAGACCAGGTCACTCTACCCTGGATATGCTGCTTCTGCTCTCCCATCAATGGATGGAGGTCCTCAATGCCAGACAGGAAATCCGACTTCCTCTCCTGTCCTTCAGACTTCCTCTCCTGTCGCAGTCAACGTGTGGCCCTAAATGGAGTTCTTTCATCCCCTCTTCCTGTGCAGGCTGGAGTTCCTCAAGGTAGCGTTCTGGGCCCTGTTCTTTTTCTGGTTTTCATCAATGATCTCTCGGACTCTCTGGAAAATCCTCTATTTCTCTTTGCCGACGACTCCACCCTCTGCCGTACCATCTGTCATCCCTCAGACCGGCAAGCAGCAGCTTCTTCGCTCACTGCAGATCTGGATAAAATCACAAACTGGTCCAACACGTGGAACATGTCTTTCAATCCAGGCAAATCTCACACTCTCACTATGTCTCTTCGAAAGGACCGTTTAGAAACCCCCCCCCCCCATCCACTTTCTCAACAATCCTCTGGAAGAAGTCTTTTCTTTCAAGCTTCTGGGTCTCACTATCTGCCATGACCTTTCCTGGGAAAGTCACACTTCCAACCTCGCCTCAAAAGCCAGTCGCCGACTGGGAATCCTCCGTCGTGTAAAATCCTTCCTCAGCCCTCTTGAGCTCCTGACCACTTACAAAGCTTTTGTCCGTAGCCTGATGGAGTACTGCTCTCCCCTCTGGGCTGGTGCTCCTGCCTCCCACCTTTCTCGGCTTCACGCTGTCGAAACCAGGGCATTTAAGATCATCGGCATCTCCCGCAATGAAGCTGAGTCTTTGGGCCTCTCACTCAATCACCGCAGGTTGGTCGGTGGTCTTTCTGTCTTCTCCCGACTCATCTCCAGCCTTGCCCCCCCTGCTCTCTCTGCGATTTGTCCCCACCACATTTCCACAGGGCGCTCAAGGTCCGCCAACAACCCCCTTCTGGTAAAACTACCAAAATCATGAATCACTGCTCATCTTCACTCTTTCATTCCTCTTTTTTCCCGCCTTTGGAATAAACTTCCTCACTCTATTCTTTCCCATTTTGCCCTCCAGGCTTTCAAAACAGCTATTCACCACCACCTCTTATCTTCCCCCATCCAAATCCTCGATCTTTTCTACCCCCGATAATCCACCCAAGCCCACTTCCTTCAATTCCCCTGCTTTCCTTCCTGAAAGTCCCTGTAATGTCCATCTTCTCTTCGCCATGTTCCCCGTCCCATCCCCATCCCTCTCCCTTCCACTGTTCACCTAATGTGTCTGTTCCCCACTGTTTTGTCCCTTCCACTCCGCCCCTCTTGTCTCATGCCTCCTTGCTGGGAGTTGTGTGTTCGCTCTCATACGAGCCTCGACCAAGGTATACAAAAAAAAAAAAAACGCTGCTCCGTCAGATCAATACCAATCTTGTCATCTTCCCAGGTTGGATGATATCACTCATGCAGCCCCTCAATGTTTCCATCAACAAGCCGTTCAAGGACGGTCTACGTCGCTGCTGGTCCGACTGTATAATGAGTGGAGAGAAGACCTACACCAAGAGTGGGAGGATGAGAAAGGTCAACCTTCCGATGATCTACGACTGGATCGTCGAGGTGTGGGAAGAGATACCATCGGACATCATCAAGCGAGCATTTCTGAAATGCTGCATCTCCAGCAAAATTGACGGCACAGAGGACGACATCATTTAGGAAGTAGAGGCTGCAAATGATGGTGACAGCGACGGGGACTTGCTCGACCCTGACTCGGACAAGGAGGTACATGCCGTCTTCGACAAGGAAAGCATTGACGAGGATTTCCTGGGTTTAGCTGAAAAGCTTCACGAAACCAAAAGGGCCCTTTTCAGGGTCACAAATCCACGTTAAATATGTTTGATACCAGTATAAATTCCTTTTCTTACTTTTTCTTCGAACAAAAAAAAATCTTCTTTATAATATTAGAAAATAAAAAAATAAAAAAATTAACTTCTTGTATATTATCCTCCCTCTTCAACTTCTTGAAAATGAGAATGAGAATATGACTATAAGATGAAATTAAGCAGACATGGGAGTAAGTATGTTGATACCTCCGTCACTTTGTTCTGTCCAAAGTTCATGAGCAAACGTATTGAGATCCAGATCAGAAAATAAAATTATCAACATATTCATTCATATTAAGGGTGAAAAACGTGGGTGTGGTTAATACACTGGAAATTTTTTTTTCTTTTTGAGGGCGGAAAACGAGTGCGGTTAATACACGGCCGCGGTTTATAAACGAGAAAGTACGGTAATTGCCTAACTATATAAATTACCTCTATCGTGCCCCTTCCTGGCATGAAACCAAATTGCATTTCATGTATATAAACACTCTCTCATCAGTTTATCCATGACTCTCTCCACCACTTCCATTCCATGGTCCAGCAGCTTCAGACTCCTGTAGTTGCTCTGTACGAAGGCATCACCCTTCTCTTTGTTTATATTAATTATTACACTATTCAATCAGTCATCTGGGATGGGTGTCTCCCTTATAATTGCATTTACCCATTTAGTGATTAAATTTACTCCAATATCGCCAGATGCCTTCAGCATCTCTGCGACGATATCAGTGCTGCTCGCCGCTTTACCATTCTTCATTTCATCGATGGCTTTCTTCACCCATTCTTTCTTCATCTCAGGTGGTGGGCCCTGCACCGGCTCTACTTCCTCCAAAATATCTCTGTTCCAAGGAAATTCCTCTTTTAGCAGGTGCTCATAGTAACTCCTCCAAGTATTTCTCATCTCCCCCATTGTCAACCAGTAAATTTCCCATCTCATCCTTCACACATTGTTCTCCGATTAGATCCTTATTTTGACTGATCATTTGCTTTCCTATTCTAAATATCTCCCCTCTACTATCTGCATTATTTATCACATCTGAAAGTGAAACCTGTCCTAATTTTTTACCCTTGTAAACGTCCCTTCTTGCCCTACATTTGGCCACTACATATTCCTCCTTATCTCCTCCCTTTTTCCAAATCCTAAACAGTCTTCTTTTTTCTTGAATTGCCCGATCACCTCATTATTCCACCATCATGTAGCCTCATGTCTAGCTGAGCCCTTCAACCAGCCACATGTCTTTTCAGTAGCATGCAGCAGCCCATCTTCTAAAGAGTCCCAACAACTCTCTACATCCTCTCCCACCATAGAGTTTCCAAGATTCATTTCCAAACATTCCTGAGAGAAATGTTCCCTTGCATTATGATCTCTTAGTTTCCATGCTCTACTCCTTGGGACATAAGGTTTCTTATTTTCCCTGCTCCAACTTAACTTTACATCACACACTCGCAGCCCATGTTGTCAGGCACATTCTGCTCCAACTATTGTTTTCACATCCTTAGCCAACTTCCTATCTATTCTCCTAATTAGAAAGTAGTTCATCTGTATCTTTGAACCTCCTGACTCATTTGTAAGTGATCAGTCTGCTCAGGCTCTTCTTAAACATTGTGTTGCACATGATCATATATAAAGCATGCCTGGTGTTGTCTTCATGGTTAGGGTAGTGGGCTTGGGATCCTAGAGTCCTGAGTTCAAATCCCATTTGGCTGTTGAATTAATACCAGGTGGGGATGACTCTGCCTGTCATCCTTCTGAGTTTGGCAAATTGAGTACCAGCTTGCTGGTATCCTGTGTCAGAGTGGTGACCCTTCCAGGATTGTGCCCAATAGCCAAAGAGACTGCTTAGGCAGCACAAACACTCTACACAGAGTGTGGTCCCAATGGATGGATGGATATCTAAAGCGTCCCCAAACTCAAGTATTCTTACACCTACAGTGTTTCTAACTCCGAAACCTGACCCACCATGCACACCCTCATATTCTTCTGCCAACTCTCCAACATGTCCATTCAAATTCCCTCCCATCACAACAACTCTCTCGCTAATCCCTGAAACAACATGCACAAGTGTGTCCCAAAACTCGTCCTTCTCCTCCTCACTTAATCCTATCTGTGTGGCGTATGTTGATACTAATGTTAATATACGCTTATCAAACAACACCTTTCAGACTATAACTCTTGCATTTACCCTTCTATCCTCCAACACCCTCTCCACCCACTTCTAAGCCACCATAATACCAACACCACCAGTTCCAGTTCCAACCTATCCTAAATAATTTGTACCCAACATTTCTACCTGTGACCATACTCACAGCACCTATTCTCCACCTTATTTCTTGCACACAGCATACATCTACTCTTCTGTGGCTGAAAGTTTCCACCATCTCACTAACTCTACCACACATCGTACCAACATTCAAACTAGCAACTCTGATACCTATCTTGTCATACCGAGTGGGTACCTTATGCATGACAGGTTTGCTCTCATTTGTAATTTGTACAGCCAGAAATTTAAAAGAGGAAAGCAACACTTTCTGCCAGTAATGCCCTTCTGGTAAAACTATAACAATCACGACTCGCTGCTCACCTTCACTCTTTCCTTCCTTTTTTTTCCGCCTTTGGAATAAACTCCCTCCCTCTGTTCAATCTCTTTCTTCCCTGCAGGACTTCAAAACAGCTGTTCACCACCACCTCTTATCATCCCCCATCCAATACCACGATCTTTTCCACACCTGTTAATCCACCCCAAACCCACCTCCTTCAAATTCCCTACTTTCCTTCCTGAAAGTTCCCTGTCGTGTGAGGACCTGAAGTCCCTATAGTGCCCATCTTGTTTACCCTGTGTACCCCACCCCATCCCTCTCCATTCCACAGATCTCCTAATGTAACTGTTCCCCACTGTTTTGTCCTTCCCTCTCCCACCCCTCTTGTCGCCTGCCCCCCCCTCCCCCTTGTTGCGCATTGTGTGTTAGCACTCATACGAGCCTCGACAATGTATACAAAAATAAAATAAAATAAAATAGTGACGGAACCTGAGTATGAAAGCAACCCTTATGGTATAGGCATGGTCAAGGCACGGTTGAGCAGGCCAAAAAACATGGCAGCTTCAGACCCCAGTGAGGTTACCCAGGAAAATGCCTTAAGACCCAGAGAACGAGTGGCGGAAGATCACCTGATGAAGTATATAATTAAATAAGGCCGTTAATTATATTCAAAAGGGGTGTTTTAATTAACCCAAACACCCAATTTTCACCTTTGCACTTCCTTGGAGTTTTCTCAGTGTGCATGCAAAGTTTCAGGCTGCTAGGTTTTATAGTTCTGTCGCTATGGAGGACACACACACACACACACACACACACACACACACACACACACACACACACACACACACACACACACACGCACTGCGTTTTATTAGTGTAGATTATATACTGTACATGATCACTTGGACATGGAGCCTCGTGTCATTACAAGTACAAATGTGATCAGCTGCATAACTAATAAACCAAAGTCAATGAAATGTTTTTATACTCAATAATTTTCACTCAATCTTCTCATCATGTGAATTATACCCATAAACTGTATTTTCAGGAAAACTCAAAATTGTTGAACTCTTACTGATGCCAAACAATCATGCGAATCAACTTAAAATTCTGGCGGACCCCGCTATTCGCGGGGGATACGTTCCTGAAAAATTCCGTTAATGGCGGGGTCCATGAATATCGGGGCATTGTTAAAAATATATATATTTTTTAACATTGTCTTGGCTCGTGGAAGAGTGATTACACAGAACAAATCAGGACACAACATAACAAAGGGAACAGCAGGAGAAATGGGAAACAACAGCAGGGTGGAGGGAGAAAGTAGACGGAAACGGAAAAACAAGGGATGGAGGTAAAAAGGAGCGGTAAGGGCCCTGTCACACCTTGACGTTTTAGCCAGCGTATGGCAACATATCAAAATGTTTGTAAAATGCTGGCGTATGCTGAACTATTGATGTTTTTATTTATTTATTGATGTGAACCAGTTGAAACGGGGCAAAGCTCCAGGGATCTGTGGCATCCATGCTGAACTTCTCAAGGCTGGTGGAAATGCTGCACTCGTGTCGTTGCATGCATTTTTGTGCTCTGCCTGGAACACAGGCATCATCCCAACTGACTGGAAGAGGGGCCTTGTTGTCCCTCTCTGGAAAGGGAAGCGTGATCGCCAAGACTGCAACAACTACCGAGGGGTGACGCTGCTCTCAGTGCCGGGCAAGGTCTTTGCTCGGATAATTCTTGATAGGGGTCAACACCAAAGAGGTCAACGATTGACCGTATCCTTGCCCTTCGTGTCCTCACCGAACGCAGACGAGAGTTTCAGCAGGGGCTGCTTGCAGCCTATGTTGATCTCTGTAAAGCGTTCGATTCAGTGAATCGGGATGTCCTCTGGAGGATTCTTGGTCTTCGTGGGGTGCCACCAAAACTTATCGATCTGATGTCTGAACTCTACTCTGGTACTGAGAGTGCTGTGAAGTGTGGTGGTACCATCTCTGACTTATTTCCAGTTGTTACTGGAGTTCGTCAGAGATGTGTACTGGCCCCCACACTTTTCAGCACTTGTATGGACTGGATTTTAGGGAGGATGTCAGAGAGATCAAGTTGCGGTGCATCGTTTGGGAATGTCAAGATCTCGGACCTCGATTTTGCAGATGATGCAGTCATCTTTGCGGAGACTTTAGACATCCTTTTGGGGGCCCTCGAGGTGCTGAATGAGGAGTCGGAGCCGCTGGGATTACGGGTTTCTTGGGTCAAAACTAAGATCCAGGCTTTCGGTGACATCTTGGATGATGCTGTCCTGTCTGTGTCTGTTTGTGGTGAGGATGTTGAGGTCATGGAGAGATTCACTTACCTTGGCAGTGATATTCATGTCTCTGCTGGCTGTGAGTCAGAGGTCAATAGACGTCTGGGTCGGGCCTGGGGAGTCATGGATTCACTGGATCATGGGGTGTGGCACTGCCGGTACCTGTGCGGGAGGACAAACGTCCGAGTCTTCAGGTCCTTGGTACTTCCAGTCTTACTCTATGGATGCGAGTCTTGGACTCTGACCAAGGATCTGAGACGGAGACTTAATTCCTTTGGTACCAGGTCTCTTCGGAGAATCCTTGGCTATCGCTGGTCGGATTTTGTGTCCAACGAGTGGTTGCTGAGAGAGACTCGGATGAGATTTGTTACCTGCATAGTCCGTGAGCGTCAGTTGCGGCTGTATGGACATGTGGCTCGTTTTCCTGATGCTGATCCTGCTCACCAGATTCTCTCAGCGAGGGAGTCTCATTAGTGGAGGAGGCCAGTGGGCCGACCACGTTCCTCGTGGTTGCAGCAGGTTGACCATCATCTTAAGGAGATGGGGATGGGCCTGGCATCTGCCTGGGGGATGGCCAGACGGAGGCCCCTGGAGTACCGGCGGAAAGTGGACACAGCGACGCGCTGCTCTGGCACATGCTCCCATACCTGACCTGACAGTCTTGTCATTGAACACTTGGCATACCAATGGTATGCTCTGGCGTTGAAGGGGCTTGGGGAAAACAGCGGTGTGCGTCTGCTTGGTGAAGCGAATAGGTGTAGCCCGGTCGATCTCGTAAACCTTCTGAATATCACTCCAGTAAGCTTTGTACTCATTACCATCTACGACAAATGAGAGTGTATTGCCATCAACAGTAATCCAGTTGTTGCGAACATTTATGAAGATGTGCACGTTGTCCTACACTTAGAACATAGATTGCTCTTGAATTGACAGCACTTGGCAACTTCCTGGTCCTCCAAGTTTTGAATAAACACTGCGCTTGGTATTGCAATTGTCACATATCAAACAAATCACAGTACCGCCAGCACCAACTACAGCTGATGCAGCTTCGAGAAGGAGTTCCTTCAGCAAATCGGCAGTTAGTTTTTTTGCAGGGCAAAATGCGTAGAATATAGCGTGGACCACCGGAATGGCAGGCAACTTCAACAACCATAGCATGTGAAGCAAGCATTTCGTGTTCACCACCCGCTGCTGCATTTTGAGCATATCCTACAACATGCCCTCCAGAAAATCGCAATGTCTCGACCAGCTTTACCTCGTCAAACATTAAATTGACCAAACGCTGCTGTGGTTTAAGCTGGTCGAACAAGGTTTTGAGGTTAGAGTCCTGCTGACTACTCGCAAGCATCTGTTTTACCTTTTTTGTTGATGGTAGAATGATTAAGCCAGATCGACGAATCATTTTGTATGCACTGGGTGATATGTTGTGAAGCTGCATTGCGAAAATCATAGTATAAGTATCAGATCAGCGACGATCAAGAGGTTTGAACATAAGATGCAGCTGCGACAGAAGGAAGGTGAAATGAGGAAGTTCGTGTGCCTCAGTCATCCAACAGAGCTGGCTTATTACAAGCTGAAGAATTTCCTTGCTTGTGCATTCATAGATGTTTACCTGGTCAGTTATGGATCTAATCTGGGACCATTTTGAGAGCAGGCTGTTCTTCTGCAAAGGAAAAAGTCGTTTGGGCAACTCAATGCCTTCTTTCTCAACTCTATTCAAGAATAGAAATCCAAAAGGTGAGTGAACTTGTTGGAAATGAAAGAACTGCTTGACAGTTTGTCCAGTAGCATCAGTTCTTGATAGGTAAAGGTTTTCCTGGTATTTTATGACGTTAAAGCCAGGAAAATAGGAGCTGATTTT